>NC_092498.1:42408596-43108596 GCF_047511675.1 Marmota flaviventris
ACCTCAGCGTGAAGGGACATATCACTGACCTTCATAACCACTCCACAACCATGAATATTTGACAAATTTTTACTGTGACTATTTATTAAGCATGGATAAAGGAGACAGCCCTAAAGGAACTTATTAAGCCAGCCCTTTGGGATTCAGTACCAACAGGCAAATTGCTTGTTTTCTTCTTTCTGTTTTTCTTTCTCTCTCTCTCTCTTTTTTTTTTTTTTTTTTTAGAAAAAAAAAGACAAAAACTGATTTTCTTGGGGAAAAAAAAAAAAAGAACTGTTGTTTCTATAATGGCTTTGCCCATTTAAAAAATGTGGCTCTTAAGGGTTCATGAAATGACTGAATATGAGGATACATGTCCTGTAGAAAGCAAACGCGCCTCATATACTGCCAAAAATAGTGTTAGTTTCATTAATGTGAATTTTCCAGCATTCAGTAGTTGTAATGTTAGAAACAATTGCTGGTCAAGTTCAACTTGTTGCTATTGTTTTTAATTTGCACAGGAGTAGTATCAGAAATTAGTGTCACTGCTTGTATCTAGCTGAATTTTAAACAACAGAACATTAGTTTTTTATGTTGGTGCCACCAACTGTAAATGACATAAGTTAGTTACTACAAAACACAGTAATTAGACTGTTGCAACCATCTAAAACCTTAGGCTTCCAGTCTGTGCTGTTAGTGTTAAGATGTAAAGTGCAATCCTAAGCTAACATTATCTGTGCAAGCACCATAGAAACATTTGCATATCTGCATAGATCTTACAACTGTACTCTTTACCTCCTTGTGATAAAGCTTTGTCTACCTGCAAACACAGTCAAAGGCTACAGCTGCAAACCAAAGCCAACTCTAACCATGGCCAAGAGCTCAAGGACAGAAGCAGCCACATGCTTTGGTCAGCCTTCTGTAACTTCAATTAGTACAAAGGAACCTTTTCCATGAACTACCTGCTGTTTTCTGATGACCTCTGGGATCTTTTCATTTAGCCCTAAACAAAGAAACAAATATGAGAAAAACCACAACTAAAAAAGTTAATTCAGTCACAGAGTAATCTTCTGAGGCCAAAAGTCCATCTAAATGCAATGAAGATTTGCTTTCATTAAAGACAGAGGTGAGGACAAAATCCGCAGTGGAAGTTATGATATGCTAGAAAGCAACACATGTGGATCACTGACCAAAACGATTATGTACTCAATGCAAATGCAGATTGCATATTGTTATATATATAGTACATTGTGTTTTTGTTTTCCCCCATCTGGTCAGTTCTTTTCGGTGGTGAGTACATGTTGTTAGAAGATGTCTTGTATGGTCTTAATCTTTGTTGTGTACTATTTTTTTATAGTCTTAAGTTATAATGAAAAAACAAAAAGTAGGAACCAAACATAAAAGGTCTAGTAAAGCCAAAAATTAATTTCATATTGATTTTAAAGTGATCTAGCTGAGTTTTTACACTGAAAGCAAAGATTATAGCAATTGTAGTCCATGGTATTTATTTTCAGTCAAACCAAAGTTACATATAATTCTGCCTCTGCTTATACGGGATATTAACACTAACAATACACTCCCTTCAAAGACTTGCGCAGGCCAAATTGTTGGAATGCTGGTTCTCTTGAAAACTCCAAACCCCAAAACTATGATAATGCATTATGGTGTAGTTGAAGATAGCATAGTCAGATGTTTGCTTAAAACCTAGAACTATACGTGTTGCTTTTCATGTGCTGTGCCAAGTCTTGATGATACTTTTTCCCCCAACCAAGGGACCTCATAACCTGATTATGGTTATTGCTTTACAAACAGTTTTGACAGAAGGTGGCTGCTAGAGCTTAACATATGTACTAGTTCCATGTGATGGAACCGGTTCTTGCAAACTAAGCTCATTGTTTATTCTTTGCTGAAGTCAGCAAATAGAGTTAGAGATACCCAGTCATCTATCACACCAAATAAAAGGACATAACGGCTTTCAAAAGGGTTTTCCCACTTACCCAAAAGGCTTTCTGAAAGCTTCTACCTCTGCAAAAAAAAAAAGAAAAAAGAAAGAAAAAAAGAAAAAAAAAAGAAAGAAAAAAAGGAAAAAAAAGGGAAAAAAAGAAAAAAAAAAAACAAAAAAATTAGAACAATTATGGCAGATTGCATGAAACGTGAGAACGTCACAGTAACTGCTACTTTTCATTATGTTTGTCTTTGGGTCAGGATCAATGAACCGGAAGTTTGCGATAGAGTATGAAAAGAAAGATGGGTATTGTGAAGGAAGGTTTTCAGTCATCTAGGACCCTACTGTAAGGATTATCTGAAAGGGAAAATGGGTCTTTCAGGTGCTTGTTCAAAGGCTTTGATGGACTGGAAGTAACTGCGAGAGTTGTACCATCAGGAGGGTGGCCTAAGACTACAATGCTAAAGTATGCATACCTCAGTTACAAAACTTTTGAAAGGAAGTCTCAGCCACAGAATGCATATACCTGTAGAGTTTTGCATGGGTTTTATATGAATACAATTTTAAAAAATAGCTGCTTGCACATTATACCAGAAAAACCTCCAAAACTGCAATTGCTTTGAAAATAGATTTTAGGTTTTTTGGAGTTTTCTGAAATGCTTGGTCTGTATTTTGATAATTGTGCATATTATGTAAAAATGTTGGTGGACCCATAAATGACCAGACTTTTTCTAAGAAAAATGTTGCTTTAATGCATTTCATGAATTTTTACTCTTATATCATTGCTTGCTAGTAATAGCAAATCTGCTTTTCTGCATCTGCTTTGCGTAGCTATTGTAAGGCTTTGAACTAATGTATGTATTTATTGCTTGAACTTCTGTGCATACCTTATAAAGCATAATGTCTGACAATTTAAATGGCTCATGTATTCTTGCTTCTATCATAAGCTGATTATGGGGACTATGATCTTTTGTATACAGCAAATTTTAACTGTAGCACAAACATCTGTTTATGTATTGGTGGAATATACCTGTTTTATTTATCTTTTTTGAGGTAAACTAATTTTTGATACTTTTCATTACTGTGTACTATGTTCATACTTTGAATTCTCTGACGTTAGAAGTCATGGTTGAGAATTGTAACAGCTGTTATTCGTTCTGTATTCATGGCTTTCACTGCTGAATAAAATAAAGGACCAAACCTAGGATTTGAAAGAAAACTGTCTACCTCTAACACCAGGGAGTTATCAGATTTTATTTTACATAGTTTTAGTCTACAAAGACACAATTGCTTAAACCTAGTGGGCTTAAGGCTTATATTCTGTGTGGTTGGATTCATGGCACAGTTGTACTGTTTGAAAATCAATTAAAATTTTATGTGAATGTTACAAGTATCTGGTAGAATTACCACTAACTGGGTTTTCTTTAGATAACTCAGATATGGAGAAAATGTCATCAGCATTCTGGGTGTACAGCTGCTTAACTTCATAAGAATGCATTTCTTTGTGATTAGGGAATCGAAGAATAGTCAGCTAGGAATAGAGCTACAGAAGTACACTTAAAATAAACCATCCTGGACTTTAATGTCCCTGGGCAGATTCAGTCACAAAATCCAATAGACCGTTTTGCAAAGTTTCCAAATTGGGCGTTTACATTTTTGAGAATTTGTGAGACTTCTTCTTACATATGCCAATATTAACACAATTTGAACAATAGCATTATCAATTCCATTATGCTGTTGAAAGGAACATAGCTTACCCTTGTTTCACTAGTTCAGGTTGCAATGAAAGGGTTTTTTTTTTTTTTTTTCTTTTTGTCCACTTGGCAAATCTTACTTAGCAAAAAAGGATGTACATTTTACTATAGAATTAATGTATGAACAGTGTGTCACTACTGTTGGATGTAAAAATGTATATGAAACCATTTCATTCACTTGATTACATTTCTGAAGTATAAATAAAAAACTATAATTCTTTTTGACCCATTTATAACCACTAGGGTTTTATTCTTTCGGAGAGACCTTTCTACCATACCAGAGACAATCTATAAATTTGTGTACACATGTCCCATAATTTGCTTAAAATCATTTTCTTAGGAATGGGGGAATTTATAAACCAGACCATACTCAAATTGTGAGTCAGTGAAGAGGTGGGGGGTGCTCTTTGTCAAGCTCATTCAATTTAAAACCACCCTCAGGTTTAAAATTTGTCTCCTTACACTATCATCTCGTGTTTCCTTATTTATATTCTAAGAGAATTTGACACAATAAATTCTGAACCTTTGAAAAATGCCGAGGGAAAACATGATTAGTTTACTCTCTCTAACTTTATGGCTTTTTTTCTTGGTTCTCTCCCCACCCCCCTTTGCCTTCAAATATCAGTCAAACCCATGGCATCTTGCTATGGTTTAGGGAAATGTACAGGGACAGGGTAAGAGTCTTCCAAGAGAATGTTTTTTTTTTTAAGCTGTTAGGAATCCATTCCAGACTTACATTAGTGGCAACAGGCAAGATAAGACCTCTGTAGACGAAAGTTTGCCTTTTTCTTTAACCCCCATATGTATTCCTAAATCTGTCATGATCAGGAGTGGAAGAAAAATGAATATATTGAGAATATTTTTATTTTGTGCATAATTTAATGTTTTCTGTCATAAAAGGATGCCTTGACTCAAGAGCTTTCCACAGGGTAACAGATTGTTTAAAAAGAAATGTAAGCATGAGATTAATTTTCTTGAACCTTAGAAACAACTTTTTCACTATTGATTTTTTAAAAGTCAATTATTAACTCGCCCTGTCCAGTGTATTTTGTGAACTTACTAAAGGCTACAATGAATCCAGTCCTGACATTTTATATATTTTAATATAGGGAAAACAATTTGGAGATCAAAACTGACAATTTAAGAAAGAAGTAAAGCATTTGTTTGGCAAATGTTTTCTTCTTAACCCAGAATTCAAACTCATGTCATCATATCGTTAAAAATGCTGTTGCCAAATATATTTTATTGGGTCAATGTGAGGATTGAGCTGCTTGCTAAAAAGTTGGCCACAAAATTACTTTTGAATTTTTAAAAGTAAGACAAAAATGTCAAAATCTTAACTATACAAACAGTCACATTTCAACCATTTTCCCGGGCAGAAGAAAGGAAAGATGAGCTGCCAACTCTTCACTATTTAAATTTTTTTATAAAATGGTCTTTAGATAAATTCTAATATTTAAATGCTAACAAAGAAAAAGAAAATAAGCAACATCTTTGCACTTTTGTTCTGTTTTTAAACTGCATAGAAAACTTATAAAATGCTGGGCACAAAATTACATCAAGAAAATGTGTTATTTGACATATTGTTCCCTTTACCCTCTGTCTAGTTGCAATCAACCCAGATTAAAAGAAACCAGGCAGCACCTGGAAATAAAAGAGTTTGTAATTTTCTGGGAAATCCATCTTACAGGTGACTCTGCACTGTCACTTAGCCAGCATATACACATGTGTGCCTCTACACACAAAAAAACTTCAGAAGCAAAATGAACTTTAAACCCAGAAATATATTGTGATCTAACACCCTGTTGTGAAGGTTTATTTAGAGATCTTCAAAATAAATATCAGCCAATCTGATTCCTACAGTTGAAGTTGAAGTGGGTGTTTGATTTTCAAAACTCCTATGGAAAACAAAAATTTCTACATGACAAAAATTGTCCCTTCCTTTATATTTGACAACCACTAGGGTCAACAAATTTGACAGTGAACATTTACATGCAGAAAGGAGGATGAACAGGGAGGAGAAAAGAAAATAAAAAGATGTATGGAAGAAAATGATCCTACTATGGACACATCATTTTTCAACTTGTCATGCAATGATAAGTGGAGAGGGCATCAGTTTGAAACTGGATTAGCTGTATTACTCCCTGCTCAAACACTTGCAGAACCACTTGTGCTCAAGTTGTTATTCCCTGCAGAGACCACGTGCAGTAACTTGCATGTTTCTGTAATAATAGCATCCAGAGATGCTGATATGAGGCATAGCCCCTAACCTACCATTCTCTTCTTCCCTTTGGAGACAGCATCACATAGAGTCTTGGAACATTTGACACAGGACACTTGACCTTGCCTCCCCGATCTTACTCTCCCTTAGATATATTGAAACAATGCTATAGAAAATGCAGTATTTAAAAATTATTAATTCACTTTGATCAAATGTGCAGGGGAAGTAAAAAAATTACAAGACGTCCTAGGAGAAAATCATGAAACTTTAAAATGATATTTTTCCTAAAATAAAGTTATATGATCATATATTCAGATATCCTCCCAAAGCTTAAAAAAAACTAAAAAGCTTTTCAGTAAGTAAAAACTAAGGTAAATTGGGTAAGCAAAACACTGAGAGTCCTTGAAATTGAACTCTACACCTGCATGTAAATGTTTTATTTAGTGCCTTTCACCAAAGAAAGGACTCTGGAAAGCTGATCCACAAGAAATCAGACCAACAGAGCCTCATTTATTTACACTTACCAAGCATTTATTTACACTTATGGCTTTTCTGATAAGATTAGTTCAAACTTAATTTTTAAAAAAGATAGCAAAGGATTATACAATTTTAAAATCATTTTTCAGATCAAGCTATGTGAGCATCATGAAATAATCCAGTGTCTTTGGTTGCCTCCAACCTCAGACACGTGGTCCTCGATTATTTACCACTGTTGCAGGTTTATTTAATACTCATACAAATGTACTGTGACAATGTTTATTTCACTGCTCATTCTCCCTTCATTTTTGAAATATTCTCATGGTAGTCTCCAAAATAAAATGGAAATATTAACTTTCTCCCCACATAAATTTAAAGCTATTATTGGCTACTCTGTGCCACTGTTGTCATTTTGCCAAAAGAGTAGTTTGGGGCACATAAACATCACTATCATAATTTTCTAAGGGGGACATTTTGACATTATAATGGTCATTTCTAGCATTTAGAAAAATTATTGAGTTACTTGAAGGGTATATATGATGCATAAAATTTGAGAGAGATTCACATTGAGATCAGGCATTCAAAGAGGCTTCAGAATCACCTTGGAAGAAGTTAGGTGACATATTAAGGAATATTTCCAAAAATCTAATCAAAATCAGGGGGAAAGTTTTTTGTTATATGCCAAAGAACTCACAAATTATGGCTTGAAGAAAAGAGCTCATTTACTATACCTTTGGTCTTCATAAGCAATTATATGGAAGCCAATTAGGAAGTTAATAGATAGCAACTTTATTTTTAAATAAAGGTAACTATATTTAAGAGGTGGATTTGAAGTCAATAGCTTTTATTTCCCTGAACTGTAGTGCAGCCCTGAGCCCTTCATGGTGTGAGAGTTTCCTGTTCCAGAAAGAGGGCATTGAAGGGAGTTAGCCAGCTGGGGATGTGTGAGTCCAATAAAGTCTAAAGGGAATAGTATTGAATGCAAAATCTGGGCCTGAGATGAAAAACTGCTTTAACGTCATTTGCCCAACTCTGATGCCTCATGGTTGTCTGGGAAACCCTTCACATAGTATAGGATCAATTAGTACATGATGAAGGATTCAGAGACCATATCCTCACTTTAGAAGAAATGTGTGCCATTAGCTAGTAACTGTGATATCTGCCATGAGTACCGGAAAGGAAGTCAGATATGAAGCCCACTGATTTCCCAGTCCATTTTTAATTTCCAATGTCAACAAGATCAGAGAAAACTCACCATGGCATCTAAAACCTTGACAGTTATCAGTGGATAAAAACTGTATATTGGGAATAATTTCAAACTGGGATGCTTGGCACTAAAACTGGTTAAGTGGAAAGTGTAGTTGGTGAAATGTTGCATTTGATGGATTTTTGTTAGATATAAAGACCCAAGAATTACCAGGAATTATTGCATTTAGTGGGACTGAGACACATGCTCAGGTGCCCAGAGGAGGATCTTTCAGCGAAGACTAAGTTTGACCTTTATGGGCTTCCTCATTGTTAACTTCTAGCCAAACCTTTAGATCATTGCAAGATCTGTGTTTGCTATATAGAAGTGAACATTGGTATAAAGCTATCTCTTTCTCAAAATCCTTAATGTAAATATTTCCAGTTCAAACTTTTCTTCTTTAGTACTAAGAAAAGGGATCTGGGGTGAGAACCCATGAAGCCCTCTAGTTAGAACTTGGCCAAGTTCATCTAACCATATTCTCAGACTTCCCACCTGAATGGAGAGATACATGACATGCGCATATCCTAGCAGTCACCTCTAGATTTAAGCCCTGCTATTCAACCCCTAGAACCCTAATTCCTATGGCCCTCCTCTTGAAATTTTGGAGTTCAAAAACAGCTCACAGGAACCATAGCAGCCATGATAGCCTTCACTCAGTGTCTCCCCATTCTCATTGTCCTGCCTGATGCTGCTTGTACAGCAGGCTGGAGTTCCACTGCCTGCTGATGTCACTATCCGGCACCACTCTCTTCTCTAAGAAGTGATTGCTACTCTGAGTTACCTCTTGACAAGATCCTGCCCCACCTCTGCTCCCATTATTTTTTCTGGGTTGGAAGAATCCACTTCCTGCCACCTTATTGAATGGAATAGCAACATAGGCACTTTGTGGCCAACAGTTGCAAGACAAAGCTGAAGTTACCATATTGTCTTGGAGCTCTCCCTTGACTCCTTCAGATTATTACATCCTGGAACTTCCTCCAATGCTTACTAGTTTAGCTTCTGTACTCTTAGAAGTGGGGCTGGATCTGAAGATGATATGAATATTTCTAGTTAGAGGAAAAAACTAGAAGCTTTTTAGTACTGCTATGACACCAAGATGATATTTCTATTTCTTTCTCAAATAGAAAGTTCCTTCTCTATTTGGAGTCATATTCCAGATGTTGAGTGAGCATCTACCACCACCATCTATACCCTTTTATTGAAAGTCTCAATCATATAAGCCATCCAAATATCTTATCAGTGTGTGTGGTTAGGCACTAAGGAAAATAAATTCTCCATCAAAAAACCAACACTGAAAGTCATGGGGGTATCCAAGTTATACAGATAGAATAAATTCAGTTAACCCCTCACTATACAGTTCTGATGTGGGTCAGAGCAATTTATGACTCTGCATTACTATTAGCTGGAGGCTTGACACCAAGGTCTCCTGATTTCCTTCTCACCTTTCCTTTGTTCCATCAGCACATGGGCTGCTCAAACCAACTTGGTAGTGTTGAGAAAAAGGTTGGCAAGGATTTCTTTGAACAATTATGAATAAGAAGTTTGATTTCATCATAGCTCTTAGAAAAAGTGTCAAATCATATTGTTGATATGTTTAGGAATAAAGTGTTGGGTGTCCATGTTATAAGAATCTTGTAAAGTTTTTCATCCTTTCACTGAGAAAATACATGTCTAGTGCTAATTTGAGGATTCAAAACTGTGGAATAGATCCTCTCTAATACTCAGGATTTATGTAGAAGTTTACTGGAAACAAAGAAGTTAAAAAAAAATAGCCTAAATAGCAATACCAGAACATAGAACAGGAAAATTTGAAGCTACAGTCCTAAATGCTGAGGTGGTGAATTTACACATATGCCCCCTTCTTGCTGCATTTTGAAAAAAAAACAATATCCTGGATGTGGGAGTGGGGAAATACTGGTCCCATGCAAATACACATCTTATTGTATTTTTAAAGGAAGCCAACCCAGCACATGGATGTGCACGGCCTAGAACTAGGTCCCTGGAGATGGCTTCTCCAGCAATTGTTCACTGATTTGTTGGGTTGCCTTAAACAGATAACTTCACCCTCTGAGTTGCAGTTTGCTCATCTGTTGAGAAGAGAGAGAGGGAGAGGGAGAGGGAGAGGGAGAGGGAGGGAGAGAGAGAGAGAGAGAGAGAGAGAGAGAGAGAGAGGAAAGAAAAAAGGTGTTTCATCAGATGTCCTTGAAGATCCCTTTGGGCTTCAGAATCATTTGATTCACTCTCTTAAAAATCTAAACCCAATGACTAAATTTAGTAATCATGATATAAGAAATGATTTTTTTTTCAAAAGGTAAAAAGAAAGCAAATGTGTGCAGCTTTTGAGAGCTAATCAATATCCAACTTCAATAAATAATGAGTTATTTGTTCTGATTGAGGGAAGCTGGCTTGGAGTGAGGAGACTGGGTGATTCAGAATTACAAATCTCGGTTTCTGAGCTACTTTACAGCTAATTGGCTGTGCAGTTATGGGGTCATAGTAGCTGCCTGTGTCTTTTTGTATCAAAAATGCTGCAAGAAAAAGAGAACGGATAGAGGGGGAGAGAAAATGAAGGCAGAAGGGAAAAGTCCCGCCGGCTGGTCTGAGTAGATTCTAAATCCAGGTGGTAAAGCTTAAGGGGCTCCTCATCTAATAGTTCAGGTTCCTTCACTACAGAAGCAGGGTGATGAGCAAACCTACTTCACAGGGCTTCTTGACAAATGATTTAATAAGTGAAGGCACTCATTTACTTATTGGTGTCAGTGACAAGCCAGACCCTATTCTAGGCCCTGGAGAACACAGCAGTGAACAAGCCACACAGAGCCCCACCCTCAGGGAGCTCATGTCCCTAATGAGTCTAAGAGGATCATAAGCACAAAAGTACTAGGGCGAATACTAGGCACATAGGAATTTCTCGATTCATGTTAGAATCATTCTTGTCACATCTAAGTTAGTGAAGAAATAGATACATTTAAAAAATGTACTCAGAAATTCCTTTGTATAGGATCCCTTTTTTGAATATCATGAGTTTGGTCACTTCTTTCTCCTCCATTGTTCCTTTTGTCTTTTATTTGTTTGTTTTAGTCTCATTTAATATATCTAACTCTTGAGTTGCTTGTCAACTGAAAACAGGATAAAAAATTTATTAATAAATTAAGAATAGACCAAAGTAGAAAGGAAGCAGATACCAACAGAAACTAGGTTGAAGGAATTGCAGGATCATTGCCTTCTTTTTCCCACAGGTGGTGGGGATGGCCCATCGACCTCTACCTAGAATGATCTTTCTAATTTATTTTTATGGGCTTTTCCTATGATGCCCCCTACCTTGTTTTTCCTTTATACTTTTTGAAAACCCAACTGGAAAGCCATTATAAAACATTAACTCTTTCTTTCTGTTTGGAATTGCTGCCATAGCAATCCTAATTCAGCTTGAGGCAATGTGGGTTCTTCTGGTTGAGCAAAGCAAAGGAAAAATTGAACAGCGAACTGCAGACCAAAATTAATATTTTAAGGCTTTTCTTGCTACATCCCAGTTACAGTGTCTGTAACTTATTTTAAAATTCTCTAGCATAGACCATGTATTTTATAATGTGTGTGTAAATTCAATTTGTACTAGATTTTGGATGTCAGATAATATCTTAAGTTCCGTATACAGCAACGCTATTCCAAAGATGGCGTGTTGGCTTGGATAAAAGATAATCAAGAGTCCATCCTCCAGAGGTAGTTTTGACAAGCACTTGAGATTAACATTATCTAAATCTGATGTAAAAGGTTTACTAATTAGCAAAGTGCATAGGAATAACTTATTAGTGGAATGAGCAGAATTAAAATGGATGATTGGTTACAGGAAAAATAAAATATGAAGCCCTTTTTGTACTTGAAGGACCAAGACAAGCCAACAGGAGGTATAGCATCTTTGGACTGTCAAAAATTCCATTTGACTCTCTGTAACACTGCTTACCAGAAGATTTTTGCTATGGTCTGAGTGTTTCTGTTTCCATAAATTTATATGTCACCAATTTTAATCCCTAAGGTGATGGCATTAAGAGAAAAGACCCTTTAGGATTTGATTAAGTCATAAAGGTAGAGCCCTCATTATTGGGACTAGTGTCCTTACAAATGGGGCCCTAGATAGTTAGCTTGTCCCTTCAACCATGTGAAGACACAGTTCATGTCTATAAACCAAGAAGTGGACCCTCATCAGATATTTAATCTGGTGACACCTTGACTTAGACTTTTTAATCTCCAGAACTGAGGAATGAATTTCTGTTGTAGCTACTGAGTTTAGGCATTTTAGTCTAGCAGCCTGAAGTTATCCTCTGGTCTCATAGTCCATGTCACTACCATAATTGCCTACAGCAGCAAGTCACCCATCAACCCAGGTATATTCTGGTTTTGACCCCAAGGTGTCTCCCATGAAATTTAAACTGCTGCTGCCCAAGCCCAGTTTATACATGTCATTACCTTTTCTCAAAAGGGAGGGAAAAGATGTGAGAAAGCCAACTAAGAGTGCTAGGCACAGTGTCCTAAAGTGGAAATAAGGGATAAGTCTACATAGTACTTGCTCTGTTGACATCTGTGCTCCAGAAATTCTAGGTGACTCTTAGCAGAGTAAGAATGTTGTAAAGGTTAACTACTTAGTGTTTATTTTCATAATCAATAAATGAGTCTCCTGGAAAGAATTTCAGAAAAAAAACATTTTTATTTTTAAATCATAATAGCTTATGTTAAAGATTGTTATTCTTTTCATGAACTACTCCAAACTTCTAAGTCGTGACTACATAGTAAGTGGTCTCAATATCATGCAAAGTGACATCCTCTTGATGCCACTGATTACCAGTGATGATGAGTTCCATTTTCCCCAGATGTTGAAGATTGAATATCTGAGAAACCCCAAGGCAGCCTAGAAAACAAGTTTTATTTGAAGAATAGAAACAGACTTCTCTGAAGAGAAGGGGACCCAGAGTTGGTATCCAAGATGTGGAAGAGTCCTGCCCCTTTTATACATTTTAGATTATTTTTTTTTCTCATACCTACTTCTCCCTCATCTCTCTCTATATCCTGCTTAAATGACCAGTGACCAGGATGAGCCAAATGGGCAGGAGAAGAGTTGGTGGAGTCATCCAGGTAGGATGGTTAACAACCCAGGAGGTATTAATTAACAACTCTGACAACTCCCAAGGCAGGTTACCTTAGCAGCAAGTTGGAGCAAGAGCAGCAGGAAGGGCTTTGGAAGGAGGAGGGGGAAAGGGCAGCATTTGATTTTCTTTCTAAACTTCCAGACGGGATGCAATTGTTTATTATATACATTGACTAGCTTTTTGTCTCCCAGCTTCACTCTTATCAGTTCTCAGTAAGGAAAAACCTAAATGTGGACCATTCAAGAATTAAGAATGCAACCATTCTCTATTATCAATAGATGAATGAATAAAAAAAGTGGCATATATATTGCTGAGTAATGGAATATTGCTCAGCAATAAAAGACAATAAAATCATGGCATTTGCAGGTAAATGGATGGAGTTAGAGAAGATAATACTGAGTGAAGTTAACCAATCCCCAAAAAAACCAAATGCTGAATGTTTTCTGTAATATAAGAAGGCTGATTCATAGTGGGATAGGGAGCAGGAGCATGGGAGGAATAGATGAACTCTAGATAAGGCAGAAGGGTTGGAGGGGAAGGGAGGTGACATGGATGATGTTGGAATGTGATGATCATTATTATCCAAAGTATATGTATGAAGACACAAATTGGTGTGAATATATTGTGTATACAACCAGACATATGAAAAATTGTTCTCTATATGTGTAATAAGATTTGTAGTGCATTCCACTATCATAAATAAAGAAAATAAATAAATAAATACAAATATTAAACCTCCATTGTAATGGAAGTTCACTTAAAACTTTCTAGATAGAGTTTATAATTGCTTTTTGAAAATCTTATTTTCAGTACCCTCCTCAACTCTTTCAATATTGATTGAGTTTTTTTTTTTAATATGCTGAGGCACTATCCTAAGTAAGTTCTCATGTTATCATATTTGATGCTCATAACAAATTTGTGGTGATAAATCTCTTTTATCAGATAAGAAAATGGAAAGTTGAAAAGGACTACAATGACATCAAAAATGTCACAGAATTTGCCAATAAGGAACTAGAATTTAAGAACAAATCTTGCTGCTTGCCCAAGAAACATCAGTTTTGTTTTACACAAGAAGACATTTTAATGAAGGAATATTAAAAATTCCCGTTTAAAGTTTAAACTATAACGGACAGAAGTTACCAGAATTACAGGACCATTATGTGGAATATCTTCAGGAATTAATTGCAAGAACATACATTCTTAGAGGCCTAAAATTCTATATTGTGATGACAAATATGGCCATTTTTAAATATGTTTATTTATGGTCTGCTTAATTTCCCAAATTATTATAGGTAGCAGCATAAGTGACATTTAGGACCCCCAAAGGAATCAATGTGTAATAGTTTTGAAATTAATTAGAAACAAAATGTGTTAGATTGGCTGTGAAAATCTTAGTGGATGCTGTGATATGACTGGTGGTTGGAGAGCAAAATATTCAGAGGCTGTGGTGTTTTTAGAGGTAAGAAGTCTCATATCAGAAAAACTCAGGTATCAGACATTAAGTCAATTTCTACCACGTGCCTACTTGAAGAGACATTTCTTAAATAAGGGACCACATGGCTTAGCCATTCTCAGTACTCAGAACTAACCCTCTACCTAGTACAGATACTCATTGAAATTAATCACAGTTATATGATGTGGCTTAATGCAAACATATAGACCTTTTCATCAGAAATTTTTAAAATTATGACTAAAACTACTTTTAACATTGCCGCAGTCCTGCTGCAACAAAATAACCGGGGTGGGGGGCAGGGTGGTGACGAGCAACTTGTGTACATTGATACAGCTGGAGTGGGAGCCGTTTATTGTAGGACAGGAGGGGTATATATACATTCCACACAGCTTATCTTAATTAACATAAACTAGATACAGCAGTCAACCAATAAGGAATCTCCACACTTAATGGCTTGATGGCGTTACTTCGCAAACCACTCCCTCTGGCAAAATGCCAGGCACCATCTTGACTTGTTTACAGACCCTAACATAACATTCTCTGTTTCTTTTTCCTTTTTAAAATCTATTTGGGGCAGTGTTTGCAGGTATAATAAACTTTGGATCCATTGGCTAGCTTACTTGAAAAATGTTTTGAAAAGTTAAAAACATATAAAATTATCTCCATAACAATTTCTTCTTTCCTCTGTTAGTTCTAAGAAATCGAGAACAAAAGCATTACTAACCTAGGCTTTTAGCAGAAATGTAATTGCTTACACATCCAAACACATCAGTGAGTTTTCAACAAGCGATTCGAAAGCCAACTGTGTTGAAAACGTGCTTCTCATTCAGAGGAGACCACGCCCCAGGGCTCACCCACTTTGTCCTCTTCAGTCCTAAAGTTCAGTTAGCACCAGTCCATTCCTTAGCCACTTGTTGAAAATATAATGGAACCACTGTGTGGTCATAATGGATTGGGTACAAATGAAGGAACCAAGGATGCCTGTCTCTAAAGGGTTCTAATAGCTCTGGTCAATTTTGTCTGTCAAAGGGTACTGATAATGGATACCTGTGTGCCAGAAACCATACATAGTGCATCATGGATGATGTAGGGGTGCTGGGCAGGATAGCTCGGGTCTGTAATCTCAGGGGCTCAGGAGGCTGAGGCAGTAGGATCTCAAGTTCAAAGCAAGCCTTAGCAAAAGCGAGGCTCTAAGCAACTCAGTGAGACCTGTCTCTAAATAAAATACAAAATATGGCTGGGAATGTGGCTCAGTGGTTGAGTGCCCATGTTCAGTCCCTGGTACATGCCCACACACACACACACACACACACACACACACACACACACATAATGGATGATGTCAGAGTGATAACATCAAAGACCAATTTTTAGTATACATATCATATGAACAATCATTCAATTTCAAAGAAAAATGTTTCCATTGTATATTTGATATCAGGTAAATTTCTCCATTTTTATCTCCCACCCAAAGTTAATTTGTACTGGCGATTTGGAAACGCACTTTCCATCTCTTGGAATTTTCTAATTACAACATGGATGTTTTGAATGATTTGGATGTGCACAGATATCAAAATAAAACAGGAGCATCATTTTATTCATTTTGGTTTTCTGGTTGTATAGAGAGAAATATCTTGTCACAATTGGTTTTAAGGTTTTCAGATAACACAGGACAGGTAACTGTCCTATCCCTTTGCCAAGCTCTTGGTTGAATTTGCTTTAGTCATTTGGCTGATCATCTAAGAAGTCATTCTTTAGGATCAGCCCCATAGTGTTGGGATGAGCTGTGTGCTCTGAAGTAGTTTCCCTAATAAGTGCTAAATGTTGTTCTCATTCCCTACAGGCTACCACATAAATGCAGGAGATGAAATCTGAATGCTAGCTGGCTGACCAAGCAGAAAGAATAACATGACTTCCGCTTAGGCAACAAATTCCATTTTCTTTCCCTCAAGTGTTTGTTGATTTCCTGTTGACCATCACCTGAGACAAAGCCTAATGCAGAAACTACACATTTACAAGTCAAGCTGACTCTTGGGCTCTGTGTTAGTTTCCTATTGCTGCTCTAACATATTACCACCAGCTCAGTGACTTACAACAACACAAATTTATCATCCAGTGTTTTTTCACATGTCCTGATGGACTTAAATCAAGGTGTCAGCAAGCCTGAATTCTTTCTTGGAGGCTCTCAGGGAGAATCTGTTTACTGCATATTCAGCTTTGAAAGATGTCTTTTGTCCTGTGGTCCTCAGTTTATGGCTCTCTCCCTTCACCCTTAAATCCAGCAACAGGGGGTCAAGTCCTTCTCACATCTGGTTACTGTGACCTCTCCTGCTTGCCTCTTCCTCTTATGATTATGCTGGGTCCCTTACAGATATTCCAGTTTAACTGATTAGCAAACAATTCCATTCTTTAACTCTCCTCTGCTGTGTGACAACATAGAGTTAAGGTGTAGCTATCTTTGAGTGAGGGGGGCATTATTCTGCCTACCACAGACTCATTTTCATTTTGACTAATAAAGATAAAGGAAATTTCAGCTAACATTTGCAAAAACCAGTACAAAACCTACCTGGTGACAGTACACAGAAAAACTTATCTTCCAGACAGGTCTGTACATAGCTCTTTGCTCTTCCCAACAGCTCTAAATGGCTTTGCTTGTAGCCAGCAGATTGTAAGATTCAACGATCTTTGGTTCCATATTGTCTGTATTCGAACTTCACTGAGCCCCTTCCCTCCCCACCTGCCTTTGTGTGGGCAGTGCGGCTCTGCTCTCAGTAACGAGCCCCTCTGCCACAGAGCAGACCTTTTGAAGAGTACCTACTTTTCATCATACCAAAGGATGAGCTCACACACGTCCACACTTGCCTTTGTTCCCTCCAGGCCTCCATACCTCATGAGTTGTCTCTTTGCTTTCAGGGGGAATCAAGGTAGCAGACCTCAACAGCATTCTGTTCAGGGTTGAGGGAGAGGCAGCGGAGAGGGGATTTAGGTTATATCCAATGACCACCTCTTTCCTGGGTTTGCCCTCACAGCAGCTGGAGGGCTTGGAGGTGCTAAGCCCTCTGATTTAGAACTACACAGGTCTGAAGGCTGAGCATTTTCTATGAAGGGCCTTCATCTTTGGAATTCCCTCTCCAAGCCTATTGACCTAGATGGCCTGAAGTAAATTCTATCTCACTAGTAAAGTAGATTTCAGAGTTAATATGGCCAAGCTGATTTGGATTATTTATTTTCAATGTTAGCCACAGTTGTGGAATTCTTAGATGTGTGCAGGAAATGAGCACATCTTTAGAAATCTCAGGAACAAACAGCCTTGTCTGACACACGAGAGGTTTTGACTAATTTTTTTGTGTTGTTTGTGCCTTGCTCTGAATACTGAGCCTACACTCTGTGGCTATTTCTTCTATGTTGTTTTCTTGTCACAATACCTGACCTGTGCCTATGTTTTACTACTTTGGGTGCCTGTCTATCTTGAGAGCAAATGGCTGATGAAAATAAATGTAAATAAAGTGTGTGGTTTGCCTACATATTGAGTCAGTCGTACTAGTCTTTGGGGGCACTGGAGTAAGGTGAACGGGAAGGAAGTTATTAGCTTTCCAGCAGGGGCGAAGAGAAAAGCCAGTTCTGTCAAAAGTGAATGTTGAAACAAAAGAAAATAACCCTGTCCCAAATGCTCTGGGCTGAATCAGCCTTCCTGGGGTCTTATTCTGGTTCAGAGATAGCTCTGTCCTTGAAGTACTCTCTGTTGAGTGACACTAGTCCATGGTATCAAGTAGTGTTTAAAATGCCTAGATTAAAAGCCTTCTGCATTTAATGTCTCAGCTCCAACAGGTATATAAACCAAAATGAACTTGCAAATTTCATTGAAGCTTTATCCTCTAGCCCAGGCTAGTCCCTAATGTCACAATTTCCACATTCCTGACAAAGAATCTTTTACTCTAACCAAGTTCCCATTCACAGTTGGCAGCTGGCCCATCCAGCGGGGGAAGGTGACTTTAGTGGTGTCCTCGCTCTTGCAGAGGTGCAGGTTAACATCCTCCTTGGGCAATGAGGGGACTAATATTCTGTTCTTTGTTCAAAGCTCTGGAGGATCAATGTATGAGATGTGATACTTGAAATGATGCTATTCCTGTCCTGAACACATTAACTCCAGTTCTCTTCCCAGTGGAAGAGGTGAGAGGATGTAACTGTTGGCTCAGCACTGCTCAAGTCAATACGTTTTATCAAATTCCAGCCTGAAATGCACTGATGTTTCAATTAAAATGAATAGATAACAGAGCTTCTTAGAGATTCATGCTCATTCAAAATGAACCATGGATTTCAAATACATTTGGACCAAGTAGTGCAGCAGTTTCTATAGATACAATGATTGTTTGACTATATGTGGCCAGTGTGCTCCTAAGTGTGGCCACCAGCTCAAAGGGAGCCCACTCTTGATCAAATGACTCTTTGAAATGTCCCAGAAAATGTTGCATGGGTAACATAATTTCTGCACTTATAGCATGGCTTATTTATAGACCTTATGATCCTTTACCCCATGGAGGAATATTGATAAATTGCTTCCTTACAGTTCAAACATTGGAAATAAAAGCATTAGTTTGAGTGACTGGGCACATTTCTCTCTCCTGAAATTCTCCATTAGGAAAGGCCTAGAAGCACAGTGTCAGATGAGGGTATTGGGGTAGTCAAAATCAGAAGAGGGTTCAAATTGGACATGTCAAAGTCAACCAATCAATTTAAGACCCAGCAGTGATAAGAAAGTCCTTGTCTTGGTGAATAGTTCTCTTATTTAGGATGAGAACAGTCTCAGTTAGGGACCATTCTCCAAACCAACTAAGCCTTACCACCTATGGGTTCCATAGGTGAGGGTGGAGTAGGCAGTCCACTGTTGCCATAGAAAACATGTCTGCATTTTCTAAGTGCTGACTGGCTAAGCAGTTGACGATCCTCTGTTTTGTAGGCAGACTGACCCACCAGTTCCTGTGCAGTGCATCTAATGTCCTAACCCTTTCCCATTCTGGCCCCTCTGGTTGCTTTCCCCATTCTTCAAATAGTTCATTCACACCTGAGTCTCATCAGACCCTACTGGCTGAACTGACATGCTGCAGAGCTGGTGTTCAACATTTCTACATCATGCCTTGAGATTCTTTATTTTTTTCTTGTTTATGAATAAACATGAGCTCTGATGGACACCATATTTTTTCTTTAAAGGGTTTTCATGTTATGCATCAAAGATTTAAAGAAGCAGTCTGGTGTACCTGTTGGCTTTGTATTGTAACTAAAATTATCCTCCAACTCGCATCTGGATGTTTTGCTTTCCATCTTCATTGATCCTATTTAGTCCATTTCTATAGTCATTGTATGTCAAGTCAAGAGACTTATTTCTCTGTCCAAGTTATAAAACCATTACAGATGTTCCATGTTCCATTCTATAGAGTCTACTTTGTCAGGTTCTAACACACTTTCATGTGATGCTTGCTGTTAAAAACAATTATGGTCTTGCCTAATTCCAGTGGCTCAGGAGGCTGAGGCAGGAGGATGGCAAGTTCAAAGCCAGCCTCAGAGGAAGCAAGGTGCTAAGCAACTCAGTGAAACCCCATCTCTAAACAAAATACAAAATAGGGCTGGGGATGTGGCTCAGTGTGAGTGACCCTGAGTTCAATACCCAGTACCCCCCCCCCAAAAAAAAAGAATTATGGTCTTTAATTTTTACATGTGCCGTGGCTGCTCTTTTATTTGAATCATATTGGGATTTTATTTTATCTTCCTTTGCTTCAACAAGGTTCCAACACTGAGGTGGTATTCCTACTGTGGTCTCATTAGTATCTGGATCAGAACTGGGATACTTTTCTCTGATTTATATTCTCTAGGAGCATTTTTCTATTGGGGAATATTTCATTGCATCCCCTTATTGTAATTAGACATTGGGCTAAAGGTTAGACATTTTCTCCTTCATGATGTTTGTTCCCTGTATCTTTGTCAAATTGTCATTGAGAATACAGTTAGAGGAAGATTTTTGTCCTTAACTTCCTCCACCTTGAAATTCTGTTTATAAGTCATGTGTCTCTCCAAGTAGTTCTGCCAACCAAATTACGCCAGATTAATTGCCCAGAGTACATTGAAATTAGCTGTAACTCCTCCTCATTCTCCACTCACCTTTCAACCCGTCTACACTCTGTCCTTGTTCTATGATTATCCAGTTTTTCAAATGAAAGGAATAAGGTCATTTGGGTTGTGCCTGCACAAATAAACACAAGGATGAGGATTAAACCACAGGAACAGATTTTGAGCCATAGATTTTTATTTGAAAATATATATTACCTTTTTCTTCAGGAATCCTAGTGCAGGAGGCAAACATTGCCCGATTCCTGATTATTTTTCACTGCATCAGATGTAGACCTGTTTGCCTCATGATGTTTTTTAAGTAGTTTTCTTGTGATGAGTCTCTAAGTCATGGGGTAGAATCTTCAGATTGATGATTACTTCTAAATTTGGAATGCTCAGAACTGCCGTATAAGTTACCCTTGTAATCACAAGTATATTGCTCTCAGTAGTGGATGATTTTAAAAAAAAATTATTTGAATAAGACACACTTGCTGTTGATATCTGGTATCCTTCCCTCAGAGTAGAAATCTTGCCTGAGAGACCTTTTAGCTAATATAACTAATACTGTTAGTTTCCCAAATTAAAAAGTTAGTGCCACACAGGGAGGAGTCCTTCTGGCCCTTTGGGTGTGTCTCTTCTTGGTACCTTAAGTTCAGGGTCTCTGATACAGACCACGTCCACTTCCATGGATTCCAGGAGTCTGCCTCAAGTAGGGGACCAAGCCATAAGGGGACCATAGCTCTCCTCTTTCCTTTGAACACCTTGGTTCACACTAAAGAAATTCAGAAGACTATAAATTCATAAACACACTAAAATGAAAGGCTGAGTTCAGGGAGTGGGATGGAAATAGCAGATGCTCAAAACCAAGTTTCATAGAGAAGGGGTCATAGTGGCTTTTGCTTCTCCTGCCTTCATTTCTCTATAGCTTTTCACATGGATTTATCCATCTGGGTTAGTCAACTCCCCGTTACAGTTTTCATTACAAATACCAGAGAATCAACTTATAAAAATGTGTATAGTCCATGATCATGGTCATGTTCCTTTTAGACCTATGGTCACATAGCCTATAATGGCTGGAACACATGACAAAGAAAGCCACTCCCTTCATGGACAGGAAGTGAAAGAGAGAGAGAGGAAAGGACAGGTCTCAGAATCCCCTTCAGGTTAACTCCCCCATGCCTAAAGACCTCCCCTTAGTCCTTCCCTCCCAATAGTGCCGCAGGCTGGGGACCACACCTTCTACATTTGGAACCCAAATCATAGCACATTCTGATTCTGATCACACAACTTTTAGAAACAATATTTTTTATACTAATTCCCAGATATATATTTTCCCCTAAATTACATTTTGGTGTGCTGTTTTATATATATATATATATATATATATATATATATATATATATATATATATATATAAATATAAAATATGTGTATGTGTATACACACACAATGCTTTGAGAAAAAATCCTCATACATATATAATATAAAAAACATACAATAGTATGAGAAAAGATTCTATAAAGAAAATATAATACAAGCCTCTCTGAATTTACATTAGAATTTATTTCTGAAAAAATAAGTTGTTCTATGTGAAAATACTAACCATGAGCATATTCTACTTATATAAGGTAAAATAATTATAATGTGTCAACTTAAAACTCCTGACCAATTTCCTAAACATAATTAAAACAAAGTTAACCAAAAACACATAAGTAAACTCTTAGGTTAAGATGTAAAATGTTGAAAATATCACTTCCTGATCTCCAACAAATATAGTCACTAAAAAAATAGTTGCTCTGGGTAACAGTAACCTCTACTCTGAGCTCTAGCAACATCATAGATACAGAGATGCATCTCCTTTGTTGACATCCTAAAGCTGTTTGAAAACCATCTGCACATGATCATAAGATTTTTACCAATTATGTTTGAATGTATCTCAAGAAATTTTCCACCATGTGATTTAAAGTGTATTGAGTTTTGGAATCTAAAAATGTTTTTTTTTTTTTTTCTGTAAAATAGTGGCCCTACCAAATTGTATCTAGATATGTAAATGTTCTGTGAAGATGGGGAATTGAAAATGAGAAAATATTCTACAGGGAAAATGTCAATCAGTGAGACTTTCTGTGGGGTCTGCCTATATTTTCTTCCATTTCCCCAACTGATCAACTTGTGTACCCTGAGGTGAAGTCATTCCTTTTGGAAGCTACTGCTTTCCAAAGAATTAATTGGCCTACCAGGAAGGGTAGAATTAGGGTTGACATTGCAGATCAGGTCCTTCTTTATATTGGTAATGGGTAGGAGAAAGGATACTCATGCATCCCCAGGAAAACTTGTGGGTCCCTACACCCAAAACTGGCAGTAAGTTCTCTTTCAAGGAAGAGCAGGAGTCAGATACAGAAACACTGTGACTTCTACCTAGATAAGTCAGCCTCTCCTTCATTGAGATACGTGAAGGCAAAACCATTCACTAGAAGTCACTTGAGGATAACTTTTAGCACAAAAGAGAAAAAGATGAAGATATAGGAACAGCAGACACTGTAAAATGTCTAATTAAAGAAAAACTTTTTTTTTTTGGTTATTGTTTTCATTGTTTTTTGCGGTAATTACTATCTTATAAAGATTAAAGAAAATATAGTATTTATATTAAGAATAGGCTGCTAAGAAAAGGATCAATCAGAGAATAAGTTTTGGTGAAAATTTAAAACACAATTGCAAAAACAAAACAAAAATAGTGAAAATAAAAATGTTGAGCATATCATACAGAAGAGAGAGAGAGAGAGAGAGAGAGAGAGAGAGAGAAAATATAAAATCCATGGGACTAGAAGGCAATCCAAGAAATAAAAGATAAAATACTTTACATTTATGTAAAAATAATATAGTATAAAAATCACTCAATAGATATAAGAATAGTTTAAAAGCATCTTTCTTTTTCTTTTGCTGGGGATTTAGCTCAGGGCCTTATGCATTTTGAGCCTGTGCTCTACCACTGAGCTGCACCCCCACTCCTGTTTTTTTTTTTGTTTGTTTTAAATAGGGAGTTCAGGGAAGTGTTTCCTTTGCGTTAAATTGTAAATCCTCCAGGACAGAATTCCAAGTATCTCTAAGATTCACATTAAAAAGTCCGAGGAGAAATCCTGAAAGAAAACAGTGTTCTACTTTTTCAATTGATTTTCTGTCTGTTCTTAACCCTGGAGTTCCTAAGGACTATTCTGAATAGTTTCTTAGGAAAGTTATTCCCTGTGTAGTGGTAGAGATGAGAGCGATTGAGGACAAACCCAGCAACCTGTGTAGGAATTTCATATGCTGTTAAGAAATAAGGATTTATTGGTGCAGGTCAAAGCCTGAGGCATTTCATGGTAGATATATTTAATCAGAAATGTTCTCCCTAATGTTCCACGTGCCCATTTAACTCTATGCATGGCCACCTTACCATCTCAGTCTCAAACCACTATTACCCAAGAAGAATGATTTAGGAATCTGTATGGAAAAAGAAATCTTGTAGGGTCTGAAGGGAGAGTTCTACAAAATACCAGAGGTGATGAGTTAACAACTCCAGGAGCAAAATGAGATGGAAGAAAGTAAGGGAAGCCAAGCTGGAGAGAGCTGGAGGAGTCTGCTCTCTTTCAGAAGAGCTCCAGGCAGGTGATAAAAAGTTCTGGTCCTGGGTCTTGTCCAGGAGAGACAAGTGTCACTACATAGGTCAAATCAATTCCGGGACAGGCCTGTAGGTCCAAGCTGGCCTGAGACCTCCCGGAGTTGTTTATGACTGTTATAAATCATGGGGAGCTCCATGTAACCTAGCTGCTTGGCCCTTGTACCCCACCCCCATAGGGCCACCAAGGACTGAGCCTCAGGGTATCACAAAAATAGGGCAGTGTCTACTTGTGGTTACATATCTTGTCAGCTGTTGAATATTAGATTTCTGGCATTTTGCCACCTGACAGGTTTTATTTCTGTTCTCACAATCTCCCAGGAGGTAAAATGTTCAATGTACAATAAGACTATACCTCCATATTTGTCTTATGATACAGTTGAAAAAACAATCGTTAGGGAAGTGTTTTATTTCATTACCCATGAATTAATCATTGTGTTATTTTATTAGTGTTCTAGTCTTGAGTACAGGAATATAAATTATAATAAATTAATTAATAATATCAATTTTTCACATAAAAAATGTCCTAAATTACGTTGCCTTGTCATGCTTTAAAAAAAAAAAATAACAATGAGTTTTTTACTACCTGAAAGATATCTGACTGGATATTACAATGAGAAGGTTTAACAGTAACAATGAATAATATCACATTTGGAAATAGCCCCTGGTTTTAAACCAACAGGTCTTTCCAAAATATTATTCTAACTCCAAAGTCCAATTACTCTATGATTAACAATTATGATCTTCAAGGCAATTATTAGAATACTTTCTGAGTATTGTGAAGATGAAAAACATGCAGGAATAGTATGAGAGAGATTAAATTGAGAAAAAATGTTATTCTAAACACTGTTTAATTAAAAGAAATTTATAGCACATTAGCTTTGCTATTACTTTTGATAATTTTCAAAAACACAACAAAACTACATTATTGCCTGGTGCTTTCTATTATCTTATCTTCATATGTATTAATTTGCTAATTACATTGTACATAAATCAGTGGAAAGGAAAATAACTTAATTTGTCTAAGGCATGGTAGAATCTCTAAGCCTACTAAGAATCACTCCCTAGGTTTACCTCATTTCTCTGTAGTCTGAGAAGTAATGTCACCAATAAACTAATACAGAGAATATGGTCTTTATTTAACCACATACTGTTCAAATAGAAAGAAGTTTGGAGAAACTCAGCCTGAGTGCCATCACAGCAAAGATTGGTATTTATATTTGAGAAAGATCTCTAAAGTACATATTTTTCTTATATCTGAATCAAGATATGCCAAGAACATTCATACTTGTTTATCTATCACATGTAATTATTATCATGAGACAATTTTAGATCACCTAAAAATAACATATTTATAGTCTATCTGCATGATAAAATGCTTTCTGGGGATAATTTTCACCTGAGGTGAAAGTCTAAACTTATTTTAGTCTGAGAGTATTGCAGTGAGTTGAATGGTGCCATCTCTCCCCAAAATTCATATCAACCCAGAATATCAGAATGGGATGTTCTTTGGAAATAGATTCTATTTCCAAAATAAGTTGTGATGAGGTCAAGGTGATTAAGATGAACCCTAAATCCAATGACTGATGTCCTTTTTGTTGCATAATAAATGAAAAATTTTTCATTTATTATGCAATAAAAAGGACATCCAGTCTTTCCTACTAAAATATACGCTTTCTGAAAATAAAGTCTCATTTACCTTTGAGCTGAACTGGATGTATGGTTTTGGTCGTTCTTTTTTTTTTCTTTTTATTTTTTTAGTACTTTTTAGTTGTAGATGTACATACAATCTTTGTTTATTAATTTATTTTTTATGTGGTGCTGAGGCCCAAACCCAGTGCCTCATACATGCGAGGCAAGCGCTCTACCACTGAGATATAGCACCAGCCCTGGTCTTTATTTTTCTTGTTCTCAGTTTTATTTATTTATTTACTACTCAGCAATTATTTCCTCTTTTCCAATAAAATACACTTGCTTCCTTGTGAGTGTATTTTATTGGAAAATAAAATATTAGATGACTACTATCCCAAAAGATGAAATCTTGGAAGGGAAGTCAGTATAGGTTTCCTTATCTCCCCTATTCAAGTTTTCATACAAGATCCAAGTTAAGCTACTTGGGTTTGAAGGATTCAGGACACTCTGCATCCAAATATGGCACCTCTGGATTTGAGAAAACAGCAGAAGCAGGAAGGTCCTTTTCACCACCTCTCCCTTTTCTCCTCTGAAGCAAGTCATAAAACCATCCCTCGACTGGGAAGAAAGAATCACCCTGTCTCTGAGGACACAGGTATACAGAGATGAATTTGAAAACACAGGCCTTTCTTCCCTTGGTTTATTGTTATTAGTTCATCATCCCTTTGTCCAATCATACTTCTCCATGGCTACCCTCTTCTGCATCAAATCTAGCAGAGAGAATACACAAATCATCCACTTCTTTTCATCACCAAAGTCTCACATGTCACATAAGTCTATTATTAAATGTATGTGTATGATTTTATTTTGTTAATCTGACTTTTATTATGTGAACCTCAGTCATGAACCTAAGATGGAGAGGAAAGTTATTTTTTTCTTCCTTACAGATTCTGTAACCCCAAACTGAATCTTTATCAGGGTAACTGTAAAAGGGAGTTAGAGGTAATTTATCCAAATGTTGACATCCTGAGTTTTTTTTTTTTTTTTTTTTTTTTTTTTTTCTGTCTGAACACTGGAGTGATTTTCTAATTTTGTTACTTCTCCAAGTCTAGTTCAACTACAGGCATTCCATCATTCTGTAAGCTACCCCATAACCATCCATTAACTCATATTTCCACTGCTTGTATACAAAGAATCCTAACTGTTGTCTCCCCAAATTCTGGGTAATTGCTGTGCATGAAGTAGATACTCAGGGTAGTTGTTAGCATCTGTCCACGGAATTCACCTGACTTGCTTGAACACAGACAATTCTTGAGGGCTTATCCAATTGGGAAGCCTGGAGAAACAGTCCTGAGTCCTTGAGGTAGAACTGGCCCTGTAAGGAAGCTACCATTGCTATGGTCAAGTGGTAAATGTCAAAAAATATCTTTATTGCAATTGCTATTGCCAGCCCCACAACCTGACAACCACCAAGAAGGCTCTGGTGCTGCCATTAAAGGCTTCTTTGTTCATCACAACTAGCCAAATGGAAGTCTTCGGCAACAAACAGCCTATGCTTTGTTAGTGTGTGTCCTTGCCTCAAAAGAGGCTGGGGATTCGAATACGGATCTGCACACTGAGGAGATAAGACTCTCCCATATCATGAATATTTCCCTAAGATATAGAAAAGGTACTTTAAAAATCAAGGGCAAAAAAGGGGGCATGGGTCTTCTTGAATATGAAAGACTTAGATTGATTGAAAACAATAAGAGTGTGGTAGATGGGAGTAATGTCCCTAATTCTTAATTCCGCCTAGTATCAATTCTTTTTGTGATGTAATTTTAATACTTTTTCCATTATAAGAGCAGAGCATGCTTCCCTGCAAATAGATGCGGGATGTAGCCATGTGCTATTGTTTGAGTGATAGTGTCCAAATTTCATGGTGAAACATAAACCCAGTACAACACTACTAAGAAGCTATGAAGGCTATGCCCTCAGGAATGGGATTAGCAACCTTATCAAAAGGCTTGAAGCTGATGGGGTGGTCTCTAGCCTCTAGGTCCCTGCTGCCAAGCAAGGATACTCTGTTCTTCCTCTCTAGACGAGGCAGCCACACTTGGAAATGGGGATTTGGCCCACACCAGACACCAATCCTACAAGTGCTTTGATCTTGGATTTCTCAGTTTCCAGAATTATGAAAAGTAAATTTCTATGGTTTATGAATTTCCTAATCTGTGGTATTTTGTTTTAGCAGGCTCTTTTGTTAAAGGCACAATGTGACCTGTTTTGTCAAGGAATATTGGCATATGTGACAAAAAGCAGAGGCATGAGAAGCACAGGTATACTGGGCTTCAGCTCTGGCATTTTTGACATCACCATGATGTAAAAGCAGGTCTGGAGGAAGAGGAGAAATGTGTGGGCAGGTCAATTAGTATTGGCAAGGTCAGCTAGGTGAGTCCTCCTAGACTGGTCATCCCTCAGTAGACCTGGACATGTGAACAGGATAAACATCTGTTGTTATATGACACTGACAGAGTTTTATTTTTATTGTTATATAGCAACAGCTAACTGACACAGATAAGGAGAAAAATATGATCAAGAGTGGCACTTGTTCAGTACCCTCAAACTTTGTGATAAAGACAAACTTCAGAAGGAATGTATAACAAATTACCAAGAGCCCCTAAGTTTCCTCAAAGACAATTTACAACTGTTAATTTAAAAGTTAACAGCCACTTCTTGACACCATTCATGCTTCACAGATGATTTACCTCTCTTTAAAAATATAGGAAGAACATTCTATAAGCACATCTTTAAAACTTGACTCATTACCTTCCATTTCTTCTTCTACCCTGACCCCTAGCAAGTTATGCTTTGGCTTAGCCATTATCCTGTGTTTAATCATATCACAAAGCAGAAACACATGGGTATATCATTAAAAATCAGGATAAGAATAATTCAGTTCTACTTTATCATTCAATAAAATATGGTGACTTAATCCTCAGATTTTTTTTTTTTTTTTAGCTAATGTTATGATTCGCTGAGCTGTGACGGATTATGTCATCTGAAAATGTGCAAAGACAGTGTTTCTCCAACACAACTTCATCAAGTGGTACTGGAAGAGGGCCTAATTAGGAAGACTTTGAAGTTTTAAATCTAGTCATTAGCACCAGTCTCCATGTTGTTTGTAGGAGATGCTTTTCTTTTGCCCACTGGAGCATGTCCAAGTATAAAAGATGGCAAGTCATGGCCTTTAGGTTACTTTTTTTTTCCCTCCATCATCTTTTAACCTCATTTGGAATTAGAAAATAACCATTTACAGGTTTCAAAGTCACTTGTAACTGCTCATCAATGTTAAAATGCTGATAGCTGATTGTGACACAGCCATTACAGAAAGAATATCTTTCTATCCTGTCTTTGATCTTTTGAGATTTAATTAAGCTCAGGTACAAAGTGTGATAGTGTCTGTAGAAAAACCTCTTAATTACTTATCAATCAATATTTCTGGAAGAACTTTATCAGACACTATTGGAGATATATAAAATGAATAGTTAGAGTTCCTATACCAAAGGAGTCTAAATTAGGTGAGGGAAGCCAGAGCCAGAACATAAGGAGAGTTAAATTGCTCACGAGACAATGATTCTTGAATTGTGGAAGATCAGCTTATGCTTAGGAGACAACTCTATGAAAATATCATTAGAGATGAGGGTTTCAAAGAAAGGAGGAAGCACTGAGGATTTAGGTGACTAGAGAAAACTTCTGACAAGAGAAGACCTTGTGTACTAGACCTTGAAAGCTGGATAGGATTTAACTAGGTAAGGTGTGGGCAAAAAGTCAAGCACATAGTTGAGAAATGGTTTATGCTTGTTTTACTCCATTAAAATCTCTACAGCTACTGCAAAAGCTGAAGGAAAATGATTTAAACTAAGATGAATTACATTGCAAATTCAAGAAAATCTATACTTAAGGGCATTTCAAATGTTCATTATTCTATTTTTAAAACACTATGTGTTTTTGTTTCTTAGGGTTTCCAAAACAAAACATTATGAACTGTGTGACTTTCAGAAGGGAAATTTATTTTCTGACTGCTTTGGAGGCTGGAAGTATAAGAGTAAAGTGCTGGCAAGGTAGGTGCCTTCAAGGCTTCTCTCCTTGGTTTGCAGATGGTGCTCTTGCTGCCTTTTCATATGATCATGCCTTTGTGCTGGAGCACTCCCGCTATCTCTCCATATATCCAAATGTCCTCTTTTCATAAAAACACTAGGTTTATTGGGCTGTGCCCCATCTTAATGGCTTCATTTTAATTTAATTACCTCCATAAAGGCTCTATCTCTACATTCTATGACATTCTGAGATACTTGGAAATAGAACTTCAATATTTAAGTTTTGGAGAGAGGGTAAGTACACAATTCAGCTAATAATACTATCTTAACATTGATTGTTGATGTTGTACTGACACTTGGGGAAAGGATGAGCATTTTCTCTATAAATCCAGACCACCAACAGGTATCAACCCCTGCCCTGGCTCTTCCTCATGTCTCCAGGAACTTCTGCCAACAAAGTCCAGTTTCTTCTCATGCTTCTTTCTACCCATTTAAGTGACAGTTACCCTTGATTTTTCCACCACCAATTCTATTACCAGAAAGTTACTCCATCTAATTATTATACACACACTTTCCTTAACTATTATAAACTGGAAGCTCCTGTAGATCCAGGTAACTTGAAGTTACCTGTCTACTCACAGACATTTGTTTTAACTGGTATGAGGCAGAGTATTAAAAATCACCCAAATGTAATGTTTGGATCTAGAATGTCCTCTGACGTCTTCTGTCTTTGATGGCTTTGGGAAGTGACTAGATCTTGAGAGCTCTACCTCATCAGTGGGTCAATCTGATGATGACTGAATGAACTACTGGGAAGAGGGGCCTAACTAGAGGAAGTAGATCATGAGGGATGTATCCAGGAAGGATTTATCCTCTCTCTGACTCCTTCCTCTCTCTCGTTTCAGGCTGCCATGAGCTGAGCGCTTTCCTCTGCTATACCCTTACACTATGATTTCTTGCCTCACTTAGGCCCAAAGCAACAGAACTGGCCAACCAGGGACTGAAATCACTGAAACCATGAGTCAAAAATAAAATTGTCCTCCTCTAAGTTGTGCTTGTGACATATTTTGGTCACAGAAATGAAAAGCCAATTAATATGTCAGGTGACTCTCACATGCAGCAAAGCTTTAAACACTGACTTAGGAGGAAGGGAAAACCAGTTGGCCTTCTAGGGACAGTCATACAGGATAGGAAGGTGATGAGTTTATAATCATAGTTCTGATCCTAAAGGAGCATACTTTAAAATTATAAGGAATTACCCAGCTCAAATAAATGTTGGTGAACCAAAGGAGATATCTGTCCAGAATATCTAGCATCTCACAAGCACCATATGTACGCTGGAACCCAAGGAACTGGGTGACACTTTGCATCATTTCATAGGATGTAGTAAGGACAGTTAGAAATACTAGTAGGCCTGTACCTCTCCTTCTTCCACATCCTTCCCTTCAAAGATTCCTCCTAGTCTTGGGAACAATTAAGATTGTTAAAGCAGAACTTTGAAACAGTTAGCTTTCTTTCTGACACCCAAACTATGCTCTTGCAAGTCAAAAAGAAAGCCCTCAAGTGATGTGGCCCTTAGATTTTCTACCATAACCAAGAAGGAGGCAACAGATATCATAGAGGAATTGAGACATAGTCTGTAGATTTTCTTGCCCTTGGAGTCAAACCACATCATCTTATCTTCTCATTGATATAGAGCAGAATTTTCAATGGACTACAGCAGTCCCTGTCCCTGGCTCATCCATCAGGGTGCTTTCCATGCCCTTAGCTCTCTTCATAGGTGTTAACATACTCTCCTATTATTAAAGCAGTCTTGATTAATGGCCCAGGATGCTTACATGCCTCTCCCCCAAAAGAGAATGAAATTCTTGATTCCCATGTGAAAAATGTAGTGTCTTGTGGAAAGTGGGGTGGGGACAGCCAGTGAGAAAATTTTGCTTTAAAAAATATATATTGCCATGGTAATTTTTTCTGTTGATAGCAGAATCATTTCACCAAACACACATAAAATATTTTCACAAGTGGTTTTGCACATTTGTGTTTAGTGAGGTATATAATATGGGAATACAATGAACTTCTCAATTATATTCCCAAATTAATGCAAATGTAGTGGAATTGCTAATTAGCAAAAATTACAAGAACTCTTTTCAAGTATGAATTTTCCAAGGGCGTTCACAGGTTTCAAGGCATTCTACTCTGATGTGTGGAACAAAGGAAAAATATTAAGATTGTAAAAGAAGTGTCCTATTGGTGTTTCTGTTTCTATATCTCAGGCTGGTACATATGCCCTGATTGAGGCAATTTGAGGATCTATGTATACTGAGAGGAAAAATGGAAGAGTGTATTTGAAGTATATTTGAAGAGTACATTTGAATTTCACTATGTTATAAACCTGATAAATATTATCAGCCATTATGTTGCCATCTTTCCTAATTTCTGAACCGAAGGTGGACTGTGTATGTCTGGTATTCAAGAAGCTGAAGGAAACCTGGCAACAATATCAGCAGAAATACATTGTATATGATCATGGTAATAGAAGGAGAGAATAAAAGAAAATCATTATAAAATAGAGGTCCACAAAGTCATGCAAACATATTGTTTTAATCATTTCCTAGATTTCTATTTTTTTATGACATAAGTGTCTGAGACTACATTGCTATTTATTAGGAGAAAATTTTCCCCAAGTTAGTCTTTATCATCCTTTCTTTTAAAAATGTCTGACACACTTTTATTCAAGTAGGAATATACATAAGTGCCCAGGTTGATCATTATGTTGAAAACCCTCAATTCAACATCATAACCACATGTTTAACTTGGAGGTCTACTTAATGCCTTTAAATTCCTTACTGGGGATGACACTTCTGCCTGGTCTACTTCATTCAGGAAAGAGCTCTTACCTGCATCTCTAGTGCTGGGAACTAATTTAATTCCTAAAATTCCACCTTAGAAATGGTGTATGTCTCAAACCTACAGAATCGCCATTCATTTCTGCCTGAAATTTACAGAGCTATAATGTGTGTCCTAAGATCAAGTTCCTGAAAGATCTTCCAATGCTCTGAATTCTCTTCTTTCTCATCTTTGTCTTCTTATAACTCATACGCTGTACTTTGAGGACTGGTTATCATTTGCCCTCCAGGGATAAGACCTATGACACCTTATTCATTTGTTTCTAATATGGATTTCTTCATTTCCCCTCAAGTTCACAGCTTTCTTTTTTTATTATTATAATTCAAACGTCCTTCCTGAAAAAGTAAATTTGACAATTCACAGCAAAACCTTCACCTTCTCAGAAGAAGAGAAGAGTGCAGAATACACCATTTACTTTGAAAAGTACATGTGTTCAGATTTTTCTGATGATAGTTTCTGCTTCATGTCTCAGGAAACATTGTACATTCACATTAAGATGTTCAGTAGGAATGGCTCCAGCTGCCCTCTATAGCTATATATTATGAAATCACTTCATGAACCTTGAAACCTACCAGGGCATTTGGAAATAACTTGCATCCAAAGACACCACCTGTTAGACAGTGGTTACTGATGGTCCCTTACTAATCAATGCATTCTATTTTTGGGGAAAAAAAAAGGTTTTTTTTTTTTTTTACATTTATGAATAATGCATTAGGTGCTTTTTTCCTATGAATTCATTTATAACAAAAGTGCCATAATATTATTTAGTATTTTCTGGCCCAATCAAATTTCTAATTAAGCAAGCTAAGTGGTAATCCAGTATTGCTTAAGTACAATGTGAAATTTATATCCTAAAATTGCTTTTTGATTTCTTCCTTGACTTTGTTGCCTTTGATTGAGGAAACATCAAGTCATTTCTTGATGAAGAATGTTACAGCAATGGTAGATCATTTCATTTCAATGTCACTTTTCTGTTCTGTTCTCTCTTGAGGATCTACCATAACTCAAGAGCAATGTAAACTATCACATCCTTTGAGAGGTAGTCTCCATCCAAACCCCCAGGAAATAGGTAGCCACATTTTTTTGTTCATATGTATCATATTATCTCTAAATTTTTCATAGTGTATTACAATTTTCTATGTTACTCTGTTCTTCAGATTATGAGATTAGAAAATGTTATTCAATGCAGCAAATAAATCCCCAAATCTCAGTGGCTTAGCACAGCCTAAGATTCCCTGGCCTCACAGTCTGACATGGATACAGCGAGCCTCCTCTATCTTGAAGCTATATTCTCTGATATGTGAGTAGATGAAAGTAGAGCAGAAAGATCCTGAGAGCTGTGTTATGGGTCAGGACTAGAAGCAGGTCACATCACTTCTTTCTGAGTCTCATGACCAAAATTCAGTCATATGCATGTGGCCACACACAAAAAAAGAGACTGAACAACGTCCTTTTCATGTGGACCTAGGAAAAGAAAATGATACTGTGATCATCAGGCATTTTTGTTATAAAAAGTCATTTTTTGTTTTCATCTTAAAATTGTAATTGACATATAACATGCATTCAATACATATTTATACATGTTTTGAGGGAAGAAATTTGTTTTTTAGGTACTTTTGGGGTGATGTCATCTGAGTATCCTATTAGTATTGGAAAAATGTGGTTAATTGATTTTTCCTGTTAGTTGATATCTGAGGATCTAATGCCTCTTGCTTTGATGCCATTTCCTTAGAATAATAATTCAATTTCCATTAATCTAAGAGGAAGTCAGCTTTGGACTTTTTTTTTAATCAAAGGCAACAAAAAAAGGGGTGGGATACTTGAGTATGTACTGGGTCTATTTGGCCTCTTTTCCTTTGGGTGAATATGTGTTGAATCTAAATGGATCATATCTCCTTAATTTTTTGCTAATATTATTAGTTTGGTGTGAAATGTTAATTGCTCTCACTACTGACAAAATGATTATTATAGAAATTATAAATTCTTATTCTTATACTTACTAACTGAATAGAAAAATACCATTTTATCATGAAAATGAAGCAAGTTTTGAAAATATGATTTTCTCTTATAAATCCATATGCATTTCACTTGTATCTTTTCCCCTCATATACCTGAATGTTAATTGTTTACATAGTTCCCAATATATCTTGAATTTAAATTTTCTCTCCTGGATCTTACAGTTGCTGGATCAACCTTTTCTGATTATACTTTCCTAATACAAATCCTCAAGAAAATAAATGTGACTGAGTTTAGTTCAAAAGTTTATTGAAGTGGGGGAAGGAGGTGCTGATGGTAAAAGATGGCTACATATTTGGAGCTATTAGTTAGGGGGTCTTTCTACCCATCAGCACTTGGACTAATTCTGGTTTTTGTCTCATATATGTCTTCTCATCTTATTCTTTTGCCTCCTCTTCTTTCCTATAATATTGATTTTTAGTAGCTAACTGTTATAGTTTGGATGTGAGGTTCCCCCCAAAAGCTCAAGTGTGAGACAATGCAAGAGCATTCAGAGATGGAAAGATTGGATTATGAGAGCCTTAACCCAACATTGAATCAACTGAGTGGTAAGGAGGGCAGGTAGGATGTGGCTGGAGGAGGTGTGTCATTGAAAGCATGCCTTCAGGTATATATTTTATATCTGGCTAGTAGTGGAGGCTCTCTTTCTACTGCCTTTCTGCTTCCCTTCACCATACTCTTCCAATTCTGTCTCATCTCAGACCTCAAGGAATGGAGCTAGCTTCGTATGGATTCAGACCTCTGAAGCCATGAGCCCTCAAATAAACTTTTCCTCCCCCACAGTTGTTCTGGTGAGGTGTTTTAGTTGCAGCAGCGAAAAAGCTGACTAAAATACTAATTTATGCCGTAATTATTTTTGTACTTCCTTTCTACTCCATCTCTCTCTCTCTCTCTCTCTCTTCTCTCTCTCCCCCAGTGGAGAAAGTACAGTAAGAATCTCCAAACAAGCAGGCCAGGTGAAAGAATCAAAGGAGAATTGAGTGAAGCCATCCTGTGCCAGAAAAGGATTCAAATTGTACCTAACAGGCCACTTTTAGGTGATGTTTCCTTTCTAAATTAAGTACAATAGCTCTCCTTCCACTTCTTAGCCTGTTAAACAATAAATAAAATGAAAACCGGAGCCAGGTAGAAAAAATTTATATTAAAATGATGACACTTTGAAGATCACTAACAAGACAATCAATGACCGAAACTTTGTTTTTTTTTTCTTTAAACCATATTGTCTGATTTCTACTTTTCGCAGTGTTCCTTCCTTCCTTCCTTCCTTCCTTCCTTCCTTCCTTCCTTCCTTCCTTCCTTCCTTCCTTCCTTCCTTCCTTCCTTCCTTTCCTGTTAACTGCTATCTACCCTCACCTGAAACTGTTCCAGGTTTAGAAGTAATCTTGCTAAAATCAAATGATCAGCCTTTCTGTGAGGAGCCTCTTGCATCCATTTCTTCATCTTTGGGTGATTTCAGGCAAAAATATTTGCACCTTGAAAGGCCCAAAGCACAGAGTTCTCCCTGAACTGGCTTCAGTGGCATGGCGTCACTGTGTCCACAGTCACTAGCTTGGAATTTGGCTTGGTTCAGGTTTATTTTGCTTTTTGAATTTGTAAAATGTGTAAAATGGTTGTATTAAGCAGGTAAAGCAATGTTGCAAGATCAGTGGGACAGCCATCACGAAAATGTGATAGCTCAATACTTCTCAAGGTGCTACTTCAGTATTATTGTTAGAAACCCTGCATTTCCAGGAGACTTGTAAAACTACCTGAACATAAATCTGTTAAATCTTAGAAAGGACATTCAAGAGGCACAACTAGTCAAAGATGAAAGCAATAAAATGAGTCATCTACCTAAAATGAACGCCTGGCTATGATCTCCTCCAATGGCTACCCAACACTTGCAGAATTAAATCTAATTTGCTTAATGTGATATATAAGGTCCTCCATGCCTTGGTCCTTACAGCTTCTCCTTGCCTCATTTTCTGCCCTTCCCACCTCCTCCTCCTTGATATGGAGGCCTTGAAATATTTATATTTAATTCCTTGCCAGTTGTTATCCACCATATCTACACAACACATGCCACTCAGATTCATAGCTCTGAATCTTTGGTCTTAATTTTTCTTCTTCCTACAGTGCTACCTTTCAATTTACCACCGATCTCAGCCATTCTTAGCTCACCTTCTGTCTTCCAGGATGCCTTGTCACTTGAATGGTCCATTCCCAATGCTCCCATAGCAACAAGAGCCTAGCTCTTTCACAGATCCTACAATACCACAGAGGAGTGCTGTGTGCGCATCTTCTACACCGAACCATGAAGGTATAGAGTATAGACTTGGTGAAAAAAATTTAACAAGTAGAAAAACCTCAGGATTTTCTAATAATGATTTCAGGGAGTCACTGTTTATTTCCTTTATAGAAATCTAGTATGCCGACATATTTTGTCTTCTTTCATGCTCTATTGCAAAGTCACCCATTCCCCACATATGTATCCCCAAGGGCACATTACCCAAATCAATGAGGAGAGGCCATTTGTAAAATTTAAATTTTATAGAAGCCAACAGGCAAGGCTTGTGATTCTAATGTTTCCTCAAAAAAGGTAAATAATAAGAGTTTTCTGCTCCAACTTTAGAAATGGAAGCTCACAGTCAGAAAATACTGTTTACTTTTCTCATAATTACCCAGCCAGGACCTGGTTTCCCAGAATGATACACCGAACAAATTGCACATAATACATACAAACATTCTGAAAATGCTACATATTTGGAACAGAAACACATTTATGTCTCAGAGTGATGCCAACTAGTTCTATGCTGTTTTTGTTAAGCATAATTGCAGTTCTTCACAAAGAGCCTGGAGAAGGGGAACAAATGCTTGGCATATTTCTTTTGGCTTTTCAGCATGTGCGTAATTTATTTGTTTGCCACTGAGAAGCACTCTGTTTTGCCTGCTGGGCGCCAAGGCAGTGTGATAGGTACTACAGTTTCCGTCACATTTTCTTAGACGTTCAGTCTCCTGGATTTATGGAGTTGGACTCCGCATTCGATGTCCACATTTTATGTGGTTGTTGAGAGTTGGCATTGTTTCATCTTTCCCCGTGTCCTGTTCAAGCAGTGCCCAGTTGTGACTTGTCATGAGGCCTTCCTCCCGGGGTCATCTGGGATACGATGAATCGCACACAGCAGACCCGAAGTGAGAATGGCTCAGAAGCATATCTAGTTACAAAGGTGAGGGTAGTACTTTTTTTTTTTTTCAAAAAAGGGAGTGTGTTTAAACTTTGAGGGCTGTCTTGATTCATATATTATAAGCAAAATTCTATGAATATGCATTAGTTACCTCTTTTGAACTTCCTTGAAACAAATTCTCATAAATAAACAAGGAATGTACCGTACTAACTGACAGAGTCATTTAGGCTAGATGTATTGTGCTAATGGAGTGAAAAGAATAAAAATTTTCAAGGGCTTCAACCCTCAATTTTAATAAATTTCATGGAAATCGGATCAAGTCCTAATTGCTAATTCATCTGAAATTATTAAAAAGAGATTTCAATTACATACCACCATTGAATTTTGATGTAGCAAATTAAATTAAGATACTAGATTGTTTCTTTTCTTAAATCCAGACCTATTTAAAAACCTTTTCCTGTAAATTCTGAAAAGGAACTTTGTGTTCAGTTATATTGCTTAAAAAAAAATCCAGCATTAGTATGAAATAGTAGGTTAAATCTCTTAGTGAAGATTTTTAATGACATTTCAGTGTTCCTCTTATAATTACTCTTCATCTAAGATATCCCATAATGATGTTGGACACTCCTGGTTCAGGCTCACTGGCTTGCTTCATTAGCATGTCATTCCCATTCCACATCACAAGATTTAATTGTAATGCCGGATATGCACAGCTCTCCACAGAAGTCTAATCAAAGTGGATTCACTTGTATTATTAATATCAAAAATCAGTCCACTTGCTATTTTTATAAATAAAAGAATCCAGATACATAAATCAGCTGTCATTTATTAGCATGTTACTGGCATATCTGCCAGACATATGAGCGGCCCTATCACAGTTCCTTAGGATTATTTTCATCAAGATTAAAACCCTTCTACATTAAATATACATACTAATTCCTCCATAAAGTAATCAGATTACAGAGCAGGTGACATTGTGTGCTGGAATTCAAATGATTTGCAGTAATGAGCTGGAAAGGTGTGCTTGGAGTCAGGCAGAGAAAAGGGAAGAGGAAAGACAGAGAAGAAGGAAGACTTTGGTTTTAAATTCGGGCTTGCACATATGTTGTTTCATTGTTTTTGCTAACTTATACTTATTTATATATTTTTTAAATAAATGAAGAATTCAGACAAGCACCCATGATACTTAACAACCTATCATGTCAATCATTTATATTATCAAATACTACATGCCTCTAGTTTATTAGCTTATATTGCCTTTGTCCATGTTCTACTTAAAACCAGGGCGGGAAAATATTTCTTGTGATGGTCAAGTGGTGCTCAGACATCAATGCCTCTATACATCTGTGCTGTCGAACCAGAATGTTTGATTTCCTCATAGCCCAGATTTGGCTTTCAGTTTTAAAATTTTCATTCCTTGTGAAAATCCAGTAAAACACAAATGACATGATACACAGCACAACTACTTCCACATTTATGAAAAGAATTTTACAATAATACTTCAGAAGTAGAATAAAATGGCTAGAAGTTGGCTAAAAACATATTTTTACTCCTAATAGCTCCACAGAAGCACCAGCTAGAGACACTTTGGGGACCTTCCTGTAAAAATGCAATAGCATTTGCAAAATACCTTGATTTTTCACTTATTTTCAAAATAGTCTTCTTAGCATGTTGTGGAAAAAACAAAAAACAAAAAACCTCCAAATTGCTTTTAACATATACACACAGAGACATATCATACACACCTCAACAATTTTTCAACAATTTAAAGGAAATGAAACCTTTGGTGCCTGAGTACCTCAGGACTAGAAGCATACTCAGTCCCTTGAAACCAGGGATTGTTGCCCTTGTGTGTGATTTTTTAAAAATTTCATACACTGTGTTACTTCGCCTCTATCATATAGTAACAAGAGACACACATAACCCATATTTATCATTTTCAAAAATTTTTTTATATAAGCAACACTATTTATTTGTATTTCTTATAACATTTTATATATTTCTCTTTTTGATTATAAATTAGGTCAATTTTTGATGAAAAATTATGTTTGAACATACATTGCAACCCCCTGCCTGGCATGTCTGGAGATGAAGTGGCATCGTATACATGAAGAAACATTTGAAGATATAAAGATCTTAACAAGTAATATTGTGATCAGAGTAATACAAGTCTGTTCTCTTTTATGTATGAATATCATTTCTGACCCATTTAAACTGAGCCTCTTTACAATGTTGTGATCTTAAATGAGACAACTTTAAAATAACCCATCCTAAATATCTAGCCAATTAAAATACTTAGCGCATTGCTAACAAGAATCATATATACTAGTATGCCACTGCATGCAGCATTTGGGGCTCCAATTTATTATTCAATAAGAATGCGTTTGACCTCGGCATGTTGATGATTCTTTTTTTTTTCCCCAGAAACTATACTCTGCAGCTAGCCTAATCAAACTGTGTACAGTTCATTTGGAATAATTTCTCATCTAATTCCTTTAACTGTTTGGAGACAGAAAGTGGGTCTGTCCTTTGTAGAATAAAAAGTAAACAGCAGTTTCCATTGTATGATAAGCAAATAGAAAGGCTAACAGCTAATGTGCTGATTCAATAACCATTTCTATATTATCCTTTTAACTTACAGACATCCTCAGTAAGTTTTAAATTATTTCCATCAGAGATTCAGACATGGTTCAGAAAAGCAAATGGAAAAAGAAAATCAAGAAACAACTTTGTTATTATTTACAGAAAATGAATTATTTTCTGCTGATTATCTATCAAGGATCAAGGATTTAAGAGGGTGTCCTGATGGTGATTCCAGCAACACTGTAAATAATGTAAGTACTGGGGAGGAACAAGCATCAGTGAAGAAAGAGGGTCAGTGCCTACATCATCCTACATTTGGAAGTAAATCATCAAGCTTGTCATAGAAGTAAACCCTCAAAATACTGTATGTGGTTAATATTCATTCATTCCTATACTTCTCTTGGCTTAGTTCAACATATGTAATGGAAGTTAGAAAGGGAGGTATATTTTGTTATTGCCACTTTGAAGTACATTTTGTCTTTCAAAAATTTAAACTCTTTTGGAAACGTATGCTAAGAAATATACTTCTACCTGTATACCAATAGACTGCATATAAACAGAGTTTTGTGTTCATTTAAAGAGTTTTGGGGAGTATATTGCACATGTGAAATTGGCCATTGTCCTTGGTCACATTCTTGGTGTATAAATAAAGAGGAAAAGTGAGTGGCATGTCATAAACTGGGGACATTTTGTCAAGAGGGTTATAGTATTGTATTAAAGGACACAGGGCATGTTAAGATTCACCAAATACCAGGTCACATCCTAATCACTGTGGTAGCATCCATTTGGAGTACAAATTTATCCACTCTGTACCTATTTATACGTTCCCAAAACAATCAAAAAATTGGAGAGAATTAATTTTTCAGGTCCCTGAAACATTTGTACAACTATCACCACGAAGACTGCTTCATATAACGTCTCCACCCAGCATAGGCACCTCTCCGAGTTATGCAACACAAAATCTGGACAACCAGTTGTGAAGAAAACCAAATGTCTTCCTAGTGACAAGGGAATGTTGACAGCCCCAGTGTAGCTCATTTCAGTAGGGTATTGACAGGGGGTTCAGATGAAAATATAGGCATCCATGCTAGAAGGGCATAAGCATTCTGAAAAACCATGGAGGCTATAAAATTGTATTATAAAAATAAAAGTAGTTATGGAAAATCTAGGATTAGGGCAGATAACTCAAACCATGGAACTTTGTAACCACAATGTGAACAGCAAAAACAAAATTAAACAAACATATAAAAATTATGGGATTGTTTAATCTCTGTTAGCATTTGCATTGAGCATCATAGTCAGTCTTTGTAATCTTAAAATGTTAAGCTTGTGCTTTCTTCTCCTTGATGTGCCTCTTGGAGGACACCACCTTGTTGGAGCCTTTTCTTCACCACCAACTCTAGAGCAAAGGAATATGAAAACCCACAAATATTTGAAACCCCAAAGCCAACAACAACTCCCATTAAAAGCAGTCATATTTGTAATTTTTTGGACTTTTTATTAGAATCTTCATAAATTTGCTAAGAATTTCTATGTGGTTGTGTCTAAGTACTCCCATGTTTGAGAATCATTATGATTCCATTGTGCTGGAAAAAGCATAACAGCAGTTTCTTAGTTATACTGTGTCGGCTTCTCTTTTCACCTTTTGTGCAGGAGGCAGTTCACATGAACTCACATAAAGGATGAAGCAACTTGCCTTGTTACTAGCCAGTTACATTAAGATCCCTACTCAGCCCCTGCTGTATTTCCTGGTTTGTTCAAATATGCATCCTCTTTGGGAATTTTTTTTTTGTTCAAATATTTTTAACACTGAAATTAATCCTATATATCAATTAACATATAAAATATTTAGTTCAGGGTATTTTGTAAAATAGTTAAGAGTTCAGAAACATGTTACTAAAGACACAATCCTTTTATTAATATTCTGATAAAACTATATTAAGAGTATTCTCTAGGTTTGTAAGTCATTAAATAACTTCCTAAACAAATATCCAAATTGCATAAATCCTCCTCATTTACTCAGGATAGTGATAAATTTTCAAGAGTTTCCTAAATTATACTTTTGATGGGAAAAGTTTCCTTGATTTTCTTTCCCTACATTATGTGGTCAGTCAGAGGAGTATAGCTCTCCGTCAAGGGGGCTGTCTCATCTGACCAAACTGGGGCCCATTCCTCATCCCTATATATCTCTCCCTCATGAAAACCAGCTTAGATTGAAATTCACTGAAGAATCCAACACTAAAATTGGAAATAGAAGTCAGCTCAGTTCTCCCTATTTCCTTCCTGCTTATATCAGGCAATATTGACTCTGGGTTTCTAGCATATGAATGTCCTGTTGACCCTGACCTACACCCAGCACCTCTGACCTGAGGATTTCTAACTCCGAGGCTCCAATTTTATAATTACTAGAAGATCTGTGCTTCAGAGATGATGATGTTAGGAAGTGATCACATTTTGGTGTATAGGTTAAAACATGATAAAAAATAATCATCTGCCACCAGACAGATTTTAAAATAGCCAATTATTCTCTAACTATTTCTAATTTCTTAATTTCAAAGTGTTATTTCTTCCACTTTGTGCCAAATTGGCACATTTTTAATATTCTTTCCAAGTAAGATCAGTCATTTAGAATGTTAAATGGGGACTATTTTTTACAAGAAACCATTCACTTATTGGCTCACATTCATTCCTTCTCCAAATATATGTGATTCCAGTTTCTAACCTTTTGGCAGCCTCCGTGTGAGCAGTAATAGGCTTGTTCCTCATTTTCCTCCCACTGTTGCACGATGAGATAGTCCCCACATGACCACAGACAATGTTCAATTACAGTGAGTATCCTTTCTCCTCTTCTCTCTTTCACTCCAGGCCTCTCTTCTCTACAAATGCCACTACAAATGGATCTTTGCTAGTGGTAGGAGAAGTTCATGTCCAGTTGCCCTCACTAATGTTCCTTGGGTCCCTCCCTCATCACTGCAGCAGAAATGAGGTGCTGAATTCTGTGTAGAGCTGAGGAATCTGGTGTCCTCCCAACTCTGAGCCACGTGTGCTCATCAGGCTTCAAAAGCAGCAATTCTTATTCCCACAGCCTCAGAAAGGCTCTCTTTAGAGTCCCATCCATCCCTGAATCTGAATCCTTTTCTCAAGGAGGAACAAAATTAGTCCAAAGGTACTTGAGGACGGATGAAGTCTTTGCCTCTCCCTCTGTTTACTTGATGTACCAAAGTTTCATTCTTTCTACCTACAACAAAAAACAGCCCCTTTCCAAATAAACAAATACTCAGTATAGAAGTTGGTGGGTGAATGAACTATGATAAAGTATTGTTTCATGTACGTGTACCTACAATGTATAAGATGATCTTTTTGAGTGTGTGCATGTATATGTGATTTTGGGAAAGGGTCTCACTAAGTTGCATAGGGCCTTGCTAATTTGCTGACACTGGTCTCAAACTTGAGATCCTCCTGCCCAGATAGGATTACAGGTGTGCATCAATAAAACCAGCAACATACAGGATTTTTTAAAAAGGCACTATTCTTTCAATGCCACAAAATTAATAAACATCCCTCATTAAGAAGGCTGATGACAGAGAGTGCTCATCTATCTAACCTGGACTATTTGCAGAAAGAGTCCAAGTCTCATGCGTGGGATGCAAATCTTTCCATTATTATTCTGTGGCTGAGCTAAAAAAAAATAAGATTTTCTTTTAAAACCAGGGAAAGTAATAAAAACAATGCTTTGCTTTTAGTTTTTGTTGAAAAATTATTTTCTTTCCTCCTGATCTATTTCATAACTTAATTTTCCATTTTGTCTTTTGTTTTCTTCCTTCATTTCTTTTCTTTCACCTTTAACTCCTGGTTCTGAGAGGTCCAAGATAGAAAAAAAATGTACAAATTTAGGATATGATAAAGGTGGCCTTTCAAAACATTGTGGAAAAGATGGATTATTCAATAAAGGGTATTGGGACAACTGGCTAGCCATTTGGAAAAAAATATAAGTGGAGCTTTATTTCACTCCTTAGTCAAAATGAATTCTACTTGGTTCCAAAATTTGAGCATAAAAATGAAATCATTAAAGGTCTGGAATAAGCTTGGTGATTATATTAAAAAGAGAAAGTTTAGGGCTCTTAAGATCTTACTAAGCAGGATAAAACTGAGAAGCTGTAAGTGTATTGATAGGTTAAACTAAGTAAAAATTTAAAATGCATTCCTACACAGAAACATTTTTAGTAAAGAAAAAAGGAATGAAAAATTGGGAAAATATTTGTAGGTCAGAAGGTAATTTTTTATAGGTATTTTGGCAAAGGACTAGCAAATCTTTAGAAAGTGGGCATCAAAGGTAATTTGAAGAAAATTCAAAGGGGTGATAAAAATATAAAAGTCAGATTTTTAATTAATAAAAAGTAATAACTAAAATAAAATCAGGACTGGGTGAGTTGTCATTTTTAAAGCTAGGAGTCTGGCAAAAGCTTTTCAAAGTTTGACAAGACCTGGTATTGAAATTGGAGGAAGTAGGCTTTGAACTTCCCATTAGGAGGAGTAAAAGTTTTCCAGGTTTTTGGGAAAATAATTTAAAAAAACAATCCTACTTCAAGAATTCATTATATGCAAAGATATTGTTGTCAAATTGTTCATAGCGGTGTGTATGAAGTTGGGATTTAAAGGTTTTATCAGTAATACAAAATTTGGACACCTTTTCTATGTCCTTTAGTAGGAAAATGATTCAAAACATACCAAACCTATTAGGTGCAATGTTGCTCAGGATACTGTAAACTATGAACAGATCTTCTGCATGTGGCTCTACAGAGGCTGGTCTTATAGCTCTTTTAGACAAGGATCCTGCCTTGTTGCACCTGCTCTTTGACTTCTCTGATGTGAAACTGTAAGGAAAATGGGCAGTGAGCATTAGGAGTGGGGAGAGTGCAGATTGACAGGTGAGGAAAATAGGCAATTGTAAGAATTATCCATGTGTTATTAGTGGCATTCAAGAAAGAGGTTTATGAATGAGTATTGAATTATCCTGAAATTGTTTTTGATTGCTCACCTTTTACTGGGATAACTTTTAGACTGAACCATTTGGTGACAACTTTATCAGAATTATATGAAATTCAAATTGCTGAAAGGAAGTAAGAAAAAAATGAGATATCCTTGTTTTAAGTATGAGAAGTTTCAGTCCTGATGTGTTTAAGGGATTTGATCAAAACTAAGAGCAGAGCTGGGAGTGAAATCAAACCCAAGGATTCTGTTTCTCTACTATTATCACTATATTCTAATAACCAAGTAGGAGCATTAGCCAAAGCATGGAGATTTAGTTACTGTAGCTCTTGCAATTGGCTGTGATTTTCAATTTAGCATATGGGTACATTTTCACTTAAAAGTGGAAAATTATAGAATTCACCTATCTTTCTATCAATCTGCACAGCAGGCAGTTGATCAGACTGCTATCAGATGGAAAATTGGACTTATTAGGATCAATTAATAAGGGAATGTGATTCACAAAGGGAACCAAGCACATAAAGAAACTAAAAATTAAAAAAGAAAAATCTATGTTCCCTTCATCCCCTCAGATACACTGTTTAAATGCATTATGGTTGTAGATCTTGAACTTTTGGTCCGATAGCTCTTTTAGACTCTTCACAGTTTTGAATACCTGAAGGAGCTTTTGTTTATGTGGGTTTGATCTATCAAGTATTGACCACATAAGAAATTAGAAACTGAAATCTTTCAAATGTTTGTTATTAGTTCTCTCAAAAATGATAACTCCATTTCATGTACATTTCGATGGAAAAAAAAAGAAATCAAGCTACTTTCCAAAAAGAAAAAAAATAGTGAGAATGGCATCATTTTAAATTTGAAGTATTTTTTTTTCATTTGTCACATAACAATTGTACATATTTATGGGAACCAGGCAATGTTTCAACACATGTGTTCATTGTGTGATGTTCAAATCAGGGTAAGCATATCTCTTTCCTCACACATTTATCATTTCTTTGTGGTGAGGACCTTCAAAATCCTCTCTTCTAGCTTTTTTGAAGCTTACAATACACTATTGTTATCAACAGCCATCCTACCGTGCAATAGAACATCAGAACCTATTTCTTCTAACTGTAATGTAGTACCTGTCCACCCATCTTTCTCCATCCCTCCAGCTCCTCTCTCCCCAGCCTCTGTAACCAGTATTTCATGGTTTTTGAAAATCTCTTTCATTCCTTAGCTTAATAGAAGACATTCTCATATCTGCTTTTCTGTTCAGTCTCTTGCAATAAGCTGCATTGGTTGAATCAGATGGAGAAAATCCAACTTTGCACAGACATGGAGTTGAAAAAAAGCAAAGTATTTTGCTAACCATTTTGTAATTGTGCATATTCTTTAATACTACACTAAAACTTGACATGTGATAGTTTCTTAAATGTAGTTACAAGGTATAATCTGAAAACATATCTATGCAACTTGATTGTTACTTCAGAATTCACTAATTTGTCTATCTCCTACTTTAAATAGATCTTTCCCCCCACACGTAATTTGGTAATATCATACACTGGTCATTTGGAAAATATTGATTCCCTGAATTATGTAGAGTTTCCAAATGCTGACAAATTTCATTATACAATATTTAAAAAGTTACATGTGTTAATATCATCAGCAATCTCTTTAGATATTGGGAAACTACCAAACTGTTCATAGTGAATGCAAATTTTCCAAAATTCTAATTTTCACTTGAAAGCTAGAATTTTATCATTGGCAACAAATGTTCTCAAATTTTTTCTTGATGTGGCAGGCTCATTTTGGACATTTTTGAAAAAATACCTGCCAATACCCACATCTGAAAACTGTGTTTATTCTGACAATTGTTCTTTTAAGTTGAAGTGATGTTCCACAAGAAGGCAGCTAGCTTAGCACTCAACGCCAGCATGGATGCTTTTCTATGAGTTCACTATCAGACTCCAATATGTACCAAAAGGTCTTTCCAAGTGTTTCCAATATTATTACACAAAATATTAAAAATCCATATATTCAAGAATTAATTTTATAAAATAAATTATTTAATCAATTCAACAATGTTTACTGCTTCACTAGGGATATTTTTAATTAAAACTGGCTTTTTGTGTGTTCCATTTATTGGGAGTACTTGATGCTAAGAAATAAAAGATTCAGTGCCATTACCTTGATTTGTGGCAATGTCCCAGCAATATCACTCATTGGTGTTTTCACATACTCTGTGCCAATGCCAACACAGTGTAAGAGACAAAAAGTCTGAGTAATATTAAAAAACAGTTTTGACCTCTCAAAAACCTGAAAGGGTCTCACGAAGGGATACAAGATTGCACTTTGGAATCACTAATTTATGATAATAGGTACTATAGGTGAGAGAGTGATCAGAAACCCTGTCTTAATAAAATGTTGATTTGAATATAAAGGTCATTCCTCAAATGCAAAGGCTGGAAGTAATCAAAACTTGCATTTGTTCAATAGTGCTTAGCTCAGAGCTATGTAAAAGTTCCCATTTAATCAAAACTATCAGGTTTTTAGCTTCTTTGAAATTATTTCTATGTAACTTAGTTCTCGTTGGCAGAATTTCTTCTAGATATAATCATCACTATAGCACAGGCAGGCATGCCATGCACGTGTGCACACACACACTTACACAGTAACTGATGCCATTTTGGAGCATTTCCTACATCAGTCATCTTCTCCTTGTGTCAGAGAAACAAGTAGTACACCAACTAGTGCCAAGCTTGAATCCCATCATTTTCTACCTTCTCAGTTCTCTTCGTTTTCCTAGTATTGTCTCTTCACGTAGCACCAGTTGCCAGGTACTGGATCATTCTCACCAGCATAGAAACATTCTTTTCTGTCTCCTATCTTAACAAAAAAGAAAAACAGTGCTGGAGTGTAGCTGGGTGGGGGAGGTTTTGCTGATTTTGAGTGATGATGAGGAGTTCCATCCCCACACTGAAAAAAGAAAATCAAAGAAAGCAAATTCTCCCTTCTCATTATTTTCTATGCAATTATGATTTCTCATCCTGGAGACTGGTCAATTGTCTAACATGGTATCCACCTTGGCGTGCTACTGAGGTCACTCTTGTCAAGGACACTGAAGACTTTGATGCTGTTAAAGGCAAAGAACACCTTTCTAGCTTCATTCTTTCTGAGCACCAAGATTCACTCCAGTAGTCCATAGAATCTTCTTAGTGTTTCTTCTTTTCAAGGTAGAAACTTTACTCATGGGTGATACATTTCCAGTCTCCTTTGCTATCTGGTCTTCCTTCTAAATCTTTAAGGCCCAGTTCCTTTCTCTGTCCTGTCTTCTTAAATGACCTATGCCACCTCCATGCTGATGACCCCCACATTCATACTTCTATCCCAGCTTCTATCCTCTGACCTCCATTATTATGTAATAGCCTTTGTGACATTGCCTTTTGGATATAAACGACTTTTAGAAGTATCAATGCAATATTTCCCAAATGTAAATTTTTTATTTCTTCTCTCCACCCCACTTCCATCATCTCTATCAAAGCAAATGGCACCACCTTTACAGTTTTGTTCCAACTATACACTTGAACAATATCCTTTCCCTCAGGTCCAGATCTTCAATCTTCTTGAAGTTCCACATGTTGTCTTATTATCTATGCTATATGTGTCTGCTTCATTCTCTATATGCTCTGTAGTGCAAACCATCAGCACAGGATCCCTGTCTATTAGTACCTTGGCACTAATAGATGAGTTACGAGATGCAGCCCAAAAGCTCCCTCCTACATTTAGGTCCTAATTAGTGGAACTGGTAGTATTGGTGTAATGCTCATTTTACAAAGGAGCTACCTTCCAGAGTTCTGTTTCCTAAAATGACTTATTATGTCATTATATTTTTCCATAAAAAAGAAACAAAATAGAAAACCTTAGATTCCTTATATTCCTGGCAATGTTTTTATTTCTTAAACACACAAGTGAGCATATTACAAAATAATCATCGTAGCCATTGCCTCAACACTCCTACTTACCCCAGACAAGCCACTTTCATAATAAATTGCTTCACTCTCTATTAAGCATCGAAAGGGCTTGAGAAAGCAGAGAAACGGCATGTAATCTTCTAGAACTAATAAATGGCACCGTTTGTGTCTCTTTTTTCTCTCCAACACTGTACTGCCCTTGGTCTTTAAACAATTGACACTATCCTTTTCACAATATCTAATATTTTCCTTCTAAAGTTTTGTTTCAACATTGATATTTCCACATTTTGTCTTAGAGGCACAAAGCTGCAGATGATATAAATAACCTCACATAGATTTTTTTTAGATCAATCTTAAAAAAAAAAAAATCTTCCAAAACTGTTAAACTGCTGACTTCTTTTCTTTGGTCTGTAGATACTAATAGATGAATGATAAATCTATTTAAAAACATAATTTTGGATTCCATATTGATTCACCCATTCCACATCAGATCTACTCGTTCATATCGATAGGTGTTAAAAAGTTATATGCACAGTGAGCACAGAAAACAAAAAGAGCTAAACATCTGGTGCCACTGCCTGTTTCTCAGGGTTCATACGTGGCTGGTAAATACTCCCCTCTTACAGTGGCTTTTGCTCTCTGAGTCTGAACTACTTGTTCAGTTTTCATTATCCAGAGACATTTATTATTGCTACTTCTGAAAGAACCAACATTTTGAATTTCAGAGGGGGCATGAGAATACTCTCTCTGTGAATCAGGAACTGGTTTTTAAGAATCCAAATCTTATTAGAATAATATCCTACAGTTGAAGAGATGTGTGACTTTTATGACATCAGTATCAAAGACAATATGCTGCTTATTTTTTTCAAAAAAGTGATTTTCAAAGATCTACAAAGAACTTTGCAATAATAATAGTAAAAATGCTAGTGTAACTAACTATTTCTGGGAATTACTAGGTTGTGCTTCATAAGAACTTTGATTTGCAACCATTAATGAAATTATTTTTCCTAATATTTGTCGTATGTCAAATGAGTAAAAATTTTATCTTAACTAAAGCTATTCAAAAGCAGCTGTCAGTTAAAAAATAGCTCAGAGTGTTTGCTTTCATCATTATAGGAGTCAATCTTAATAGGAAAATCAATGACTCTGTGTAGTCATAGATTTTTAATTGCACTATACATTCTGAAGAAAACACGAAAAGAATGTTTCAAGATGCCTATCATGTGGTTCAATAGTCAAGCAATCAAATAAGCCTGAAATACTATACACCAAATTATATACCAGTCACTCTTAGGTAAGCTCCTCTTGAGGGGATTTTGTAATGCCTCAGTGTGTTTATTTATATGTTAAGGACAAACTGGGCAGGTGGTCAGTTAGTTATTCAGAGAAAATTACTATCTGGTGTGCCTGGTCCCTGGAGAAAAAAAGTAGGTGGAGATTATGGTCTCTCACCCTGGTGGAATCCACTAGCAAAGTCTCATGGACTCATTTCCATATATAGGCCCCCCAAACAAAGCTTCATCAAACAATATATATTCTATTTATTTTGAAATATGGAGATCTCTGACTGTTCTAGGAGAGACACTCCTGGCGTGGTGATGGAAAGGCAGCCAGGCTCAGCATGGCCAACGTGCCAAGGCCGGGATGCCTCAGAAAGCAATAAAAAATAGAATCCTTTCTTGGTTCTTTTTATCTCTCCTTTGTGTTAAGTCTATTTGATTTTGCTATCAGTGTGGCTTATAATTTTCTGAGTGCAATGAAAAATAATTCTGCGAATCTGTACTCAATATCTAAAGGAGTTTTCAAACCAACATTATAAAGGATATTTCCCCTTCTCTCTCCTTTTTAATTGTATGAAAGATATGCATAGACTGTTTAGAATGACTGTAAGGAAGGATGTGTGCAAAGAAAAATCCCTGTCAAGTGCTCTGTACTTTGCTATTTGCCCATGGCAATGGACAGTCCAGAGATAAAGGGGGGAAAAAGCCTAAAACCCATCAATCCCAGAAATCTCTTGGTAAGCAGTAACCGAGGGCAAAATAACATGCAGCTGTCTGATATAAAGTGAGGCTACCTTGCAAATTTAGGGTCCAATTCTCTTCGCCCCTCTCTAGTTAAAACCAAACAATTTTTTTTCATGTAGCTTCCAATTGCAGAGCCTGTTGAAAACTCATTATCTTCAAATAGGATTACATTCCGTTAATATGAGAACATGCATATTACAATATCTGGTAAAAATCAAAAGTTCCAATTTGCTCACTACATGTAAATCCAATTCAAAATATTTCCATAACATATATCTGCTGGATGTTACACTATTTGTGTGTCACTCTGGAATGGATTAACTCCATGACAGGCTAGGCTCAGTTTTTCTGCATTTGGTGTTTTTAAACAGTTTATATTTGTTATCATATCAAAGACAGGCTTGCAGTTTTCAAAAGGAAGAAGAGAACACAGCGCCCAAGGCTCCTCCAGCATTACATTTCTTATTCCATTTTATCTTTCTTGGTTTTGACTAATGTCAGTAACAGCTACTGGTAATAAACTGCTTGTTACAGACTGCTGTTGCCTTGAAGCCTGGCTTTGATACATTGTCAGCCAATCGGAAGCATTTCCTGATTACATTTCCAAATTGCTTGTTTATTGATCGAGAGTTAATAAAGCAAAAGACAACTTTACGGCTTAAATTAAATGAAAGTTTCCTTTGAAGTTCAAATTATCCAATCAACCAACAGGCAGTGAAATGTAAGCATTTGGAAGTTTTATCTGAAAAGGAAAAAAAAAATGTATGAGATAAATGGATCTTAGTATAGACACGGTAGCTAAGTGCTAATGAAAAATATGTGCAACTTAGCATACTGCGATTTCATTTAATTCTCAGGCAAAGGAAATGATGTTGTTATTCAATCCACCCTGCTCCTCAAATCCAAACAAGGAAAAGCACCACGAGGATGCCTGTCATTCGGCTGACAATAATTTCTTACAACTGCAACTATTTCAGTAAATAAAATAAAGTACAGATAACTTCATGGATTTATCAAAGTTTTCATATTTGGGAATGGCAGCACAACTTAGAGAATCTCTTTGAACAACCACAGTGCAGCTGTTTTGATGACACATATGATCCGTTCCACTATGGAAAAGAAATTGGACTCTTCGAAATTTTTAGTAGCTTTTGACATTTTTGCCCCAATGACACCATGATCTTTTATGAATACAAAGGGAAATAGACATTTATGTCGATGATGAAAATAAATAAATATTCTCAAGGTTTGCCTGTGCCAGGACTCTTAGGAAACTGGCAATGCTTCATCTGCCTCTGTGACCCATACTCTGGATGTCTGGTTAGATATGAGGATTAGGGTTACTTGAGATCTTGAACACAGTCAGAAGAGAATGATAGTTTTTATGTATTATGATTGTGTTATAACATTAAGAAAAAAGAAAAGTAAACAAAATTGTATTAAACAGTGTAATTCATAAAAGAAGAAATAAGAAGGAGGAGAAGCTTTGAAAAAAATATGCCTAGAATATCAACAGAGGATGTTTGATGGACATACTAATGCTATTTTTCTCTTTTATTTACTTTCTGTATTTCCTAGAATTTTGAAAAGTAAACATGCATTACAGTTGAAATGGGAAAATTATTTTAAAATGAAAGTTAATGAAAAAGAATGGTATTTTCTTATTGGTTTGTTTGACAGTAAAATGTGAAAAATTTGTTTTGAAGTTAGGTACCTTGTGAAGCCTAGAATCTGTTACCTACAATGTCTTGTCTCTATTGTTTCTTTTGATTTTTCCTTATCCAAAACTACCACTCCTTGGCTGGCCTGTGTTCAACCTAGCCATTGGCCACCAGGGGCCAAGTTCAAGGTGGAAGTTTGACCACATCTCTCCTGCTTTCAATCTTGCACTGGTCTCAATGTGCACAGCCTGCTTCTTCCTCACCTTAGACTCATCTCATCGTTGGTGGCCCTGATCCTTCTGCTCCAGCCAGGAGGCCTTCCTTGGATTTTCTGATTGCGTGAACTTACTCCTGCCAAGTTCATACCTTTAGCACATGGCTCAAGAATTTCCTCCTTAGACAAACCCTCCTGGATTTTCAGACCCCATGGGGTTCCTTTGTCATTTGCTGTCATCAGACTTCTTTCCTGCCCTAGACTTGGCACTGTATAACTCACTTATGTCTTAGCACAATGCCTGGCACAAGCCAAGCAATAAATATGTGTTAAAGGAGTAAATAAATGATGAATGAGAGAACTGGGGAACTAACAGTTTGGCAATCAAAATCGGTCTATGTTCCCCCAGACATTTTTCTGAAATATCTAGGCTAATTCACGGAAAAGCTTTGATTCATTTATTCTTTATCATTTTCTTGAGCATTTACTGTGTATATGGCACATTTAAGCATCATAGGACATGAAAAGGTGAATTTGACATGGGCTTTGTTCTGAGTTCATAGTATTAATCAGCATTTCCCTTTGACAAGGTTAGTTGCTCTTTGATCAAAGCATGAATGGACACTTGAAAGTGAAACTGTGCTTACATTTCAATAATTATATTTATATTACTACACATTCAGTTTTAGGCCAAATCCAGGAATTATTCATCAGTTCTTTCTACCACTTACTCCCCACCTTCTCACCCTCAGAAAACCTTTAGCAAAACCTATCAACTCACCTCTGAAGCATATTTTGAATCCCTCTAATTATATCCATTTCCCCTGCCATCTCTTGGTCTAAAGAAACTTCCAATGCCTGTGTCCCTACTGGTTTCCCTGATTTCTCTTTGCTGTCCTATATTCTGTTTGCCATGAGACAACAGAATGATCATTTTAAAACTTGATTCAAGTTATACCATTTGCCTGTTGATTTTCCAAATAACTTCTGTTTGCACTTGCAACCAAACGTAAGCTCTTTCCCTGAGTGGCAATGCCCTACCTTACTTGCCTAATCCCATGACAAACTGGTCATCCCCCACTTGACCATTTCTAATAGCCACGACCATGCATACTCCGGCACTAGATCGTTGGTCTTCATTTTTCTCCATGCCTTAATGCTTCCCCATATCAGTTCAAGGATGGCCACTTATTCAAGTCAGAACTCATAGTCCTGCTCTTTGAAGAAGTTGTTTAGATGAAACACTTCCCATTTACTCTATGACACATCTTTCTTTTAGATTTCCTTCTGAGCACTCATTACGATCTGAAAATCACCTGCTTTCCCCAAATTTCCACCGGAATGTAAACTTTATCAGGATTGGTTCCTTTTTAACTTTTTAAAACTGGTGTGACTGAATGCAGAAACTGCTTGGTACAAAGTACATTCTCAACAAATGTTTTTTGAATGAATGAGAAAGTGACTAAATGAATAGGCTTTGCATTTATGGAAATGGCGAGCATGTCTAGTTATTTCATGGCTGGTATTTGATATTGAGCTTAAAAGTGACCCCTCTTTTTACTGAATCCTACCCTGTCACAATTCTCATTGACTTCATGAAACCTTTCCCAACTTCCTCATCCACAGAGCTCATTCTTTTCTGAGCCATGATATATAATTTATTGTCCAATCCAGGTTACTTATGAGAGTGAAAAAGAGGCACTGGTAATATTTATGCAGGGCCAATGGTCCTAGAAAAACTAGAATTTATATTTATCTTATCCATATGACACTTATTTCTTAGCATATATACATTTTTCTGAGGCACCCCATTTTCCCTTTATTAAAACTTACATACTTAGCTATATTTAATTATTCTTAGCACACAACAGGGCTCTTAGGAAGTGCTAGAAAAATGTATATAATTACTTATCATATTTGGTCAGTGGAACTGAATCCCTCTCATTCTCTGTATTACAGTTATGGAATTCACTTATTTTGTGAGAATTTTTTTTAAGAAGGACAGAGTCTTTGATGCATGATACTATGTCAAATGTCTAAGCAATTATTTTCTAGATATTATAAATTTAGTAGGAAATTCTACTACTCTTACTGCACAACCAACACTTCATTTAATTACAATACTGTCTCCCCTCTTTCTCCTTCATATTATTCTGAAAAATTGGCATATATCTACAGACTTCAGGGTCTATGTCCCTTCCTCTGCAACATGTGGTGTAGTGTCACTACCCAGCACTGTTCAGTACATGTACTGTCCCAAAGGGCCAAGTCACCACTCAGCTGTGACTGTCTCACTCAGCTGAGACTGTCTTGGTTACTCTTTCTTTGTAAGATGCTTTAAGAAAAGCTATTGTGATGCCTCTGACTTTGTTCTTTTCCTCAAGATTGCTTGGACTACATGGGGTCTGTTGTTTCCATATAAATTTTAGGATCATCATTTTAATTCCTGAAGGATACCATTAGTATTTCAATGGAGATGCCATTGAAGCTGTTAATCACTTTGGATACTATTGACATTTTCACAATATTAACTCTTGAAATCTGTGAACATGAGATACATTGTCATTTTTTAGTGTCCCCCTTTAATTCTTCATCGGAATTTTATAATTCTCATTGTAGAATTTACTTCCTTGGTTAAATTTATTCATAGATATTTTATTTTGTTCTATTGTACCTAATGTGAATGAAATTGCTTCATAATTCATTTTTCACCAAGTTTGTTGTTGATATGTAAAAATATTATTGTTTACTTTCTCTCTCTCTAGAGAGCAGAGGTAAGCTCTATAAGTGCTGTTACCCTATGTAATTCAACTTTCTATTCTTTGGGTTTAGTACAATGCCTGTATTCTAGTATATTCCCCAAGATACTTGAATAAATGACTGAATGGAGTTTGCCTAAATAGAAATTTTGTGTCATGAGAGGAAAGTGTATCTTGAATATTATTAACATTCACAAAAGATTATTTTTTGTGTAGCCAGGTCCAAGCTTTAGATTAAATTATTCAATCCAGCAACTCTGACTCTTGTCAGTCAACCTAGTACACACATATCAAGTCTTTTTAGTTAATTGAATGCCAAGGATTAATTCATTATTTAATTTTTTTTTGTACATAAACTAACTCTCTACTGTGACTGGTTAGCTATTATTTATAATTTTTACTAACTACAGAGTGGCAGAATTGCAATTAAAGTAGATGCATAGGAATTTATTCATAAAATAATATATATTTCTTTGAAAAGTAGTTTCTTAAAAATAACTCTGAAAATCTTTTACTACTCTCAAAAAGCAAAATCTCATAGAAAATATGTTAATGTGTTAGAACTTGTGTTTTTATATATATTTCCTCTGATGAGTTTGAGACTTTAAAAATATTTCTAATAAAAGAGTAGTTCTATTTATTAGATAGTATATAATTTTTCATATCCTTCTCTGCTTCTGTAATAAATCAGAAAACCTGATATTGGGCTTAATAAAAATCAGGCTGACCTAAAGTAAATCTCATATTTTTTAGTCTCTATAGGGTCAATATAATAACAATAATAATTATCATTTCTGCCAGTGAGAGCTAACATTTTTAGATCATCTATTATATGCTAGGCACTTTTCTAATTGTTTTATATCTTTTGATCACTATAAGCCACAAATAACCACAAGAGGTAAGTCATATTATCAACAGTCAGGGATACCAAATCAAAAAGAAATTAAATAACTTTGTCAAGGTAACCTGTGAAAATGGAATTCATATGCATGAAGCCTGTCACTAGAATCCTTGTTCTCATCCATTGCACAGGTATACAGAATCTGATCGTGTGTAATTTACCCCTTTTTGGTGTGTGGAAACTGAATTATTGGTTTTATCTTTCTAGTCTATATGCTTATTACCCCCTTCCTAAAGGAGAAGGAAAAGGAACTGTAGTTATCCTATAAGTAACTTAATATGTCCTCTTATATTCTTTAGGGATCACAACAATTTATATATATGTGAAAAATTGGATAAACAGGCTTCCAAAATCCATCTGTGTCTGTGATGAGTCTGGTTCATGTATGGATGTGGAGAAGCATTTACTAAACAAATGATACTATGAAGAGAAAGAGAAATGAGAGGATATGGATAAAACTAGTCAGTGTGTTTAAAGGGACCAAAACACAAGAAGAGGAGGCCTTTTTTGGTGGGATCAACTGAATTATAAAAGCCACAGATCAAACAGGAGGAGAATCAGCTAGTTGAGGTATGCAGAGCCCATCTTTCCCTTCCCTGGCCATAGAGGACTTACATTTTTACCTCCTGAAAGTTAGTACAATTCTCTTGACTATATGGGACCTGAGAGTTGGTATGATCTTCTTGACTAAACTATTATCTCATGTGTCCTTATCAACTTTTTAAGATGTGTTGTGCATCCAAGTCATTTCAAAAATATGTAAATGAATTGAATATTGTATTATGCTAAGCCATGACTCTTTAAGAATACACGTTGGCAAGTCACCTGCACAGAGAAGATGTACTTTCTACTTTTGTCATTTATTACACATTTGATTTTTATAATTAGCCCTCCTCACTCCATCTTGGATATCTTTTACATATCCTTCCCTTATTAACTTAGAGAAAGCTCTGCCTGTAAGCAGTCACTGCATAGCTTATAGTTCTCCACCCCTTGATCTCCTTACTTCCTTTCTCTTATTTTTAGTATCTACATATAAAAACTCTTCACATCACTTTAGTGAATATGTTTATTAGATAAGTTAAGGGATACAAAACTTCTCTAATACATGGCAATAACTAAAATAATTGCAGATATTCAAACCTCTAGAATCCCTCTGCATTCAGAAATGGCTGTAAGGTTTAGCCTCCTGCCACAAAGAAAGGTCATGTTTAACCTGGTGGCGGACTGAGCTTTGAGAAGGAAGAGGGGGAGCAAAGAGGGAACAAGAGGTGAGCCTGAGGGAAAGCTTTTGGGAATTCACATCTGCTCAAAAGAAAGAGCCCCATTTAAAGCCACCACAAAATGTAAAAGACATTCCCTATTGCTTTCTCTCACACTCTCTTTCGCCCTGTCCTTCACTTCTTTAAATGATGACATTAATTTAAACCAATTGGTCACCCGAGGCAACTGTGTGACCATATGATCTCTTTATGGGTTGTCCCTTGTCCTCATTATCCTACCATCAAGCCTGGGTCTTCTTTCCCTTGTGCAGTATCATGTTGAAAGGGCCTAGACTTCATCATCAAGGCAATTTTTTAGCTACCTTTGGAAATCACTATTGAGGAACCCTGAAAAAACTCATTAAGTTCTTGGTTCTCTCAACTATAAACAGAGGGTAGCAATAGTCAGTCTCTTGGAATTCAGTGGTACTCAGAGTGCATATCATGCATGTGGCACCAAACCTAGTACATAGCACAGAGCACAAAAGTGGTAGCCAGATGCTCTGGTTACTCACAGAGCTGACGACCTCTCACTACAGACCCTTGTAAGAAATCAGTAGGGGCAATCACATTACAGCAGCGAAATCACTAGAATCTCCTTTGGCACTAATTGCTATGAATGACATTTGACATAATTTATATCTGTCCTGAAATGCTCCTGACAGGAGATAAATAAGTTATGATGATGATGAAGAGTAAGAGAGTGGGAAATACTTTTAAGCATTTATAATGTATAAAGTGGTGTTGAACTCATTTCCCAAGTCATCAATGATGTCATACCCCTGAGGCAAGATTGATTATCATTCCCATTTTTCAGATGAGAAATCAAGTTAAACATAAGTAAAGAAAAATTTCCAAAGTCATCCCACCTATAAAGTGACCAAACCAATGATGATACCACAGCTTCACAATGTCAAAGAGTGCCGGGTGGGCGTGCCTGTAATTCTCTTATCTTTCTTCTTATGCACACATAATGTCTATATTAGCAACAAGCAAAATGTCTTCAGGTGACAGTAATTAAAGAGAAAGGAAAGAACAGATTCCTATTCAGGGACTTTCTCTTTCTAGGAGAGAGGAAAATATTCCTCAGAGACCCCCAAGCCAATTCTCCCTTATAAGTTATTGTCTATAATGTGACAAAGGGACAGCTTGAGCTGCAAGGAGATTGAGGAATGGAGTGTCTGGACAAATGGAATGGGATCCCCTTGGCAGTCTTTAGCCAATGAAGATTCAGGTCATAGAGCTGGACACGATGACACCTGAAACAAGCTTGGTGTTCTTTGAGAAAGATAGTTTACAAATAGAGCATGCCTTTCATGAGCTCCTGAGATGAATACAACTAGAATGCAGAGCAGACTTGCCCAGATTTGTACAGACAGGTTCAGGATACAAATCCAATCCAGAATCATTAGGTGTACATCAAAGCTTTTCAAATTGAATGCCTCGGAGATTCTATAAAAATTTCATTAGGCTATCATTTTAAATATGTTTTTTTTTAAATGTGACCCAAAATAAACTATAATTTTCTCAGATATCAAAACTTGAGAGAACGTAATGCCTAATATAAAATTATCTGTCTATACTGGCAGTTAAGTTGGGTTTTGGTGTTGTTGTTTTCCAATTATAGAGGGAAGCACTTTCTATCACCTCAACTTAATCATGAAATCCCTTGGGATTATAAAGTAGACTATAAAAATTATTCATAACCATTTATCCGTGTTAATCTGGATTTTTCTCAATATCAGCCACCCACTACAAAATAATGAGTTGAGTATTGTCAGCAATACAAGACTGCCACAGCTCTAAGCAAATTTGAAATAATCTCTAATTTGAAATTATCATCTGTATCTGGACAGCTGCATCATTCCCATGGTCTGATTTTCTGTCTATTTGGCCCTTCTTACTTCTCCAAGCCACTCTCATTTCCTTGCTACAGAAGCCTAGGTTGGAATGCTGGGAATATTTTCTTGCTTCAGGACTTGTCGCACTTGCCTTCTAGCAAACATTCCTATCTGGTTAACCTCAGCTCATTCTTCATGTCCCAGTTAAAGGTACTCCCCTGATCTCCCAGTTTAGTCTGATAATCTGGGAGATCAGGTACCAGGGAATATTACACACATTCTTTATACACTTGTCATTTCACAATTATAATTATTTTATCTGTTCCTGCCTTTATTTTTAGGCTAAGAACTATCTCAAGGCAGAAACCATGGATGCCCCACTCTTTGCTATCAGTTTAGCTTCTATTATAGCATGGAATCCAGGAAGATCATGAATGCCTTTTGAAAGAATGAAGGTAACATGAAAAAACAAATTTGAATTTAAATGTGATATCGATAAAGGGTAGACAAGAATTACATGCATTTTCTGATATTTAAGAAAAGTCTGTCAAATTAAAGGATGGCTTTCAAACAAAGAAATATACATATGTACTAATTTTATGTGTACAGCTCAGTGCACATCTCCATGTGTATAAATCTGGTTAACCACCACCCAGATGACCTTTCAGCACTGCTTAACTTTCCTTCCTGGGAATTCTGAGTCATGCCCCCTCCCTACCCTCTTTTCCCAGAGGGGGAACAATTATTTTCCCTTCTATCACTATCAAGTAGTTTTTGCCAGTTATTAAATTATATATAAATAGAAATTATTCAATATATGTGCTTTCATGACTCACTTATTTTACTCAATGTATCTGTGAGATTCATTCATTTTGCGCATACCCGTAGTTAACTTTTTAAAAGTTTATGGCACTCCGTCATATGAGTATACCATGAAATGGTTATTCATTCTCTTGATGGATTATTTGCTTTTCCCATTTTGGTGCAATAATGAAAAAAGCCACAACACACACACACACACACACACACACACACACACATTCTCTCTCTCTCTCTCTCTCTCTCTCTCTCTCTCTCTCTCTCTCTCTTCAATGGGTCTTTTATTTCTGAATGTTAAAAGAAGTCTTTTATCCCCATCATTTAAAAGTATATGATCTAACGATGCTCGAAAGTATTTTTTCAAACCTTAAAAATCAAAAGAGATATCATAATAACATTACTTATTGTTGAAGCAATAGAAGAGAATCCTAACTAGTGACTGGGCCAGATATAAGCACCATGTCTGAGACAGAAAAAAATAAATAAAATGTAATGAAAAGGAAAAATCATTAAGTGTGATAAGGTACCTAACAAAAATATGTCCACAAAAAGATGCACACAAAAGTATTCATAGCAGATTCATTGTTGTAGACTCAAACAAGTAAAACAAACCAAATCAATAATTGTTAAAAATCTGCACATTTCATTTTTTGATGGCACATATAAGAACTTGGCTATCCTGAGCATGTATTTGCAGTTCATAGATTCTGGTAATGTGTTACACTTACATAGAACTTTAAATTGACAAATTTTGCATACCTCACATAGCTAGTATGTGGCAGAACAGGAGCTCAAATGTGGGACATGCGTGTTAACTTTCCTGTGTTTCCCCATCACATCCTGATTACACCTCATCAGGAAAAGCTACACTCAACATGATTACTTATGACCAAGTGTGTTTAATTTTTAATATCTTTAAAGCTGTGTCTTATACTTTGGAGGGTTTTTCTAATTAGAAATAATTAGTTGCATATGCATTCTCATCTACTCTTGTCAGTTGGTCTCAAACTTTCCTGTCTCATTCTTGACAATCACCCTGTCAAAGAGCTTGTACTTTGTTGGGAGAGGTACCTATTCCCTTTCACCTAAAGTAAAGATTCTTCTTTGTCAACCACATTCTGTTATTACAGAAAAAACAGAACAAAAAAAAACTTTTTTTTTAAGCTGGAAAATTTCTCAGAGCTTTTAAAATGGCAAAGTGTCTGGTTACTAGATAAAGAGCAAACTGTTCTCTGCTACACTTGCTAATGGAATCCCATTAACAGCACTTAAAATTTCTAGAGAAAACAAATTTGGGGAAATTCTTTGTAGACTTTTGTTTTCTTTGTTATCTTTGGAAAGCTTAACTTTCAAGGATGCCATTCCTTGAAAGCTTTGTGAAGTGACTACGTGGTCCTCCCACCATGGAATGATCCTAATGGATGGTAATGGCCTTGTGTGTTGTTCCCCTACTCAGAAGATTTGACCCTTGAAGGGAGTCATTACTATTAAACCCATGGTGACTAATATTGTAAGCTCAAGATCCTGCTAGTAGAAGAGAAATACAGTGTATGTCCAGGTGGGGTTGGGGAAGATGTCTAAGATCTGCCTGAAAGTGAACTGGCTTGAATTCTTTCTAAATACAAATGCATATGCTCAGTGGGAAGGAATGGTGATAAACACTAACTTGCCTGCTCATCATATCATTGCTCTATGCCTCCAAAGAGGCAGTGCAGACAGCTTACCTTTTCATCTCCCTCTGTTACCACCAACATTTTTAAGATCTATATCTTGATGGGCATCCCAAGCAGGGAAAATTGCTTCCTACACAACATGTCTATATAAAAATCTTTTTTCCCCCACTTAGCTTTCAGTCAGGTTTGCTTGGCTGACAGATTCATCTGCAAATAGTTTTGTTTATTTTTTGCCAGTTATGAAAAATCACACTCTATTTTGCCTGAAATTGGAAACTCAGAGCTAATTCCATTTCAGAAAAAACATATTGCTCTTTTGTTTTTTACCAATGTGTCCTCTCCTCAAGTGTGCAGTGGTTCATTCGGTTCTTACCACTAGAGTCGAGCTGTTTTTTTTTTTTTTTTCTTTCAGGGTGGCTTAATTGCATATGCTAATTCCATGTCAATACATATTTAAATGGATATATTATTGCCTATTGAATTTATAGTTAAGATGATTTCTTATCCCAAAGCAATATGTAAATCAATGGATGAGTAACTGATGTGATTCTGCAATCTGTATATGGGGTAAAAATGGGAATTCATAACCCACTTGAATCAAAGTGTGAAATATGATATATCAAGAACTATGTAATGTTTTGAACAACCAACAATAAAAAATTAGAAAAAAAAGGAAAGGAAAACACTCAACCACTGAAAAAAAAATTTTGTTGTTGTTATTTTGTTTTAAATGATATACTAAAGTTTAACAACCTGGGTATTAGGATATACAGTGTTTTTTATACATTTTATATACTTTTGGGTTCATCATGATTTCTACAAAAAGAAGACAGTGCACTCATAAACATAAAAATATAATTTATATTTATAATTATTTTTATATCTGTTCTACCTCTATATGTTTTGGTTTCATAAAGCAAGATAATATACCAAGTGATTAACTTATGCATAAATATGATGTTAGCTTTCTGTTTTATGAGACAAATTATTATATGTGGCAAAATTAACAGAAACTTTACGTCTGTATAGCAACTGTTTAAATTCTGATTCTACCACTGACTAGCTCCCTAATTTTGAATCAGTTTGGGCCTGAATTTCCTCCTCTGTAAAAGTAGAATAATTATAGATCTTGTTTCATGTCCATTCTGAGAATTTAGTATAATACAAATACTAAGAACAGTTGGAAAAAATATGGTATCATCCACCATCGTCATCATCGTCATCATCACCGCCACCATCATCATCACCACCATCATCATCACCGAGCAATATGCAATAGTAAAACTAGTCCAGTTAGGTGAGTAGATAATTTAGACTGTGGAACTGAAAAGAAATATTTAGAAATGTGTTAATATTTACTGCTAATAATCAGGCACATTGATATATAAATAATAATATAATTGCTTTGCATCCTATCAGTAATAATTTGAAAATCTGTCAATGTCAAAGTGTGCTAGTTAGCTTCCTGCCAATCCAATATGACCTGAGATAAATCAACTTACAAGGAGGAAAGAATTTTTTTTGCTCATGGTTTCAAAGGTTTCAGTCCATGCTCAATTGGTTTTCTGGGGGCTTGTGGTGAGGCAGAACATCACAGGGGGAGTACATGATGAAATAAAGCTGCTCACTTATGGTGGCCCATATGCAAAGAGAAAGGGAAGAAGGTCCAGGGTCCCAATATCCCCTTCAAAGATACATTCCTAGAGGCCTAACTTACTGTTAGGCATCACCTCTTGAAAGTTTTATCATCCTCCAATAATGCCACCAGCTAGTGACCACACCTTCAACACATGAGACTTTGGGGAATTTAAGATCCAAATCACAATACAGAGGACTTCAGAAATCGCATTTTGCTGAATTGAAAATTGATTCAATTGCTTTGATCCAACAAAATTGAAAATGGTCATTGCTTTACAATCTAGCAATTCCATATATATCTACAATAGAAAACTCACAGATATACACAAGGACTTCTGTTTGAGGATATTTATTATAGCCGTTTTTAAAAAGAATAAATAAAGCAATCTATATGCTTTTTCATAGAAGAACAGAAAATTAAATATGATGTATCTATATCATAGAACAATATACAGCAGTTAAGAGAAATGAAATAACAATGGTAGATCTGTCTCAGAAACAATGATGAGTATAGAATTCAACTTATAAAATCGTGTATATTTACATAAAATAATACTATTCATGTAAATTAAAACCTTGCAAAACTATACTGTATATTAATCATAAAATTTTAGTTTTTCAGTGACTTGCAAGGATACAAACCAAAAATCATAGTAGTGGCTGCTTAGAAAAAGGTAGAATTAGAAAGGGGAATGAAAAAGCCAAAAAAAAAAAAAAAAAAAAAAAAAAAGAAAGGAAAAAAGGGACTTCAATTTTGACACAATTATATAAATAAGTTTATTATTTGACATTTCTTGTGCTTAGTACCTGGGTGTTTTTACTGTACATGTTTTTGAATGCTTTGATAATTTAAAAGTTTCTTAAAATGTGTATTGAAACTAAAGTGGAAAAAGTTATCACTCTCAAAATAGTAGGTACTTTGCAAATGTCAATTAATTGTCAAGAAAGAAGAAAAATAACCTTCCATTATAAATTAACAAAGAAAGTTGATACTACAACTTTGTAAGATTCTCAAGATTAAAATCATACTTCATTCATCATTATGCCTCCTAGACTCCAGCACAGTACCTGGCATATAGTAAGTGTTAAATAAATCGACATTAATGTTATACGAAATCACATATAAGAGGTTGTGAGGGGAAAGGGGGGGGAAAACAACAAGGGAGAGAACTGAACAACAACAGATGAGGTAGAGAGGGAAGATGGGAGGGGAGGGGAGGGGGGATAGTAGGGAATAGGAAAGGCAGCAGAATACAACAGTCACAAATATGGCATTATGTAAAAATGTGAATGTGTAACTGATGTGATTCTGCAATTTGTATTTGGGGTAAAAATGGGAGTTCATAACTCATTTGAATCAAATGTATGAAAGATGATATGTCATGAGCTTTGTAATGTTTTGAACAACCAATAAAAAATATATCCTGGGCTATAATTTATGTAAGGCATAAGAAATTGTTTTCATTAATTATTTAATAAATAATAAATATAAAGCATAAAAGATAATGAGGCATGGTTTAAAATGTTATCAAAAATTAAAAATCTTAAAACTTAATCTTGATGAGATGTGAAAAAACTACTAATCTCATAATTTCCTGGTGATACAATAAAAAGTATTCTTTTACAATAAAATCAATAATATTTCATTCTTAAAAATTTGTCTTAAGGAAATGATCCAAATACAACAAAAAAGAATGTGTGTGTGTGTGTGTGTGTGTGTGTGTTCTGCAGGATTGCTTATGGTAGAAATGGAAATCAATGCAAATGTTCATTAATCACAAACTGGCTAATCAGATTATGGTACAAAAATGTGTTAGAATATTATGCAGTTATTAAGACAATAATTATGTATATGAAGGCAGTTTGGCTGAAGAATCCAGTGCCCAACTTTTGTAATAATGGATTCATCTAGAAACTATGAATATATGGAGCAAAATAAATGGGATTATGGTAGATTAAAAAAAAAAGGAAAAAAAGCTATATGTTTCTGATGAAACTTGTGTCCATATCATGTATGTACATGCCCAAGATAAAAGGAGAGGTTTGGGGTACAAAATATTTTCCCAGAATAGTTAAAAGATGTTTGCATGGCTTTAGAAAAAAAATTAGAAAAAAACCCATTCTGTTGGTTTTTGTAATAAACTTCAAAGCACCTATTGTGAAACTGGTATCATGAAATCCAGTCATGAAAAAAATAGAAATGCTCTTAGTGGACTATCCAGCATCTAATGCGAAAGATACAAAATAAGAGGAATAGCTCCCAGTTCTTACATTACCCTGAAAAAATATACTCACAAATCTTAGAAAACTGTATATGATTCATTTCAAATTGGATTAGGACCTTAACTTACAATAGAAATGTAAAATTGAAAATTTTAGTTGTTATTTTTGTTTCAATGAAAATGTTTTTTTTAAATCAATACCTCAAATTCTTATCAATCTTATGAATCATTTTCTACCTAGAATACCTCTGTTTACAATAGTTTAAATTGTTCATTGAATCCTACATAATAAAAATATTTTTTCACAAAGAGCTGATCTAATGGAATACCAAAAAAGTTTGGTGTATATTACAAAGTAGGGCCAGAGAAAGAATGTATGTATGCACAAGCATGTGTGTGCACATGCACTCATGTGTGAATCAAACAGACATTCTTTGGAGCTTGAACATGATATATATGAAAATAATATTAAATTACATATGACAAATGTTCTCGTTAATGTATTATGTGAGAATATTAAAGAAAGAATTATGTTATCTGGTATTAACCAAAGCAGAGAAGCAAGAAGGAAATGTATGCTTTCTACTTTAAATCTGAGACACAGAGAGACCAATTGAGATTTTCAGAGGATGTCATCCCTGGATGCGGCGTCTCATTTGCACAGTACCTGGGAGAGCACCGTGCAGCTGCATATTCTCAGCTGTTGAATGTGTTCTGCTCATTTTCCAGTGGGGAGGACAGGATTAATGGTTTCTGGGCAGTGTGTACTTTTTTCGCTTCCGCTGTTTCTATTTACCTGTCTGCTTACTTATTTATTGTTTGCATTTAGCTTGCCCGGCAAGTGGCTCTGAGAATTGTAGGGTGAATGGACAATACCTAAAATAAATCACTCTCTCTCTCTCTTAAGTTTTTATATGAGGGCTGTTTGGGAATTCATTCCTCTTTATCCCTTTTCTTCAACTTGATGAGATTTTCTAAAGGACCTTGCATATTTAAACAAAATGTGAAGGAAAGAGGTTTCTTTTACAAATTTATGAAGGTTGCCCTTAGACCCCAAAATTCTTCCTTAAAAAGTTAAATTCTAATGAGTAGCTCTGTCCTTCACATTGAAGAACAAATTTTTTACCCTTATTAAAAGGTAATGCTAGATCCAAGTCTTGGGCAGATATCTTTTCTTGTTTTTTTCTTTTACTCCACCTGCTATTATTTTTATTGATTTATTTTTAGGTGGTGCTGAGGAACGGAACTCAGTGTCTCACAATGCTAGATAAGCACTCTACCACTGAGCCACAACCTCAGCCCCTCTCAAGCAGATTTCTAAAACTCTTTTCAGACTCACCAATGAAATAAGAAAATTGGTTAATATGAACCTATGAGTCAATTAAAGTTTCAGGATTTCCAAAAACCTTTTACTTGAAGAGCTTTCCAGAGAATAGCTGCACGTTAGATTAAACTCAGAGATGGTGCTTGGTGAATAAATACTTAGCAAACAATTTGAAGACAGACATGAGAAACAATCACAGCCCTGGCTGTATCCACAGCCACAGACCATATTAATGATTTTGGAAGGAAGCTCAGCAAAATGCTAATTTATTTAATAAATATTTAATGGTGTGTTATTTCAATAAATAAATTAGTGTTTACACAGTAAAGAATACAAATGTTTTGTGCATACATTCTTGACCCACTTCCATAGTTCTTCCTGGATATTTCCCAAAGAATTATTTTAAAAAAATGATGAACATCAAAATATTTCTGGTTATATCAGCTTATGATTGCTGGTTAAATCTAGAAAATAATCCAATGGTTTATCCTTCTTATCTTGAGAATGTTTAATCAACTTTAATATTTGCTTTACATTAGCACTGTCAAATGTACATTTGTATAAAAATCTCCCAAATCATGAAAGATTTATCATTTGAAATGTATTTGGATTATTCTCCTGTTAATCAGCTGGATAAAAATTAGGAGTACTGTAACTAGAACAATCAATTGAGTTGAGCGGAATGTTATAAAAAAATTTAAAAATCACAATTTTTTTGTGTGTTTTGGCTACATAAATGAAACTAAAAACCTGTTCACTATCACAGAAATGTATGATGAGAGACACGTGTGTCCTTTCCAGGAGCCCAGGTTAATAATAGAAGCACAGATCAGAAGAAGAGGGGTCAGAAGGGTGCATTCTTGATATTAAGTCTGTTGCAGGCCCTTTATGGGCTCATGCAGGTTAATTAACTTGGGAAGACTCAGTTGCCACTTCTGAAAAGTGTAATGAAAAACAGTCACTTGCCATTCAATTCAGCAACTAGGTATGAATGTTGATTACCGTGGTGTACAGTAGATGCGGTAAGGACAGAGCCATGGGGGTGGTGGGGATAGGATGGGGAAGGAGGAGGTCAAAAAAAGATGTGCTCAACATCCTGAGACACTGGCTACAGTGATTGTTGTCCTCCTCCTGCCCAAGAGAATGCTCATTTGTTAGTTCCTCCTCTGGCCATGCTCTTCATGGGAAGCATGGAGGCTCACTAGCCCCAGGACCTTCCCTGTTCCTTTGGGTCATTGAGATGTGGGCATAGAAGACAGTTCAGGTCAAAGAAGCCCCAAGCCAATTTGACATCACAGCAGAGGTAGGACTGGATTTTCTCAGAAAGGATATCCTTAATCTTAAAGAGAAAGTCCCTTCCCTGCCTTTACTGTCTCTGGACATTGATCAGGGATATACTTCCCGCTTTAGGCATTTGCAGCCCAGGACAAGAAGCTAAATATGGGAGAGCAGGGAGGTGTTTAAACTGGACCTAAAAGAAGGATGTATTTTTGAAAACAATGAAGAAGTAAGGGGATTTCAAGAACTGGTTAAGAGCATAGATTTAAAAAAAAAATGAACAGGGTTAGCTTGGTTAGTTGAGCAACTTTGAGACTACTAAGCTAGAACCAAAGGAGGTCACAGTCCCTCATTTATTAATCGCACTGCTTTTCACCCAGGCACTTCCCTCCCCAGGGCGCTGGTCTAGGCAGGATGTCTGAGCTTCCTACTTGCCTCAAGTCCCATGTGAGTCCTCTGGCCTCTTTCCTCAGATGAAGAATTGGGAAAGTCAGGAGACTTAAGGGAATCTATGACATCCATACCTTATAAGCTTAAAGGGGTTGTGCAAGATCACTGTCCTGCATAATCTTATCTTAATATGGTCATTTCAAAAACTATTTCTATCAGATTATGAATTTTCTCTTTTTTTACCTCATGATGGGGTACATGTTGATCTGTTCACTATGTAGAGGAGAGAAACTGACTTCCTTTTATAAGCACAAAGAATGTGATATTTCTATACTTCCATTTATTTTATTTCTCCTATATCTACAGGGATGAAATTGCACATTGTGGCTTGTAGCATGGTTTTTCTTCAATATGCCACAACCCGGGCTCAGTGGTGCACACCTGTAATCCCAATGACTCAGTAGGCTGAGGCAGGAGGATTGCCAAGTTCCTAGTCAGCCTCAGCATCTTAGTAAGACTCTCATAACATAGCAAGACACTGGCTTTTTTTTAAAAGGGTCTCACTAAATTGCTTAGGGACTTGCTAAATGGATTTTTAAAAGAAAAAAAAAAGCCTAAAAATTAAGAAAGGACTGGGGATGTGACTCAGGGGTTAAAAGTACCTCTGAGCTCAATCCCATTACAAAAAAACAACAAAACAAAAACCAAAAAACCATGTCACATAGAAAAAAATGTAATCAAAGCTAAAATTAAAATTAAGTCTCTATAAAAAGTATCAAATAAAGTTTTGGGGATATTCATTATTTAATAGCAACTTTCTAATTCCAGTTGTCCAAAGGCCTATGAGACACATGCAATATACAATTCTTCTTGAGTGAAATAGACTCTTGAATATATTAGATACCACTGGGGAAAAAACACACAAATGCTAAGTATTATTAATCATATGAGACACTACCAAGATCATTTTGTTGCTGACATGTATGTCATATTTATTTATTTCAAGATGAGACTTATTATATTGTCCCACATTTTTATTAGTGCATTATAGTTGTGCATAATGATGGGATTTGTTGTTACATATGTGTACATGCACACAACATAACAACATAATTTGGACAATATGTATGTAATATTTAGTAAAATCTACAAGGCCATTGATTATTCAAGGCAGATTTTTTTTAGGCTAGCTATTGTTGTTCATTCATCAATGCTATACATTATTCATTGTATAAATATGTCACAATTTATTTCACCATGCTAATATTAATATTATGTTTTATTTTTAATTTCAGGTTAGTAGTAGTAAATTACTCTAAACATGATTTTATACATCCTTCCACATGACTGTATGAATATTTCTGTTGGGTCTTTGGAGTGAAATGGAATGCTCAAGTTTAAGGAGACATTGCTAAATGATTTTTCAAAGTGCTGGTACCTATGATTCTCCCACCAGCAATGTATGAGAGTCCCATTTATTCTTTTATTGCAGATGTGAGTCTTGGTGAATATTAGTATCATATGTAACTTCTTCCAGTTTATGACTTGCATATGTTTTCTTCTGATAGTTGTTTTGATAAATAAAAGTTGCTAATTTTAATATTGTCTGGTTTATCAATTTTCTGCTTTATAGATAGTGCTTTTATGTGGGCAGTGTACAAGAAACTTAGCCACCCAAAGGTCAGGTCATAAACTGTTATTTTGTCTTCTATTTAGTGCTAAAAATGTCATTTGTAATTTATTTTGGGAATGAGGTAGGCCAAGGAAAAGAACTGAAACTCACCTTTTTTTCTTATGGATAAAAAGTACCTCTTACTACATTGTAGTAGATTAATTAGTGACTATATTTGAAAAGGTCTGTTGGTGTAGGAGTGTACATATCTGGTTCCATGGTCAATCTGTTTACATTTGTACCTTTATCTCACTAATTGTATTATTAGGACTTCATAGGTCTTGATTTGGGGTATTATGGGGTCTCCAACTTCATTATACTTTTGTTGTTATTCAATTTTGTGTTCACAATCTTTGTTCCTCTCAGTTTCCATTAAAATTTTAAAAATCATCTTTTTCTCTTTCCCTCTCTCTCATACACAAACACAATTTGCTGGTATTTTTATTAGAATTAAGTTGAATCTGTGTATCAGCTAGGAAAAGATTGAAATGCTTTTAGCCTTCCAACTAGAAAATCCAAATGATTCTATTAATTTTGTACTCCTTTATTTTTGCAAAGTAATGTTGTATGGTTTTTGTCTGTAGACGTCTTGACATATTTTGTTAAATTTATTCCTAGAATTAGGTGTGTTTTACTACTATTTAAGTGGCATTCTTTTTAAACTTTACAGTTTGTTCTCTGTTATATATGAATATAATCCATTTTTTATAAAGAAAAGTTTTAAATAGTAATTTATGATGGCTGCAATATATATATATTACAGATGTCCTTTATTAGTTGAAATAAGTTTCTTGATATTCCTAGTTCATAAGATTATTAAAATTTAGTTTTGTTTTTAATTATGAATGAAATGAATGTTTAATTTTGTCAAAAGCATAATTCTCAAAAATGTGGGCATTTTTCTAATAATTTATTTCTATTGCAATTTCACTGTAATCAGAGAAAATACTCTGAATGATTTCAATTGCTTGAAGTTTGCAGAACTGTTTTTTATTACTCAACATATTGCAGTTTTGTCATATGGGAAATTTATAACCAGAAAGAATGCCAATCATTGGTTTATTTGTTTGTTTGTTTATTTATTTTGTGTGTGTTTGTGTGTGTGTATGTGTGTGTTGGGGATTGAACCCAGGGGTGCTTTATCACTGAGCCACATCCCCAGCTCTCTTTGCATTTTATTCAGAGACAGAGTTTCATTAAATTGCTTAGGGCCTTGCTAAATTGATGAGGCTGGCTTTGAACTCAGCCTCCCCAGGAGTATGCCACCATACCCAGCCCAAATTCTATGATTGTCAAGTGTGGTGTTATATATGTGTGGTATTATATATGTTCAACATACCAATTCATTTATTCATTGTTTTATTCAAATTGTCTGTAAAGTTACTGATTTTTTTTTTTTGGGGGGGTTACTTGTTCTATCAACTGATATGTGGACTAAAAATTTAATGATTTTTCTTAGCAAAAGTAGCTTAGGTATAGAAAAACTAAGAAGGAGGCTTCATTTAGGTTTTCTAATTGAATTCTGGGTCATAGATTGTCAGAGTCTTGTGGTGATCCTTGTCTATTAGAGTGGTAATTTGTTTCCCATTTGACTGGTGTTTCCTGTGTACAAGCTGCCTAGGTAAGCAACCCTGAAAGAGAAGAAGAATTAATGGGAGGAACCAGGAAACTATTCTCTTCTTCCCAAAGTGAACCCCAAACATTGTACTATTTTATCTTATTTTTCCAAATATTGTATTTAAAAGAAACACTTCCCAGGCTCAGTTTGTAGCTCAATGGTAGAGCACTTGTCTACATGTGTGAGGCACTGGGTTTGATTCTCAGCACCACATACAAATAAAATAATGGTCCATTGACAACGAAAAAAAAAAAACATTAAAAAAAGAAACATTTCCTAATCCTTCAAAATATGTTACTCTTCATTATAGTATTTCTTGAGTTCTTATTAAAAGAAACTTAAAAATAATATTTCTGCAAAGTATTCATATTTGTTTTGAAAGTGTAGATGACAAATGAAAAGTTTTATTAAAACATTGCATTTTTGGAGATACATAAGTCTTCCATATTTTCAACATGGTTAAAAAAAGAAAAGAGAGCATTTGAAAATTCTGTGTATTAACACAAGGTAGTGTAAAGATCAACAGGTTAATAGAATGTCAGTCCAAGCTCATACGTTCACCAAAATATTTGTATTGTTCTCAAAGGTGTAATGGAGATCAAGATGTTCCATCAGCATCAAGTGGTATCACTTCAAAGTAGTGGCATTTCTAATTATTTCAATTTGTATGTCACTTCTCTCTAAAAGAGTTAAAAGAACTCCTGAGCCAGTCTTTGTAACTCGGTGGAATCTGGTGTCCATGATGGTGCTTGCAAATAAATCTATATGAAGCAGCGTGATGACAACCTTTACTATTCCAGATGGCAGTTCCTTGGGTTGTCTTTGGGGATTTTTTTATCCACACAAGAAGTTTCCAGAAGAAAGCACACCAGGAGGTAGGGGGCATCTGGGGAGAGGTGCCACAACCCATGATGTGTGGCATACGGAGCAGGGAGGGTGCATCACAACTGAGACTGTCAGCATTTCTCAAAAGATTGTGTCAGCACAATCATACACTGGGTGCTGAATAGCAGAAAAACACACATGGCCAGACTCTAGTTCAACAAATATGGACACATGGATTAAAAAATAAAAGAAGACCAGATAAGAATCCAAAGAAAGAAGAGCTAGAGTGGCTGTTACTAGAAAAACACAGAAGGATGAACTAATTTCAGAAGTTTGCATAATGGTTGGATGCCCCAATGCACAAATACTATCAGTTTGCAAAAGAAACTGGCTTTATTTTCATTTCTTTTCTTCCTACACAACATTTTTTAGGACTTTCCGCCCCAATTGCAGAAAGTAGGTTAAGTTGATTGTGTAAAATCTGAAAAAATGGAACAAAGTACAATGAAAGTAAATTCAATGTCGTTCTCAGAGGAAAGCACAGTTAATAGTTTGTAATACATACTATCACTCTTTTTCAGATAAATATATATGAATTTAATAAGCCAATTTAAACATACCATACAGATGTACCCAATATAAGGCAATCTTCTTCTCCTAACTTCTTTGATCCCTGTTTTGAGCCTTCCTCTCTGCCTTGCTCCAGTCACAGGTATAAAGAAAAAAAAAAAATATATATATATATATATATATATATATATATATATATATATATATATATATATATGTGTGTGTGTGTGTGTGTGTGTGTGTATAAACTGTTCAGTCTCTCAGATTTTCCATTTCCTTCCTCTGCTCCTTCTCTCATTATCCTATTTAAAATGATGTATCTTCCCACTCTCTTCTCCATTCTGCTTTATTTTTATCATTTTCATACTTTTTATCATTATTTTACACCCTAATATATTTTGCTTATTATGTTTTTCTCTTCAACATCTTTCTTCCTCAGCTACAAGGCAATTTCCATAGGAGAAGGGAATTTTTAATTATTTTTTTCCATACCTATGCACCCATTACCAAAATCAGTGCATTTTACAGAGCAGGTCTTCGATTTGCATTTGTTGAATACAAAAAAATGAACCAAGTACTTACAATAGAAGAGACTTTGACCCTCTTTTCTGTATCTTCTGTGGTCTTTTTCTGCTGGGGTGAGACTGGTCTTTATAGACCACTACCTCAGCCATTTGTCAGCTTGAAGCCACATGCAGCCAGTGCAGTGTATTTTAAGTATAAAATACATATCAGATTGCAAATATTTATATATATATATATATATATATATATATATATATATATATATATGCATTAAAATAGATCTTAGTAAATTTACATTAATTACATATTACATGCTGAAACAATTTTTGTTTGTATTGCATTAAATAAAATTCACCAGTTTCTTTTTACTTTTTCATGTGGCTACTATACTAGCACATGTGAAATTATACCCATAGGTTGGATTTATGGCTCAGGTCCTATGGCTATTGGCCAGCACTGTTCAAAAGCTGGCCAATACGGCCTGGCACCACTTGCACACTCTCTCTCCCTCTTCTTCCTCCCATAATGCCTCAGGACTGATCAGGGTAAGCTTCAGCTCTCCCTTCATCTGATATCCTTTTCCTTAGAGCAGTGTGCTATGTCACAAAGGTTTTTCCTGTCCCCTCACACCCAAAATAAATGTCTTCCTTAAATTTATGGGGGGTGAGACTTCTGTGATTTACATTTGTAAGATTTTCCCCCACAAAGCCTGGTTTTAAAACTTTATTAATTTTTGAAGTCAATTCTTCAATAATTTGGGTCCTCTTGCTAGTATCTGTCCTACTTCAGAAGCACTAAACCTTGTCCTCTGCCTCAGTGGATGAGCAATCCCCTACACTATCATATATGAATTTGATAAGAGCATATATTTTTAAAGTATTGAAAAATTCTGTTCATATTGCATGGGTATCATGGGTTTTTTGTTGTTGTTGTTTGTTTGTTTTGTTTTGTTTTTTAGCTTAAAGAGGTTTTTGTAGTCTGCATTTTTCTCTTCCAAATCTAAGTGACTGGGCTCCTTGGGAGGAAGCCGGTATTATATGAATATCAGGATTATCAGGAAAGCATTTCCAAACTACACCTGTGAATTCCTCCCTCACCCACCCACAATATTGGTTCTGATCTTTCACTGGATTACATCCTCAGTACCCACCACTGACCAGTAGTGCTAAGCAGAAATTTCACACTGAAGATGCTAACCCAGAAATGATTTGCTTTTGTTTGATTTCAATGGTCTCAAACACTTTCTCAGTCCCTACTGTGTCTGAGGGCTCATCACTTTTGCTTGTGCTCATTAACATTCTTTCTCAAAACACAAACGTCTGGACAATCCCTGAGCCTCAGCTAGGTCTCACAGGCTCACATAGCAAGGGCTTCATATGCTGTGAAGAAGTTATTTACCTTTATCTTCTGCTCACAGAACAAGCATTTGTGTGGCCGTGGGGAGAATCAAATGGGGAAATAGCATAAGAAGACATCAAGCCTGGCCTAGGAAACTGGAGAGTGTGGAGCATTCCGGTCCTGGCCCAGGATGGACAGAAGTCAGTAGAGTGTGCCCAACTCCCCTCCCCCAGTTACATTGAGATCTTATTCACAAATGAAAATTACATATATTTAAGGAGTACAATGTATTGTTTTGATAGATGTACACTTGGAGAAGTGATTACACAATCTTAATTAATGTATCTATTATTTCTTCTAATTAACCTTTGTGTATATATGTATGTGAAAACCCACTCTGAGTAAATTTCAAGCATACAATAATTGATTATTAATTAATATACTATATATTTGGGCTATAGAATCTATTCATCTTATAACTAAAAGTTTATACTCTTGAACTTAAATCCTCCCATTTCCCCACCCCCAACACCCTGGCAAACACCTTTCTACTCTGTGTTTCTATGAGTTCTATTTCTTCAGATTCCACAGATAAATTGGATCAGTTATAATTTGTTTTTGTGTCTGGCTCGTTTCAATTAGAATAATGTCTTCTAGATTTACCCATGTTATTGCCAATGACAAGATTTCCTTTTTTTTAAAGGATAAATAATATTTCATTTTTAATATATACCACATTTTCTTTGTTTATCTCTCAGTGAAAGCTTAGGTGTTTCCATATTTTGTCTATTATGCATAATGCTGCAATAAATGTGGAAATGCAATAACTCCTTGAGGTACTGATTTTCAACTTCCTATTTCCGGGAAGTGGGATTTCTGGATCATGTGGTAGTTCCATTTTTAGTTTTCTGAAGAACTGCCATAGTGTCCTCCATAATGGGTACACCAGTTTACAATCCTTGACCAACAGTGTTCAGAGGATTTTTCCTCACCATCTCTAGCCCTTGTTATTTGACTTTTTCATAATAGCCATCCTAAGAGGTGTGAGTTGATATTTTATAATTCTTTCCCTTTGCATTCTTCTGTTGATTAGTGACATTGTTTGCTTTTGCATAATCTTGCTGCCTATTGATATATCTTTTTTTGGGGGGGATGTATATTCAAGTCCCTTTTAGAATCAGGTTGTCATAATTATTTTTTACTATTGAGTTGTATAAAGTCTTCATATACTTTGTATATTAGTTATATGTTGGCTATATGGTTTATAAACATTTTCTCTCATTCTGCAGGTTAACTTTTCATTTTGTTGATTGTTTCCTTTGCAGAGTTCTGGACAAAGGGTTGTGCAGAGTGGAGCATGAAGAAGAAATGTCTATGGACATGTGACCCTCTGTCATGATCTTTCCCAGGCCTGGAACCTGGTCCTGGCTGCCAATTTGCCCAGGAATAATGATGACCGATTTTCCTTTCTTTGTTTTAAATAAATACTCAAGAATTATTTTCAACAGAAAGTAGAATACAGGTTTTTAGAGACTGGATGGAGGAAAAATCAAAGTTTCAGTTTAATGGATATAGTGTTTCTGTTAGGAATGATGAAAACATTCTGGAAATGGATAGTGATGATGGTTGGGCAATAATGTGCATTTATTCAATGTCACTGAGCTACATAATTTAAAAGGTAAGCTTTACATTTTGTATATTTTACCACATTAGAATAATATATAAGTATATACACATATATAAAGTAAAATACACTTTATGAAAGTAAAAGTTAAAAACAATAGGGGTTGAGACTTGTGGACAGCTGGTACTAAGTGGTGAGAAACTTGGCAGCAGTTGGTAAGAAGGGAAAGGGAATCATGAAGGAAGAAAGATGCAGGAAATGATTACAAACTGAATTTAGAGGCACTAACAAAGAACAAGTGACCCTCATTTTACCCTTATGGGGGAGCTCCTGTCTGTCATAGGTTGGAATATTAAGGAATCAAGTAAGGTTTGACAACAGTTCAGAAGATGGTGCTCCTGTATGATGGTTATGGCATTGAATTTCTATCCCCAAAGTGTAGCTAACAATGTATGCATCCAGTGTGGCTTATTCAGTGAAAAAATAATGAGAATGCAAAGCAAACACACAAATAAAGAAAAATAGGAAGATTATCTGGGAAAAGTATTAAATAGAAGACTAATTTCTATGGCAGAGGAATTGTATTCTTTTTCTCAAAGAGAATTTGCAACTGAAAACCCCCACCCTAGCCAATAACTCCTATGAACTCGAGAGACATGTTTAAGGAAAGTAAGAAGTTTTTCCTTTGTGGCCCTATCATTGGGTCACTGTCACTCATAGCCAGAGGCTACTCTGAGCTAAAGTTTTCATGGCCAACAACATCTCCCTAAAAGAGCTTTAGTAGGTTGTCAGGGATAGCAATGCTTGGCAAGAAATATCCCATGCTGTAGGGCCCAACTTGCCCAAGTAATTTAAGGCTACCATCTATAAAATATGTTGTTCACAGTGCCAGTAAAGGGATTCAGGGTAATCCTTAAGACATGACATCTGACATGGAGCGTTAGAAGACTGACATCATGTGTGTGATTGGCTCAAATGAGAGCAAGTTTCACAGCTAACCCCCTTTTCAATGGTACCGTCCTGAAGGTGCTGGAAGGGAATCTTCTGTGTCATAAATTCTGAAAAAATGGTCTAAAATTATTGGATGGGTCTGGGAAAGCCCTTTTTAAAATGCCTTCTGGAGCTTTCAATTGTATCTTGTCCTCTTCCTCATCCTCTTCATTCCTCTGCTCCCTACCATTCCTAGATAAGGAGGGGATGTCAGCTGAAGCCCAGGCTGTGTCTAGCTTTGTTTACCCTTTGCCCAACTAGGGCAGCAGGTCACAGAAGAGATTGTGACAATGCTGGCAACCTGGCTCCTCCTACTTCTGTTACTCCTACCCCATAAAGCTCTTCCCAGCTTTGTATCCTTTAGTATAGTTCTGAGATATAAGTACAAAGTTAAATTTGGAAGTGTTCACCCCATAAAACCCAGCTATAAAGTTCTCACCAGTGTCATGTTCAAAGGTAATTTAAATGCCATAATACAACTTAAGGGACGAGTGTTAGGAATTTACTGCTGCCTCTCTTATGACTGAAGACTCTTTGGAAAAGTCCGTTTCTTTGTTTAGTTGAGTAGCTATTTCTACCTTTATCAGCCATCCTCATAATGATTGCCTCCTGGTCAGTACAGAGCAAGAATCCAACATCCTCTTTTCTGCTCTTCTTGAATAGCTTTCAACTCCCTCCTTCTTTGTTACTATCCAAAATGTTAAACTCCTAAAACATTGGTCTTCTGATTCACAGCTGGATGTGCTTAACCCGTCCTAGAAGCCTGTGCTTTGTGCTTTTAAATTATTTAGACCTGCCAGAGAAGTCGGAATCTGTTTCATCTTCACCTTGTCTTTTGTAATATTTTTTTTATCTTACAGTGTTCCCATTAGTCCTCATGGGCATGCTTATGGGCTAATATAGCCCTCGAAATCACCTTCTGGCATCGAAAATTCTGCCTTGGGGCTTCTAAAGCACAGGAAAGTCTGCAGGGACCCCTCTCCTCCAGGCCAGTTGAGTCGAGTCCCTGGATCTTTAGAGGAATAAGAAACACACCCTGACAGTAATTCCCTCCATTGGGTACACCCGTGCTACATTCCAGCAATTGAATGTTACATGTGGATTTTAGTGTATATTATTTAAAACGTACTCATCCATACTATGAAAATGCCCTTCTTTTCACTGTCAGTGCAAAGGTGACATGTGTGAAGTTAAATGTGACCTGTATTAAAGTAAAGAAAGACAAATACAATTCGATATGATGCTATTGGGAGAGGATCATTGTTGCATAGTGCCAACACATCAGCCTGGGCACCAGAAGACCTGCCCCTAGCTAAGTAACTGACTGTACACCTCACTGGATGATACGAAAGCTTCAAACCAGACACAAAATTCTTATTATTCTTAGCATAGTCTCTGTGGAGAGTATGAAGAGAGAAAGCACAGGACAGAGTCTTCCAATTTGGCTTGAAATGAAAATTTCTCATCTTAACGAAACAAAGAAATCCTCTTTAAGAAGAATATACTTACATGTAGCTTTATTGAAATTATGAAAAAAAAACATTCCTCTTTAAATATAAAACATGACCAAACTCCTTCCAGTCTTTCCACTGCCAGGGTCAAAGACCAGCCTCTGGCCTGATCTGACTGTGTAGGCAAAAGCCCATACCTCCCTCACACCGGTGTGACTTTACATAGCTGGAGGCTAAGGAACACCGTGTGACCTGGAGACACTGAAGACTGGCCCATGGCTTGTGTTCATGAGCAGCTCTGCACAATTCTTTGCTAGAACTTTCTACAATATGCTGCCATAAAATTAAGTACACTGAGTATTGCATGTTAAAATGGTTACTAGATCTTTGAAAGGTTGGCTCCTGATACTGTTAGGTGGACATGAAAGGTTACAAAACAGTATGCACTTAATAATCTCATTTATATTTAAAAATACATACAGAACAAAAGACAGGAAGTAGACAGAGGAAAATGTTGAGAAGAGCTTTGACTGTGTTATTACAATGTTTTTCATTGTCTTATGTCTTGCTCATCTTTAATGTCCTAAATTTTATGAGCACACTTTTCTCTTGATGTGGTAATACATACATGAGTATAAAGTGACAATAATCTAAAAAGGAATTCAGACATGGACACACTTTGCTTCTTCCCTGCTTTTTTTCCTAGAAAAAAAGGCCCAGAGATTGCCCATCTCTGAGACTTGCTTTTTTCATGAAAGTGGAAAGGAGCAGTAGAGCTGGTGGAAATTCATGATGTTACAGGAAGTGCAGGTAAGACATGCATCACATCCTTCCAGTGACTTAGGAACAAATCCAAAACTAGCTCCAACAGAGGAGGGGCAGCCGGATGTCAGCCCCAGTTCTATTATCCTGGTAGAAGGTAAGAACTGAAGCCCATCTCTAAGATACATTCCTGGAAAGAAAATGGCCAGGTCAGGGGATAAATGCAGTTGTACTTTAGGAAGATAATATTAAAGAGTACCCCATCGGAATTGAACCATTCTGTACTTCATTAGTGATGTGTGACAAGAGAGTGTATTGTCAAATGGGGATTTTTGCCAATTGGACAAGTTAAAAAGATATCATAGTTTAGTTTCAAATTTCAATTTCTGTGATTTTGAATAAGGTTGGTTTAGCCTTAATTCATATGCTTAAGGGTCATTTGTATTTCTTTTTCAGGAATAGTCTATTCTGCGAATCTTCCTATTGGATGGTTATTTATTTTTCTGCGGTAGGAGTTGTAAGTATTTTTTTTCCACCTTGTCACATGTCCTTTGACTTTGAATATGATTATGCATTTGTGTATTCATGGTGTGTTTTATTCTTTTCACAATTAGAAAGCACTTTCTCTCTTCAGCTGTAGTGTCTAAAAACATTTTTTTTAAGTCACAGCTAGATGGAGCTTATTGGTATCTTGTAGAGAGAAGCCAGAGATGCTGCTAAACCTCCTACAGTGTACCAGGCCAACCAAAAATGTCAGGAGTGCTGAAATGGAGAAACCTGGGTTTAAAGGAAGAAGTCCACATGTTTCTAATAATTTAGAATATTTTATATTTACATTTTCACTCAAATTTATCTTTTTAAAAATTTATCCTTATCAATAACCAATAGTCTACATATTCAAATGTCAATTTTTCTGGATAAGTACCCGCTTATACCACCATCAGTTATTACTCATGCATTGATGATCTGTTTCTGTGCAACATGATTGCTCTTTCAAATCTTAGAGGCTTAAAACACAAACAATTATGATGTCACACAGTTTCCGATGGTCAGGAATCTGAGATTGACCTATCTGGGTAGCTCTGGCTCACAGTTGCTCATAGTTACAGTTAAGACATTGGACAAGAATACAGTCATCTGGAGCTTAAAGATAAGCTCCTGAGATCATTCCCAAGGTTGTTTTCAGGCTTTCTTTTCTCATTGGCTCTTGGCTGGAGGCCTCTGTTCCTTGCCATCCAGGCCCCTCCATAGGTGCCTATGTATCTTCAGAATCTAGCATCTGGTATTTCCCACAGCAAGTGTTCCAAGCCAGAAAGAGAACTCCCAAGAGAGAAATTGGAGAGTTTCTTTTCTTTTTTCTTTTTCTTTTTCCTTTTTTTTTTTTTGGTGGTGTTTTTTTTTTTTTTTTAATAATAATCTCAGAAGGAACATACTATCACTTCATTCACAATCTATCTTCCACATTCTACTATCACTCATTAGAAATGAGTTTCTAATGAGTGATAGTAGCCTTCAATTTCCAATTCAGTTTTGTCTCACAAGGGAGAAATACCAAATGATTTGTGGATGTATTTTTAGAACTACCATATACTGTTCTGTGGTGTCAGATCTGGTTTGAATATGTCCCCAAAAGATTTATATGCTAGAAACTTAGTTCCAGGTGTGGTGGTGTTGAAATGGTAGGGCACAATAGAAGATAATTAGGTCATGGGCACTGCCCTTGAAAGGGATTAAGGCAGGTCTCATAGGACTAGGGTAATTCTGATCAGCCTGGCATTGTCCCTGAATTCCTTTCTTGCACATGCTGCTCATCTCTTCCACAGGCTTTCCTAAGCCATCTTGATGACAATCTCCATAAAGCCTTCACTAGACCTAAGCAAATGCTGGTACCCTGCTCTTGAATCTCCAGTTCCATAAGCTAAACAAACATCTTTTCTTTATAAAGTATGCAGTCTCAGATATTTTATTATAGGAACATAAAATAGATAAAGATACTCTGATAACTTGAGATGCCACCTTTGTCATATACTTAATCCCCATATGAATTAAGCTAATTTCTATAATTAATGTACATCGCTTCTGACAACTTTTTAGAAGGTTTTTTTTTTTTTAATTATGCCTCAGTCTATAACTTGTATTAAGGGACTTATCACATTTGTAAACTTTTTTTATGTGCTTCTATTGGCTTGGTGGATCAAAGGAAATCATGGATATAAAAATGTTTGCAAAATCTGAAGAAATACAATACAGGAAGTTACTACTATTGTTGTTTTTGTGAAGATACAGCCCCCAATTTCTGTGTTTTAATTCCAGTTTGATTTGCTGAAATTAGTTCTTGGATCCAAGTTGGAATGTAAGTTGTGGGCCAGTTTTGGAATTTTCCATCAAAACATTTCCTGTGGATTCAAACTAAATTGAAACTCAACCCAGGAAACAAACATAAAATGTGCCAACTAGTTTATATTTACTGAGTCTTATCTGTCAATCCCAGAGGGTCTCTTTTTATCCTTTATGTTCTTATTTAGGCAATTACAGTTACTGCAGGTATATATAAATATGTGTGTGTGTGTGTGTGTGTGCGCGTGCACACACGCATGCATTTGGATCTGAAATGACCTATGCATGTTCCTCCACAATGAAGTACAGGAGGAGTTGCCAAAGGCATGTCATGTGATATGAGAGGTGCTGAGCTGAGTCACAGTGTCCTTTTGTCTCCTTTGAAATTCTGCCTGAGGAGACCTTCCCTGGTTTTTACAGATTTTTTTTTAATTGAGCAGGTCGATTTTTGTTGTTGTTGTTTTGTTTTTTAAGATGTACATAACTCTAGAACAAGTAATCCTTCGATCTTATTGATGATTGTAGGCTATTTTAGAGGGAGGGAGAGAATGAAAGAAAGGATAGCATCCTTGAGATGATGGGCAAGGAAACAGGGAAGGAGAAAACAGAGCTTCAGATGGAAAGTTGAGCTTTGTCTATAGTAGGTATCCTTCACAATCATCAGGGAATTGGACATTTTAATATATGAAATCTCTAATTGGAAGCCTGTGTGTTGGATCCAGCACATAGACATGAAACATTTAAAAATTCAGCAATTTCTTCAAGACATTTTGGCTTGACTCAACAGCACCAGAATATTCCACAACACTAGCATGTGTGGCAACACTCAACCAGAGCTATGCAGTGTCTGTAGCCTTTAGATGAAGTCAGAGGTCTAGAGATCCCTGCACCTTAATCAGCCTTTAGGCTACCCCATTGCTGTGGTCCCCTGTTAGAAACTGTTCATCATCTTACTTGCTCCGTTGTTATTGAAGTATTGGAAATATCTTTTTTTTTGTACCTATGGGCCTAATCAAAGTGGGACAAAAAAGACAGATGCAAGGTACCACATATTTGAAGGAATGATTTGCTGGTTTCAGGGTGGACATCCACCTTGTGGGCACTTGAGTGTGGCATCCCTAAATTAGCTCAGAAGTCAGAAGCATCATTAGAGCCCTCTGTCAGGCCATATGCCCATATGTTCCCACTTTGACATCACATGCTTTTGGATACTGCAGCAGCCACTTAGCCTTGGTGACCTTTCTTTTCATCACTTGTTGTGATGTACCTTGTTCCTATCAGGAAGATGAAGTGCACTGGCTACGATCGAACTGTAGTGGCAATTGGCACTGGGTGATCCACATTCTCCATCATGCTCTCCCCTGCTTAGTGCCATCAACCTACCAAAGGATGCTGCTTTTGGAATGCAGACTCAGATTTTCCCAGCTGCTCTCTTGGCAGCAGAGAGCTATGAGGGCTTTCTCCATTTCAAATGCCATTATTGCAGACTTTATGTTTACCTCTTCACAGGTTTCTTAGGCTGGTTCAAGCTTTTTATTAAGGATACTTTTGGTGACATCAGTCAGGGAGCTGCTCTTGGAAGAACTTCTTCAGAAGAACATGACCAGGAAGGCGTTGACAGCTCATGTCTGAGGGTACTTAGAGGAAAGGTTGTCTTCATTCTAGCCCTGCTAGCTGCCAGCACACAATCTCATTCACATCTTAGAGTGGCTAGTTACTCACCATGAACCTCAGTCTCCTTATGTGCATGCACTTTTTCAGGTTTCTTTCCCCATTTTTCCAGAATTTAACCCACTCTTCCAGGCATTTGGCCGGTCAAGAACTGTACTTATGCTCAGATTTTAAATTAAAGTACCTTGTTATTTAGGTGACTCCTATACCTTTTGTAGAAGATTAAGATAGAAATAATGATTTAAAAAAATCTTCAGTGAGTGCACTTCAAGTGTTCCTAAAAGTATCTGAACCACACAGGGCAGAAATGCTGGAGGCAGTTTTGCCATGAGATACAAAGATATTTTGGGGTTTATTTTTCCCTCTTGTATTTATCTTACATGTCTACTGGGACTTATTTGGGTGTCATAGAAACTCAATAATTTTGGCTTAACCCAATGTTTATGTTTGTCCCTTAGCCAGAAATCAGATATCATGGATAGTCAATGTTCTATATTTCTACCCTTGTGTCTTTAGCACAGAGCTTTTATACTTGAGTGTTTGCCTTATGGTCACAAGAAGGTTGCCTCATCTTTAGCTTCCACTCTGCATTTGAGGCAGGAAGAAAATGTAAGAAGGAAGAAGAAAGGAGAAGTACTTATTCTGATAGAACAGAAGCTCTCCCAGAAACACACAATAAATGTTTGCATACACATCATTGGCCATAACTAAGTCATGTAGCCATCCCTAAGAATAAGGGAAAATGAAAGAATATTTTAATTGAGAGTAACTCTCTCTTCCCCCCCACCCCTCTCTCATGTTCTGTGATTACAAAAGGATTAAGAGGAAATTGATAATGAACAGGAAACTAGCAGTCACTTTCTTATTTATTTCAGGAAAACGTATTGTTATGTTTGGATTTGGAATGTCCCCCAAAAGCTCCTGTGTTCAAGACAAAGTAGCAATATGCAGAGTTGGAGTTTTAGAAAATGACTAGATCATGAAGGCTCTAATCTCATCAGGGAATTAATCCATTTAAAATATTAATAATTGAATGAGCTACTGAGTGGTCACTGTAGGCAGGTAGAACACGGTTGGAGGAAGTAGGTCACTGGGGGGCATGTCGTCAGAAACTATATCTAATACCTGGCTCTCCCTCACCCTTTTCTCTGCTTCCTGACTGCTAAGAGCTATGTAACTTTCCTCCACTACACCCTTTTGCCATGATGTTCTGCCTCATCTCAGGCACAGAGGAATGGAGCTGTCGTCACTTAGCACCCCTTAGCCTGGGTAGTCTTTCTTTTGAATGCCTGTCATGCTGGGCCTTTGTTCTATCAAGAAGACAAAGTGTACTGGCTGTGTTGTCCTGCCTCATCACAGCCCTAGAGGAATGGAACGGTTCCACCATGGACTGGACCCTCTGAGACTGAGAACCACAATCAATCTTTCCTCTCTATGTTGTTCTTGTCAGGTACTTTGGTCACAGTGATGAAAAGCTGACAAATACACAGATAAGCATCTTTGGGAAATTATTTTTCCAATTTTCTTCTCTCTTAATTTTCTACTGTCTCAAGCACCATGTGAAAGACAGAAATGAGATCGTTGTGGAGGTATCTGAAATGAGAGGATTCGGATGCCTATGGCATTGTGGTAGGTCTAATAGCTAAATCTGAAATACTTGGGAATCTGAGCATCCTTGGAACCAAATGGCTCTGTGTCTGCAGATGGACGTAAAGGGAGGCTGTGCAAATTATTTCTTCTGTGCTGATTCTCACAGACATTTTCTTTTCCTTATCTGTAGATCAGTGAAAGGCTGAATTATATTTTTAATTATTAGTGTTGGACTTTGGGACTATAGCCTGCTGCAATGGGCAAACACATGTAAAGCAAATACATGACAACATGAATAAATTTATTTAAAGTAAACTATCCTCTTATAATTACTTTCTTGGATATTCAGCATAATTTCTTCTCAGGCAGCATGGACAGTTATGGTTATTTGTTATTATCAGTCATATCATTAATATTAACAGTAATAGCATGTGTTGAAGACCTTCAATAAGACATAACTCTGTAAAGAATGTTGCTGGGACCCTGGTAATGGGCATCTACTCTAAAATAGAGGGCAAAGGCAACTTCAAATTACCAGGAAGAAAATAAAATTTCTTTGTAGAAATTTCAGTCACTGACTGGAATATGTGCAACCAATGGGATGGAGCTCTTTGGGAGTTTCCTGTGAGCTCTTCGATTTTTTTCCAGTGAGTCAGTCATGTTCAATTAAGTGAAATATATAATCAAACTCTGTGGGTGTTGGTCCTTAGGTGATAATTAAGCCATTGACATGACATATGACTAGATAGTTTGGCAAAGCCACATGGCAAATGAAGAGTTAAGGTATGTGGGAAAGTAGATATTTCAGAAGGCAGAGGAAAGAAAAATGAAGTGTGCATTAACCAGCATTTCTTTCAACACTGTATATGGAAGTCTTTTATTTATTGCTGAGGTTTGAAAACTAGTTTCTCAAGCTTGTGGAGCCATTTTTATTAACAATGAGAATGTGAGAAGCTCTTCTACTGAAGGGCTTGTTATTTATCTTCCATGCCTAATACCTAGTCAAAGTAGCAAATGCACAATTAAAGTCTGTTGAATAAATGAATGACTGAAAAGGGAACTAACCTTTTGAATTATATTTGACTTAACTAATGCTATGTCAACACGATTGAAATGGCTATGGAATGGTGAATGAAATGAACACATCTATGATGAATAAAGGAGGGGGGGCAATCACAAGGGATGAAGGAGTAGCAGTAAAAAAGTAAGTCACTCTGCATGACTTTAGGCAATTAACTTCATCCTTTTGAGCCTGAAGTAGTCCATACTACATAGAATTACTGTTAAAATAGTAATATATTTAGATTTTATACAATGTCTGGCATTTATAAACTGTCACTGAACCTCAGACATCACTACTATCTTCATTCCTCTGGGGACTGTTGAAGGAATCATGGATCAAGACCAAGTTGGTGGGATTTGTGTTGGTTGTTGTTTCTCAACTATGAGATCTGTCGCAGACCTTTCTCAAAAGAGAAGTGCAAGAAACTTCATCCACAAACCAGGTAGCCTCCAGAACCTCCAAGTACAAGTCTCACGGGATAGAGGTTCTTAATTGGGAGATTACAAATGACAACAGGGAGATTGGAGAAGAAAACTTTTATAGAAAGGGAGTGCAGGGGAGAGGAGAGGGAAGGGATTAGAAAATTATCCACAGGATGAAATATGGATTCATGCTGGGAAGAAAGGGTGAGCTTTTTCTTTCAAGACAGGGAAACGTGTTCAGGAATGGCCCTGGCTTCCTCAATGTAGAGGAGAGAACTTCAGATTAAAGACTGAGGGGGAGATATCAGAAAGGTCCAAACTGCATGACATCTGTGAGAGAACAAAGTGGAATACTCAAGTTCAGAAAGAAAAATCATCCTTCCAGGTACTTAGGGAAGGCTGGGATCATCGGAAGCCCTTCTTCAAACCAGCCAATTGCTCTGTGGCTATCCAATTCACCTGCCCACATCTCAGCTTCAGGACTTCATTAGTTCTGGAATAGATACTATTTTAATCAGGATTTTAATTTTTTTAACACTGTGATCAAAAGACTTGGCAAGAACAGGAGGAGGAAAAATCTACTTGACGCTCATGGTTTCAGAGGTCTCAGTTCATAGATAATTGACTCCATTGCTCTGGGTCCCAGGTGAGACAGAGTATTGTGGCAGAAATGTGCGGCAGAGGAAAGCAGTTCAGGACATATCAATAAAGAAGCAGAGAGCGAGATAGTCTGCTCACCAGGGCCAAAATATATACCCTAAAGCCACTCCCCCAGTGACCTACCTCCTCTAGTCACATGCTACCTGCTTACAGTCACCACCCAGTTAATACATTCAAGTGGGTGAATGCACTGATTAGATTAAGGCTCTCATAACCCAATCATTTTGCCTCTGACCTTTCTTGCATTATCTCATACATGAGCTTCTGAGGGACACCTCATACCTAATCAATAATATGCTTTTTGTTCACTTCATACCACTCCTCTAGTCTCTTTGCTCCCAATCATCCTTCACACAGCCACCAGGGTGTTCTCCAAAAAAAACCCAGAAGATCTTATTTCATAGTTAAAATGCTGACCATTGGCTTTCCAACTAACACATTGCATCCCAGCAACACTGGTGCTTGTGTCTTCTTTCTCTTCTCTCCACCTGTGCCCAGTACACATATAAATAGCTTTCCCTCTGCTCTCCAAACTGCTTAATTCTCTGCATTTTCAGTAATTCCTGCAGACGTTTTTCAAAACCCTTACACCTCCCTCCTTATCCATAGCTGAGTTAGAGGCCTCTCGTCTGCCTACTTAAGCCCCTGTACCCCTCTCTTGTCACCAACCTACCCCCTTCTTGTCTATTTCTGCGTCCTTATCATTCATGAGTGTGAGTGTGCCTAGAGGGTCTTGTTGTTGCTTTTATATAGACTATATCTGGTGCCTGGTACATGGCAGAAAGCTTTCTCTTGAATAAAAAGATAAATGAGTGGATATGACATGGCTTTACCCAGAACACATACCGAGCAAACAGCCTCTGCTTAAGATCATTTTCTGTGATACCCAAGGAGCTTCTTGGGTCTGACCTTCATAGCTTCCCTTGCTGACCTCCTCATAAGTCTCTTTTTCTAATTATTTACAGCAGCCAGCCTTTTCAGTCATTCTTGATTTGATATCCTTAATTTATCCTTCCAAATATCCTTAGGATATTTATTGGGTAGCCAAAAGGGCAAAGGGAGATTTTTATGCAGGTCATGCCTTCACCTGAATAAGAATTCTTGCAGGCAATGAAGTCAGCCTCCTTCTCAAGAGATTAAAAGCCTTACATCTGGAGAGTCATTTAATAAGGTGTGAACATTTGTATGTTGTCTTGCTGACTTTTAAAGGTAATTAAAGCTGTAAGTGGGCTAATGGTGAAGGTTCTTCCTTGATAGGAGGGGCTGTAGTTCAGACCCTTTTCTGGAAACCGACTAGTTGTAGAAGAAACCATCCCAGAATCTCCCAAGCAAGTACCTCTGACATAACTAGGCAGCAAGCTCATAAATCAAACTTATCTCACCCAATCACCCTGCTCAGTGAAGTTTTGAAGGTTAAACATTACAATACTTAATTTGGTTTTATTATTTTAAACCTGATCATATATAAACTTTCTTTTAAGGATTAGCTATATAACCAAGATGAACGCAGCACTTTCATCTGTGGGATAAAAATAAAAATTTTCAGTGTATGAAATTGCTAAGAAGAGATGTTTATTTTTAACCATTGCTACCTATCAATTAACAAACACAAATGATAAGATTTTAAGTTATTGGTCCTACCAGATAGCAATAGAAAACTTATTATTTGGTGCTATTGTGTTTAGAATAATTTATTATATTACTGCCCCCTTCATAGCTAAAGCATCAAATCATAATTTCCAACCTATTTCTAAATTGTAAAGTAATGCTTTTTTGAAATGAAATGTTGTTTATTCCCTTCTTCTTCTCCTTTTGTTCATTCCCCCCAAAAGTTTCCCCTCTTTTAGTCTCTGTGTATTGGTATAACCTAGCATGAATAAATGAACAAATGTTCCCAAATAGTTCATCAGTATTTCTTCCTATTAATTGTGCAAATTTATGATTCCTAGAATTTTTCTCAATATTACCCCTCACTTGTGTACTTCTCACTGCTTACATCAGCAGAAACAGAATATTGAAAGGAGCTTAGCACGTCTGGCTGCCACTTTTCTTGGAATGTAAAAATCTATCATGCCTTTCAAGTATGCTGCATTGGGTATTATTCATTTACTTTTTAATTATTAGCATTTATATCATTTTTTCTATCTTTACATATTACTTAAATGTTCAAAGGAAATATTCCCTCACTGCCGATCTGGAGAGCTTCTTTTTGAAGACACAAGTAGCATGGGGAGTCCCAGCATATGCTGACTTGAGCCAATCTAAATAGTTGGCAGTTGGCTGCTGTCAGAAGCAATTTTGAATCTTACTATATTTGCTTTTCAAAAACAAATAGAATAAGTGTTAGAAGCTTTCTCCAAACAATGCTTATTAGGGTCTGTTAATTTTCCCCTCTGTCCAAATTTTTCATTTGACTTTAAGTGTTTCCTTACCATAGTTGTTGCAACTTTTGTGATGTGCCTTAACTGGAGTCTGAGAGAGATTTCCTCTCAAAAATGGGAAACACACGGACTTGGTGATGACTGCTTTGGAGAGTTCCCATGATCCATTGCCTCAGATTCTGCTAGTTCCCAATGGAGCTGTGTCTTCAAAACTCAGCTCTTTCTATTTTCTGGTTAGTGTTTGTGATTCTCTTCTTAATTCTGAATTTGATAAATTATCATAGTTTCCCTTGATTTTTTTCTTCTTTTAAAATTCTGCGTTAGAATAAAAAGATGGATAGTTTTACAATCACAGTACAGAATTAGAGGAAATAGTACAGAATTAGAGGAAACCCATAAATCTATATTAATTCAAAGCTGTTGTTTCTCAATAATTTTTCTTTATGCTCAGAACTTAGTTTCTAACAAAGTGTTGGGACACAGTTTTATTTCCCAGTGAACATTGCTAATTTATATGGTTGAAAAATAATATTAAGCACTAGAAAGTTTTATTAGAAGTGAATACAAGTGGATTTTTCCAAGTAAGTTTTGCTTTACATTATACTTAGAGTACCAGGAAATTGATCATGGAGGTCCGTTGCTATTAGAATTTGATTTGTTTTAGAGTGACCAAAGTTGTATCCTTCTAGTATCTAACTAAAGATTAAAAGACTAGATCATCCCACTTTTTTTTGTTTTTTGTCTTTTCCTTGAGAGACAGTTCAACTAAAAGGCCAGTTTTCTGGTTTATTATTAAGTGATTCAAAATTAAATAAAAGTTTTATTCCTGTGAGGGGTATCAAGTCCATATTCTGAGGTAAAATGTGTTTATTTCAAAAATACAATATGTGTCAGTAAAAATGGGTCTAGCAGGTTTGATAAGTACTGGGTAATTCCTTTCCTGGTGATATGTGACAATCACTAACATTCCTCCTGAAATCTTTATGTGTTGATGAATTAGCCAATTTGCACTGGTAAGCCATGTCTGATCCAGTTATTTCAGTCACCTTAATAATCAATGCAGATCACTGCATGATCGATTCAGCAGCAGAGATGGGAATTAATCATAAAGACAGTTCTCCAGACTATGGTCCAACGTAGTGCCCACAAATAAATGTGGTCATATGCCAGGAATTTTTTTTTCCACAGGATTCTTTCTTAAATTTTCCATTTTTGGTCTTCTTTTTGTTGGTCCAACTATAATTTCAGTCTAAGTCTTAAAACATTGTAAGCGACATTACGTTTATGAAATCATGTTTAGATGACACAATTGATTTTTTGAACTTTGGGCTAGACTATAAATATATATATATATATTTAAGTCCAGCATGAATGATAGCTTAGAAATTTAATCTTTAAAATGACTTGACAGATTTTATTTTCCTCTTCTGGTTCTATTAAACTAGTTGAGAATATAAACACTTGCTATGTATGCATCCACACTTCGGCAAACATACTTGACTTGTTTGGTCATTTCTAAGTTCCACATAGTCTGGACAAGCCATACACTTAACATGTGGGATTGATGGTTTTCTAAAGGTATTTTTTCTCAAGTTCGTCGACTTGCTGATGTTAATACTTTTTTGATATCTCTTCCTGCGAAGCCTGCTCAATACTGCTCCCAGTGAAATGAAAAACATTTATTTTCATCTATGAGAAGTTATCAAATGCCTCCGCTCACCTGCTGATAGTTTTTGCCTCAATCCTGTGTGGCAATGTATGCTTTGCCATGTGACCCTCAAAGTCCATGGATACAATATTCATTAAAAACTGGATTATTCTCCCTATAAAGTTTGAGAGGGTTATCAAGTAGAAAGATACCTATGATTACAATGACCTCTGAGGCTTAAAAGTACTCATTCCTCCAAGAACTTTAGTCTTTGAGATACAGCAGTTTACACCAAATTAATATAATATGTATCTAGTGCTTTTAATGTGCAAGTCACTAAGCCTGGGTATTGTCATTTTTTTCTCTCTCACATTTTCACAAGACAAACTTGGCTTTTGGAGGGCATCTTAGTTTGTTTGTGCTGCTGTAACAAAATAGCTTATATTGAATAATTATAAGAATAAAAATTTATTGCTCACAGTTCTGGAGGCTGGGAGGTCCAAAATCAAGGTGCCAGTGTATCTGGTGTCTTGTGAGGACTTGCCCTGTGCCTCAAAGACATTGCCTTTTTTAACCTCACATGGCAGAAGGAGCAAAGCCTCCTTTATAAGGGCATTAATCCCATTCTTGAAGGTGGAAATCTCTTAATCACTTCCCAAAGTCTTCACCTCTTAATTTCATCACATGGATATTAGGTCCTAAGATATGAATTTTCTAATATTCATATTGAGACCAAATCCATCAATATACAGACCATATAAGATGGCAAAAAGAATTCATTTAATGGTCCCAAGCACCAGCCTGAGGATGATGTATAGTTTAGGACAAAAATCTGAAGATATTTAAACTTAGGAGCTGTCTTCATGATGTTGCATTTAGATTTTGGCCCAAACAACCATTAACTTAGTAAGCAGCAAACCCAAGAAGCAAGAAAATATTCAGACCAGATGTTTTAAATGTGAATAGAGGAAAATTATTATTTTTAATACACATGTCAAATCTCTAGTCATTTATTTAATATGAACATTTTAATTGGTCAAGAGAACTAATGTTATTTTTGGCCAGACTGCTAAGTCTAAAACCTTTTTCACTGATATGATGTGATAAGTTCTTTTAAAATGCATGCAAGGTTTTTCACAATTTAAACAATAGGGAAGACATGTCTACTATCTGCCATGTTTACTCTCCTTACCAGAACCACATGACCTGCCCACTTTAGGGAATGCTTCCATTTTTTTTTCTTTCATTTCATTTATTTTTTTTTAACCTTTTTAGGATGTTGATGGAACTTTGTTTTATTCACTTACTTATATGTGATGCTGAGAATTGAACCCAGTGCCTCACACATGCTAGGCAAGTGCTCTACCACTGAGCCACATCCCAGCCCTGCTTCCATTTATTTCTTGCACCATTTATGTCTTGCCATCTTTCCTGGTAAATATATCCAGTTTCACTGCATCCAAATGGCACCTTTAATCCAAGTCCTAAAGGATCCCCACAGGTGAAATTCTGCAGATTTTGGTTCACAATGAAGATAAAGCTTCTTGGCTTTATTTCCTCATATACTTTATGTTTTCCATTGTGAGCCACAATCTGCAGAATTTGACCTGTGGAGATCTCTTAGGATTTCGTTTAAAGGTGCCACAAAGGATGACTTGCATGGCTTTGGTGAGGGATCCTGGAATGCTCTCAAACTGAGAACAACTTAAGTTATTCCCTGGCTTGGAAATTCCCAAACTTGTCAGGAAGCACAAATTGCACTCCCAAATCCGAAGGTTACAAAGTTCTCAGAGAAGGCTTTCCCTAAAACCTGGGTGTAGAATAAAACAAAGCATTTTCATCTCCATTTGACTGTGGGAAGAATTTTCTTAGTTCAGGTTCAAAGACTGCCTAGCCCTTTCAGGGTCCCAACTATATGTGGGGAATATCAGTCCCCACTTCATGCTGTCTGCAAAGACCTAAGACACTAAGCTATTCCTCTGAGGTTATTAGTATCAGAATCACCAGTGTCTCAAGAGTACCCACTAAGTCACCTTCATTTGCTTCCAGGTTTGAAATCCTCTTTCATTATTGGATTCCAGGAATTTTCTTTACTTTATCACCATCTCAGCTCTGTATTTAAAATATATTATTTTATTTTACATGGCATATCTAATTCTTAATCAGGAAGAGTTTCAGGATCTGTGGTCTGCCATGTGCAAGGCATATGGTTCACAGACACTCAGGTTTGCTGACTAAAGCTACTTGGATTGCTTTTCCTAGCCTAAAAGGCTGCAGGATGTAGAATTTCTGCCACACAATTTTGTGTGCAATAGTTGGAGCTCTTATTAATTCTCTTAGGTAGATTAATATTAGTTTTGTGTGCATCAAGGAATTTTCAACTTAAATTACAGTTGTTCCAAGTTTGCAGACTGTATCTTCATTTTCTCCTTAAGTCTCAATGTGCCTAGTCCAGTGACAATACATGACAGCTGTTGAATAAATATCAATTGCTTGATAATAAGCAATAACAAGCTTCTTTCATATGGGTTGAGAAAAGCACTGTAACTGTTTCTTTGCTATCCTTTCTTTTTATTTAAGCTTTTGAATTTTTCCTTCTAGGGGAAGGTATTGAATACTTATGATTTAATAATCCTTCATTCTACCAAGGGTGGTCTTTTACAAGCAATTAGTATGGATACTGAAAACCCAACCTAATCTTTTTACTTCCCTCTCATTATTGGCTGATACAACCCTGGACATTTCAAGGTTCTAAATTTTCGTTGTGTTTAGTCCAGAATAGTTAATTTAATAGCTGTGATTTGCCTTTTAAAAAAGGTATTTAAAGAGAAAGGTAAGATATTTGAAGACAAAGATAGCTATTTGTGGAGAGCAGAGATGTACATGTTTTGTTGTTGTTGTTATTGTTTTAAGAGTACCAGTTCAAAGGCCTTATTTTATGTCTAGTTAACCTACAAGAGCTTGGAAATTCTGAAACACATGTGATGGGCACCATCAAATAGGGGATTTCTGAAATTATAGTTGTATGCTAATTACTCATTTTAGGTTGTGATTTTTTTTTTTTTTTTTATTTGAAGCAGTAAATGATCCTAAACTCTCTGTCTCAGTGAAGGGGGAAAAAAAAAAAAAACCTTGGAAGTCGGGGACTGTTAGTCACCAATATAGGAATTGCCACTTTTCTAAACCTGAATGGAAATGAATTCAATAAAAAGAGACATAATGACGGATTTATAAAAGTAACGTTCCTTCACATAATGGGTTTCTTATTCTAATGTTTCTTTACTGTAATCCTTTAAAATTATGCAAAAAATTTATTATTTAAGTGGTAGTAAAGAATTCATTAAAAGATTAATAGTTCTGGTTTACCAATTCACTTTACTAGGTCACTTAATTATTTAGTTCATTAATTCTGTAAATGTCAGACTTACCATGAACTCGAGTGATTTGCATAAGTAAGGTTATAGTTCTACTGGTAATCACAGCCTAACAACTTCAAATAGGAATTTGGCATCATTTGTACATTTCAAATGAAATAAAGTCATTTTTTTTCCTTCCAAACCAGCAAGGGAAATCCAACAGCTAAGAAATCCTAACAATGCAATCTAGCTATTCATTCTTCAACCTTGTCCATTAAAGGGGCCATAGTGGGCATCTGTAATGAAAAATAATCTCCAAAGAATAGGACAGAAATAGCTTTCAGATTAAGCAATATGAAGGACTCTACTTTTGAGATACATGCTTTACTTTAAAAAGTATTCCCATCAATGAAAGTCTTCTAAGGATCCATATTTTATTTTATTTATTCAAAATGGTCACTCACTAGGAAAGCTTCAAAAAGAGCAACATCTCATTACCATATAGGTCCTAGGGCAGAGCTGGCAGTTCATATATAATGAATATCACTTATACCATGCTAATGCATTCACATCACTCAGAGGCACTGTTTACATTTAATACAAGAAAACCTATACAATATAAAATTGGCACAGTATTAGATTTAACAATGAAATTTGTAGAAATAGCCGTCAGCTAATAGGTAAGCTTTACCACGAGTCATTTGTATAATTCATGGAATGAGATATTCTTTATTTTTTTCTTTTATGTAGTTCAACATTATCTTCACAAGTCAAAATGAAACAGTCTAGCATTTATTAAATAAAATGAAGTGTTTGGAACTCATGGGCTCTATAATGGCACTTACCAAGTATAGGCTCTTCCTCAGGTGACATTCTTTTCCTAAGTCCCCCTGAGAGTGGTGCAAGTAAGTGTCTTTCTTAGGAATGCTTCTCACAATCCGGAGCTCAGTGGTTCTCCCAAGACACCATTTATCTACACTCACAGTTCTCGATTCATTGACATGTGCTAGGAGAATGTTGACAAAACAGAAAGATCTAGATTTAGGAATGGAGAAAGAAAGAAAAATCAGATGCTCTGGTACAAAATTTTATATGCCAGGCTAAGGAAATTGGGAGGGGAGTAGGGAGAGAAAAAGAGAGTGGGGAAGAGAGAGAAGTTCACCAAAGCTATAAAATTTTGCTAAGTTTCTACAAATCCAGGAGAATAGATCAGAGAATCTTAGATGTTATCTATTTATCTATTATCTAACACCTATCTATTATTACTTCTCTATTACGTCTCAATCTTCAACCACAGTTTGACATGTATTTTTCTGAAGGTAGGGAAATCATATAAAATGAAAACTGGCCTTCAGAGTTGTACTTTTCTTTATAATAATAACCCATTTACACCCACATTTGTGTAGTGGTTTATTGATAAAAAAAATGTATATATGATTTCATTGAAGAAGCAATAAAAACATGTGTCTGAGTAAAACTTTGTGTGAAAAACTTGGCATTCAGGTCATTCAATCTGTCAAAAGTTAAGAAATTAATTCAAAAAAATAATGGTTCATGGTGATGGACTCAGGAAATTATCATCTATAAGAAAGAGAAAGCTCAATTTTAAAAATTATCTTAGACACAAAAGAAATGTATTATTCTACTCAATAGTATATCAAGAGAGGATAGTTTTTGAGATTTATCAAGCAGACACTTCCAAATATCATGTGCTCAAGTTTCTATCACCTATCATCAGTTCTGACTTCTTTTTGCAGTGCCTCTACATCATGGATATAAGATTACTGAAGTAGTTCTGGCAACATATTCAGACATGGTGCTTCCTATAGGATGGAAAAGGACACTCTTTTCTGTTCTTTTAGAAACAAGAAACCCTTTCTTTAGACTCCACATGTAACTCTAGGACATTGATCACTCTGCCAAATCCAATGACGGGTAAAGTGTATGGGATCTCCTCAATTGATTTAGACTAATCAGAGTTTAATTAGAATCCCCCGATTCAGTCTCCACCCACCCACCCCCACCCCATTGACTCCAGCTTTACTGGAAAGAAGATGGGAGGAATAGACTTCTCTCATTCTATACCTTGTATGTGGTCACTTGCCATGTGACCTTCATCTGGGAAAAAGTTATACTTGACAAGTTATTATTAAGAGAACACAGTTTCTCAAAACATGGGCAATTCTACCTCTGAAGGGACAAAAGTGATGGAGCTTTCATAACTGCTGCCATGGTATTGTGCAAAGCACATTGAGTATGGTGAAAGGACACCTTAGCTGGATTTATAACACCAGCACTTACCACTAGGTTTCTTGACCTGGGCAAGTGTCTCTCAGAAGGCCAGGTAATAATAATATCTGCTTTGCAGGGTTGTTGCAAGGACTCAGATAATGTCTATGGAAGAGTTTTGTAAACTGTACAGCTCAATACTGCATAATTGAAAGATATGATTATCTAATGAACCAGTCAGTTTTACCTCCGCACATCACACTCTCCAGCCGTTTAGTCTTGTTTTCCTGCTGGCTCACCAAAGTAGCTTCCTGCTGTCTCATTACCACCTCATGTTTAACATGGCAAAGATCAAGAATTTAATTTTTTACTGGAACACATTCTTCTCTTTTCAACTCTGCAGTCCCTGTGGGGAATATTACTCCAGTGCCAATCAAACAGGCCCAAGTCTGAGCCCATTTTAGAATCTGCTCTTTCTATCTCTCCCTTCACAACCACCAATTCATTAAGTCTTGCCACTTCCCACGCAGCATCTCTAATTTCCATCATTTTATTTTTTTTCTCTTAACACACACACACAAACACACATCTGGTTCCCATTCCTGTCATTTAATGTATAAACCATCTGCAACATTTTCATCAGTTTTACTTCTACTTTATGCAAAATCTCCCTTAAAGTTTGACAAAGTGAGAATTTCTGCAACATGACATCTTTCCTTATCTGCTCAACAACCCCAAACTGGTTGTTTTGCAACAATACAGAATGCTCCTAAATGTAGACACCTGTTGTCTCCTTTGGACACTTGGGAAGCAGGGTCATTCTTTTGAGAACTTCCTTTTACCTTATTTTTTGCATTGTGAAAGGGAGAGCAGAAGAGGATCTGATAAGTGTTTGGAGACTTCCAGGACTTCCAGAGCCAATCAGAACATTTTGCCCATTCTTCTTGCCTCAACCCTCCCAATGCCCTTCGAGGATGGTGCAAAAGCATAAGCCAAGCCTGGGGTCAGACTGGAAAAAAAAAATAAGAGAGACTAGAACAAGAGATCTTGGCAAGAGACTTCTCTTCTAGGATTTCTTCTTCTGAACAATGGAAATCAGTTTTATAAGGTTGTTGTAAGGATTAAATAAGATAATCCACTTAAAGGGCTTACTCCATGATAAATGTTTAGAAAAGACAACACACACTACACAGTGCTCAGAACCACAGATGCTGAATAAACCCCTGGTGCCACCAGCAGGAGTTGTGGTCAAGGCAGGCTTTATTGATGTTGAGCAAGAACTTCCATAGAGGAAAGCCTGGTTATTGCTGATGCATGTATGACGTTGAACAGGTATACCAAACTCGTGATTTGTAAACTATGAAAATATGAAGTTGCTGAGCCTTCTTTGAAGGATACAACTACTTCATTTAACATTTTCACCTTGTATTTACCATCATTATGCAAAGCTGCTAGTGGCTGACTACCCATTATCCACAAGACTTTATTTACACTGAGTTCAGCTAAAAGATGTCTAGAAAGACTAGACAACTTACTCCCCCTTAGGGACGAAAGGATACTATTAATGCTACCAGGCAAAAAAAATTTTTCTCAGCCTTTATTGATCCATACATTGGATAATTAACATGATCCTTGCTTATTAATGATGGCTCTTGGAAGTTTTTCTTGCTCTCCAGAACAAAAACAAAGTAGAAGTCTTACAACATAAAACTCTTCTTGTTAGTTTTTTCTCTGCTCTCCTAAACTTCCTGCATCCCTCAGCATCTCCCCAGTGTGTACTGAATCTTTTATGTTCCACTATAGCATTAACAAAAGAAGTTCACAAGGATTTTATAGCAAAGTTTCTCTTCTATAAAAAGTATATTTCTTAGATATTTATTCTCTTACTCTTACTAGAGAAAAATACACTGCATCAGAAAGAGCAAGAAGATATGTCAAGTATTTGTTTCTTTTACTTAATAGCTGGTTACCATGAGCAAGTCCTTTAGTTTTTCTCTGAGCCTCACTTTATTAGGGTATTTTAACTTTGAATCCAGCTGAAGAGACGATGAATCTAAATCTCCTATGGAAAGACAATTAATTTAAGAATCATCCCAGATTATCCTATCTCCAAAGATAATTATTTCTAATTCATTCACTCTTTTGTGAGTTCATTCATTCATTTAGCCAACAAGTAATCAGCCAGAACTCTACCTGGCTGCTGTTTTGTTACTTAGATAGTATAGATGAGTAACTGGACTAAACTTTGTCATCAAGAAGTTTGACTCTAGGAGAGTGGAGAGAGGACCCAGATTCATAGGACAGGACAATGTGAAGATGTCAAAACAGATGTGCTTAAATCATCATGTGGGTCCCTGGAATATAATAATGAAGTCTGTCAAGGGAAAGGCTTCAAATGATAGAGTAAAGAATGTAGGCACTAAGGGAAAGAACAGAGAAGAAAGACACAGAGAGGAAAAGCTCAGAAATACTCAAGGGATGTCTAGAAGTATGTTGGCAACAGGATAGAGGGTTAGATGGACAGTTTGGAAGTAGATGGTTTCTTTTAGAATTTTAGAGGAGTGCACTGGAATAAATCGCTCTTTGTTCTGGAAAGGCAATTTTTTTCTGGAGACTGTATGATGAGGGAAGACAGAGGGCTTGAGGGAGAAATTTAGAAGTAGAGATACTAGTTGAGAAACACTTTCAGCAAAACATGAAAAAAGATCCATGGGGATGGAATGAAGTCAGGGGAAATGGCAACGGAAAAGTGGGGACCTAACTAGAGAGATTACCCACAGGAAAAGACACAAAATTTGGCTTCTGGGGTAAGGGTAAGGGCAGATGTAAAGACAGATGAATCCCAAACTCAGAATCTTGTCCTGAATGTTAGAGTCTGTAAACAAGTCAGGATGGCGCCTGGCAAATGTTAGAGTCTATAAACAAGTCTGGATGGCACCTGGCATTTTGCCAGCGGGAGTGGTTTGTGAAGTAACACCAGCAAGCCATTAAGTGTGGAGATTCCTTATTGGTTGACTGATGTATCTAGTTTATGCTAATTAGATAAGCTGTGTGGAATGTGTAAATACTGCTCCTGTCCTGCAATAAACGGCTCCTACTCCTGCTGTATCAATGTACATAAGTCATTCGTCACCCCCCGGTTATTTTGCCCAGCCAGCCGGGCTGCGGCACCTGAACACCTGAGTTCTTGGTAGCTGAAGCCACAGAGGCCAGTAAGGTAAATACACGGTGTGTTGATAAAACTACACCGAGCTGCTACCATATGCTAGGAGAGAAATTTGAACATCATCTAACATTGAATGGAAAACTGAGTGGGCTCATTTTGAGAGATTGAAGTGGCATTTTCAGACAAGATGGAAGACAAAGTATATATGAGCATGCAGACCAGCATATGTGTGTGTGTGTGTGTGTGTGTGTGTGTGTAAAACAGGGAGCACTAAGGTTGCTTTCTATCTACAGAGAGGAAACCAAGACTTAGAGCTTGAAGAAATGACTGCTTGTTTAGGCTACTTGGAAGATAAACACCAAAACTGGGATTCAAACCCAGGTCTTTCTCCTGCTCTAACATTAAGAATGGGAGAGAACAAGGTCCCAGAAGCTTCTTCCTACCCAGGCTCTTGGCTTAAGTTCCATTTTCTTTTTGTTTGTTTTTGTCTAACAAAGATCATTAAAAAAAGAAAATACATGGATTCAGGTTCAGAAGGCACACTGTTGCTTTCTGAGGATGAAAAATGCAACAGTACCAAGGGGAGCTGCAGATGGGCAGGCTGTGCGAGGCCTGTGGGAAGCGGTCTGCATTCATGGCAATGAGAGGCCATGGTGGTCACTTTCCTGTGCCAACTGGCTGGACAACAGTCTCTGTTCTTCAATCACACTCTCATCTAGATGTCCCTGTGAATGTGCCATGTAGCAGCAGTCCGGCTGCAGCAAAATAAGCAGGGTGACGAGCAACTTGTGTACATTGATACACCAGGAGTGGAAGCCGTTTATTGTAGGACAGGAGGGGTGTTTATACATTCCACACAGCTTATCTTAATTAACATTAAATCGATACAGCAGTCAACCAATAAGGAATCTCCACACTTAATGGCTCGCTGGCGTTACTTCGCAAACCACTCCCCCTGGCAAAATGCCAGGCGCCATCCTGACTTGTTTACAGACTCTAACAAGCAGCAACTAAGGTCTATAATCAGTTGACTTTAACAGAGGGAGGTTATCCTGGGTAATCTAGGTGGACCTGATTGAAGCAGTTGAAAGCCATTAGGAGAGCTAGGAGGTTTCCTGAAGGCAAATTCTCCCTATGGATGGCAGCATCCATTTATGTCTAAGAGCTCCAGCCTGCCCTCCCCAAAGTCTGCTCCACTGATTTCATGCATTGCCCTATGTAAATTTTCCCTGATTACAATCCAAAAAGCAAATTCCTTATGATAAATCCTATAGTATTTATCATCTACTGGTTTTGTTCATCTGGTTGAGTCCTGACTAATGGAGTCACCATTGGTAACCTTATTTCAAAGAATTTCATTGGGGTTATAGAGCAAAGCTGGATAACCAGAGGCACGGACCACTTCTAATTCACTTTCTTCCAAGCTCTTCTTCTTAGAGAAGGCAGAGGAAGCAATTTCTTGAGTTGATATATTAGTCTGGGTCTGGGAAGCTTTCTTAGGGCTGGAATTGAGCTGGGCCTACCAGCTAGAGACTGAGGATACCCAGCTTAGTGGAAGTTTTCTAAAAGTAAGATTGGATTAGAAATTGGCTTTGAAAGGAAAAAAGAATATGCTGTATAGGTGGAGGTCCTATAAACTGAGACAAGGCAGCGTCATCTACAGGACCCTTCTAAAGAAGGAGAGGAGTGAGACACTGGCTTGTGGTTCTATAAGAAGAAACATATTCAAGTGCTATCTGTCACTCAGTCAATAAAACTACACAGAGCTACTACCATATGCTAGGCACAGAGTCATGACAGGTGTGCAGCTATGGCCTGAGGACAGAGGATGAATGAAATACTTTACAATCTCAGAGGAGTACTTGGCTTAGTGTGGGAAAGTAAACAAAGCAGAAGGGAATACCAGCCTCAATTTGAAGTACTCTAAGGACTTTGATACCCAGAGTATGGCATGGGGACCTGAAGCCTTGGCATACCTGGAGAATTTTATGCTGAATGAAACAAGCCAGGCACAGAAAGAAAATACTGCATGATCTTATATGTGGAATCTGAAAATACAAATAATAAAATAAAATACAAAAAGGTAAAATATAAATGTTATGGTTTGGATGTGAGGTGTCCCCCAAATCTCATGAGTGAGACAATGCAAGAAAATTCAGAGGAGAAATAATTGGGTTATGAGAGCCTTAACCCAGTCATTAAATTAATTCCCTGATGGGATTAACTGCATGGTGACTGAAAGCAGGTAGGGTGTAGCTGGAGGAGGGGGCATTGGGGTCGTGCCTTTGGGGCATACATTTTGTATTTGGTGAGTTAAGTCTTTCTCTTTCTGCTTGCTGATCATCACATGATCTGCTTCCCTCTACCACACTCTTCTGCCATGATATGCAGCCTTACCTAGAGTCCCGAGGAATGGCATCTGTGGATGAAGACCTCTGAAACCGTGAGCCTCTGAATAAACTTGTCCTCCTCTATAATTGTTCTTCTTGGGTCTTTTAGTCACAGCAGTAAAAACCTGAGTAAAATAACAAGATACTGTATGATCTTCTATGTGGAATCTAAAAATAATGAATTCACAGAAGCAAAGTACAAAAGTGATTACTGGCATGGGATGGGGTGGGGTGGGGGATTTGGAGATTAAGGAGATGCTGATCAATAGATACAAAATATCAGGCAGGAGGAATAAGTCCAAGAGATCTGTTGTACAGCACAGTGACTATAATTAATCGTGTAAATGTTCTTACTACAGTAAAATGATACGTATGTGTGGAAATGGATACATTGGGGAGATTCAGCCAGTCCACAATGTATCCATATATCAAAATATCATTCTGTACACCATTCATACATACGATTATTTATCAATTAAAAATCTAAACTCCCACTGGGTTGGGAGGCTGACGCCAGGAGGACTGAAAGTTCAAAGCCAGCCTCAGCAATTGCCCTAAGCAATTGATTGAGACCCTGTCTCTAAATAAAATATAAAAAGGGTTGGGGATGTAGCTCAGGGGTTAAGGGCCCTGCATACCATCCCTGGTACTAAAAACAAAAGCAAAAACAAACAAACAACCAAAAACAAACACAAACAAATAAGAGAAAATGTGAAATACAGGATCCCAGGCTTCTCTCAGACCTACAAGTCAAGACCTGCTTTTATGTATTTATTTGTATTCCATTCTTTCTTCCTCTGTTTCTTCTTACATTTACCTTTTTGTTTGTTTGTTTTAGGTTCACAGCAAAATTGAGTGGAATATACAGAGATTTCCCATATACTTCTTGCCCCTCCCCATTACCAACATCCCACACCAGAGTGGCCCATTTATTACCATCTATGCACCTACATTTACACATCTTTATTACCCAAGTCCATCATTTACACTAAGGTTTGCTCCTGGTATTCAGTCAATGGGTTTGGACAAATAAATAATAATATGTTTACAATAATGATAGTATTATACAGAATAGTCTCACTGCCTTGAAAATCTTCTGTGCTTTGCCTACTTATTGCTTCCTTCCCTGTAATTCCTGGCAACCATTTGTCTTTTTTTCTGTCTCCATAGTTTTGCCTTTTTCAGAATGTCATATAGTTGGAATCATACCATCTGTAACTTTTTCAGATTGGCGTCTTTCACTTAGTAACATGCATTTGAATTTTCTCCATAATTTTTTCAAGGCTTGATATCTCATATCTTATAATACTAAATAATATTCTATGGTTCAGATGTGCCTCACTTTATGTATACACTTACTGAAGAACATCTTGGCAGAACCTACATTTCAACAACATCTCCTGGTGATTCAGGTGCACATTAAGTTTGAGAAGTGCTGTTCTGGGGGTTTTTCAGCTTTGGGCTGAAAAATAGGTAAATCCTATTGCGTTTCGTTTAGTCAGACTCTACTTTTCTCTAAAAGTACCTTGATATTTCCCAAAGGACCACATACATGATTGTATTAAATATTGTTTTTTCACTTTGGAAGGCCATTCATTTGCATTATGAGGTTTCCTGGCCACTAGGTAATGATGTTGGTATCAACTGGGCTGGGTAAATAGAAGCTGATCTAGATCTCCTGACTGACTTCTAAACTCTGTTTCCCAGGAATGAATTGAATACTGGGCCATATGCTGAAGATATAAAGATGAATTAGAGGGGCCCTGTCCTCAGAGGGTAATTTTATTCCAAGGGCATGTTTTAAATCATCATTTGGTTGAGACAAGAATGTCTGGTTTCTTCCATAATGAATAAATAATTACAAATTCTATACCAAACTTGTAGTATGTGGTTAGGGTGAACCACAGCCTGGTGAGCCCAGGATGCCCAATTCATTCCTATTATCACTGAGTAACAATTAATAGCACCCCCTTTCATACCCCAAAGCATTCCATTTGGTAAAGTTTATGATCAGACTATAGCCAAATGGTGGTCCCTGAAGAACACAATGGTTCCTGTTGGAGTATGCCTTGAAGCTGCCCAAGAGAGGGGAAAGCAGTATGACTCTTCAGCAATCGAACTGTCACCAGCACAAGGTGGGTCAAAGAACAGAACCAAAACAATGCTTAATTCTAAAATTAAGAAGAAATCAAAAGAAAGTAAGCTGTAATTTAATATGTAAAGTCTCATGTGCAGCCTCATGAACAAAGCTACTGATCTCTGTAGACTTTGTATTTATTGGATGGCTACAAACACAGACTGATATATGCATGCTATTGGTGACTGAAAAGACCATGAACTACATTTCTTGATGATGTGAATTCCTGAAAGTATGACTAATTCTTGGTAAAAGTCTCAATAAAACTAAAATTTCTCTTGGAATACACAGTAGTTGTATTCCTAAAATGTGTATGTGTCAAGACTATGAAGATGCAACTCTGCTTTTACAGAGAGCAGTTTTGATCACAACAGATTATTCATAAACATGAATGTCCCTTGGGACATTTGATAGTTGTGCAGTTCATGGGACTAATTGTTGTGTCTAATGAATTGTAAGGTTTTTAGGCAATTTGGCCCTACTTATTGCCACTTGGATCTCCTATAATTGGACAGGCAAAACCATTGCCTTTTTCTCCAACAAACTTACTACTTACTCATCAGTTATATTTTTCAGATAACTTCAACTTCTCAGATCATTGACTATGCCTCTGAATCTGCTACTGTCTATGTCTCTCTTTCTTAATATTTAACAATCAGATTCATGAACAGAAGGAGTTATATTATAATTTTAGCCTACTATTCACCTCTTGTTCTATGACCTTCAGAAATTTTGCTGCCACCTCATATGACTGCTTTGTCAAAGACTCCATTGTATAAGCCCCTGTAACCCTTTTCCCAATCCTTGCTTAACTTCTCTCTGGTGGCACCAGGCACAGTGCACTCTTGGCTCTCTTCAGACCACTCTATCTACTCCATTACAGTCTCCTTTGCCTCTCCTGCCCACTGGATATGCCTTAAAAACTTGCTGTAATTTTCTGTCTTTGTTCACATGTTGATGATTCCTGAAGCTCTATTGCCAGATCAGATTTTTCAATTATGTTCTAGATATGCATATTAAATTGCTTATTAGTTATTGCCATCTGGATCACTCAAAATTACCTAAAAATCAACTTTCCCAGACTCGTGCTCACTACCTTTCTTCTGTTTCTCTCATATTCATTATCTTGATTATTACACACTATCTAGTCAGTCACTCACGGTAGAAGCAAAAGCCACTCACCAACCTTCTACCCTCGTCTGCCTGTCAATAGCACATCCATTCTTTCTTACTTCACTAGCCATCTCCATTATTAGCACTTTTTATCAGACTTTTTCATCTCTCACTGGAGCTATTACATCATATACCTTAAAAATGAGTCATCTAAAATCAAGAAAACAAATTTGGAAAGAAATATAATTTAAGGTAGAAGATAAATTAAATGTGATTTTGTTGTTGTTGTTAATCTCACTCTCTCCCAAAGTTTTTTCAGGTTTGATTTTCAAGATATTACTTTGCTATTTCTGTTCACTTCCTTTACCCTTATCTACTTTATTAAGCTTCTGGGCCTTTTCAGAGTTTAACCTGTGGTTCAACACACTCACTGAAGAGTCTCCTATTGCTAAGGGTCCACAATTGCTCTGGGAATTGTAAAAAAGGTCTTAGACTATCTTTTCTGTACCTGTGATTAGTTTTTTGAATCATTTTTTAATTTTATTTTTTGTAATCACAAATACATACTAATGAGAGAATGATTATAAGTGACCATAACTTTCCAGTGGAGATTTCTAATGAATCTCATTCCCTTAATTAGGATTTTCTTTTACTTTTTCTGACCCTTTGTGGCTCATCTTCTTGTTCTTTGAACATTTTCTGTAATGAATACAATGCAAACTTTTCTCATTTGACACAAAATTCTAAAGTACTTTAGAAATTTTTAAAATATAATGCCTGAGAAGGATTGCTCTTCTGTCAAAGAATAATACCCATGTTCAAGAAATAGTATGTCATTATCTATTATTGACTGCATTCAAATCCTGGTCCTAATAGTTACTCATGTTAATTTGGTAATAGGAACAATTAGTCTGATCTTCCTGAGCCTCCTTTTTTTTTTTCCTTACCTGTAAAGTTAGGTAATGGTATATTTTAACTTCTAATTAACTTGAGTAAGTATAATGCTTGGTATAAACCAGTTGTGCTAAAATTTACATATGCAATTAAACTGAATAAAATGAAGGTTTCAAATTATAATATAAAATAATTTGTATATTAATCTTGGAATAAGTCCATAAATCCAGCAAGAAGTCTTCATAGTTTCATATTCTCAGTAATGTTGGATTATATTTCTGTTTACCACCTGTTCATTGATTCTTTTCAGATAAAATGTGACTAAACAATTTATCATTTATATATAGCTTTTCCCAGGTGTCCTCTGGCTCTTGGTCTTGGCTTCCCTCAAGTCTCTGCTCCTGGGACACCTTAGCACATCCTTTCTTCCTTTACTCTTCCTGTATACCTTATCATTGTACTGTTGACTAATCCAAAATATAAATATTTAATTTCTGCCATCCACAACTGAAACATTTATTTGACTAGACAGGGTCTCTTAGGTTCACTGGTATGTGAAAATAGTACATGGCATGTAGAAAGTTGGCCCACTCTAGCCATATTGGTAGAGTCTTGACAAAATATGAGGATTCAAATATTTTCCACTAAATATTTGTTAAATTAACTTGATCTAACTTAATCCTAGCAAACTTAGTGAGCTTTAGGATCAAAAATTGTTTTTCCCTTTTTACATAAATGGGTAAGGATTAGTGATTCTGTCCATAAATAAAATTTTGGCAGTCCTTAAACTTGGTGGTGGAAAAATTACATCTCATTTCATAACTCCTAGCTGAAACTTAGCATTTGCTTCTTTAATGAATGTAAGCAGCAAACAGCAAACTTATAATAACTATCTAGTTTGTCATTAGTTAGATATAAATACTTCATATAATATTATAGTTATAGATATCTTGAAATATTATTTACATTCATAACTACTTCAAAATTATGATATTTTTGAGTCTCCCTTTTTGGTTTAATATGAATAGAGAAAAATGTTTATTACTATATCAAAAACTTAATAATAGTATTCTCCCCCATCCTCTGTATTATTTTATTCAATTGAAATCCTCATTCTGAGAAAATACCTATGATTTTTCACTGTGCCCCACCCCCGGACCTAAGAATAATCTTTGGTGTAGAAACTCAGGGAGCTGAAGCAATTCATCCAAATTCATCTGGTGAGTGGCAGTGACAGAATCAGAACTCAAATCAAATCTCTTGGCATAGCTTTGTTGCTCTGCAAGGCCAAGTTTATGGGAGGAGATACATAAGTATCAGAAATGGTGCTCTCTAGTTGTACAGCATGGAAAACTTGACTGAGATATTATATCCCATGGCTAGCATTCCTTTTATGCAGTTGCTTCATAAATCATAAAACGAAAATTTTCCACATGGAAAGAATAGTCAATACTCTGTGGTCTCCTCCATCTAAAGAGGGTGGGCCATGCTGATTAGAGTGAGTCATGACAGAATGTGAGGATTTAGATGTTGTCAACCTTGGTGAAAGTCTTTTTTGCTGTGAATAAAGTTATAGCTCTTGTTTATCTGTGACACTGGAGATTTTATGACCTGTGCTCTTGTTGATGTCTTACCAACATTCTCCTGAGCATAATTACTTTCTGTTGACCTCTGTTCCCACAGTTGTTTCATTGAAATATAATATTCTTCATTTTGGGTTCTGAATTGTTCTATGGCATTATGTGCATAGTTAGACAGTTGACAAGCTTCAGTGTAGACGCCTATTTTAGTATATTTACTATACTATATTTACTATAACGATTGAGTATTTAATAATTCTGAAGTACATATAGAAAAGAAATAATTAGGGGATAGTTACAAAATATGGAATAAACATGTTTGCACACATACACACATACATTTATTTCTGAGTGGTAAACAATGAAACTAAAACTTGATCTGTATTATTCCATTTCAAGGTATAATATCTACATTACTCTCTGATACACATATATGCTGATGTAAGCACTGAGCCACAGTTATACATGAATAGTTGTATGGCAGAGAGGGTTGGTCACACGGTGCTAGGATGGTGACACAGTCTTTGTTTCTCCCATTGTATCTTCTACCTGCCATTTCCTTCAACATGCCATTTCTTTAGCTGGAACTAATGATTATAGGTCATGGCCTATTTGTTCTTCCTTCCTCCTCAGTCTCCTGTCCTGGGGTTTCTTTTAACCAAAGAAACCCTTAACTAGGGTGGGAAATCATTCTCCAGGTGTTTTGATTTCATTCTCACCCATTCCAGCCTTCTCCACCTCCCAGGGAGAGGATTGACGAAGTCATTTCCATCTATCCATCTAGCACATTCTCATAGGGTGTCACCAAATGCAAGGCACGGTGACACCTCAGATCACCATGAAGTCTTTCTCCTCAGGCCACTTAAAATTTAATTAGGTACATATCACTTACATCTGTAAAAGTTAGCTGGCCAATACCAAAAGATCACATCAGATGGACAAATATGAAAGCAATAGCAAAAACATGAAAGCCACATGAATTCAAGTGATTACTGTAATTTGGAGTTTAATTGGGAAATATTCATAAAGAAATTTAAATTATTTGAAACTAGAAATTCCATGTCTGGATAGGATAGAATAATTTATCCAGTATTAAAAGATATGTAACTACATTTAATAATGACCCAAATATAAAAATGGCTTATAAGTTATGAAAAGATGTCACTAAACTTAAAAAGTATGTGAATACCATCAGCTATTAAAGAAGCTGTTTATTTGGGATGAAGAAAGCTCTGTAGAGAGTCAGACTGATTGTCTCTGAGAAGTCTTTCCTTGGTTGGAACCTGCCACTTCAGAATAACTGCTAGGTAGTTCTATACCTAGGAACTTTGACTGTCTCTTTTAAAAAATGAAGCAGGTACAGATTAGGAGAAGGTTAAAAATAGAAGGAGAATCAAAATCTGTCTATGCTACAAGTTAGCTTTGCTTTCTTCTTCCTTTTTTTCTTAGAAGGGGATGCAAGGAAATATAGGAAAGGAGGGAAAATGAACTTTTAAAGAGGTGATGGGAGAAAAATCACACCGATAAAAATTATAAACAACACTGCACAGCCCCTAACAGAGTGAGCTCTCTGAATATCCAGAGAGGCATGTTTACCAGAAGAAGAAAGATGGAGTTGGCTGGCGCCTCTCAAAAGCCAGGACACACATATGCTTTTGTGTGTTTTCTCAGAGGACATTTTTAGACCCCAATCTTTTCCTAATCTCAGTCATCTTTTCAAATGGAGTTTGGTATGGGATTTCTGTAGTGGACATGGATATGTAAAGTTCCATTAGGAAGTTATCTGATATTTAAATGCCCAAAACATGCAATTAAAATCTTACTTCCCTTTTCATGTTGGTTTACTTTATTTGAAGCAGTTGAGAATTAAAAATAACTGAAATCGTTTTTAAAAACCCGAACTGAGAAGTTCATATTTGAATTAAACCCAAACATACAGTCAGTAAGCCAGAAATGGACTATTTTCACAAAGAGTTGAGTGATAGAAAGCAGAAGCTGTCATGGAAAGTGTTATGTGAATACTCTCATTAAAAACAACAACAACAACAAAAAATCTGGCTGTGGATTGGAAGTAGGCATTACTTTAACTTTTAAAAACTCTGGCAAATTATTTCCCTTTGGAGGAGGACCATTTGAGCTAATTTGCCTGCATTCCAAACGTTATGGGTCTTGTGGAAGTATGAATTGTCCTCCCTACCCCCTGCCACATTCCCCATGGTCTGTGGGCAGACTCTGGATGTAACTCAACCCAAAAGTCAAGACTGGTCAAATTCTAAGTGTAGGGACTGTTTGATTGATTTTGATTCGAAAGGATTTTGTACCAGTATATACGCTTCCGTAAAATATCATATTAGGACACATTATAAGATGGGGTATCCACAATCTTACTTTTAAAGTATTCACTTTAAAAAGTGTTGAAAACTGTTAAGCAGAAGTTCTTTAAGTGTGGCCACCCAAGCACCAGCTTTAGCATCACCTTGAAATTTGTTAGCAATGCAAATCATCTGTCCTCATTCCTATGTTTACCTAATCAGAAATTTTGGGGACAGAGCCTAGTAACTTTTGATTCAACAAGGAATCAAGGTGATGTGGATGAGCTAAACTTCAACAACCAAGAATTGCAGGTACAAGGAAATAAAACTAGAAATATTTGCTACTCTGAAAAGGAGCCCAAATATATATATATATATATATATATATATATATATATATATATATACACACACATATATAATATTAAGTATATTATATATTATATATAATTCTGGGGTAAACTGGACTGAACATGACTTCATAATATTCCATTCTATAGTACTACAAATTTAAGCAGCCTTTGTTCATTCATTCAACATAATCTAATAATTAAAAAAAATAAATGCTTATCAACTTGGGTACTTAATACAGAAATGACTCTTGTGTATTATATATTATTAATTTTCCAGATGATAGTTTCTGATGCAATGAGATTCAGAAAAATTTTAGTTCTGTTAAACTAAGCTCTTAAAAGATCTCTGTTAACTTTAGCTTTTAAGCAATATTCTAAAAGTGAGGATTAATGGTAATATCACAATGACTGAAAATTATAGGATTACTCCACTTGAAAACAGTCTTCATTCTCTTTCAGAATTCTCTTCACACAACTTAGAAGAAAAGGATCTAAGAAATAGCTATCACATAATATCTATATTCTGACTGTAATAAATATATATAAGGCACTCACAATTATTCCTAACAAATGCTATTTTATTGTACTAGAATTTCAATTATCTTGGTAGGTGTTCTTGGATCTCTGTTGCCAAAAAGAGGACAAAAAAAAATAGAATTGTGAAATAGAGATTGTTCTGTTGACTTTCTGGGGCATATAATCTTTCAAGCTGGTTCTGTTACTAATAATGTAGAAATGTAATTAAGGTACTTCATCTCTTTGGGCCTCCATTATTTCGCCTGTAAAATGGAGACATTGGATTAAATTTCCAAAGCGACTTATTAGCTATCATGATATAAAAACCGTCTTAAACATAATGCTTTTGAATAGCAATGATTCATTATTCCTCATAAGTCGGCAAGTGATCTGGGTGGTTCTTCACCTTAGATTGGGCTTGATCAATTTTAGTTGGAAAGATAGCAGGGTGGCTGTGAGTAGGATTGTATTGAATGGTTCAACATTGTCTTTCATCCCCCAAGAGGTGGCCTGGGCTTGTTCTTGTGCCCATGGTAGGATTCCACCGGAAGAAGAAGCCTACAGTCTCTTGAGGCAGAGCCTCTGAATAGGCATAACAATATGGCTGTCATATTCTATTGATCAAAGCAAGTCATAAACCAGGCAAATTCAAAAGGTAGAGAAATAGACTCCATCATTGATGGAAAGCACCACACAGTCATATTGCAATAAGTATGGGTACCAGAAGAGCAAGGTCTGCTTTTGCAATCAATCTACTCTCCTAGTTCTAAAATACTGTGAAATACCAGAAAATATCTTTGATATTCATTCCATACAATGTTCACTGTGGAGCGTTTAAGGTTTACAGAGATATGTAGGAAAATGGAAGATACAGAAAGGATATAACATATTTGTGAAAACTAGAGTAAGCATGTTTTAAGCAAGGCTTCTCTTTAATTATTGTCTGAGTTTCACATAAAGTCTGCTTCATCAACTGGATAAATATTTGACTGCTGTTCAGTAAATTGCATTAGTTTACTTTAACTGTATGCTCAGCCTTATTCAGGCATCCTACATTAGGCAATGTAGTGTGTAATGCATCTCTGCAGGTGACCAGAGCTATTCTCTGTATGAGGTAAATTAAAACTCATATTTTAAAAATTAAACATTCTTGCACTTCATGATTTCAATATTTAATTATAACCTGTGTCAAGGCCTAATCTCTGACTGAGTCAGGCATGAAATTAATCAAAAAAAAAAAAAAAAAAGGAGGCAAAAGCTTAGCAATTCTTCTACACTATAAAAATAATGTGGTTTCTTTAGTCACACACAGATGTTCATATCCACTGTTTTTGCGGAAGACTCTGCTATCTACTAAGTTGGTAGGCTCAGTTAGACTATATGGCAACAGTGACCTGTTAAAAAAAAAATCAGTAACCTGAATGATGTTTTTCAGTTTAAACAGGAAACCAGGCCTTCAATAAAGAAAAGAGCTAATGATAATTTATTTGACTTTATTAATGTATTGATATCTATGTAGAGCAAACATAGAACATACTTGATAGCACATTTGTTATTGTCAATTCTTCCAGTTTATATTTTCTATCTGAGCCTGGGTGCTCTGGAACTTCTTGTATTCTGTGGTCCTAAGGCTTCTCCTACTAAGGTTGGTGGCAGTGTTCTCAAGCACCTCTTCTACTTTATAACACAAATATATAAATAAAAACAATAAAGCCTAAAATACATAGACTAAAAAACTAGGATTTGAAACAGATTAGAAGCATAGAGCAATGAGGAGGGCTGAAGTCACAGGCCTGTTGTGCTGGAAGTGGACAGTGGCAAACTGGAGGTACATGGAGCTGTCTCTGTGAGGTAAGGGACTTGGCCAGATTTACTGCTGGCTGGGTGGGCTCCCCTGAATGTGAATGGCTGAGGAAATGGTTGACAACACCCTCGTTGGCTCCACCTTGTGGGAGGTTATGCACCTAGGGCTGTCACAGGTGGATCCTGGACTGAGATATTCCTATAGTTTCATGCCCAGGCGAAAAATGGAGTTGCTTCTTGACTTGGTGGCTGGAACTGTTACAGTTGTTACCTCACAACAGGATAAGTCCCAAGTTGCCACTACAAACTCAATTACCAACTGAGGATGAGGTGAAGGGGCCCTGTTAACACAACCTGAATTTCCAGTCATGTTCAGAAAGAGGGCCAAAATTATGATTAACTTGTGGAAAATTTTAAAAAAAAATTAAATATATTTTAGCATTTAAAAAATTATAGATATTCACTTAAAATTTAATAGCCTACTTTTAAGTAAGTACAAGGAAAAAAAACTTATAAACTTAATAAGTTCAACAACAACAAAAACAAGAAGCAGAAGCAAAAACAAAGAAACAAAAAACCCACATACATATAATAACAAAACCAGGATGATTTTTGGAAAACAAAATAAATTGGTAAGTAAAGGTGCCACATATATTAGTGACCATACTGTGTGAAAACAGATTGAGGGATTGACTTTAGCTCTTCTAGAGAATAATACATTTAGCACACAGATCATAGAGACTCATTCAGAACAAAGCAACTGAGAAAAAGAAGAAAAGACATAACAGTCAAATATAAACTGAAAGATAGCAAGTATTAATGCTGGACAAAATGGAGTTTAAACCAAAAGAATTTATCAAGGAAACTACATGATAACAAAAGGACCATCCACCTAAAAATATAATTCTCAGAAATCTCTATGCATATAACTACATAATCTTAGAAAAGATATAAATTGAAACTATTAACAATCACATGATAAAATCAACATACCCACAGTAATAAAGGAAGATTTAATGTAAGTATATTTTTATGGAAAAAAAAAGAAAAAGAAAACACTGGCTGGGTTGTGGCTCAGTGGGAGTGCTCGCCTAACACGTATGAGGTGCTGGTTATTGTGTCCAACTACAACTAAAAAAAAAAAAAAATAAAAATAAAAATAAGAAAACACTGAGGCTATAGAAGATAACAAAGTTGTAACTTTGAACTAATAATAAAGAGAGATATTTTCTTACAAATGAAATTCCAGTGTGTTTAAAGAAATTAATAACAGATCATATACTTTGATGAAAATACAATTACATTATAAAATCAGAATGGAAAGATATTTAAAAGGAAAAAGAAAACCACCTAATGAGGGCTGGGGATGTGGCTCAGGCGGTAGTGCGCTTGCCTGGCATGCGTGCGGCCCAGGTTCGATCCTCAGCACCACATAAAACAAAGATGTTGTCCGCCGAAAACTAAAAAAAAAAAAAAAAATTAAAAATTCTCTCTCTCTCTCTTTCACTCTCTCTCTCTCTCAAAAAAAAAAAAAAAGACTTAAAAAAAAAGAAAACCACCTATTGAAAAACTGAAAAAACATCTCTCTAGTAACTTAAAATGTAGTTAACCTAAATAGTTGAAAAAATGTTTAAAAATTATACATTACTGTAGTGTATTTCTCTCCAAATTAATGTATTATTTCCAGTAAAATCCTATAAGATTTTAATGGGATTTGACAAACTGATCATATGGAAAAAAATTCAAAATAATTTTGAAGAAAACAAGAAGAATTACTTTTGAGATATCAAGAGTTTAATTCTATAACAATTATGAAAGAGCAGTATTGGCCTGCAGGTCCTGAAACAGATCCATGGCTACAAAGAGCTCAGAAACAGACTCAATAATATACAGAAATGTTTTCATGAAAGTGATAGCATTTTATACTATTAAAGGGAAACAGATTATTCATAAAAGCCATTCAGATTCACCTTGAAAAAAAAATTGAGAGATCCTTCCCTAATTTATGCATGCAATGTACAGTTCACTGTATTGAAAAATCTACTGAGAAATTCTTAAAGTAAAATAAACTATCACTAAAGTTAGAGAAAGAAAAACATTTCTTATATTACACACAAAATGCAAATCACATAGGAAATTACTGATAAAATTGACACATTACAAAGTGAATATTTTCATATAGAAGACATAAAATAGACTTAAAACATGAAATTGTTATACACATCTAAAAAATGAATATCTACAATACTTGAACTATTTATGAAATGCATAACAAAAGACAACCAAATAAAATAATAAATAAAACTTTCACATTTTAAAGAAATGTAAGTGTCATTATGAAAATACAAATGTAGCAGTTGTATATATATATAATTTCATACTAAATGGGTGGAAATGAACTTAAAATCTGACACTGTAAAACGTTTCAGAACTGTGGAAATAATAATTTAAGTGATTTTTGGAGAGAAATTTGGCAATATTCAGTACATGTGAAGATTTACACATATTCTGACCCTATGTGTTTATATTTTGTAGCAGATTATTTCTTGTTAACATTTATTTTAAAAGTGAAAATGTGGAAAGAACCTGAATATGTTCAACAGTATTAATGCTTTATAGTAATAAATAATACAACTAATATAAAGTAAATAAATAATAAAATAACATATAATGGTTAACAGAACAAATTAGAACTATATAAATCAACTTGGATAAAATATTGAAAGCCTTTCAGCACATATCGAAACATATTACGGAATGATGCATGTAGTAAGGTCACATTCATAAAGTTAAAAACATGCAATACTAGAGACTGTTCATGAACTCATCCTTGAATGAAATGTATTAAAATGTTCATTGTGAAAACAAAGGGAGTAAAATTGAAGAGAGACCCATAGAAGGGTTCAAGTACAGCTGTAATTTTTAAGAACATGTCTGATGTGAATATGATTAACTATTAAGTTTTAGTAAAGGTGGGTGTGAATGAAAAGTGTTCATTATTTTATTCTTCATGTATTTCATATTCAAATGAAGAAAAAGATTAGTTCTATTTTTTCAGATTTAATTAGTAGCTCATATTGGTGAATCTTATTGTTCTTTAATGTTTGTAGGTTTCTCCCTCTCTTTTCTCCAAATTAGCATTATATGCAAATCCAATGCAAGTCTCAAAAGAACTCAAATGGTAAACCCCTAGTTCAATGCACAGAGAGTACCTAAGAAAGAAATCTAATATCATACTTCATCTACATCTATAAGTGAGTAGTAATTCTGGCTCTGGCACCATGGTTCTAAATATTCTCCTGAATTTTGAATCCAGAATCTGAATGAATGAAGGGTACATCATTGCATAATATTTTATACCATAAATGAATAAATGAATGATCATCTAATATTTTATCAATATTTATACTATGTAAAAATCAAGATATTTTAATTTAAAACCAGGATTTATTATCTGTTCTATAATGATTACTATTTGAGTACATTAAATCCTTGAGCCAATGATCAGGATGGTTTGTTGAAAATTCTTTTTACATGTTTTGCCACTGATTAGTGACATCTTCACTGGCGTTTCTCTATTTCACAGAAAATATATGTACAATGGGTCCTTTGGGGTCAATAAAAACCCCTTGATAAGGTAGTAGATGGTGACTAATTTGCTTACCTCAAAATCAATCTTTTTCATCAGACATAAGAATAATGTCACAAATTTTTATTCTATAATATTGGTGCAAAAATATGACTCAATGCAGAGTATTCTTTATTGTAGTGAATACTTTTTTTTCCTATGGAATTGTAAAACTCTGGGGCTGGAGTTGTGGCTCAGTGGTAGAACACTTGCCTGTCATGTGTGAGGCCAGGGTTCAATCCTCAGCACCACATAAAAGTAAATAAAATAAGAGATCTATTTACAACTAAAAAATATTTTAGAGAAAGAATTGTAATACCCTCTGAGCTGTGCATTACCCCTTTTATACAAATGAAAAAAAAAAAAAAACTGACAGAGAGGTTTAAAAAAATGTCCATGTTTACACAAGCAGTAAATGGAGAGATGGAATTCAAATCCTAGCATCTTGATTAAAAAGTGAGCACACTTACTGCTTTCCAAGGTTCCCCCCAGTGCTATTGCATTAACAACAGTAAATCCCTCTACAATAACAAAAGAGCACTGCCACTCATCACAGGATGTTGGAAAGTCCTTGTGCTGAATCCTAGGACAGAGAGTAGATAAAAAGAAAGTGAACAAAAGCAGATGAGAGAAAAATAATAAAACAAAGGTGTGAACTCTTTATCAATGTAATAATAAATGCACTACTTTTCCCCCACCTTTGCCATTTCCTCTCAAAGAACATGGTGCTTAGATCATATTTTCATAAGCTATCTCTGATATTCAAAATCACACTCAAGAATGTCTGAATACACAGACAAGAATCGGCAGGTGTTTTATTTGTAATTAATAATAAATGTCAAACCTGCAAGTAGTCATAACACATGTTTCTACATAAGTTTCCACATCATTCCTACTTATGGGCTGATGAAATTAAAGTGAGAAATAGCCAGATGAGAACATAAAGTTCTGCTATGGTCTACATTGTTGTTTTATCTCTTCTCTTTGGTGATTTACAAACTGTAATTTTCAATTCTTTGTTTATTTCTGACCCAATCCAGGTATTTTGTTTTTCACAATTTGTGAGAGGATAAAAATACTAATTCCTAGTGACTATGTCAGTTCAGTGCTTCTCAAATTTGAGGATGCAACCAATCCACTGGTAATTTGGAACAAATTAGTACTTGTGAAAACAATCAGTGGATTGCAACTGTCCTTTTGGGAAAAAAAAAAGAAAAGAAAAGAAAATATCTAAAAGTTGAAAAGTCAATGTAGTAGGCGGGTTTACTGGATCTAATTGGATCATTTTATTTGGCTCCCTTTCAATCCAGTGAATCATTGGCACACCCTCAGATAAATAAATTGCTGTTCTTTGAAGATACTTAGTTATTGACTCATGAGAAAGTTAATTAGAAATTTGAAGGAATTTTCATCTGTTAGAATCTCTACTTCCTCACCTACAGCCAAATAGAAATAATTCTTAAATAGCTTTATTGATTGCTGACAGTATAGACATCTTTTCCAGAAACTTAAATTGTCACTATATTTTTCCATTCAATTTGAGTACTCTGAATGGGGAAATACTGGTCAAGTCAAATGTTTGGCATAATAATAAGAAAAAACTATCTGAATAGATGTTTTTCTTTTTTGGTTAATTATTTCAAATACCTTGAAGTCTCATTTGAATATTCGCCATAATCACAAAAATAAAAATCTAAAATGCTGTTAATTTGAAATTTATTTCCTATGTGCCCTAGAATCTATATCATGCCTGATATGGGGCCTGGAATTTGTTATTTTAAAACATTTTAGGTGATTATTACCCTCAGGCAAGTTGTGAGAAAATTGCATTGTCATGTTTTTTCCTCAAAAACTCTTGCCAATTTTATAGGTTAGGAAAACCCAACCTTACAGATACTAAGCTACTTTTCCTCGAGTTACCCAGATATTAAGTGTTGGGAACAGGGATCCACATGTAGGAATCAGTCACCTGAGATTCCAATGGCCACCACCAGCAGCCTTATCCAGGTAACTAATCCAACCACATTTGAGCAATTGCACTAACTATGCAAATTTCCTTTCCCAGACTACCTTTCTTAACCTCCCAAGTCAGTACTATCCCTGGAGAAGAGTGCTATGCCCTATCAGTCCCTCCTCTTGCCTTTTCCTACAGTTTTTCTTGTGATTGAAGATCTGGTTTGGAAGTGGAGAGTGTCATATATCCTTCTAAATGCCCAAGATGGTTTTGATGCAGGTAGGTGCAGTCTGGAGGGGAGGTTGTCTGAAGCACCTTTGACTTTCAGAGCAAGCATCCTATCTATAGTGAGGCTTCCTGGCTGTAGAGGGCTGCTGTGCTTTGCCTGTTGTTCATAGCTGTTTTTTTTTCCCCCCAAGGTGGGAGAAGTTTGGTTCTATTATTAATAAAGCCTCAAGACAAGGAGGGTATGTGACCATCTTTGTTATTACAGCTGAAGAATTGAGGTCCAACATATATCACATGTGAAATGTGATATTTCAAATCTGCATAGTATTGAGTGCATTCACAATGTTGTGCAAACTTCACCTCTATCTACTTCCAAAACATTGTCATCACCCCCAAAGGAGAACTTGTACTCATGAAGTGGTCATGCACCCTCCCCCCACACTATGGCAGTGACTACTGTTTTGTTTTGTTTTTTTTTTGTCCCAGTGGATTTGCCTATTCTAGGTATTTCATATAAAAAGAATCATTCAATCTGTGACCTCTGTGTCTTGCGTTTTCACTTGGCATAACGTTTCTAAGTTTCTTCCATGTTGTAGCATGTATCAGAACTTCATTGATTCTTACGGCCGAGTAATATTCCATTGTGGTGTGTAAAAACCATAATTTGGTTATCGTTCATCATTGATGAACTTTTAAGTTGTTTCTATTTTTGGTTATTTTGAATAAAACTGCTGCGAATATTTGGGCACAAGTATTTATTTGAATACCTGTTTTTAATTCTATTGGGTATATACCTAGGTTGAAATTACTAGATCATATGAAAAATTCATATTTAAATTTTTGAGGAATCATCAAACATTTTTCCATGGTGGCTGCTTCATGTTACATTCCTACCAGCAGTGTTTGAGGGGGTTCTAGCTTTTCCACCTCTCCACCCACACAATATTTGTCTGGCTTCCCACTCCCCCACCATTCCATTTCTTTGATGTCCTGCCACTGTAGTGGGCATGAAATGCTATCTAATTGTGGATTTGATTTCATTATTTTAATGGCCAGTGATGCTGAGCAATTTCACATGCTTTTTAGTCCACTTGTATATGCTCTGTGTAGAAATGCTGATTGAAGTTCGAAGTTTCACTTTTCAAATTTTCTTAGTCACTTTTTGCACTTATTACACATTTTCTTTATCTCCCCCTCAAAAAGTAGTGATGGTGACATTGATGGTAGCTGGCCAAAGCAAAGCATGATGCCAATCATTTTAAATACATCATCTCATTTAATTCTATCAGGGTTACCTCCATTTTAAAGATAAGAGAACTGAGATACAGAGAAGGATCAGTTGGACATGGATTATTAAAAACAAAAAGGCAATGACTGGTTTTGAAGCCTTTTCTTTCTGATCTGAAAGTCTGTGCCCTTAGCCTCTGTATTGACATTCAGCTGACCAGCTTATATTACTTACAGATACCAGAAAATGATTTTTTAACTGTGTATGATCTTATACATTTTTAGCAACAAGTTTAAGTGGCTGGAAAGAATGGAATTTTCCACATATTACAAACATTATCATTGAAAAATGTAGTTTTTAGATCACTGTTTAAATGTTTCCAAGGGGATGTAAAGACCAGTGTGATATGGAACCCAGAACCATTAATTGTAAAACTCATGAACAATCTCTTCTTCATTTTGCTTAAAATTGAACTTTTATTATATTACCTCCCCAGAATATCATCATAATATAACATTTTTCATGCTTGAAGTTCTTTTATTGATCACCCTCTCATATTTTCTGTTTCAAAAATATGAATATAAATCAAAATTGAATTCTAAGTTATTTCTGGAAACTGAGGGTTAATCATTTCTTCTGATTGAGTTGTTATTATATTATCAGTAATAGTCAATTGATAAAATCAACAAAAATATATTACAGATGCTGAAAAATCACCATTGACTACAAATCACTGTTGACTATAACAAGTAAATTTGCCTTGGAAATGTACTTCTTTAATAGTCAGGCTAGGGGTGTTATGGTTCCTTTATTAAAAGAAAGTCTTGGCACAATTTTCCAACTTATTCCTTTGACAATCCCCGCCAAACAGGGCATTGTGACTCTGAAACAGTGCAACATAAATTTGTGATACATGAAAAGAATGTTTCCATCCCTGGCCTTTTTGGGTCAACTAGAAGGGTTTAATTTGAAGGGGATGGAAGGAGATGGTACCTTGTTGGTGTGCTGCCTTCACCGAACATAGCAGCCTTCTGAAACAGAAGTTTAGAAAAGAGTACATAGAGAAATAATGGATATAAAAACTGATTCTCTTAAAATGATCCTGGTAACCTATTCTTTGCCAGGTGTTTTGTGAATTCCTGAGAGTTTGCATATGACAGTTGAATGATCAGTGTCCTGCATTATACTAAAAAGCAAATGGCCAAGATTCTAGCTCCCTCCCACTACTGGAGTCCAGAAGAAAGAGCTACTCAGTATGTGAATATGGTCTCCTGAGTAACTTTGCACACATGATCCTGCTTAAATTATGGGAACAACTCTGCAAGTAGAATTAGGCTTACTACACAAAAGATGAACTCATGGGCATCACAGGAATTAAGGGACTGAGCAAAATTTTGAGCTCATTCTGTTTTTCCCCTCTTTATTAGTGCAGAATCAACTAGAAACAATGTAATTCAAGTAATTCTTCTCTGAGTATTACTTTCTTTTCAAATTTCTACAACATTTTTATTTTGTCTTTTGTTTTTAATTTATAAGGATAATAAAGAACTCAATTTAAACAAATCTGCAAGGAACTGTGGGGAGGGGAGTTTTTTGAGGATGAAAGACGTCTTGTACTCATGTCTACTTGTGGCCAAGGACCACTCCCCAAGCAGTAGCAGAATAAGGGTAAGCAAAGTTATACCCCAGTTTTGAAAGAGTTCAGAGCTGGGGATCCCAAGCTCAGGCCTTTCTCAATTGTAAGGTTGTGACTCAGATTTTACAGAAGAGAGTGATTATCTATGGTTGGGGGAGGGGTCACTGCACAATAACATTTTCTTTTTTAAAAGTGAAATCATTGTAAAACCAAATTGCTAAACTGTAGCATAGTTTCATTTCTCACATGGTCAAGAATTCAGATTTTAGAAAATATAAGACAATGTAATTTATTCATGGGTTATAAGGTAATGTTAGGTTTAGCCATCATTCTATAAATAGAGCAATAAAAGCACAGACCAACACCTTTCAGTTACCCTGCAAGCAACTTCATGGTCAGATTTATCTGGTGTATTGAGCAGAAAGCCATTTTCTATCACATAATGAAAATATTTGGAAAACCACTAGAGCAATGAGAGTTATGGAACTCTTAAAACTGTATTTGTCTGACTCCATTATTAAAGTGGAAAGTATTTGGAAATGTTTTAGTTTTTAAGTAAATGGCAAAGTATCATTTTGAGATTACTAATTGACAGCCCCACCCCTTTTCTTTAAAGAATACATCATGATAAGAAAGAAAGAAGAGACAAAGAAGAAAGCCAAATGAAAAGGGGGAAAGTTTAAAGGGAAAACTTGCTCCTGGCATTTCTTTGGCTGATATGATTATAAATAGAAAGCATGGAAACAGAAGGACAAGGTGTTTACAGTGGAACAATTCTTGAATGTTTCCCCACATTCCTCCCTCCCCCCCACCCCCCCAAAAAAAACCAACTTGGATGAACCTGATAAAGATAACAAGCATGTAAACAGAGAATGAGCCTCTGCCTGGTAGGGGAAATTTTAATCAGATAAATCTTGCTTTATTTCAAAGATTCATGTTTTGGACATTGCTGACCTTGTTTCTTCTGCTTTTTGATTTTTTAGTTAATTTTACTCCTTGTTTGAGGGTTGACTACAACAGAAACTTAAAAATAATAAGAAGACAAAGTCAACTTATTATTATTATTTTTTAGGCTATACTAGAAACAGGGCTAAGGAAGAAGTAGAGCATGAGGTTTAAGGATTTAGAGTAGAATTTAATATCTGAATTATCTAGATGTTCCCACTTGTGGAAAACACAAATTTTTATGGCATGCTTCAATATTTATCAATAAGTTAAAGGAAAAGCTCAAGGAAAGGAGAGGCATATTCATGAACCAGGAAAACTCAGTTGAATGCACAAAATGAGAAAAAAAAATGAAATAAAATGAGCTCAGCTTCAGCTTTTATTTGGGAAAAATCCACTTAGTGGAGTTACCTTGAAAGGAGGATAAACATTGGCAGACAAATTGGTCCATCTTGGGACCAGTGTTACAAGATAAGTGAACGCTTGTTTCTTTGAATCCAGGAACTGTGCAGCAACCTGACAAATCCTAGGCACAGTGTATCAAACGTCCACCACGGGTTCCTTGGAGATCTCACAGAGGACATTTCTTCACACGCAACTTGATAAATTTAATTCCCAATCTCCAACTTTCCCTGTATTGCTTCATATCTAATCTAATTCTTTTTTTCAAGAATTGTTTTATGCCTCTTAATGTATTGTTGGGAATTTGCTTTTAGGCTCTTGGGTAACAGGGGGAAAATGAATTTCAATGTAGTGCAGTCTTGACACTATAACCGCCACATTGAAAATGCTAGAGGCAGCGTGGAAAGTAAAGATGGAGAGAACAATGTTTGACTCTGGCAAATTGTTTCCTTCACAATTTTGCTTTTATAGAATAAATACAGTACATAAATTAGCTGCCTAAGGATAACATGCTGGTTGTTTTACTCAATGAAAAACAAAAGTAAATCACTCAATTTTGGAAGAGCTTGACAACTCTTGGAGTACCATTTGCAGGAAAAGATAATTATTTTTACTTGTGAAACAATCATTTGATGAATTTAATATATCATATTTAAATTATACTTACCAGGCAATACTTATGAAGTGTAGACCTGTCATTAAGAAAAACACACAACGGAACAAAAAATTAATTTTCACCTTTGACGTGACTATTAGGAGTTGTTTTTTGTTGTTGCTGTTATTTGTATTGTTTTTGTTTTTGTTTGTTTGTTTGTTTGTTTGGTGCCAGGGATTGAATTGAGGGATGCTTACCTACTGAGCCATTGAGGGGTGCTTACCCACTCAGCACATCCTAAGCCCCCTTTTTAATTTTTAATTTTCCTTAGGACTTCACTGAATGGCTTAGGCTGGCTTCAAACTTGCCATCCTCCTGTCTTGGCCTCCCGAGTTGCTGGAATTACAGATGTGTACCACCATGTCCAGTGACTCTTATTTTAAGCTCTGCTGTGTGCTGTATATCTAGAAAGATGTGTAGCTACAGTTTATTGAAAAGGAAGTTATCTTGAAATGAACACAGTCCAATGAATATTACAAAATGACTTGAAATTTACCTTGTCTCTGTGCTCTTACAGTGTGTGAGCCTTGGGTAGGCCTCCTGAAGCCCACCTGATTTCTGGTCTACCTCCTTCTCCTTACTTTCTTTGACATTGTATTTGATATTTTCTGGTTTTCTATCCTGGAATATATCCAGAAAGGCAGATAGCAAGTTCTTTCACCATTCACAGCTCCATGCTGAAAGTCTGCCGTAGATTGTAGTTATACTTTGCAGATTTAGTTTTTCCAACTATTAAAAGGAAACAACTATAAAACCTTTAGAGATCTCTCAAAGATTTATCTCTGAATTAACACATAGGCTGTCTCTTTACTGATTTACCAAATGTGGCAAGGTCAAAGAAATAAAATGTGAAGAAGAAAGCAAATCTCACTTTGCCACCTAATCCATTCACAAACATTTTGAACATATGTTTAGCACCATGATTTTAAACTTAACTGCTACTTTTAAATGTTTTTGTTAATTCAGACATTAAAGAAATAACCCATAAATAGTATGTGTATAAAGTAGTAAAAATTCAAGATGAACAAGGAGTTAAATACTGTCATTTGAATAAAATTTTATTAAAAGTGTGTTCAAAATGCATGTTACCTCAAATATCTCATATCTGTTTTAGTATATTGCTATTCTAGTAATAATAATAATGATTTTCAATATTATTGACCATTTACTCTCTGCCAGGTATAGATTCACAAACTTTATAGGTATTATTTTTAAATGGTGAATTAAATAAATAACCATTATTCTAAAATACGGGATCTGAAAGACTTTAAAATAATGTAACACGTGTTTTTTTCTGCTGGTCTCTGTGATTAGAACCTGATTACTGGTCCCCAAGGGAAGAAAGGTCAGTTGGGAAACTTCTGGGCTTGTCATTTTTGTTCACAAATTTCTTCAGAGACTGAAATCTGGACAATTAAACCGTGAGGCTAATCTCTAATTCCTCACATTTATCTTTCAAATTCTTGATCATGTTTTTCCAGGATGAAGCAAATGTTTTATTGTAACTGGTTAAGAATCTGTAAGTAAATAATTAACATGCTTATAATTTAGTAATTCCACAGCCTAAAAGGAATGTGGCAAGATCCACCCTGGAATGTATTTTGTCTGTGCTAGTTTTACTAAGTCATTGGACCTGTGCTCCTGGACTGCATCTCCTTTTCCATATGCAGTGATCAAAACACATGCCCCTTCTACGTAAAACAAACACACTGTCCTGGGATCTATGATTTGCTACTTGGTGGCCTTGAAATAACCCTATTTGCTGTATTTTGCAAGGATGGCTGGCATTTCCAGCTACTGGTGTATTCCACATCCAAGTCTTCTTCCCTTAGGTGAACACTTATTTTATTACTTCATTCATTGCATTAATGATTAATGCACAGGAAAAATCTTTGCAGACATTTCCACCCATATCTGGACTCCCCCTCCTCCCCTGCAACCCAAGTCTAACCAGGATGCAGGCCTGTTCTGGGAAATACTTTTATGTTTTAAGAATGGAAGCACTTCGTGGCTCACATCCTGCTTTAGTACCCATCTGTGATGCCTTGTGTATTAATAGTGCTTGGAATATGTTGAAGCTTTTTTAGAAGCCACTGGCCTGTGGTTTGATTTGTACCCAAGTTCAGCTACTTAAGCTTAGTTGTAGTATTGAATGATTGAACTTGTATTTTCTAAATTTAATTTCAAATAGTCTACTAATTAATTTATGTAGTTAAAATTACTATGATCATTATTTCTCAGTTAATAAAGATTAATTAGGCTTAACTTGTTTACTCTTTTATTCTATTTTATATATAGCAAAAGTGAGGTAGTTTCTTTTTAGGTCCTTAGATTTGCCTGCTTGTCAGTTTTATTTTATATTATTTTGTTTCTTTTTGAACCTCTTTTCAGCAAACTTCCTTTGGGATTCTATGGACCTTCCAGGTTTTTCAGTTTTTTCCCTTTAAAAACCAGTTTTGCAAGAATTTACACAAGGGTACATTATTAATAATGGTTAGAATTATCATATTACATTTCTCCATGCATAGTGTCCTCCCTCCATCTCCAGCTATGACTCTTTAGTGGTAACAATTAAGCTATAAATACCAGAACACTAAGAGAGGATCTTTCAGCGGCTTGGGAGAATATCTTTAAATCACACAATGTAACTTCTACTTTTAACTCCTAATCATACATAACACTGATGAAATGAAATACTCTCCTGCTAAGTGGGTACAAATATTCACAAACATAAATAGGAAAAAAGTCTGACTCTAAATGATTCCAGAGTGCTACAGGAACTAAGGCTACTTTGCTTCTCATTGTGGGTGCTTTATAGGTCACTGAAATCCTTGCTTATCAATTTATTGGTTAATCTTTCTGGGTTAAAAAAATAACTCTGGTGAAAAGTAAAAGCATATATATATATATATATATATATATATATATATATATATATATATATATGGTTTACGGTTTACTTCTAGGGGAACTTGAAGTTCTGGAGTGAAAATTTAAAGAAAGGAAACAAGAGTTTTGCTTTCCACTTATGTAAAACTAGCTTATGGTCCTTGTATACTAGACAGGTTTAATATTTATTGACTTCTTTACTGGAAACTGAGGGTCCCTGGCCACCCAACACTGAGAACACTTGCCCTTAAGTTTGAAGATTCAGCTTTGAATATCTTCATACACAATCTGTTCTGCCATGTGTCATCAGGAATTGATGCATACTTTGGTGCAATTATTGGATCACCAATGAATGTGAAATGAAATCATTAGTTGTCTGGTACACAACTTAAATGAGTTTATCACTAGAGGAGCAGCAAAGAATAAAGGTTAGGTCAAGCCTCTGGAGCCTAACAGCTAAGATTCACATCCCAAGTACCCCATTTGCTAGCTGTGAGACCTTGGGATAGTCACCCAGCATCTCTGTGCCTTAGTTTTGTTTACTACAAATGGAGAAGAAGTGTACCTACCTTACAAGAGTTTCCATGAGGATTAAATGAATCAGCCTATATCAAATAGTTACTACGTAGTAAGCACATGTAAAGATTTGTTAACTCCTGATAGTTGATAAAAATAATAATTAACCATGGGGAAAAGGGAGAAAAAATTGAATGTGAATCTGATTATAAAATCAGATTCTTGTTTTTAAAAAAAGAAGCATGACTATATCAACATCTACTGATGCATATAATGAAACAAGTCTCATTTCCTTGAAGTTTGTGAAAAAGGAAAAAAAATTATATTAGAGACATTTATTCTATAGCTCCAAATGTAATAAAAATGATCATAAAACGTCTTAAATTTGTTGATAATTCCCATATTATTATAATCTCTTTTGTCTGAATGAGATAATATTCCATTTTACATACCTATTTTGTGCCACTTGGACTACAAATGTCTGGTAAATCCACAGATGTTCATAGCCACTCATGCAGAAATGAAATATTTAACTACAAAAATATCTTATATTTGGGAAGCTATTTGCTGACATCTCTTCCTCTGATATTTGAAGAGCATGCAAAGTGATTTATGCACAGGAACTTGAAGGAAATGCTCCATAGTGACTTTGAGAATATTTTGAGAACATTGTTAATACATATTTTAAAAGTGCTTTCTACTATGAAGTTTTTCAATTTTTTTTTAATCATGCAAAAGCACATTGGGCAAGCTTGTCCTCTGGAGGAATTCCTTAGTTCACCTCATCAAAAACAATAAGAGGATGGGGGTGTCCATTTTTATAATAAAGCAGACAAAATGTGATGTGTATTAATTATGGTTATTAATTTTTGTTAAAGGAAAGATTAATTATAATGCTTTTTTTGGAGGACAGCCCTTCATTACTCTTAACTAACACTAAACACTTGCATAATAGAAAATTATTTTGGTTTAATGAGAGCAGTTATTATAAAAAGTTAAGCATTTGTTTTGTACCTAAAACTAACTAGAGGTGTCCCTTTTTGTAAGAAAACTCAAGAAAATTCAAAGTTGAAAAAGAGATGAACTATAGAATGACAGCTTGTGTTTCAAGTGATTTTTTACTTTTAAAACCATTATTTAAGAGCGGCTCCCCAATGAGATGCCAGCATCAGTTGCAGACCAATCTTCTTAATGAAGTTTAGTGGACAAAGAAATTCAAAGTTTAAGTATGAAGAGCCAATGTTAATTAAAGTTCAATTATATCTGTAATTATAATGTAAATTTATGGGAACTTCTGACTTACAAAAATGCAATTTCTATATTGCATGCACAGACCAAAATGAAGAAAAATTGTTTATCTGATTTAAAATCAAATTTAAGGGACAGGATGAATGACAGCATATGCTGAAGAATATAGAATTAATGGCAGTGAAGTGATACAATGGTGGTGTTTCTCTAGACACAATTAATAGTACGGTGTTAGAAAGTTCGATGAAATTCAATGCCCCAGAGATGTGTATTTTTACATGCTTACAAGATGTGTATTTTTTGCATGTTGAAAAAAATTGATACCAAAAATTTGGTGAACAAATTAATAAATGACCTGTTTGATAATTTGCAGGGTACTGATAGAAGTATCAGTTTAAAAAATATTTGGATGAAACATCACATAAGAACATTTTTCTATTTAATACCTATTAGCTAGGTTGGTTCATATAGAAATTCAAGTGTATAAAAAATTAGTTTTATAAAAGCTGTGAAAACTAAAACACAACAACATGAAAAGAATTAACATTATTAATCACAGCTCAACTAAACTATGTAGCTGAGGGGTCAAAGAGTTAAATTTTGCTTTATCAAACAACACATGGTTGTGAAATATTTAATTTTTCTTGAGCTTCATTTCAGATTTAGCATAGAACTCCTCCTTCATGCACAACCATCCCAGTTCTTACATAAATTTTAATTGGCATACTTCAGCAAGGAGAGTGCAATTATACATCTGAGAAAGGATGCTAAGAACCATCAGTATTTTGATTTGTGTAAGTTTTAAAAATAATCTATTCTCTTTTCGGAAATGTAAGCATATGGTCACAACAGTTTTGCAACCTTAAATCATAACGTATGGTCTTAAAATATGATTATCAGAGTGTTTCCGTGCATAATAAAAAATATGAACAATCCAGTTTGGATACTAAAAGTAAAATTTCTGAGTAGATTGTTAACCACAATAATGTTGTTATCATTTTCTCTCAGAGGTGGATACGGTACCTATCAAACCTAAAGGTTATTTTTATAAGATCAACCCCATTTGCTCGTAATGTTGAATTATTAGGAAAGTAATAAATAAACAACTTACATAAAGTGTTATAAGATTTTATATCAATTTTCCCCACTATTGATATTTGGCAATATTTCCAGATACTTTTGAAAACATAGAATGTGCTATGTTTTTATCAACCTATTCTTTTTAGGATTTCACTTGATTAGTTATCATTGGATCAGATTTGTACTGTCTCTAAAGTAGAACAGATATGGTTTGAAAGTAGAATAGAGGTACAATAGATGAGTTGGTAGTCATTACATTGTCCAAAGTATTCCAGGGAAACATGAGTGAATATGAGAAATGGTTTGACCATTTGCTGCTCTTCGAAAGCAAGGCCAACGTTTTAAGTAGGTCTATGTGTATTCCAGCCAAAATACTCTTTCAAAATGTAACTGATTATTACATGACTTCTATATGCACATAAGTATTTTTTTTGCAGATTTTAATATTGTTCCTGTCCATTTATATTCCACTTCTCTGCAATATATATTCCCATAATTGCAATGAGACTTGCCATGCCTGTCTACTAGGGTATAAACTATTGTTATATAGTTTGGTCATATTACTTGCTGTGGCCATTAATATTTGAGCAAGTGATGTACACCACATCCAAGTAAACATTTAAGGATTATTGTATGCTACTGTTCTTGTTCCCATTCCCCTTGAATGAAGAAGGTATTTGAGACAGAAACAGAATTGCCACAAACCCATAGAAACAAAACTTTGTAATGATTTGTAATGATTTGTTAATATAGCAAACAAATTCTTAAATAGCTATATTTATATGCATAACTTTCTTTCAAATAGTGTGAAGCCAGCCTCCTGGCTAGACTTCATTGATAATGATTCTGGTCTCCTTGTGTTTGTTTCGTATCTATGTTCTTCCGCATTTAATATGACTGATCTCTGTAATCTATAGGATTTTAAGAAAGGAAAGAACGTGATTTTTAACATTGAGTCATAAAAAAATTTAACATTTCTGTTTTGCTCATTCTGGGATCACTCCTAATGCAAGAAGTTAGCTGCCACTCAAGCACCATCATGTGACAATTGAAAGTATCCTCCTGACAGTACCCATCCCAGCACCTGCTTGGCAGTCACTGGGGTGAGTCATCTTGGAGGTTCATTCTCAAGTCCAAGCCAACATTTGACCACAACTTCATGAGAGACACTGAGCTAGAACCATCTGCTATGTGGCTTCTGACTCACAGAATTCTGAGGCACAGAAACCCTAAGATAAATGCTTATTGGGTTTTCTTAAGTCACTAAGTTTTAAACATAATTTGTTACATGGTAGTAAATAACTAATAAAAATGATGTCTCAGGAGACTTCTCCTTTCGAGTTTATAGTAGTACTTTCCCATAAACCAAGGTTTCAGCCAAGAACAAGGCTAATATAATCCAGAAGACATCTGTTGAAAAGCATTGGAGAGTTGCTAGGGCAACCACAGCAAGAAATACTAAGATCTCAAAGGTGGGATGAGGGGCAAGAGAGTTAATACTGTTTATTCAATTTTTTTTTTTCCTGCAGGAATTTGCTGATCCTGGACATGAAGACATAAACAAGACAAAAAAAAAAAAAAGGCTCTTTTGGTGGTCTTTTAGTTGTGGAAAGACTTGAAACATCAGCAGGATTCTACTGAGGAAGGGAGAGACTCAGCTTAATGCATTATCAGTTTTCTCTCAAACATTCATCAAATTCTAAAGTTGTGTGGAGCAGCAGGCTAAATAAGTAGCTGAACAGAAATTGTCTGCAAAGCTGATTAGAGTTTTTACCAGTTTGTGATGTGGAAGTCACAAAGATTACAGGTCAGGATTTGCAAGGTGAAGGGCCCTGGTAGACTATTAGACCCTAATTTGGAATTCCTGAAGGGGTATTCCAATAAGAGATGATTCAAACCAGAGGTAGAAAGTCCCATAAAAAACTTGAGCATGACCTAACTCTGTTTATCTCCTAAGTGGAAGGAGGTGATAAAGTCTTCATTCTATTTTCCCAGTTAAGGAAGAAAAAACTATCAGGACACTGTGCCAAGTTTTTGAATGTTTGGCATTCAATTAAAAAAAATGGTTGTACATTAAAATAAATACAGAAATAAAAGAAAACAATGAAAATAGGAGGTAATGCAGATATTTGAGTTAGACAAAAAAAAAAAAGAGGTCACAGAAAAGAGCTCTGGGAAGATATCTGGACTAAAGACTCTGAGAGGATGTTTTTTTTTTTCCTTCTTTCTGGAAAATTCTTGTGATGTCACACTATATTTTGTTCATTTTCTTCACCAATAAATTATTTTACTACTCAGCTTGAATTTCTCCAGAGCACTAATGACCATGCAAAACCCTTACATTTATGAGTTTATTTTGTTTGCACTCACAATTAATATGTGACCCCAATGAAACCATGAAACCTGATTGTCTTGCTCAGTCACATATGCATGAAGACAGAATGACAAAACAAAAGCAGCAACAATGACAACTATAAAATATCTTAGAAGTAAAATGTCCAGTGCTTCCTTCTAATTTATTAATTCTCTCTTTAACAGGGTAAGGCATAAAGTTTATCCTATTAAAGAATATTAAAATATTATTTTGATAATTACAATTTTGTGTGTGTGTGTGTGCTCAGGATTAAAACCAGGACCTTGCACAAGTTAGGCAGATACTTTACCACTAAGCCACATCTCCAGTTGGAATTTTTTTTTAAAAAAATTATTGCAATTTTATTTTTTTAAGGTGTATACCTGTTGTTGCCTTATGTCCTTCTATCCTTGATTTATATGTACCCATAGAAGGTGAGCATCCAGATTTCATGTATTTATATTGTATTTGGGGGAGAATGTTGTCAGCTTTTCATCACTATAACCAAAACACCTGACAAAAACAAATTAAGAAAGGGTTTATTTTGGCTCATAGTTTTAGATGTTTCCATCCTTGATAGCCAACTCCATTGCTCAGGGCCTGAGATGAGGCAGAGCATAATGGTGCAAGGACATCATGGAGGAAAGCCATTCAGGTCATGGTAGCCATGAAGCAGAAAAAACACAGAGCCAGGGATAAGATGGAATCCAAGGTCAAGTCCCCAGTAACTTGGCTTCTCTAGCCAACCCCACCTTCCTACTCTTACCACCCAATAAACCATTCAAATTATTATTCGCTCAGATCAATCAAATGGATTAATACACTGATGAAGTTACAGTCCTCATAATCTAATCTTTTCACCTCTGAGCTTTTCAGGGGACATTTGAGATCAATACCAAAACAGGGAGCAAACAAAAAACAAGTAAACAAACTTAAGTGAATATTTCAAGTGATAATTAGTGCTTTGGAAAAAAAAATTAAACTGGCTGGTGTGATGATGTACCTGGAGAAAGGGAGGTACTTTATGTAGGTGACAACAAAATCCAGAGACTTAGGGCAGGTCCCTCCTCAGGTGTCTCTTGCCTCCCTCCTCTGGCTTGACTCCTACTGTTAAAAGATTGAGCTTAATTATCTTCAATAGCAGTTTACTGAGGCTTACTTTAGCAAGAGTGTCTTGTCCCTAATCCCCATTTTCTCAATGTTATGAAATGGAAAATAAGCCAACCCTTTCCATAGGAGGATACAATCTCTAGAAAGTCTACCCCCAAGATCGACTAGTTAATGCAAAGGAATTCATCAAGTGGCAGAGGTGATGATACTGGCTGAGTAGGAAGCACTTGCACGATCAAATTGTCATTAAAGAATGGCTTTTACAAGCCTACTCAAAAATAAAAGATGCATTCAAACCCATATCGCTTGAGTAGTATTTCTCCGTGTTTCCCTCATGCATAGGGATCAAGATACTGTGTTCGTTTAAAATGTAGATTTCTAGTCTCCTCTAGAGACCTAATGGTTCTGGGGGTGGAAACTAGGAGTCTGTATTTTCAATGTCCATCCAATGTGAATTCTATGCAGATAAAAGTTTAATAACCATCACCAAATGGCATCTCTTTTTAAAATTCAATTTCTATGAACTGTGTTTTACATAGGCTGGATAAAAAGGTTTAAGTGATTAACACAAGATACTCAGAAGTTTAAATTGAGATGAATTGTATAATGTTGCATCACTTAGTTTTCTTATTGAAGCTTTAAAATGTAATGAATTAGACATGGAGGCCACTAGAAAGAAAAATAATGAATTTATTTATATAGTGGTGAATGGAGCATGCTTAATAATTCCTTAATGAGATATTTCCATAACATGTTCAAATTTTATTTTGAGATGATAAAGAAAAGTTAAGTATGAAAAGTGCCTCCTGGTAAATATATTCCCATCAGTAATGGGAAAGATAAGATTCATATATTTTTTTCCCTTTATGGGGAGTTTCTATTTTTTTTTTTTTTGCTTCATGCAATTTACTGAGAAATTACTATGTGTAATAAGTATTAGGTACACCTCAACAAATAAAGCCAGACTCATCAGTTCTCTCCAAGTGTTTATGTTCTAATAGGATAGAGTCAATCATCAATAAAATCACAAATAAATATACAGTTACAAATTGACCTCATCAGCAGTGATTTTTTTGAACTGTTTTGTGAACTCCATCTGACAAAATGAACTCAAAACAATCAGGACCTTCATCACAACATCAAATGGGTATAAGGATTGTTAGCTCCATATTTTGTTTTGACTTAGTTCAATATTTATCTCCTAAATGTGTCCTGTTTCTCACTCTGTCACATAATTTATCTGTAAGAACATCTGTTGAGTGTATGTGTAACGTCTATGAAAAGATTAATGTGACAAAAGGTTTTAGAGATAGCGATAGCTAAATAAAGCAATGAGCCTATAGGGCATAGTCACCCAGTGATTTGGTTGGACATGATCATATGTGTCTGTCAAGCATCTCAGGAGTTGACCATGTTATCTTGTCAGAGAGAATAGTAGTACTTTTATTTTTGTTCCAGTTATTTCCAAGATTCTATTAATTTTTTTAAATAAGACATTTCCCTAATCAATTTAAACCTTCTTCTGTGAACATGATGTCATCATTTTCTTTTATTGTTTTTGTTTTTTATTGAGTGACAAGGCTGGTTTAGTCAACTTTTTGTCGCTGTGGGGTGGGGGGTGAAGCCTTACAAGAACAATTAGAGAAGGAAAAGTTTATTTTGGAGCTCATGGTTTCAGAAGTGTCAGTCCATGCATAGCTGACTCCATTGCTGTGGGCCCAGGGTGGAGTCAGAACATGAAGACAGCGGGGCATGATGGAGGAAAGCAGATCAGGACATGAAAATCAGGAGGCAGAGAGCTTCTGCTCATCAGGAACAAAACAAATACCCCAAAGTAATTCCCCCAGTGACCCACCTCCAGCAGCCACACCCTTCTTGCCTACAGTTACCACCCAATTAATCCATTCAAGTAGATTAATGCACTGATTGTTAAACAATCATTTCTCCTCTAAACTTTCTTGTATTGTTTGATACATGAGCTTTTGGGGGACACATCATATCTAAAACATAACAAAGACCATTGTTTCTGTCTGAGCAACTGAGAGAAGTTGGTAAAAGAATACTTTACAGCCTTCCAGGAACTTCAGAAACAAGTCTATGGAATTTTAGCTTCAGCAGACAGGTTAGCTCATTTAAATTTCACAGATGCAATGATTTGTATTTTTAAAGACTGCATCCATTGGTGTACCAAATATGAAAATCAGTAGACTCAGACTTGTTTGTGTCTTAATTGCTTTCCCAAATAACAAGCATAGCAACAGGAGGAAGCAACGAAATCACGAGTGATTAAGAATTAATAAGCACGCTATGCTGATCTGTCTCTGAACCAGTCACCTTGTGACCATCCTGATCCCATTTCACATCCACTCCCAGTGTTCACCATGAGGCACACTCCTCTGCTTCTCCTGCTAAGCACACACAACCCACATGTTAAGTTATGGATATTCAGAAAAAGCTCCAGGAGGGTTTCTGGTATTCCTGTCAGCTGAGACAAAAGCATTTGACACATCCCGTCAGATGGCATTGACTCCGGTATTCTAGGCTGCCTTAAATAATGTGATGTGAAGGCAACAGTAAGAGCTGGGGAGGGGGTGGGGAAGAAGTGGAGTTTTACAAATTCACAATTAAAAAAGAATTTGAACCTGTCAAAACACCTTTCAAACTTTCTCATATCCTGCTTCCTAAGTTTTGATCCCAGAGGAAAATCAGCAGGAGAGAAATGTTCTGCTGTCCCTTGTTTGCAGTGGGGCGCAGGTAATCAGGGCCTGGCAATTTGTATCACTCCCTCTATGTACAGCGCAGCATTTGTATAATTTATTTCTTCATACATATTTCATCATTATTAATCATCATAAATAAGTAAGTCGCATCTTTTAATGACATAGGGGTTGAAGAAATAGACTGTGTCAGTGTGTGACAGTGCTGCACGGTCATCATTAGGGGGATTTATTATTTTTGAAAAAAGCAAGTTAAAAGACTCAGCTCAGTAGTCAAAAGTGCAATTTGGGTTTTATTGTGCAAAAACCTGAAGTGGAAACAGTCCTTCTGAAACTGTTTAACATACATGTAATTCAAACAACCTTCTTTACAAGGCCTTCAGTGCATTCATGCTAGTACAACAAAGTTCTCTACCCAAGTTATTTCTTTCAAGCTTCATAGTTTAAGCACAACATGAATACCTTGGCCATAGGAACCCACTGAAGCAGCAAACACCGAGCTCAGTATCTTTCCTTCAAATAACAGGATTCTGGGGAAGTCTCCTATTGCTCCCTTCAGAGGCAATTAATGGTTTTGAATACACCTGGAGATTATTAATTCTGGGAGAGACCTCAAAGCTGCAGGTCACATTTCACTTTGGTCTGGTAAGAAACCAAATAAAAGAGGGATTTAAAAATGTAGGCAATTTTTATTTTAATATTTTTGCCTGCAAACTGTTCCTGCTTCCTTTGGCAAAGAAATAAAAATTTCCAGTCTAGGGAGCTTCAATGTATCACATGAATATTACATTTTTTTTTTTACCTCGATTTAACCGTTTCAAACAGGAGGGGGAAAAAAAAAAGCTTAAAGAAGAGCCCATGCCAGGCAGGGTGGTTTGGTTCTCTGGAGCTTACCTGGAGAGATGGCCACCGTGGGAAGAGGGTCAGCACACATCAAGGAGCGGACTCTTTGAAAGAATGCTTGTATGATCACTGACTCCTAATCCCACAAGCTCAGCAGGATCTCAGGTGCTTTTGATTTCTGGTTTGGGTCATAATTGAAGAATGGACAGAATATACCATGAGTTTTGTAAGGTGACTTTAAACTCTTTTAAAAAATGGCTCTCTAGCTTAAAATTTAAATACATAGTTCTTACTGCACAGTATAATAGGGTTTACTCTACATCAGGCCTCCCAAACCCAGTGAACATTAAGATCCCTCAGAGAATTCTAAAACAGTAGGAATGCTCGGTCCCACCCAGTATCAGATTTTAATTGATCAGAGGTGAGGCTCAGAAAAATTTTAAAAGCTTTCTGGATGATTATAATGTGCTTCCAGGGTTGAGAACAACTTCTCCAAATGCTTAGAATAAGTATGGAAATTTTAGTGGTTATATTTCTAAGTATGCTTCATGTTTTAGTTTATGAGACTTAGGAAGGCTATTTGTCACTGATATATTATGACATCTTGAAGCTTAGTTTGAAAAGTTTTAAGATAACCATTAGCTTGTATGTTCCTTTTTTTTTCTTATTCTTTCTTAAGGTTTTTTCTCTTTTTTCTTTATCTTTATCTTTCCAAAACACACATTTATGTGTGCACATGCACACACACGCACACACAGGCAAACACAAACAATTCTAGTGTCATCATTGTATATTCTTAAAAGTTACTATTACTAGGAATACTTATCTGTGAAAGTACCTTACATTTCTTTCAGGATGACTGAAAAAATAATTCTGTTTTTTTTTATTCCTTCCTTCCTTGCATTTTTCCTTCTTTAACCAAGCCAAATATTCATAGAACATCAAGTGATTACTCAAGAGATAGAAAAAAAATCCCATCACATGACAAAGACTGACACATTTTAAACTCAGTACTACACATAATATCAGTATACTCAACAAGAATGGAGAAAGGGAATCAAGGTAGGTATTCAACTAAATTAAAGTCACTGATGATAATTACCATGGGTATTTTGTCACCTGAATTATTTTGATAATTTAATATATTTTTAAGCAAATTAAATGATCAGAAGTAACACATTAACAGCCAAAGCACAAAAAAAGGTGAGAAAACGTGTGGCTCATATTATAGGGAGTGAAAGATATTATAGTTTAGATATGCGGTGTCCCCCAAAAGCTCAGGTGTGAGACAATGCAAGAAAGTTTACAGGTAAGATGATTGGGCTGTGAGAGCCTTAACCTAGTCAGTACTTTAATCTTCTTGAAGGGATTAACTGTCAGCAGGGTGTGGCTGGAGGAGATGGGTCTCCGGGGGAGTGCCTTCAGGAGGGGGTACCTATTTTGGCCCTGGTGTGCAGGATAGTCTCTCCTAACTGTACTATTCTGAGCTGCTTTCCTCCTTCAGTCCTTTTTACTGTGATGTTCTGCCTCACTGCCAGCCCAGAGCAGTGGAGTTGGCCCTTTATTGATTGAGATCACTGAGTCTCAAGCCCCAAATAAACTTTTCCTCCTCTAATTGTTCTTGTCAGGTCTTTTGGTCACAGGGTTGAAAAAGCTGATTAAACAAATGAACTTTCTAGACTCATAGAGAAGGAAACTCTCCTGGAAATCAAGTCCATTTGCCTTCATTTAATAAACAAGGTAATTGAATCCAAGAGAATTGTGTTTTTCTCTTGTCATTTGTTTGCTTACATTAAGAGCAAAAGCACGGGGCTTCTGTAACAGACAAAAGTAAAGTTCAAAAGTCAGAGAAGTATTTACAGTTAAGTCATTTCTTTTTATTTTGGGTCCAGATGAAAGGAAATCCAAGTGGTTTCGTCACTAAATTTAATACCCCTGATGGATTTTTACACTGAATAAGAAAAAAAAAAGTGAATATAGATATTTGAGGATGTTAACATCAACAAAATTAGAAGTATTTGAAAATCTCTTATAACCCATGATGTATGATATGTGTTACCATGTAATTATCGGGAGCTCTGCACCTTGAAAGAGAGTGAAGGTAAGTTCCTGTGATTAGAACTCATTATGCATACAAACCTGTTGCAACACATCAGATCTCAAAATGGGTTTATGGTAATAAATACTTTTTATCAAAAATATATACTAAAAGTAAATAGTTGATTTAGAAACTATAATGGTAAAATATATTTAATCACAAAGATGTTAAATAATAAATTCTGTCTTCTAATAAATACAAAAATGAAAACAAGGCATGCCTGATATATGCTAATTTTTCCTTTTCATTAATACTAAATGCTTGAGTATTTGGTACTATATTTCATGCTATAATTGAACATTTTAATGTCCAAATGACAGAAACTTCAAATATATTGTTACCACAGTGAACATTATTTAAAATATTTTACATGACAAGCATATCCAAGCATAGGCTTTTATTTAACAGCATGAATAAAAGATATATACCCATATTTGCCAATGAGATTTGGACAAAGAAGATTAAAACTGCTGAGAGATATAGTCTCTCAGTGCTCTAGAATACAGCCAGAAATACTTAAAAGACCTTGTTGTAGACCAGTGAAATGGTATCTTAAAGGGCTAAAAAAAATGTTGAAAAGGCTGGACATATTTCCCATTTCTCTGAGACACAAATACTGAAATTTTGCACTGGTGCATCCTGGATTTATCTGGTTCTGGCACCTACCTGATTATGAACTATTTACATAAAGCCAAGTGAGAACCTGGATGTCCACACAGAACTGGAGGCTTTTTGGAATTCTTTGGATTAAGGTGGAAACGGGGCCAGCATTCTTGGTTCATTCTGGTTTGGAATAGAACTGTGGTCCTGCAGAATATTCCCAGCTGCCCAGGGGCAGGCTGGAATGAGACTGGCTTCCGGAAGGAATCAGCAGAGTCCTCAAGAGACTGGACCTTGGAGTCCTATAGACTGGGATCCTAGTTTGAACTCTAATTTCTTTACTAATAAGCTTTAATGTATTCACTAAATTATTTGATCTTTCTGAGCCTTAGTTTTATCATCTATTTAAGAGTAATATCTGTTTTAAAAGATTTGTGAAAATAACATGAGGTTCTCTATGGTAAGATAATACCATAGTAATGCAATACCAGCCACATAGTAAATGCAAAATATTTTTACACATTCAGTAAGTACTGCTATGATTAGTGAGTTGGTCAGCATCATTTTTAAGGTCCAGTGGAAAATAAAAATGCAGACTTTCTTTTTCAAAAAGTATGAAAAAGTGTCATGAAGAAACTAAATTATAGTCTGTTTATATTTCCTCGATATTTTAATACATTTTTCTTTCCCTTTTTTCCTTTTCTTTATTTTTTCAATTTATTGTTTTAAGTAAAAAATATTAAGAGTTTAGATTGTTAACATGAATTTTAACATTTATTTTTTATATTGTTCAATTCCAGTTTTAAAAGAAAATATAAGAGGATTTAACCTGTATCCAAATTCATCAGAATTATTAGGAAAAAAAAATAGAAACAGACAATAAAAATGACTTACCTGTTTTTAATTTGCTTCTTTATATTTACATTGTACCAACACTATTTTTGTCTTGAGTGAGGAAGGAATGAAAAGAAAGGAAACTATGGGTTGCCTTAGCTTCACTTTCTTGGTATATCATTTTCTACAAGTGTTTGTCTAGGAAAGTAAATTGAAAAAGAAAGACTGCCCTGGGGCTCCTTGGTCACTCTCATTTCTTACAAAAGTATTGTCCTCTGTGCTTCTGAAGCAAGTTCTAGTTTGAATGGGATGCATAGCCTCTTGGGGCTACCTGCATTCCACCTGCTCACTGATGTAACACAATCACCTGGCACATACTTTCAGTCTTGCTGAAGGCCCACAAATGGGGGTGCATCAGAACCCTGTGCCCATAGGACATTGGAAAGGTGATGTGAAAATTGGGCAGCAGAGAGATAACAAGCATGTGGAGTGCATTTTCTCTGCTCATATGCATGCTCCCTCGTTCCACTGGACTTCCCTTTCAAAGCACAAGTTCAAAGATAAAATTATGTATTTCTAAATGAGGAAAGCAGGGCATATACCAAGCAGAGAATCCAGTGCCATTTCATAAGTTATTCAGCCATGAAGCCAGCCCTGTGGAACAGGCATTTGTGCTGGGATGCAGAACTGGACAGTCCGTGCAGTGTCATTGATTCCTGGAGATTGTAAAAAAAATTAACAAAGAAAGAAAATTCAAAGGCAGATAAGTGCAATTAAGATTTTTAAAAAATGCAACAATGTTTTGGTTGGGTGATACAAATAAATGATCAGGAGTGTTATTTTAGATATGGTGATTAAGAAAGCCTTTTCCAGGAAGCTGACATTTGAACTGGGCTCTATATGAGAAAAGGTGCTAGACATACAATGATCTGGGGAAAAGTACTTGCAGAAGGAACAACAAGCATCATGATTTCAAGGGGGAATCCAGCTTATGGAGTTGCATTCCTAGTCCAAGATAGCTTAGTGGTGTCTGATATCAGCACTGATCACCTGGAACCTCGCTAAAAAAAGTCCCAGAACCAGTGCCATGGGTATCACCTTGGAGCTTATTACAAATGCAAAACATTTTATCTACTGAATAAGAATCTGTATTTTGAGCTCCAAAGTGATTTGATGCACACTGAAATTTGAGACACACTGAGTTAGAAAATCAACGTAGTTGAAGTCCAATGAATCCCTGGAGTGAGATTAGAGAGGAAGATGAAGCCAGATTTTCTTGACTTTATCAACCAAAGAAAGAAGTGTAAATTTTCTTTCCTCTGTGAACAAATCTGCTGGAGAGTTTTAAAAAGGTGTACAGTTAGGAGCAATGAAGATTCCCAAGATTGAGAACCATTAGAAATTCAAGTAGAGAAATGCAAAATGAGATGTGAGAACAATTTACCACTTTTCAAATTGCTATAAGGTAGCAAAGTCAGATCCCACATTCCGCCCGCCCAAGAGTGCTCCTATGATAGACCACCAACATAGCATGTTGTACAACTGTATTGCTATGTATTTACATTTTTATCTTTTATACTAGCCAATAATCACTCCTAGCATAAACTGCATTTTTATTTTCATTGCATGCTAAGGTTCTTTCCTATTCCCTGGTGCATAATATTTTTGTGTGTATAGTAGATGAGATTCTGTTAGTTGAGAAAGTGAATTAAAGAAAGAGATTCTGACATTGTTATAGGATGCTAACCTATCCTCAACTCCTTTTCATTTTGTAATGCTTTGAACACACCAGTTTAAACATAGAGTAATAGGAGAAAATGCTGAAGTGTTTGCACGATTCCTTATGTGAATAACAATATATTAAAAATTTCTTAAAAATTTTAAAATGAGACTTGTATTGGCATCAAGAATTTATCCTCTGAGATGTGTTACAAGAGCCTAGGAATACAGCGTTGCAAAGTGACCCACACAGAAATCACACAAATGGCAGCCACCATCTTTCTCAACACCTCCCTTGGCTCAGAGCTCTTTTAAGAACTCCTTTTCATCTTTCTGAGCTCTTAACTCCTGAACTGAGTGAAGATCCATACTTTTCTAGAAAAATTCAAGAGGCTCCAATCTGCTACTCTCTGCCTCTCTACCTTTCTTTATGGGAAGAAACTTGATCTATCTATGCCTAGAAGAAGGGGTATACATTTGTTTGCTGTTTTCCAATTGTTTTTGCTAATGATTAGAGATAGTTTTCAAAGTCAAAAATCCAGTTTATGCAACAAGAAAAAGGAAAATCATTGCTACTAAATACTGTATGACAGTGTTTATATTTATAATTACTTTACTGACATATTAACTCTTTCTGGAATCCCTGTTTATTGTATTTGAACTAAGATTAAGACATTTTCTTGAATTAGTGAATTATGGTACAATTAGATAGGCTATATCACGTTATATTATAAGCTTTTATGAAATCTTCCTATGCCAGCATAAAAAAGAACAAAGAGTATTTGACCATCAATTTATTTATCAAGTCTCAGTTATGAAAGGGTCCCTGGTTTTTATCAATATAAAGTATACTTACTTGAAAGTCTAAATCTAAGTTTGACTCACTCTAAAAAAACAGGCTCCCTTTTTATAAGTGAAAGCTTGGTTTGTCGGCATGGATTCGCTCTTGAGCACATAATCATTTTAGTAACCTGTGAGTAAGTGTCAAACATTATGTGCTGGAACATGGTGTCAACTATGACTAGTTTAATAGACGTTTTTTTCCTGCTCTAACATCCATCATCTGTAGCTGTAGCTTCGCTAGTGGACTAAGGTTTCCATTGCCATTGCTAGATACAATAAACATGTTTCTCATGGAGATTCTATCAATGTCAGGTTATAAACACAAAATTCTTCAGGCAGAAGACAATTTTTCAGGTGGCGAAGGGTTTTATTTATTTATTTTGCACTTATGTAAATGCAAAGAAGGTTGAAACTTCTTGCTGTTCCAGCTATCCTAGGTGCTTTTGTTTATTGATGCTAAGCTGGCTTCTCAGATTTTATGCATAAGGTTTTTAAAATTAGGGAATTAGAAACTGATCCATGAATAGTAAAGTACTAAAGGGAAAAAAAAAGACATTTGGAAACAGAAAATGAACTAATTTCTAATTTTACCATACTGTGTACAAATCTTGAATGAATGAAGTCATTGTGTCACATTTACTTATATAACAGCCACTCTTGATACTTTTGTTTTAATTTGTGTCTCCATATCTTGTATGACATGGTAAGCAACCAGACTAATTTGTTGTGGTGGGGAAATACTGCTGCTGAGAACATTGAACCTCATACTAGATTATGGCACAATTCTTTTTCCATGGTGGGAAAGATAAATGATTATAAGATCACCTCTGAACCTAGGCTTGCTTAAGTCCTCTGACTTACAACCTGGATTCCAGCCTTCTTGCCTAAATCCTTGTAATGACTACAATTGCTTTCCAGACTGATTCTCTCTGTGGGACCTACCCTGTGCCCATTGCTGGGTCAGGCCAATGTCAAGATACACATCTGGCCGGCATACCAGTGAAGGCTGCAACTTCCCCTTGAGTTGTTGTGTGCCTGTTAAGATATCTAGTCTTAAACTTGACTTTATCTCCTAGCTAATAATACTCCTATCCTGTCTATTTCTTACACTTCTAGGCTTATCTTTAGTTCCCAGATTTTCACACTAAAAACACTAATCCTTGGTCTTTCCCCCATAATTAGTCTCCCAACCTCTATCTAACTATATGAATCTCATTTGTATAGTTAGACCTTGTTCTGGTATATCTTATTGCTGCCTGTGCTTGAATTATGATGGGGTAGAAGGATTCTAAGAAATCAGGTGTCTGATATGCTCTAATCTTAGACAAAATTATTCATCTTGGAAGACTCATTCCTCTCTGATAGTGAATATGCACATAAACTGGCATGCATTAATAACTGACAAAATTTGTATGAAATCTGAATAATATTTTCTGTTTTGGATACCTACTATGCATCAATTATTTTTTAAGCATTGCATAACTGTTGTGTATAATGTCTTCAGTCTCTCAAGAATCCTCTGAGGCAGGTATTATTCCTCATATAGTATAGATGAGACCCAGAGAGACTCAAACACATACCTGGGGCAGTCAGTATGCAGGAGACAATACTTGACCCTCTGTGTGTCTAAGTCCAGGGTGAATGTTCATAATCACTATGTTAGACATGTATTTAAAGAAGATCTATAGTTCAGATTTATCAATGATTTATATGACCTTCTACTTCAATAAGATTATACTAGTATGGTTTTATTGCAGATTATGTGCTTTGGTAATAAAAAAAGCACACTAATATCTGATGGTAAAGTAACAAAGCAGGTTAAGGTGATTCCATCTAACAACCTTTTGCTTTCTGTCTGGTCCAAGACAGAAAAGTACAAAATGAGCACTGTTTTTCTTATCAAATACAAAGCACTTCCTCTAAATACCAAAACCAAAAATTATTGCAATAAGTGAACATTTTTTTAAAATGTATTTATTCCCTGCCTAGATACAGAAAACCATTGAGACAGCTTATGACCTTGGAACAATAGTAAAGACAATTAGAAATGTAAATTCAAGAAACAGTTAAGGGTAGCAATCAAGTGTCATATTTTTAGTACTAAAAGCCAAGAGAAAAGGGAAGTCAGTGAAATTATAGAATTATTATTCTCTAAAAACAAAGCATGTAATCTGTATGCCTCTAATTAGACCAACTTTCTTTTCTGATTTTAAGAAGTCATCATGAAGACTCAAGTGGTTTTCTCTTATATTGCTTAAAAGAAAAAGACATCATGTTAAATCCTAAGTGGAGAAAAAAAGATTAATATTTGGTGAGTGCCTATTTGTGCATAACTGCAAGTGAGGTACTCTGCATTCTTGAACACATCTTCCCAAGAAAAATCTGTATGTATACCTCTAGTGAGCAAGCATATGCTGAAGTATGCTACGTCCCTTTATCACCTGCTGGACTATAAACTTCTTGAGTAGAAATATCTGAACATCTTTTTCTTAAACTTCACAACTCTGTCAAGTGGGATTGGGTCCTTTCTGGATGGAGTCCTACCTCAGTGAAATAGCCATATTCCCACAACATCACCTTTTCATTCATAACTTCCATCATTTATCAGAATTTTATTGCATGAGTTCTGCGTTTCTTTGGTTTTCAGAATATTTTAATAACATACAAGCTATGAGGACAAGAAATTTGTCAGCCTTGTTTAAAGATCCATCCTTTTTCCTTAAGACAGGGCCTAATATAAAGTATATGCTTAAAATAAATATTGAGTCAATAAATGATTGAATATATTTGTATCTAATACCACCAAAGAATATGCAGTACCTAACTGATATCCTAAGTATGTTTACTGAATCTAATTGAATTTCTAAAATTCTCTTTCTGGTAAGGAAAGTGGGATCACAAAGAGTGACTCATTTTTTCAAGGTCATATATTTAATAGGTAGAGAATCTAGAACATGATTCACGTATACATGTACTCTGGGCTCTGTTCTACACTTCTTTGGGAAGCTATAAGTGTAATGTCTGGGCATGTTGATTTCAGATGCAGCTTATTATAGAGATGAAGCTTGGAAAATGTATGAGATAAATGGGGGATTAATCTCAAATGAACTTGGGCAAGTGTAGAATAGAAATAAATCACGAGTTATTTCTTTGTGTAACTAACTGAAAGGAGATCCATATGCTTTACCAACCAGATATGGATGATGCAGAATTGTTACTCAATTGTAGAAGGTGATGTGAGATATATTTCCTTTCAAAAGGTTAGCTCACTTGTACATGAAAGTGAGTCAAATAGAGGTATGCCTTCTTCAGGTTTTGATGTTCTTTAAATGAATAATAATGTTTACCAAATATATGTGGGGATTATTTGTGCTAAGCTGCTACTTTTTATTGTAATTAGTGGCTACTTCCAGTAGCTTCTGAAAGTCTGCTCCTAATTAGACATAATAAACAAACACATCAGCAGAGAATGGCATGATTTCTAAGTTAATGGAATTAATGTATTCTATAGAGTCAGTTCAACCTAGTTTCAGATATGATTATTCCACCTACTAGAGGAAGAAGATACTGAGGAAGTTATTACACTTCCTACCATAGTTTTAAAAATTAAATGGAGTAATCTATCTCAAATGCTTATCTTTATGAAAATAGAGGTATGTCTTCTATAACTTTGATACAATCTCCAAAATTGTATGCTTCAGATCTCCCCCAAGCCAAAACATTAGTAGAGAATTTGGATCTTCATTATTTCTCTTCAAGAACATGAAATGTACCTTAATTCATACTTTGTTCGGTGTTTTCTGAATCCCCCTTTAGATTCCTTCACAATTTTTATGGCTTCACAACTTCTCTGAAGCCTTTCTGGTAGCTGTCTTTATCCTTCAACTAACAATTACAACTAAAAAAGTTATTTTCTACATCTAATTTATGTTACATAATCTGTCTCATTGTGATTGTTCTCTGCTAAATGCTAGGAGCAAGCAGCTAGTTATGTATTTAGAATTTCATTATGGTGACTTCTGCAAACTAAAATAGAACTAGAGCACTTAACCTTCAATATGAAGTTGAGATGGCTCTAAAGTTGAAAGAAATTTTACTTGAAGACTGGAGAATCAACTTAAACCAAACTTATAGAGACTGGAAAATCCTTTTTACTTGCCAAATTCTTCTTTGTCTCTTGAACCTGAGCTTTATCATTCAAACTTGTTTTTAGTGTATTGCCACAGAGATTAGTGGAAAGATCTCTTTGGGTCACAAAGAAGTCCAAGGTTGATTTATAAAACTGGGTTATAATTTGTTTCTTCTTCAACTTCAAAGAAGAATAAGATTTGTCTTTTAAGTCAGGTTCTACTAAGTGTCAATAAAAGGTTTACAGAGTACACAAATATGGAGCACTCTACCTCCTTATTGATTTGCATCTGTAAATGCTAGTCTCTATCCACTTCACTAAACACCTGTCTTAGATGAAGTCTTCCAAAGAAAGTAAGTCACAATGACTTCAGGTAAGAGAATACACCCAAAAGATCTTCATTTAGTCTCACTATTTCTCAACATTCAAGGCACAACACTTTTGCAATAGTTGTATTCCATCATCTGTCCATGACTGTAAGTCTTTGCTCACATCCTAGGAACAATGCTGCTCAAAACCATTTGATGGCCTCCAACCCCAAGTACCTAGAACTAGCAGATGTTATTAAATGTATATAATATAATTATAAATTTGATAATTAGTTGATATTAGAGCTAATAGGAGTGATAGTTTGTGATCAATTGCCACTGTGTTGTAGAGCATCAAGCTTAGTGCACAATGCATCTGGCCCTTTCAAATTACTTGTTATTATTATATTTTTAGGGAGAATCTTACCAAAGAATCGTTACATAAAATATAGTTTGGAGAAGCTACTCTAGAACTAGTTCAGATGCTGACAGAGTAACTTGATGCTACTCGGCATGGGTTATTTGGATCAGATCTTTTCAACTCTGTCTGCATGTTAGAATTACCTAGGGAACTTCTAAAACTCACAGATGTATAGACCTCACCTGAGTCCAATTTAAACAAAATCTCTAAGGGCAAGGCCAGATATTAGAATTTAGGAAAAGAGCTCTGAATTATTCTAATATGCTGATGAGGTTGAGAATCATTGTTTAGGAAACGTAAGAAAAATTTTAAATATATTCTAAATTATTGGCTAACATTATTGACTAATATCAGCTAATGTTTATTGTCAATTTTGTATTAAGCATTTTCCCCATGTACTCTTTAACAAAATCTTCATGGTTATTTTGAGTCAACTGGCCTTATTTTGTCCTTAATTTATTTGTGCTGCTATAACAAAATACCTAAGAGAGGGTAACTAGTAGAAAGTTATTTCTCATAGTTCTGGAGTCTGGAAGTCTGGGGTCATGGTGCTGGTAGATTCAGCATCTATTATGAGCCAGGTGCCTGCATATTCAGTGATGAGAACTCACTGTCTGCTTCATGGATGATGCCTTATTGCTGCGTCCTCATACAGTGGAACAGACAGAAGGGCACAAAGCACTAGGGCATTGCCTTCAATCTCTTTTATAATGTTACTACTCTCCACTCTCTAAAGGACCCAGTTCTTAATGTTATCACATTGGTGATTAAGTTCCAAGGTATGAATTTGGGAAGGACAAACACACCCTACCATCTCCATTAACAAATTATAGACCTGTCTTTATAAAGAGAGAGAAATTTGTGGAAGCACATGATGTTTGTCAGCTTAGGGTTTTGTTGTAAGGACTTTGAAGCTATAGGTAGGATACTTAACCTTTATCCTACCCTGCTCCCTTCAACTCTTCTTTTGGGAAGACCATCTAGGTACTTAAAAACAAAATATTATCAGAAGGCAGAGGCCGAAGAATTGCTAGTTTGAAGCCAACCTTGTCAATGTAGCCAGACCCTGTCTCAAAATAAAATTAAATAAATACAACGGGTTGGGGATGTACCTCAGTGGTAGAGCACCTCTGGGTTCAATCCACAGTTCTACCAAAAAAAAAATCTAAATTTACTATACTAAAATACTATCAAGAAACCACATTAATTTTAACTCTAAAGTTCTTCTTCCTGAAAAATCAATTACTTTAATAGTTTCACCACTGCAATACACATTTTTGTATTTTTAAAATCTACTCTATCAAAGACTTCATTCAGTTTATACAAAACATAGAAAAATGGAGAAAACATAAATAACATTATCTTCCTTCCCTTTTCCCACTTTTGACTGTGAAATAGGAAATTGAATTGGGACAAATTTTTATGCCAGTAAAAAGACATTAATGTTGATTCAGGTAGTCAGGTAACACCTTGCTTTCTTCTTGGGTGATGAAAACATTTACTGAGTTCACATCAAATTACTAGAAAAATCCTTAATTTGATTATTTTTTCCTTATAATAGCAAATATCAATTTAACGGATCCCATATAATGAAACTTTTAAATAATTGGGCAAAATATTCTCTCCCTCCCTCATTGAGAAGCAAAGGAAGAAAAATCCTTTTTGAGGCAGAGGACTTCAAAAGATGCATCACTATTGTTCTTTCTGAGGTTCTATTCTATTAATTTCCTGCATATTTAAATAATTTTAGTTTCCTCTTGGAATCCTTTAGAAATGAACCCAGTGCTGGCTGGTATGACCTCGAATCTAGGAAGACAGCTCATCCTCCATTTGGAATTTAGGACATGCAAACTTGTTATTTATTCTTCTTCCTCTTTTAAATATCCAGACTGTTGCCTCAATTAGATATTAAGTCCCTAGGGTCTGTACATTTTTTTCATTTTGATTCTCAGCTCCTAGCAATAAACAATGGATTTCTCCTAGCAAACAAGGATAGTTGGGTGATGAACGGAGTCGTACAGAACCAATTTTCTTGCAGCTTGCTTTTATAACTGTAACATAAAAACAAATTAGTATTCTTCATACTTTTTAATGTAATGCATTAATAACAATGACTATATTATTACTGATAAATGATGTTAATGCTATTCTTAATATTTATTGTAAAATATTGGAGATAACAATATATGGTATTGTTCTTCCTTTATATTTACGTTATATTAATGCTATGCACTAAATTGTGCTCATAAGATTTATGTTGAAAAAAAATTATATGTTGAAGTCTTAATCCTCCCTCTCTCAGAGGGTAATTATATTTAAAGATTAACATTTTTAAAATGTAATTAAGTGGAAATGAGACCTAATTCAAAATGACGTGTGCCCTTATAAGGAGAGGTTATTAGAATAGACACACCCAGAGGGAAGACCATGTGAAGGCATAGGGAGAAGATGGCCATCTCCAAGCCAAAGAGGACACCTTATAGAAACCATCCCTGTCATCATCTTCATTAAGGACTTCAGCCCCCAGAATAAACTTTGAAATCTATTCCTATAAATTATAAATAAATCACTGAGAAAATAAATTTCTAGTGCTTAATTTCTGAAAATATAAGTCTGTAATACTATTAGGGTTGGAAATAGGTATCCTCCCAAATCCTTCATGTTAATGCAGAAATAATCAGAGGTGAAATGATTAGATTGTGAGAGCTGTAACCTAATCAGTCTATCCTATTTTAAATGACTGGGTGGTAAAGTTACAACTATCGTATATTCGATAAAGGGGCTAAAAGCATGCAATGGAGGAAGGTTAGCATCTTCAACAAATGGTGCTGGGAAAACTGGAAATCCATATGCAACAAAATGAAACTGAATCCCCTTCTCTCGCCATGCACAAAAGTTAACTCAAAATGGATCAAGGAGCTTGATATCAAATCAGAGACTCTGCGTCTGATAGAAGAAAAAGTTGGCTCCCATCTACATATTGTGGGGTCGGGCTCCAAATTCCTCAATAGGACACCCATAGCAAAAGAGTTAATAACAAGAATCAACAAATGGGACTTATTTAAACTAAAAAGTTTTTTTCTCAGAAAGAGAAACAATAAGAGAGGTAAATAGGGAGCCTACATCCTGGGAACAAATTTTTACTCCTCACACTTCAGATAGAGCCCTAGTATCCAGAGTATACAAAGAACTCAAAAAATTAAACAATAAGATAACAAATAACCCAATCAACAAATGGGCCAAGGACCTGAACAGACACTTCTCAGAGGAGGACATACAATCAATCAACAAGTACAAGAAAAAATGCTCACCATCTCTAGCAGTCAGAGAAATGCAAATCAAAACCACTCTAAGATACCATCTCACTTCAGTAAGATTGGCAGCCATTATGAAGTCAAACAACAACAAGTGCTGGCAAGGATGTGGGGAAAAGAGTACACTTGTACATTGCTGGTGGGACTACAATTTGGGGCGGCCAATTTGGAAAGCAGTAAGGAGATTCCTGGGAAAGCTGGGAATGGAACCACCATTTGACCCAGCTATTCCCCTTCTTGGACTATCCCCTAAAGACCTTAAAAGAGTGTACTATAGGGATACTGCTACAACGATGTTCATAGCAGCACAATTCACAATAGCTAGACTGTGGAACCACCCTAGATGCCCTTAAATAGACGAATGGATAAAAAAATGTGGCATTTATACACAATGGAGTACTACTCAGCACTAAAAAATGACAAAATCATGGCATTTGCAGGGAAATGGATGGCACTAGAGCAGATTATGCTAAGTGAAGCTAGCCAATCCCTAAAAAAACAAATGCCAAGTGTCATCTTTGATATAAGGAGAGCAACTAAGAACAGAGCAGGGAGGAAGAGCATGAAAAGAAGATCACCATTAAACAGGGACAAGAGGGTGGAGGGAAAGGGAGAGAGAAGGGAAATTGCATGGTAAAGGAAGGAGACCCTCATTGTTATACAAAATTACATATAAGAGGAAGTGAGGGGAAAAGGGAAAAAAGAACAAGAGAGAGAAATGAATTACAGTAGATAGGGTAGAGAGAGAAGATGGGAGGGGGGAGGGGAGGGGGGTAGTAGAGGATACGAAAGGCAGCAAAATACAACATACACTAGTATGGCAGTATGTAAAAAAGTGGATGTGTAACCGATGTGAATCTGCAATTTGTATACGGGGTAAAAATGGCAGTTCATAATCCGCGTGAATCAAATGTATGAAATATGATATGTCAAGAGCTTTGTAATGTTCTGAACAACTAAAAATAAATAAATAAATAAATAAATAAATAAATAAATAAATAAATAAATAAATGACTGGGTGGTAACTTTAGGCAGTTGGGGCTTGGATGGAGGAAGTAGGTCACTGGGGGTTTGCCTGGAAATGTGTATCTTTCTTGCTCCCCATATCTGTGCTTCTCTGATTCCTGACTGCCATAAATGGAATAACTTCTTTCTGCCACTCCCTTCCACCAAGATGTTCTGCCTCATCTTGGGCCCAAAGCCATGGAGAGACAGCACTCTATGGACTGAGACTTTTGAAACTTTGAGCCCCCATTTATTCTTATCACTTTTTAGTCACTGCCACAAAAAGATGACTAAAGCAACTACTTTATTATGACAACCTTAGAAAACCAAAACAATTAATCTGGCCTCTTAATAATCTTATGGGCAAACTTCCTATCCAAAGTAAAATAATAATGCTTTATATCTCTTTAGTGTTTTTTTTTTTATTATTATTCAGGCTCCTATTTTTTGTCTCTGGATTTTCATAAAATGTTATGATGTTACTGAGATGGGATTAGAAGTGTGAAGTTTTTTGAAAGGGAACAAGACAAAGCTAAGAGAAATGCTCTGTGAAAGGAAAAAGGAAATATTTACATACAGAAATGTCTGTTACACAATAAGATTACACCATTAAAAGTTAGTATTGATACTGGACAGAAAGCAACAATACGTTTTTATTCCTGCTGGTCTCCTTGTTTGGAACACAATTTTCCCCCAAATGAAAAAAAGCAAATGGTGTCCAGTCTAGAAATGAGTTGTAAATGTGTGTAAAGCTTAATTGAAAAACTGATTCTCTAGTGTGAAAAAGACAGGACTCTTCCCAAAATATATACAGCCAAAAAACAGTCACTAGGGGTTATTCCTGATTTTATTATCACTATCAAATGGTTTAGTTGTTCTTGGAGGGTTCAAGTACAAACTCCCAATAATGCATGGACCTCTCCCTGGTGGATGTGAGAGACAGAAGGGTGCTATGCTGTGAGCTCCTTAAGTTTTGAAGGTTGGAATTATTTAGTCAGCTTTTCATCATTGTGACCAAAAGACCTGACAAAAGCAATACAGAGAAGGAAAAGTAACTTTTGGCTTATGGTTTCAGAGAGTCGGTCCACGGTAGGCCAACTCCATTGCTCTGGGCCCAAAGGGAGGCAGAACATCATGGCAGAGGACATGGTAGAGGAAAGCTGCTCGGGATATGGCCACAGGAAGTAGAGAGAGCTGCATTCACCAGGGACAAAATATAAACTCCAAAGGCTCACCCCCAGTGACCTACTTCCTCCAGCTACATCCTACCTGCCTACACTTACCACCCAGTTATTATTAGTGGATTCATTCACTGTTTAAGTTACAGATCTCATAATTTAACTATTTACATCTGAAAATTCTTGTATCATCTCACACATAAGCTTTTGTAGGACACCTCATATCTAAACAATAAAAGGGATCATCTACAAATTACCTAAAAATGTTCACCAGATACTAAGCATAGTTTGTTTTGTTTCATTTTGTTTTGCTTTGCTTTTTATTGGCCTTTACATGTCTTCTTGTAAAAGAATTCCACACCTGATTGAGAGTATCAAAATTAACTTTTAAGGGCCTAATATTCTTGTGTAACGACATTTTCTGTATTTAAATATTTCCTTTTTCCTTTCATGCAGTGTTTCTCTTAGCTTTGTCTTGTTCCCTTTCAACAAACTTCACATTTCTAATCCCATCTCAGTAACATCATAAATTCACAAGTTATACATTAGTAGACTAAAACTATTTGCTTCATCAGGGTCATTTTAAAGTTACATGAGATAAAACAGTTCAAGTATTTAGCAGCTTTTGATTTTCCCAATCTTGGACTTCACGTAGTTTTGCACATAACTAATAATATCAATTGAAAGATACTTCAGTAGATATTTCTATTATAACTATTTGTAAAGTAACATAAAAATTATCATTTGAGAAAGTTAGAAAACAATTTTCAATATATTGGAAATATACCTTCAAAATATATTTTAAAATCTTTCAGGTAATATAAGAAAAGAGTATTTCAGATAAAGTAGAGAAGAGATGTCTGTGTGCTATATTCTCTTAATCTTTACTAAAACATTTTGAATTGATCCTCAGGAAGGTCATCCATGATTTGTTCTAGAAAAATTATCTGTGAGAAGTTAACCGACCTGGATGCAAACTCTGGCTTTCACTCCCATGAAAGTATGTTTCTACATGGCTATAGTTGATTTCAGAGATTTTTAACTTTTGGCCTGCTTTTTAAGTTGCAAAACAAATTACACCGTTAAAATCTTTGCATACCTACTGTTACCTTCTATTTTTCAATAATTAACAAACAGTAGAGATACGCTTGGGGCTCTCAAACTTTACAGGTTCAGAATTGTATTGGTAATTTGAAACTTAATTCTCTCCCATGCCTGAGACTCCTCTTATAATACAGGCGTTATGCCACCTGCTCCTATGAGGGACATCTGCTCAGGAAACTGCTCATGATGCCTCCAATAATGATGTGAACTTATTGTCCATTCCTTCTTAAAGATCATCACCCTCATAGATACTTATAATTAAATTCAATTTCCCCTGATGTTAGAATCTTATAGCACATTTTGGGTTCATCTTTAGCAAATAGACATTGTCTCAAGCATCTTATGTCTTGCCCTTTATTTCTAGATCTTTCTTCCTTTTTTTCTCCTTTATGTTTTGGTTTCTCTCATTCCTCCTCTAAGTCTGGAGTTAGTTTTATTTTGCTACACTGAACACATCTTTTTAAATACCTAAAACCCTTCTGGAACAAAGCAGCCAAGCAATATTAGGTTTTGGCTATAATCAACCATTTCAATCCTGGTTACCTGACTGTTTCAAAGCAAGAACCCACAGATACCACATTTCTTATTTTTATTTGATTCATGCGGCCAATTTATAGTTAATGTCCTTGGAATCAACAAGAGTTCAGGACTCCTTCTGAGCAGCAAATGAGGCACATAATAATTATTATCCTTGCAGAAAGTGGTAAAAGAGTTTCTCTATGTAAACATTATCAGATCAAAAAAAATATTTGTTGAGGAAAGTGGAAGAAGAAAACATAAAACCTTTCTTATTAATCATTTTTTAAAAGATTAGGAGAGTTATGAAAAATTATAGCTCAGAAAAATGATGCTTTGAAAAAAACTGGGTTGATAAGAAGCCCCAAGACTGAATCTTGAGACTCTACAGCATTCTCTCATTCATAAATTAAATGATTGCATAAAGATTCTGCTTAGAAAAAAAAATATCCATTCCTTTACATAATACTTTAGTCTCTTACAAAACATTTATTTAAAATTTTTCAAATAATGCCATCCGCCTGCCTTCTCTTTCTGCTGACCTCCTACCCAGCATCTTTAAATTGGGCAGCAGGAGACACTGTACTGAACATATTATCTTAATAATTTCACAGGGCCCCTCAGCTGGAGTTCAGGATCAATTCTCACACTTTAATCCTATCTGCCAAAGAATTTTTTTAAACTACATAACTGACAAATAACCTGAACTGTAATTTATGGATCTTTCCTCCACATGAAATAGATAGTTATAGCTCATCTTTAATACAAATCACCTTACAATATCGTAAAAACTGAGTGATGTGATCAAGACCACAGACTCAAGACCACAAACAAAAACAATACACAAAAGCAACATTGAAACAGCTTGCCACATCTCATGTCTTTAGTAAAGTCCCAATTCTAGATTTAGCCCTATTATGTTTTTTATCAGCCTAATATTATTTGCATTTCATTTTAAAAAATAATAATTTTTCTGACCTTCTTCTAATTCATTCTTCAAAATAATTTTTTAGTCACAGTGTAATTTACCTTCCTGTTTGTAATAGTATTAGATTAGTAAAAGCATGAGATGTAATGTACTGAGACGGTAGGATTCATTGGGTTTCATAGGTATACTTAGGAAAGACAATACATTTTTAAAAAATCTCATTCATGTATCCAGCTCCATCATTCCTATTGCAGCTGTCCTATGTATCCACTTGTTTGTTACCCATATCCAGGCTTTTCAGGAGAAGTGTGGTAAGTCTAAACCTGCACATATCATCTTCCCTCCTCATAACCAGTCCTCATTTCATGTTCATATTCCAGTGAATGTCATGACCATCTTGCTTTCTGAGCACCTTCAATCCAATATTTCCTCAGTAGCTCCTAAACCCTCCTTCCTCATTGTTATGTTCACCTCTATGGATGAATACCATGGGTTCCTAACCCTAATTTCCCTCCTAAATTTTTATCTTTTATTGCTTCCCTTCATTCTCCAAATAAAGCCAGGGTGCTCATTACAGAGTGAAGTTGACACCTCTTTAAAAATTTTTTGGTTGTTGTATTTCTTTTTTTTTTTTTTTTGAAACTCCTAAGCGTGACTGAGGTGCATGTCCAGATCTTCTTCCTTCTTTAGCCTCACCCTTCACCTTTGGATGTACACTGCTCTAGCCATGTTAAGCAACTTTTATTTTACAGTGGGTTATATTCTGTTAAGCTCCTTGTTACTCCGTTTATAGACAAGACATCTTGTCCAATGACCCCTTCTTTTGTTGAGATTGATTTAGACGTCTGTGATGCTAGGCGCTTGGATCTTATTTCCCAGTGTACTACTTGCCCACCATATTTTTTTTTTGTTCTATCTCATGTCTGTATCTCATGAACTAGATTGTCAGAAAACCTGTGTCCTTTTCATCTGCAAACACCAGCACCTAACATGTTATCTGTCTGTCTGTCTATCTGTCTATCTATATTCTTTTTCAGTGAAATTTTCTCTCTCAACTCTCTTTTTGTATTCTTTCAATAGCATTTCACTTTATAGACTCATTGTAGAAATAGTCTTTAAAAATACATGCAGATATACCAAGAATTCTATTGCATATGAAAATTAAAAAAAATACTAAATGATTATTCAATTCTGTCAAAATCTGAGAGTTTTTCTTGCTTGTGCTATTTCTTTCTCTCTTTCACACCCCTCCTTGGTAGGCTTTTTTTCTATTGAACTTACAATGAAGCCATTATTAACATGATTTATATGCAGTAAAACCTAAAGCTTTAAAAATAGACTTTAAGAAGTTATTCGTTTCCCCCTTGATAAGTATGCTCTTAAAATTTTCCATAGATAAATCTGTTTAATTTCAGAACAACCTCAGAAGGTAAGTTTCATGGACAGTATGCATGGGCATTAATTATAGGCAATATTTATGTGAAGGCAATGCAGTTCATTCAACCATTTCACTTTGTCAACAGGTAGTATGTTTAACATTGCCAAATACTGCAATGCATTTTATAGGCGACTGCCAAGTAACTTCTTTTAAATACTGAAATATTTATATATACATTCAGATAGCAAAGATAAAATATCAGTCCCATTTTTCCATTTGGGAAACTTTAGTGTTTCTTTGAGCAACATGATAAAAATCTAAGTTTAACAAATAGAGTAAGTTTGCAGTTCATCCTCGGCTCTGTGACCCCTTGCTTGCCTTTTCCTGTTTAGTTTTTAGCTTACGTGGTTACATAACCATTGCTTTTGCTTAAAGGTCAGCCAAGAGTAAAGTTATATCTTGCTGGAGGTGAGATGTAAACAATGTCTGATCTTGCCCTGCCATTTTTCCTAAATCTTGCACAGAGCTGGGTGAAATTGTGCCAGTATTCATAAAAGAAGATTATGTTTTAGAATCTGTATTGTATTATTCAATAAATATTTCAAGGTGTCTGCAAACAGGGATTAATGGTATTATATTTCAGGAAACCAGAAAGGTATCAACCCAAAGAATTAAATAAAACACTCATGTTTGATGCTCATATAAACTGTAACTTAAAATAAAATGTGTGTAAACTTCCTTTTCCTTTTGTTTCATTTTCTTGTCATAAAATAATGCAGAATAAAATCAAATGAGATAAAAATGAAAGAAGATAAAAAACGATCTGAAATTGACCTTCACTCTGAAAAGTAATTCCTTTCTTCAATTATCAACGCCATAGTCAATGATAGTGTCTGTGAGCAATTAAAATATCTGGATAAAAAAAATGCACGTTTCAAATTCTCAGCAGTATTTTTCACCAGATTACACACTGGTGCAATTGGAGGTATCTAGACATGAGGAAAGAGTATAATAAAGGATTTCACCAGAAATTTTTGGTGTAGTATGTATTCAAATATTTCATCATATTTTAAATTTGAATTCTATAGACAAATTCTTGGTCTTTTAAATACTAATTTTATTCACAACATTATTGGAAAAGATTTTGCACATACCAAGTTGAATCTTCATTCAATACTTGAACTTCAGAGATTCATTAATGACTTTAAGTTTCTTATCTATTGTAAAACAATGAGAGCCCGGCTGAACACTCCATTTGGGTATTCTCTTCTTCTTGACTCAAAATCTCTCTTCCTGCCTCAAAAATCTGTAAACAGGGAAGCCCACTACTGCCTAGATCATTCTACAAAAATTCAAAAGATCTTTTCTCCTCATATTAACCACATTATTTTAGACAACACTCTTTTAGTGGCTGGTAACTAATAAATTAATATATTTCAGCTTTAAATTTAAAAAAAATTGAAAATTGATCACACAACAACTACGACTATGCTCTAAGTAAAACAGATCAGAGAGATACACCAAAATGTTAATAATAGAATAGCAACCTGCCCAAACCTCTCCTTTTACTAGAATTACCAATTAAAAATACAATTGTTCAGATTCCACTTTATTTCAACAGAAGTAAAATATTTGTGGGAAGTGCCTATTAATTTATGGTTTTAAATCATGGTTTTACATTTGAAATCTGACAGTTTGAACAGTATAGTATGTATTCATCTCTTAAGAATATCCTGATTTGTAGATTCTTCTTAATGGATCCAAAATTTAACATAACCTTCACTTTTATTGAGAATGGTTATAGGAAGTGACAAAATAAAGCATTTGTGCATACCTTGCAAAATTATCACTAAGGATTGTATCAGTGTACCTAGGCACATTGAAGTGTGTGAATATTCATATGTTCTAGACATTTTCTCTGAGCCTAACTTAAAAGGTAAAGGTCAATGTGAATAAAGATCATCAAGCATAGACTTTTGATATATTTATTTCAAGTAAGTTTTCTGTACCTGCGATGAATTTATTTGCGACATACAAATATTTTAAATATGTTAAAGTTTTGTTATCATGACTTCTCCCCTGATTTTTTTTTTAATATATTGGAGACTAAAACACTGATGTGGCCTATCTATATCTTTTTACTTTGATACTGGCTATCTAAACATCTTTTTAAAATAACTTTATTTTGTTTATTTATTTATTTTAATATGGCGCTGAGGATACAACCCAGTGCCTTACATGTGTAGGGCAAGTGCTCTTTCATTGAGCCACAACCCCAGTCCTAAATACCTTTTCTTTAAAATTTTATGAAAAGAATTTCAAGTACTAAAAAGGTTGTCTCTGATTATGAATTGTGAGCCTGGGAGAGAACACAAATAATGCTGATTCAAGTTCAGTGATTGACAAGAAGTGGTCTTTCTCCTTGATTTATAACATTGACTCAGCTAACCAACAGGATGGATCCTCCATGAGATCAGGAAACCATGAGGGTGGATGTATATATCTCCTTTTTGCCCTTTATCTCACAGTACCTGCATTTCAGTGATCAATGAAGTCTTTGGAGAGTGAAGGACGAAAGTCCAGGGCCAGAGACTTCTCTATCTTTTATATAGTAGGGTGCATGGGAGTGTGTGGGTGATTAAGTCATTGACTCTCTCAGTCCTACTTAAGTTGTCACTATGCTATAATTGTGTACTTCTGAGTTCTGCTTGACCTCATCCTGGGCCCAGAACAGTCTATACAAGCTCACAACAGGTGGTCACCCACCTGTCATCATGCTACCCTTTCCTAGGATCTTCAGAACAATTTTTTTTCATTCCATTCCACTTGCACATTCCATAAGGGCAGATTCGTAGTCTTGTTCATTTTTGAACCTCTAGTGAGGTTCAATTCCACAGCCCAGAGTAAATTCTCAGTAATTATTTGTTAGCTTAATAAATGAAGGCAGGAGTTTCTCTTGGCCTTGAAAATTAACTTTTAAAAAGCCTCCTCAAGAAATATATATATCACATCAACCTATTTTTTTAAATATCAAATAATACCAATAAACTAAAGTGGGTTTTTTGTTTTTATTTAATTTTTACACAATAAACAATCTTCATTCTGTGTAGACTAGTATACTAGACACTTGGGGACATCCAAAAATATATAAAAGATATAGCATATAATGATATTTATGAAATTGTTCACTTATTTGATTTTGCTTATAGAAATTAAACTTTAAAAAATGTTAGAATCTTTATAAAAATTAAATTTCATGTAAGTATGAATCTGCAGATAAATATATAAGGAGATAGTTATGTGACTAAAGATTCACACTGATTAAAAATTGTTACAAATTTATAAATCATAAGACAATACATTCTAAATACATTCTAAATACAAAAAGCAATAGAATGAAAAAAAATACGGGATAAAACAGCAAAATTTCTTCTTTTCCACAAACTTTTCTAGTCACTTCCCCTGAGATAGCCTCAGAAACACTGTTAATAGTTTTGGTGTGTTTCATCCATTACAATTTTTATGCAGTTTTACCTATATGTATTATTTACATCTTACTAATTTTACCCAACAATTTGTCCTGGAAATCTTTCAAGGTTACTACAAAATCCCATTCTAATAATGCTAAATCATTTGGCATTAAACATTGTAAAATTTAACCTAGTTTTACATGTTATAGATAGATATGCATGAACAATGTTTTATTTTTTAATTAATTTATTTTTCATAAATTGACAAAATGCTTAGATGACCTCATTTTGAGAGTATTTAGTACTTAAGATACTGGTAGACATAAGTATACTATATAATCCTAAAGTATTGACACTTTTAAACTTCTCATTTTTTTAAGCTGAAAAGTGAATTATGGATTCTGTTTTCCTAATTATATAATATTGCTGTTTCTTCTTTTTTTTTGAAGGCATAATTTTTTATTGGTTGTTCAAAACATTACAAAGCTCTTGACATATCATATTTCATACATTAGATTCAAGTGGGTTATGAACTCCCATTTTTACCCCAAATACAGATTGCAGAATCACATCGGTTACACATTCACATTTTTACATGATGCCATATTAGTAACTGTTGTATTCTGCTACCTTTCCTATCCTCTACTATCCCCCCTCCCCTCCCCTCCCATCTTCTCTCTCTACCCCATCTACTGTAATTCATTTCTCTCCTTGTTTATTTTCCCATTCCCCTCACAACCTCTTATATGTAATTTTGTATAACAATGAGGGTCTCCTTCTATTTCCATGCAATTTCCCTTATCAATTATTACTTAAGAATTCTTTTTTAATACCTTGATGAGAAACATTCAATAAGCAGGTAGTACAAGATGCACAGCATAACACCAACATTGTGCATCTTGTACTACCTGCTTATTGAATGTTTCTCATCAAGGTATTAAAAAAGAATTCTTAAGTAATAATTGATAAATTTAGAAAAAAAAAAAAAGGTAGAAAGATTCCCAAGAATGACTGCTCCAGGAAAGAATTTGTTGTTGTTTTCTTGATTTCTTTTCTCACTTCATTTAGATGAACGACGATTGATTTAACTAGATGTTCATTTAATAGAAAATTAAGCATTTACCATTAAGACAGTGTATGTCATTAAATATATGTTCCTAGTAACTAGTAATCTTAATTTTTAACAAGAACATATCTATAATTGTGTTCATGTCCAATAAATCAAGTTAAATTTGTAATTTCTTCAAGCATGAAACAGTCTAACAAACAATGAAAAAAATATATTGTCTGGCTTTTGAATGGATTTTTCTATGTTAAAACTTCACAATCTGGGTCTTATTGACCAGGGAATAAATATACACCAAACTAATATTCCAAGGGTCTAGCTCAAGGTTACCACCCACTGAAACAAAAGGGAAGAGCATGATTAACTCCAATTTACAGAATGCAAGCATATTGTGTCTATATTAGATCCAGAATACAAAGTGTTTTATGGGATGAAATTGTTGCATTTGCATATTAGCCTACTTTGAGTCAAAAGTTTCTTTAGGAAAAAAAAAATGCCCTAAGAGTAAGGAAGGGATTATTGGTTTGCCCCAGAGAGCTATTCAGTGATTAATTCGGCTACCTACAGCAAAAGAAGTCAGAGCAAAAAAGCGGCCTTCTATGTGATAATCCCAACTGAGAAATATAGTATTTCCAAGCATCCTGTAATATATTCTATTTTTCACAAGATAAAAGATTTCTATCCTTTAAATTACTAAAGCCTGCATTGTTATATGAATTATTTTTCATATTTATGGTACTTTTCCAATCTTAACAAATATCAACCTGAACATTCAACTGAGTATTTAATTCACAATTATTTGGTTTGTTGGAAAGAATAATTTCCAGTAATGTTTTGGGGTTCTTAGAATATACATTTCCATGTCTAAACTTTAAGTACCTTACTTACTTTAGACAGGATGTATAACTTTAGTTCATTAATGAGAGCAGCTTCCTTGTTACTGAACTGAATTTTCCAACTGAACACAAGTTAAATTCCTGATTTAACTCATATTCGCCATCTCCTTTCTTAAGTTTAAGTGAATTGAATTATAATACTGGGAATTTAGCTTATTATTCATGAGTAATTTATTAGAGATTCTATTGAGGGCATCTGTTTGGGGAAGTGAGAATCAAGAAAAATTTTCAAAACGTTTCTCAAGTTTAGGTGTAATAAAAGATTTGAACTAACTTTTATTCTCTGTGATACAGGGAAACTACATTTTCAGAGATTATTGGTAAAGGTTAAAAGTCAAAGGCAATAATTCTACTTCTGTTTTTATATTTCCTTGATTTCACAGAAACATACATGATATGTTTCACACTGATTATGTGTATTAGTCAAAATTTTTGGAAACAAATGACTAAAAGCTGAACTTAAATTTGTTTAAGCAAAAAGAGACTATATTGGCTCACAGAACTGGGAAGAACAGAGATGCTACCTTCTCAGGTAAACCAAACCTAAGATAGTGCCATTCTTATCATCTCCCCCATCTCTCCTGTCAGTCTATTTCTATTTATGGGCCCTCTCTCTCTCTCTCTCTCTCTCTCTCTCTCTCTCTCTCTCTCTCTCTCTCTCTCCACACACACACACACACACACACACACACACACACATACACAGTCTTTAAATCTTTAAATCATGGAGGAAGAGATCTTTTCTAGCAATTTTCTATGAACATCTGGGAAGGATTCATTGAGATCAACTTTTATACACCATGATTGCTCAGGGAACAATCATGCCCATTTTGTGACTACTGGCAGTGCACAACAATTGGAACCCCAACAGAAGCATGTTGAATTGGGCATAGGGGCATGAAATCCTAAAGGATGCAGTGTGGGTAAGAAGGGGGAAAGTCTAAGAAAATATCTGTTTGTCCCTGTAATGGTCTGGATCTGGAAAGTTCCACAAAGACTCACATGTTGAAGGCTTAGTTCCAGTGCAGTAAAGTTCAGAAGTAGGTCTTCTGTGAAGTGATGGAATCATGAGGGCTCTGACCTCCTAAGTGCATCAGTCCATGGGACAGTTAAATGAATTAGTGGGAGATGATGGAGACTCGGAGTTTGGATGTGGTTGAAGGTAGTGGGTCCTCGGAAGCATGCCCCTGGTGATTATATCTTGTTCGCAAACCCCTTTCCCCTCTCTCACTCTCTCTTTCTCTTCTTTTCTTTCTTCCTCTGTTTCCTGATTGTCATGAGCTGAGAAGTTTTTCTTTGCCATGCCCTTCCACCATAATGCCCTGCCTCACGTCAAAATCAAAGCAATGAAACTAGCCAACCACGAGTTAAAACTAATATTTCCTTCTTCAAGTTGCAAAATACTTTGCACTGAGACAATAGGAAAGGTGGCTTGAGGGCAACTCAGGAATCAGTAAGACTACATCCATCATAGACCCACAGTGTAAAAATGCATACTTTTTAAAAAGACTTTTCTTTGAGAAGAGAGTTCCATGGATGACCTACTCCTACTGAAACAAGTAAAAAGTGTTTCCCCAGCATCCATTTCATTGTGCTCAGTTACCCAGGAACTTGAAAGCCTCTGAAACTGTTGTCCAAGGGTGCCTGGCTACTGAGAAGGCCTATTCTTTGTTAGTGAAGTACTGGTTTCATAGCGTGAAGAGCCACAGGGTCATGGAGGCTTCTACCCAGATTTCAACACAAAGTGGCCGGGCAGTCGTGTGACAGAGTCTGAATCCCTGAAGGTATCCTGTGAGGTGATATATGAAGCTGTGAGAGTAAATCCAAAGTTACAGAGGAGGCCCCAGGAAGTTATGATACTATCTGGTGCAGATCAGGAACAGGTTCTTGTTCACCAGAGTTGAGGCATAAACACGCAAGAGACACTGAGGCAAGGGAAGAGAACAAGTTTTATTTAGGAAAAGTGAGAAAGGCAGGCAGATTTCTTTGAAGAGGAGTCCAGTGTAGAGCCACAGGAGTGGGTGCAACTTGCTTTCTTATAGACCCCAGAATCTCTCTCTTTAATCGCTGTCTTCTCTTTCTTACCGTATTCATGACCAAGAGCAGAAGCATGGAGGTTAATTGTTAGCAACTCAGAGTGCTGAGGCGCACAATCGCAAAGGGTGACCATTAGCAACCTATTGTTCTCTCCATGATAACCAGTCCTCACTCTCTTGACTCCAATCATTCATTACCTACACTGACTGCCTGATCTTTGCACCTGCCTCAGTTTGCTGAGGAATGTGACATATTCTGTCCACTTAGGCCAGGCAGGGCTGCGGTCAATTGCTTTTTGGCAAAGAAAGTATGTAGTGGTCAGCACAGTTGGCTCATTTTATAGAATTATGCTCTTAACCTTGTGTTCCCAGGGTTGTCATCTATCTGTCCCCTAGCAGTTAGAGATGCCAGGACTATAGACATCTATGAAGGAAAGCTGCAGGCAGGAAGCAGATCCAACCTGAGAGACACTCTGTGGACTGCAGCAGCAAGGCAGGGCCACTTCCCCCATGTGGAGCTTACATCTTGCCACCACATGCACCAGATGGTGGATGTTTTAGTCAGTTTTTTTTCTCTGCTGTGACTGAAAGACCCAACCAGCACAATTCTAGGGGAGGAAAACTTTATTTGTGGGCTCACAGTTTCGGAGGTCTTAATTCATAGAAGGCCAGCTCCATTCCTTGGGGTTCAAGGTGAGGCAGAACATCATGGTAGAAGAATGTGGCAGAAGAAAGCAGCTCACATAGTTATTAGAAAGCAGAGAGTGAGGGCTCCATTCTCCAGGCACAAAATATATACCCCATAGTCACATCCCCAATGTCCTACCTCCTCCAGCCACACCCTACTAGCCTTCAGTTACCAGTTAATCCCCACTGGGGGATTAATTCACTGATTGGATTAAGACCCCTACAACCTTATCATTTCTTCTCTGAGCCTTCTTGCATTTTATCACATGTGAGCTTTTGAGGGACACTCCACATCCAAACCATAACAGCAGACATGATCCCTGGATTTGATGTTTGCCCTGCTGGACTTTGGTCTTGCTTTTATCCCATCCCTCCTTTCTATACAGCTATTCTTCCTCTGCCACATTGTGTACTGGAAGTATGTAACTTATTTTATGATTTTCATAATGACTCATTAAGAGTTTGCCTTGAGTCTAAGAGAAGACACTGGACTTGGACTTTTGAGCAGTGCTAGAACTCTTAGAGGCTTTGGGGACTTCTGGAGATGAACTGAATGCATTTTGCATTGTGAAACATGAATGGGCTTTTGGGGGCTAGGGGAGGAAAGCTATGATTTGGATCTGGAATGTCTCATAAAAGCTCTTATGAAAAAGGCTTGTTCCCCAATGCAGCAGTGTTCACAGGTAGGGTTTGGGGGAAGAGACTACACCATAAAGACTCTGATCTCATCATCAGATTAATCAACTGTGGTTAATAATTTGACATTAGTGTGGGAAGTGGAAGAAGTAGATCACTGAGAACTTGCCCTGCAAGTTATGTCTTGTTTCTGCACCTCCTTCTTAGCTCCCATGAAGTGAGTTTCCTTCTATCACAAAACTCCCCTCCATGATGTTCTGCATCCTCACAGGACCAATAAAATGGAATCAGACAACCATGCACAGAAAACTCTGAAGTTGCAAATCAAAATAAACTTTTCTTCCTTTAAGTTGTTTTTCTTCAGGTACTTGTGACAGTGATGCAAAACTGACTAACACGGTTCCTGAATATGCTTTGACATCTCTGGTTTCTTTCTCCCAACTATTGCATTAACTTCTCATCCTCTTCTTACTCCCTGCCTCTCATTTAGGCATTTGTTAATGTTCTACTCTTTTAACAAATTACACACTCTTCCACAAATAGCTCTTTTTAACACACAGTTTCAACTAATGTGTCTATGCAGAAGCATTATAAGTTTATATCTTTAGTCATCAGTACCATTACTTGTCACATAAGAGCCTAAGTATTAGCTATAAATTACCCATCCTCAAGAAGCTTAAACACTAGAGAAATACAAACATGCAAGACCCATCAAATGGTTAACTTTTCACTGATTTCTTAAATCCTTACAGAAAAAATAGTTAAGAATTGCTGTACTAATCCTTCCTTGCACTCCTGGGACTTAAATTTGGAATTGACATTCTTACTGACAAGGTTAGTTAGGAAAGGTAATTAATATAAAGCACTGATTTTCACATAGAAACATCAAATACCTATCTTTCTGCAAAACACCTTCAAAAGTCATCTTTTGAAAGAGAAAATTCTGAAATTTATTTTACATTATGATACTATTTGTATAGTTTCCTCATGTCCAGCACTTTTCTGAATCCAGTGTCTTGATTCCTTTCCCCATCCACACTAGTCCCCTCTCAGTTCTTTTCTTTATACATGATATAACATATCCTAGAAGCAGTCAGAATATCCCTTTCAGAACACCCCTTTCAGAACACCTCTTTTAATATGTCATGGAAAGCATGATTCTAAATCAACCTAATTGTGCTCAGCTATAGGCATTGCTCATCACTGTGTCTGCTGAACAGTGGACCACAAAAGAGGAAGATTGCATTCATTTTGAGTAAATTGATCAACTTTACATTATCAGTGTCATCTGTTGTACGACACCAACAAACAAGAAGTGACCAGTGTGAAAGAGAGGAAGCAGTTTTTACAAGAGTCAAGAGAAAGGATAGATAATTTTCTGAAGAAGTCAGGTAGGTAGAAAAACAAATTCGGGAAGAAAGTAAGTGCAAAGTGCATGTTTTCAGGTTTAAGTTGGAAAAAACATCCATCCAGAAGATGAAAATTGGAATGTAGGATTCAGGACAGAGTTTTCTACTAGAGGTAGCGATATGGGATTTATCCAATTACACTGAAATCTCTCTGCTGTAACAAAGAAAATAGCTTAATTTCTCAGCATCCTGGTTTTTCTATCTTAAAATGGGTAAAAGAATATATAATGATAAGAATTTTCATGAGATTGTGAAATTATATAGAACATTTTCTGTGTCCAATTCTTATCAACTATTAGGTCATTGTTATTAGTATCCTGTTTGCCTTTATAATGTACTTGACTCTGAATCTGATCCTTTGGTGGGAGTCAATGAGTTGTCAGGAAAGACAGTCTAATAGAAAGGGACACCATGATAATTGCTGCATCAAGTGACTATATGTCACCTTGTTCTGATTTTCTCTCTCTTTATATTCTAAGACTTTCATTTAGTAACCCATTCCTTCACTTCTTTTATATCTTAAAAATGTCTCTATTGGCCAGTACTGCTGAAATATTTGTCATTTATGTAATTTAATTTTATTACTACATAAAAGTACTCTACGCGGTTTACATTTACTAAGTGTTAACCAATCTGTTCATTCTCCCTATGAGGAGAAAATTGAGCCAGAGTCATAACCAACATCTAACCTATGGTGACATAGCATGAGTGACACACAGAAGTTGAACAAAGACAATCTGAACTAGGATCTCCTAGTGTTTCCCACCATCCCAAGCTTCCTCTTTTTATAAAAGAAGGGAAATTGTGCCATTTGCTTTTTTTTTTTTTTTCAAAATTCTGCTCATGTTATGATACCTGTATCCAGTGCCAAATTTTTAGGAAAGCATTTCCTGAACACAGTGGCCATTGCTTATCTTCTCTAAACCTTGGTGTTCATATATAACATTTTGCCCAGGAATATGATTCAGAAAATGGAAATTTTTATCAGAATTACATTGACTAATGAAAATAGTAGAATACTCAGAGTTTGAAAAGTGGAGGGAAGAAAATATTGTTAACCAAAGGGATGGCATGATCCTGAGCACCCTTCAGGAGAGAGTGTGGAGTGCTGGAGGAAAGGAGACAATACTTCAGGGTTGAAAAGAATCAACATAAATATGCGTGAGTGGAATTCGGAGACCTGAATGATAGACTGGGGGTTCTGAACTTTATTTTGAATGAAATTGCTAAACAGAAAATAATAGAAAGAAGACTAGTTGTAATTTAGTTTTTCAAAAGACTTAATTCATATTTGGCATTACAAAGGATTAAAAAAAGAAAAATACTGCCATAAAAACTAGTAGATGATTGTAAGTATGGAGTCATGAGTTCTTGGAATGTGGTGGTGGGAGAGGAGAATGAAGAAGAAAGTGTATTGATTCACAAAGCACTTGGAAGAAGAAACTAAGGAGCCTGATGAGTCATAGGTTAAAGTCAAGATGATTGGGAAATACAGTGACTCACACTCACTTATGTTGGTCAAATCTCTATGCTCTTCTGAAGTAAATTCATTTACTGGGAGCCAACACCTTAGGATATTTGTATAAATTTTATATTTATGTCCCCATTAACATTATTTCTTATGCACTGATTTGGATTTTCCCTAGTAAAAGTTTTGTAACTTTCTTCTATTTTTCTAATCTCACCATCCTTGTTGTTTATAGGCACAATATTAGAGGATCACAGGATTACTTCGTTTCTTACCTTTATGTAGCCCTACTGGTGGATGTTCAGTGGGAAAAGAAATAGGGGAAAGAGAATCATGAGGTATTATGGTTTAGACATGAGGTGTCCGCCAAAAGTTTATGTGTGAGACAATGCAAGAAATTTTAAAGGTGAAATGATTGAGTTTTGAGAGCCTTAACCCAATCAGTGGGTTAATCCACTTGGAAGAATTAACTGGGTGGTAACTATAGAGAGATAGGGTGTGGATGAAGGAGGTGGGTCACCCAGGGAATGCCTTTGGGGTATATGCTTTGTCCCTGGTAAGAAGATCTCTCTGCCTCCTGGTGTCATGTCCTAAGCTGCTTTCCTTCACCACAACCTTCTGCCATGATATTCTCCTTCTCCTTGGGCATAGAGCTATGGAGTTAGGCCATCTGTGGACTGAGACATTTGAAACTGTGAGCCCCAAATGAACATTCCCTCCTCTATGTTTTTCTTGTCAGGTGTTTGGTCACAGTGATGAAAAAAGCTGACTAAAACATTGGATTTCATGGATTATATGAGTTCATTTATTTCTAGATGTTTAGCCCTGTAATGTAAAGGCTTTGTGTTCAGACAACCTCTCTAACTTGGGAAGACGTGTAGTACACTTTGATTTGGATCACCTTCCACTCATTCCCAGCAAAAGCAATTGGTTCTCCTTTATTATTTAATCTTGCTATTTCCTTATTATAACTTCTACCATATTTTGTCTTAGTGCACAATTACACTCAGTACAATTAAGTTTTGTGTCCTCAGGAAGAGTATCCACATCTGGAAAACAGATATTTATGGCACTATTTAAAGTCATTTTTAAAGGAGGAGGTAGAGAAAAGGAAGGAGGAGAAAGCATAAAAGGATTTTTATGAAATAATTTATATATATAAATACATATTATACTATATTATATATATAATATATATACATATATATATACATACACACACAAGATCTTCAAAGAGAAAAGGAACATTTTTATTATTGGTTCTCTTCAGTAATAAATGACAGTTCAATCCATTTTGAGATAATTATACAAACATGAAATATATCTTATGTTTATTAGGACCCAGTCTGTGGGTATAAATGATGGTGGGATTCCCTGTGGTGTATTCATATATGTACATAGGAAAATTATATCAGATTCATTTCACTGTCTTTTCTTTTCTTATCTCTCCTCCATTTCTTTCCCTTCATTCCTCTTTGCTTAATCTATTGAACTTCTATCTTCCCCCCATTGTTTGGGGTTGGCTTTCACATATCATTGAAAACATTTGACCTTAGATGTTTTGGGAATTGGCTTATTTCACTTAGCATGCTAGTCTCCAGATCCATCCATTTACTGTTTCATAAAGCAATTGAGAAGAGGCACCCTGAATAATAATCATAAAAATTACACATAGTAGCAGATGTGGAGGCACATGTCTGTCATCCCAGCTACTTCCCATGCTGAAACAGGAGGATTTCAAGTTTGAGGCCAGCTTTGGCAACTTAGTGAAGCTTTGGCTCAAAATAAACAATGAAAAGTACAGAGAATATAGCTTGATGGTCAAACACCCTGGGTTCAATTCCCAGTACCACAAAAAAATAAAAACACAGTCAATAATATAGAATACACACACACACACACACACGTACACACACACAAACACACACATACACACACATAGAGTTTCCTGGTGGTTCAAAGCCTGAGAAAGGATATATTATTATTTTTATGATACTTTTTTAGTTTGTTCTAATTAGTAACACATGATAGTAGAATGTATTTTGAAATATCATACATAAATGTGGCATAACTTCTCATTCTTCTGGTTGTACATAATGTAGAATCACAGTGGTCATGTAATCATATATGTTAATAGTAATCATTCCAACATATATGTTCATAATAATCCTTCCAATTCCCATACACTCTCCCCTCCCTTCATTCCTCTCTGCCTTTTAAAAAGTTATATTTCAAGGCCAAGAGAAACTCCTGCCTTCATTTATTAAGTTAACAAATAATTACTGAAAACTTACTCTGGGCTGTGGAATTGAAGTCACTAGAGGTTCAAAAATGAACAAGACTAAGAACTTGCCCTCATGGAATGTGCATGTGGAATGGAATGAAAAACTGTTCTGAAGATCCCAGGAAAGGGTAGCACAATGACAGGCGAATGACCACCTGTTGTGGGCTTGTATAGACTGTTCTGGGCACAGGATAAAGTCAAGCAGAACTCAAAAGTACACAATTATAGCATAGTGACAAATAAAAAAAAAAAAAAGCCAATGACTGAATCACCCACAGACTCCCATCCTCCCTACAATATAAAATGTAGAAGTCTCTGGCCCTGGACTTTCATCCCTCACTCTCCAAAGGCTTCATTGATCACTGAAATGCAGGTACTGTGAGATAAAGGGCAACAAGGAAATATATACAGCCACCCTCATGGTTTCTTGATCTCATGGAGGATCCATCCTGTTGGTTAGCTGAGTAAATGTTATAACTCAAGGAGAAAGACAACTTCTTGTCAATCCCTACATCCTCCCCAACATTTATTGATGCCTGAATTCTTCGTAATTACCATTCTGTCTGGAGTGAGATGAAATCTTAGAGTAGTTTTGATTTGCATTTCTCTAATGGCTCCAGATGTTGAACATTTTTTCACATATTTGTTGATTGATTGTATTTCCTCTTCTGTGTAGTATCTGGTCATTTCTTTTGCCCATTTATTAAATGGATTGATTATTGGTTTTTTGTGTTTAGTGTTTCAAATACTTTACATATCTCAGAAATTAATACTCTATTTGAGGTGCAGGTGGTAAAGATTTTCTCCCAATTTGTAGGGTCTCTCTTTTCACATTATTGTTTCTTTTGCTAAGAAGAAGCTTTTTAGTTTAAATCCATCCCATTTGTTTATTCTTCATTTTAATTCTTGTGCTTTAGGAATCTTGTTAAGGAAGTCAGATCCTAGGCTGACATGATGAAGATTTGGGCCTACTTTTTCTTCTAGTAGGCTCAGAGTCTCTGTTCTAGTGCCTACGTCTTTCATTCACTTTGAATTGAATTTTGTGCAGGGTGATAGATAGGGGTTTAATTTCATTTTGTTACATGTGGTTTTCCATTTTTCCCAGCATTGGTTGAATAGACTGTCTTTTTTCTAGTGAATATTTTTGGCACCTTTGTCAAGTATGAGATAACTGTGTTTGTGTACCATTGATCTATGTGTCTGTTTGGGTGCAAATACCATGTTGCTTTTATTATAATGGCTCTGTTGCATAGTTTAAAGTCTGGTATTGTGATGCTTCCTGCTTCAATTTTCTTGCTAAGAATTGTTCTGGCAATTCTGGGTCTCTTATTTTTTCAAATAAATTTCATCATTGCTTTTTCTATTTCAAGGAAAAATGTCATTGGGGTTTTAATAGGAATTGAATTAAATCTGTATTACGCTTTTGATAGTGTGGCCATTTTGACAATATTAATTCTGCCTATCCAGGAGCATGGGAGATCTTTCCATCTTCTAAAGTCTTCTTCAATTTCTTTTCTTTTCTTTTTGAGAAGATAATGCTAAGTGAAGTTAGCCAATCCCCCCCAAGAAACAAATGCCAAATTTTTTCTCTGATATAAGGAGGCTGATTTATAGTGGGGTAGGGAGGGGAAGCATGGGAGGATTAGACCAACTCTAGATAGGGCAGAGGGGTTGGAGGGGAAAGGAGGGGGAAGGGGGTTAGAAATGATGGTGGAATGTGATGGACATTATTATCCAAAATATATGTATGAGACACGAATTGGTGTTAATATACTTTGTATACAACCAGAGATATGAAAAAGTGTGCTTTATATGTTTAATAAGAATTGTAATGCATTCCGCTGTCATATATAAATAAAAAATATTAATTAAAAAAAGAAAAATGAGAAATTATACCCCATCTATATATGATATATCAAAGTGCATAAATGCATTCTACTATTATGTATAACTAATTAAAACAAACAAATAAATAGGGTTGGGAAGGCTACATTGCTTTATATTTTACTCACTCAATACCGTGGCTCTACCTATTGTCATTGTCTCTCAGGTCTACTTAAACTTTGTTGATATCATAGATACCCTGAAACACTTTAAAAATACAATATTCTATAAAATGATCTATAATGAATGTTGTATTTTGAAACTGTTTCAAGGTATCTATGATGTTGACAAAATTTAAGTGGAAATCCATCTTTTTGCTGATTGTTTCAATTGTAAAATTTTACCTAAAGTATCTACATTCAATATATTCCTATCAAAAGTTTACCTGTTCCCTGATTTTTAAATTTTCATTGTTTTTAATCATTGTGGCATTAACTGAGTACATTTGCTCCACACTGAGAAAAGTTCTACTAATTTTTTAAAGGAGTGAAAAAAATACAAAAACATGGTATCTACTCTGAAGAACTAACTTTTATGTCTTATAATGTCAACTGGTTTCAATTTTTATTCATTTCATGGGTTTGTACTTTCAAAAACCATTTGTCTGTATCTAGTTCTTCAGAATTTTCTCATTCCTTATGAAGAGTGGAAACCTGATAATTTTTGTAGGAATTGAAATATTTGCCTCCATCTGTCATTTCTACTTTCATCCTTTACTTCATCTTTCCCTTTCTATTTAAAAGAAAGATGAAATTAAATGATCTTTAAATACTAAGATGACAAGTGTAATGATAAAAATTTAGAAGCAGCAGTGGAGTATGTGATCAGTACCTAGTTGAAATATGAATGTCAGATCATTTGTTTTATAGATCTACACCACCAGTAGGCTTCAAAATTGTATAAGAGCTTGAAAAATAATTTATCATCCATTAACAATTAAGAAATATTCCATGACCTTTGAGGATGTACTTCTATATAAGTTTTACTGCTGTAAAGAACTAAAGAGTAAATGGATTATGGCCAGGTAGTTTTATAGACAATGTAATGCTGGCACAAGGCTCAGTGATGACAAACTTGGAAGATAGAAGAATTCTGTACAGAACCCAAAATCATGTCTCTCACATAGTCTGGGGATCTTGTCTTACATTATATTTCTGAAAAATACCATGTAATACATTTTACTATTTTATTTTATATGTCACCTATATCTTTGTTTTCACTGCAGTTCTAACACAATTAGATACATAGAGGTTCATCTACTTGACACTACATGAGGTAACAAAAAAGAGCTACATTTTAGGACATTCATTTATTTCATTCATTTGTAAATGTTCAGAATGCCTACTCTAGACCAGGCACCTGCAAGATACAGAAGGTACTCTCAGGTCTAAGATAGACATGGCTTCTGACACTTGAAAGCTAAGTAGCTTTGTACTATTTTTTCAACTGCTTCTTTAAAACTCCCATCACTATGTAAGGACAAAACCAAAACCAGAAGAAGTTTCCATAAACCAATAAGAAGTGTTAAAATAATGCATTCATTGATATTTATCTGTTTTTCACCTAGTCTTGGGAGTGGCTTCCTTTGACAAATAAGTTCCAAATGTATTCTGGTCAAAATTTAATAAATTATAGAAAATAGAATAGGCTTTATTTGGGATAAATATGTAACTTGGATACAATTTACCACTGTACATTTATAATATTATGTATCATTTTCTCTAAAACATAAATGTATTATAAATACATTTCTTATTTCTCCTGTTTCTATTTCCAGTACTCATTCCAACAGATATTTTTGATAATTTTAATTATTTTGATACTAACTTGATAATCATATTGAACAAAAAGCAACTTTCCTATAAATGTAAACACTTTGTACTTAGAAGAATGCTTGGGATGATGGGACAGTTTTATTTGCAGTTGATGCAGTCTTATATTTATTTGTGAAATTAGATACTTGCTGCTTGGCATTGTGTGTTAATCACTTGAGTGGGACAAATGACTACAGACTGAAGCAATATTATTTAGATTATGAAGTGACTTTAGAACTCAGTGAGTGATACAGCATGTGCCTAGTACATGTGAGACCCTGGATTGAATCCCTAGCACCAATGGAGAAGATGGCATGCAGTTGGCATTTCCTGACTAGATGTCTTGGATTGCACAATGATATTTATAAAGTTTCCTCACTGCAGAGGTCTATCTCTTTCATTTTGTGTTATTGTAAATTTTTATTTAATTGTGCTAATGAGACATAAATACTCTGCTTTTCCAAATAGCTCTTGAATTTCTTAGTTCCTTAAAGTCATTCAACTTCAGCAGTTGCCCTGTAGCACTACCCATAGTATTTAAGATCACACAAAAACTTGCAGCACTTGTTGCTCTAATTTTCTCAGAAACTATCTAACATTCAAAGGTTTCTAAGGAAACTAAAGGATATGTTGGGTTCATACTGTGACTTTAGGTTATTTGTGGATTCTCAAAGTTGATAAACAACTGTTTAGCCATAATACCATATAATTTGTTAAATAGCTAAAAATTCTGTTCCATTTGTATCTTGTAAAACTTGAGGAGTTTTTCTGAACTTCTGCATCTATTAAAAGACCTTTAAAAATAAGAGCTCTGCAGTGAGCTCAAAATGAAAATATATTCATTACAACCAAATTTGCTTATTCTTTTACCTATATACATTATGTTCTTTTGTTGAGAACATCAGCACGCAGGAACTGTTAAAAATAAAAAACTTTTTTTATTTGATAATGTAGCCCTCTGAAAATCTGAGTTTTCTGCTAATTTCCACTACAAAATTTATAAATAACATTTAATGAATAGTAGAATAGTAAGTAATATGTTTAAGTAAATAGATTTTGAATATTGTAACTATATTTCATAAAGATTTTACTATGCATTTAATATGAAATCATAATATGTAAATATATTCTGCTGTTAATATGCATTCACAATGTATGTGGATAACAGTTCCAAAGGAATTGTTACAAGATATACTCTGAATATGTATGAAGAATAATAGATACATGTTATGGGTTCAACATATAGTAAGAGTACAGAAAGCAGAATACATGATTTTGTTAATACTCATTCACTGAAAATAATGAAGCAATAATAACAACAAAAAGACATATTATGATATGTCTGAATTCATATTAAATATATACTACAGACTTAGAAATCCTTTATACATTATTTGATAAATGCACAGTCATGCAATTGATAGTATTTTCTTATAGAATTTAGTCCATAAGCATAGAAATTATTTAGATTGGATATAATAACTCACGTTTTAACAAAGTGAAATACTTAGCAGATATTTGCACCTGTGTTCTATTGATCAAAGTATAGTGTTGGTGAGGCTGCTTTAGTTATGGAAGAATAAGTTCCTAGGAGATTGAGCTTTTCACAGAGTACAGCCATAAATTTTAGACAAAAACAAAAGCAAACACCTGAAGATCTGAATAAAGACTATGAGGAAAGGCTGAGAGATTTTCGGAGGGAATCAAATCTTGAATGAAAGAACTGGGAGGATATGAATGCCTAGGTTTTGGATGTTTGGAACCAAAGGCATAAAACCATGGTCTTTCTGAACTAAAAAATAGTAACACAAAGCTCAAAGTAGACTCTGTCATAAGAAAATAAAGGGTAACCTTGAAAGAGCCAAAGGAAGGGAAAAAAAAAAAAAAAAACTGGGTTCTGAGTATGACTAATTCTGTTCAAACTTCCATACCATTCATAAGGGAAACCATAGGCAATGTTTGGAGTTTGAGAAACAAATCAAGTTAATTGCCTGCTAAAACAAAATTTCTAACACTCTTCAAAAAAAAAAAAATAGGATATAATCCAGCATATCTACAACATATCATTGTCAATGCACATGATATGATCTAAAATAACATACCAAGAACCAGGAAGTTGACATATTCTAAAAAAAAAAATCAATAAATGTTGCATTAGTTTTCCAGTCCTACATAACAAATTACCACATATGTAACAGCTAAAACAGCATGCATTTATTATTTCACAGTACCCCTGGGTCAGAAATTTGTACACAATTAAGGTAAGTCCTGTGCTCAGAGTTACAAGGGTATAGTTAAGATCTCAGGTGGGCTAAGCTCTCCTCTGGAAGGTCTACTGGGAATAATCTGTTTCCAAATTCATTAATGTTGTTGGCCACATTCATTTCTTTATGATTGAAGTCTCCAGCTTTTCAATGGTTGTCAACAGTAGGTTTTTAGGTCTTTGAGATTTCTGATAGGTCCTAGAGGCCACCTGCAGTCCCTTTCCCTTTCCACATGGACTTATCCAATGTGGCTTCTTACTTCTTCAAGAATTAATAAAATTAAAAAGGAAAAATAAATAATTCTGTAACCACGTAAGACCTTGATTCGATTTTTATCTACGTATAAGATGCTAAATTAACCACTTATTATTTAATAGATGTGGGGTGAAAATACAAGAACCTTGGATCAGATAAAAATGACTTTTTCATAGTAAGCATCATAAGAATTAGCATACTTGCCTTAGTTCTTTGCCCCTAAATCCCATAGAAAAAACAAGATGGAACCACATGGGTGGGCAATAGATTGAAGGAGTACTGAGATGGGGGAATCCACTGTTTATATAGCAGGCAGTATGTGAGTATGCTGATTTTGAAGATTTCGTCTCTCCAGCTTATCAGTGGCATTAACAACACAAAAAAATGATTGAGGTAAAAGAAGTCTCACTTCTTCATAGTTTAAAACATTTGGCAAAATATGTAGAACCATAAGAAGTCCAAGGACTACCTTATAAGAGATATCTAATACAACTATTTCAGCATTTAATAGAAAAACTAGATCAAATATTAGGAAACACATAGAAGAACTGGCAAATACTGTATAAATTTGAATCAAGTGTTACTAACAGAACACTATATTTAAGTATAGATCTTTTGACTTGTTTATTAAGATAGAGAAAATGTAAGACAATTCAGTAAATCTCAGTATATTCAAGAGAAATGGAATCATGCAGAGTATGCTCTCTGACCAAAACAAAATTATGTTAGAAATTTATAACAATAATATACAAGGAAAGTACAAATATTTGTAAAATAACAACACATTGCTAAATAATTTATTGGTCTTAGAAGAAATTCTAATATAAATTAAAATATTTTTAATTGAATGATACTAAAAAATACATTATATGAAACTTGGTGATAAAGAGCTAAAGCTGTGTTCAGAGGGAGATAGCTCTAAATCCTTCTATGTAAAAAAGAATGTTCTAATATTGATAACTCTCAGAAGTTAGAAAATATAGAGCAAATTAAATCAAATGTACATAAAAAAGAATGCAAATTTATGAAACAGTCAAGTAATAAGGATATTTTCAAATGAAAAGTTGATTTTTTGAAAAGTTCAACAAAGTTGATATGCTCTTAGCTAGACAGATTGAGTGTAGATAGATAAAGATTTTCCTATATCTAGTTTCCTTGGGTGTATTATTGTTATGACTTTCCAACAATTTTGTTTTGATCAGAGAACATATTCTGAATGATTACATTTCTCTTAAATATACTGAGACTTGCTTAATTGTTCTGCATATTCCCCCATGAAGAAAGAGTAATGAATTATCACATAATATCTTATAGGTAGCAAAACAATAACAAAATAATGTTAAGAAAAACTTTGTGCCAAAAGTTTGACTATTTAAAATACAATTCATGAAAAGATTAAGCAGAAAATCTGTGATCTCAGCTTAGGCAACAATTTCTTAGAAAAACAACACAGAAAACACACAATTACATTTCAACAAAATTATTTAATAGAATAAAGATTTGGGCAATAGATTCTTAGTATTATATTTGTTTTTTAACAATAGGGCTTAAAAGACTTTCAAATACATACATTAGGATACAATATATAATATCATAAAAATGTTATACTGCTTAAACACACTGTGGTAGGAAGCTTCTGACCTGACTTTGAATGATCTTCATTTCTTAGTAGTAACCCACTTTCTTCAATGTGGGCTAGATCAGAAACCTACTTCTAATCAACAGAAAGTGGCACAGGAAGTGCAACATCATTTTGTGATTAGTTTTGAAAGACTGTCTTCTGTTTTGGTTGCATTCCTTCTGATATGTGTCTGAAAAAGAACTAGAGGTAGTTTACAGAGAGGCCCACATGGCCAGGAATTAAGGCTTCTAGCCAATAGCTCAGGAGAAAGTGGCAGCTCAGCCTACCCACCCACAAGGATCTCAATTCTGACATCAATATTATGAGTGAGCTAAGAAGTGGATCCTTTCCGTTCAGCTTGAGGTGACAAGCATTTTGAGAGACCCAGAGCCAAGACCCCACAATTGGGCCATGCTCAGTTCCCTGACACAGAAACTATTTCTTATAAATGTTAATGTTTTAAAACCACTAAATTTTGGAGAATTTTTTTATGAAGCAATGGAGAACCAATGCACTTTCCAACACACATTAAAAATTGTAATAGTTAGAGGATTAAAAAAAAGAATATAGATTTCCAAATCTGAATACTCAGGAGAATTTATAGAATAAGGAGCTGATAGATGAAGGTTTTTAAAATCACCCCCTGAAAGCACTTTCTTTTTCTTTTTATAAACCACTTTCTTTCATTCTGTACTGCTAAGTGTGACTTGCTTAAAGACATAACAGGCTATGTTTTGATTTGGATTTGTCTACTTAAGTATTCTAAATGGTGATTTTTCTAGTGGTCCCCCCTATATATGTGTGCATTTTTCCCATCCATTTCTTACTAACAAAGGTTCCTAACTGATTATAGCAATGTGGAGGAAAAGAATGCATGTGAAGGTCAAGGTTAACGTCAAGTGAAAACAAGACACAAGCAAATGCAACTTACTATATTAGATGAAAAATCAATGTTATCCATCCCAGGTCAAGCAAGTAGACAAACAACAAGCACAAAAATACTTCAAAAAATTTTTTTTTTTTTTTTTTTTTGGTGGTTGAACCCAGGTCTGAGGATTGAACCCAGGGCTTTGTGCATGCGAAGCAAATACAAAGCTATATCTCCAGACCTGATACTTAGATTCTAACAGACAATTTGAAAAGAAATGAGAAACTAGCTCATGAATTCAATTTATATAGTCAGTCAGTCTGGATCATGTCCGTGAGCTGGTGCTGATAAACTGTATAGTTCCTGGCATAAAGTAAAATCTCATTATAACTGTTAGAGATCATTACTACTTTGGAAATAAACTACTTTGAGTTTTTAATTTTTATTTATCTCAATACAACAGAAAAATATAAATTTATGGATGTATAGGTGATATAAAATCATACATCTTGGGAATACACATACACATGTACAAGGCATCTTTTTCTTTTTCTCTCTTTCTCCTCCTTTCCCTCAGTAACATACCTCCTTGTATGTCCTCCTTCTGGTCTAAAGTAACCCAAAATACTAACCTAGTGCTCATCCTTCTATACTTTTATATACATATGGTCACATTTAAATCTATCTCTATGTCTGTATCTTATATTTACATCTGCATTTACATCCATATCCACAATCATATTATATCAATTTGGCCTCTATATCTATCTGTTTCTGTAAAAAAACACACAAAATTATATGGCCAACATATCACACAGCTTCACGTATGTGAATGATACCCTTGAAGTTATACAGCAGAAATTAGGTTAGGTAATGTATATGTACATTAATGCATATTCGTGTCTAAACCTAAGGATTTTTTATTTGTTTGTTTTGGTCTATGTTTAAAAAAAAATAGTTTATTTAGAGGTTGGGACTGTGGCTCAGTGGTAGAGTGCTTGCCTGGCATGAGTGAAGCACTGGGTTTGATCCTCACCACCACATAAAAAAAATAAAGGTATTGTGTCCATCTACAAATAATATATATATATATATATATATATATATATATATATATATATATATATATATATTAAAATAGTATATTAAATACATTTGCTTATATTTTGCTTTTTCATATCAACAATATCCACAGGTAATTTTTTCAGCTGAACTTTAATCCTTTCTCTTTAGTAACTACAAAGTATTCTGTGATGTGGACTGTGACATAATACATTTAACTACTCTTAATGATGAGTATTCACATGATTTCCAGTTCTTTTCTCCAAGCATAGTGTTGCCACAAACAACATTGTACATTATGTTCCTATGGGATCAATTGCCAGAAGTTGTCATGAGTAGAAGGATATAGATGTGAATCTTCTAGATTTTCTAACCCAGTGAGAAGTTTCCCCTCACCTAGAGATTATATGTGTAATTGCTTAGATTCATATTGTCGTGGTTTTTACATTTAAAATATTTGCTTACTTCTAACACATTATTATATTGCTTTATTTTTTTACTTTAATTAATTAATTAATTTGTACGGGGGTGGGGGTGGGGGACCTGAATTCAGGGGCACTCAACCACGGAGCCACATCCAACCCTATTTTGTATTTTACTTAGAGACAGGATCTCACTGAGTTGCTAAATTCCTCCATAAATTGCTGAGTCTGGCTTTGAACTCAAGCGCCTTCTGCCTCAGCCTCCCGAACTGCTGGGATTACAAGCATTTACCACCATGCATGGCTACATTTATTTATTTTTACATTAAAGTCTTTCTAAATTTTAAATCCACTTGAAATTGTTGATGCCAATGATTTAAAATAAGTGTAAATTTATTATATTCTAGATAATTTGTTATATCAGAATTATTTTATTAAATAAATCAATTTCTTGTTAAATTAAAATACATATGTCATATGTGTCTATCCAGCTATATTAATGCTATGAATAATATTAAATACTAAATAACAACATTTTTTAATATTTTTATTAAATAATGAACTTGGTCCATTATTCAGCTTTTCTTTGCTGTGACCAAAATACCTGACAAGAATAATTTTAAGGAAAAAAAAAATATTTAGGGCTCGTAGTTTCTGAGGTTCAATCATGGTTAACAACTCCATTTCTCTGGGCCTGAGATGAGGCAGAACATCATGGTGGAAGGATGTGGTAGAGGAAAACTGCTTAGCTGGGAAGAGGGAGACAGGGACAGATATAGTCTAAGACAACACTCCCAGTGACCTCCTTCCTCTAGTCATGCTCCACCTGCCTACAGTTATTACCTGATAGTCTATTCAACTATCCATGGATTGATCCATTGATGTGGTCAGAGCATTAGCAATTGCCTAAAAGTCCTACCTCTGAACTTTGTTGTACTGGGAACCATGTTTCCAACAATGAGATTTCTGGGGGACATTTCAGATCCTAACCAAAACAGCTGTCTTTAGTATTAGCTAGAGTAATATTTGCTCTTGATTTTTATTTAAAAGCCTATTGCATTACAGTTCAGTTTTATAGGTAATGACTATCATTTTTTTTATCAAATGTTTTCTTGGCATTATTTGAGATAACAAACTAACATTTCTTTTTAAATTATTTGACGTATTTCATTAAGTTGATAGATTTCTAACTAGGAATCAACTTTGCTTTGTTATAGTAAATCCTGTTTTATTATGTATTATTATTCTTTGCAACATGATAGATTCTATTTGGTAGTACTTTATTTTAAACTTTAATGAAGAATCATAAGTAAGATTTATCCATAATGTTGTATGTTTATGATGCTTATAAGGTTTAGGAGTTAATGCTCTTTTAGCTCTTATAAAATGAACAGGAGCCTGTTTCATTCTGTACTTTAACCTATAATAGTATATTTGGTATTTAACTGTTCTTTGAAGGTTTGATGGATTCAGTGGTGAACCCACCAGTCCTGGTGCCTTTTTTGGTGCTAGATCTTTGTTCACCTTTGCAGGTTCTTCGAAGGTAACACATATGATCAGTTTTCCATTCTAGTGCTAATTTTGGTAGTTTATATTTTGCTGTAAAATTTATCCACTTCCTCCAAATTTCAAAGCTAGATAAAATTTATGCATTGAATTGTTTATCCTAGTGTCTTATAACTCTTTTAATATCTCCTATAAAGCTCATTTTGACCTCTTTCTAACTCTTAATTTCATATATATATATATATATATATATATTCCTTAATCAAGACAAATATAGAATTTATTTATTTTTACAAAAAATGGAATACTAATTTTAAAATATTAATATATTAATAACTGGAGAAATATAACATCATTTTTGATTGAAAGACTTGATATTGTTGAGATGGCAATTTTCTTTTTGACATAAGATTGAATACAGTCCATTTCAAAATTCCTGCAAGTCATCTTTAAGAATTAGACAAGGTTAATCTAAAATTTATATTTAAAAAAAAGCAGAAGATTTAAAATAGCCAAATCAATGTTTAAGAAAAAACACAGTGTAGGACTTGTACTATATGATTTTAAGATTTAAAACTAGAGTTACAATGTGGTATCTGTGTAATGTCAGGAAAAGAAATTGATGGAACAAGATAGTGAGTCCAGAAATAGATCCACAGATTTATGGTTATTTGAATTTTGACAAAACTGACAAATTAATTGAATGTGGAAAGGAAAGTTTTTTCCATAACTTATGTTGGAACAAGTAGATGTCCATTTGACAAAAGTGAGTTGAGACTCCTTCCTATCTCACTGCATGCACAGAAGTAACCATCTGAGACAGATCAGAAACCTAAACTTTAGAAAGATAAAACTTCTCAAAGAAAACACAGGCTATCTTTATAACCCCAAGTTAAGCAAAGATTTCTTGGAGAGGGTACAAAAAGCACAAACCATAACATTTACAAAAAGATAAACTGGACATTATCAAAACTGAATGTTGCAGCTCTTTGGAAAGCCTTCATTAAAAATATGAATAAACACACCACTGTTTGAGAAAAAAAATAGTTGCTACACAAATATCTATTAAGGGCTTGAGTGATTGTGTGTGTGTGTGTGTGTGTGTGTGTGTGTTTATAATATTTTACACATAATGTAATCATCCATACTAATGACAATAAAAATTCAAGCAAATCAATATAAAAATCAGCAAAGTACATAGAATGGTCAAAAAAACACTTGAAAAAATGCACAACCTCATCACTTACCAAAGCAATTCAAATTAATAGCATGATAATTTATGGCTTTTACCTACTCCAATTGCTAAGACAAAAATTGCTGACAAAATGATATGCTACCAAGGAGGACAAGCAACTGTAATGCTCCCACATTTCTAATGGGATTGTAAAATGCTATCACTTTGAAAAATTCCGTAGCAGTTTTTCATTTAGTTATCCATACACATACCCCCAAATCCAGGTCCTAGATATTTACCCAGGCAAATAGAACATGTAATACATAGATGTGTACTCAAATATATATACCATAGATTTATTTATCACAGATTAAAAACTTCAAATAACCTAATGACCATCAGCAGGTAAATGGATAAACAAATGGTGGTATATCCCCTTAAATGCAATAATAATTAGTAACAAAAAAGAAACTACTGATACATGCAACATCATGAAATGATATAACACTTGTAATGTTAAACTAAACAGAAAAGTATGTAGAGTTTTTAAGTGCATTCATAGACATTCTAGATTAAGGCAAACTAATATGTTTTGATTAGTTGAAATTAGTTGTGGGGGAGGCAAATAGGAGCAATATAGAAAAAGGCAGGAAGAAACTTCATGGGATGAAGGAAATTTCTGATAGCATAATTTGGGTGATAGTTGTAAAGATATATACAATTGTATGCTTTTTCATTTTCTTACTTTTTTCATCATATCAATTTAAAAATATCAGGTTATTTGATGCTTTATGGAGAAAAAGGAATTAACTTATTTACTCATAAATATGTTGACAAAATTCAGACTAAGAGACAAGGCACACATTTACCCTTAGGTTGAAAGACAACTTCTGTGTTTATTTGGGTTAAGAAGTAAAATAATTAAGATCTTCTGCTTCTGAAACATCATCATAAGTGCTGGGCATGAAGCAAGGACCAAGGCTTGATTCTCAATGCTTCGGAATGACATTCTGTTGTCCTCTGTTGATTTAGAAAGAGAAAAGTATGTGGCTAAGTGATTGCATTAATCATTGATTATTGCACTAAAATTACTCCAAAACTGTAATGGATTAAATCAACAGTCACTCATTATCCCCACATTTCTGTAAATCTAGAAGCTAGGCAAGATTTTCCTGTATTTTGTCTCTCTCACAGGCTGAAATTATGGTGTCAGGTGGGCTGTTAGTACCATTCAAAAGCTCAGCTAAAAAAGGATCTGCTTCCAGGCTCCTGTGTGTAGGCTTTTTCAGGAGAGGAGAAGACAGGGGAGTGAATGAGAGAAGAGAGAGAACAAGATGAAAGTGTTGGGTTTTTGTAACTTAGTCAAAGAAGAGATTTTCCTTTACTTTTTGTTTTTATTCATTAGAAGCAAGTTACTAGGTTCAAGAGAAAGTACTGACTAGACAGGAGGTGAGGATCACTGTTGTGGTTTGGATATGAGGTGTCCCTCCAAATCTCCTGTGTTAAGACAGGAATGTTCAGAGTTAGTGATCGCATAGTGAAAAAGGAAACATAATCACTCCATCCTAGTATCAATGACTGAGTGGTAACTGTAGAAAGGTGGGGAGTGCCTGGAGGAGGTGGGTCACTGGGGCCTTACCCTGGAACAGTACATTTTTCCTGTGACTTTCTCTCTCTCCTTCCTGACCCTGCCTTGAGGGGAGCAGCTTCCCTCTGCCCTGCCCATGCCCTTCTCCCATGATGGACTGCTTTCACCTTGGGCCCAGAGCAATGGAGTTGGCCTATCTATGGATTGAGACCTTTGAATCGGTGAGCCCCCAATAAATTTTTCCTCTTCTAAGTTATTCCTTTTAGGTATTTACCCCAAATATGTCTTTTGTCACTGCACCAAAAAAAGCTGACCAAAATGATCACTGAAACTCATCTTAGAATTCTACCTGCCAAGATACAAACACTTCCAGGTTAGGAGATACTAAGTATGAGGCACTATTTTAAGAGAAATTACATTTTCCTGGCTTCAACATGTATAAAAATGTTTTTACCTTCAAATAAAGTTGAAAAGTTTACATGGTGCTATAGAGGAATGTAACAAAGAAAAATAACCTCAGAATTTATAGTTGTAGTATATAATATAAACTTTGACTGATAGTAGAATGAAATGATCTTCCTTAGTTATAAATTATTAAATTTGCATTGCAACTTATAAAGCTAGGTATTGAGTATATCATCTACGTTAAGTTTTTTAAAAAATTTTTTTCTTAGTTTTCCGAATTACTTTTGTAAATGTAAATTTGTGCATTATGTATTTTAATAGTTTATAAAAACAGCCATAAATAAGTTGATATGTCAATGAAAGAACTAAACATAACCACTTAACTTTAGAGTTTATTTTTCAAATAAGTTTAAAAAACTTATCCTCTATACTACTATTATTAAGCAGTTTTTAAAATCTTGGGGGAAAAGTTTTTAAAGTATTTCTAATATGAGAATAAACTATATTTGCTTTATGCAATATTTTGAAATTATTGGGTTTATAGAGAATACACTAAACTGTGTGCATATAGATTAATAATATTTATTAGTCAAACTCTGTATCATTCATATTTCTGGAAGCAAGATTTTCATAAGCAGAGGATATCACTTTTTGAGAAATCTTTGTGCACCACAAGAATGATATTAAACTCATGAAAGATCAAAAAAATGAATTTCCTCTATTTTATCCCATTGGAAATATAAAATGTTTATTTGTCTGTTATCCTGAATCCATCAGAAAGATCTATGGGAGAATCCACTCTATGCCTCTCCTGGCTTCCTATGGTTGCCAGATTCCTTGGCTTAAGGCCATTTAATTCCAGTCTCTGCATCTATCTGTACAGCAACTTCTCTGACTTCTCTGTGTGTCTGTTATGGCACTTGCCTCTGAAATAAGGGCCACCGGGGTCATACAGGTCGGCCTCTACAACTCAGAATATTCAACATAATTACCACTGGAAAGCCTTTAACCAAATAAAATAACATTAACAGGTTCTGGGGATTAGGAAATGCACATACTCTTTAAGAGGACACCATCAGCTTAGTCTGTATAAACTTGGGTAAGGAAAATTTCTTGCCTTGGTAGGGATTGGCTATTTTATTGAAAGTGTTCTGGTGTTGCTGATCTTAAAGAAAGACAAAGTTGGTCGCCACCTCTGTGTGATTTTAGGAATCTGTGTAAGATAGCCCCCCCCCCCCCATATAACCTCACAATATCTTCAATTCTTCTATAATTTTGCTGCATTGACTGGTAATTTATCAATACAAATTCAAGAAAGTTATGGTTATTTAGTGTGGCAATAAGTAGGCCTTTTCATGTCTTCTTGTGGGCTTGGATATATTTGGGGGGCAACAGGTATATAAGGACAGAATTATTGCTTCTAGAGTTAGGAAGACTATGAGTTATTCATATCTTTTTGTTTGAAATGTGAAATCAAATTTGTTTCTTTCAAAACTTGGCACAAATTTTCACAAAGTCTAAAATTAGAAGCTGAGGTCGAAAGTGAAGAGGATGTGAGATTCCAAATGCTTAAGGGACACAGAGTAGAAGAGAGGAGAACAACAGGAGGTGAGAGAAAATTTAAGACACCTTTGCCTTTTCCCCAGAGTTGATTAAAGATCTCCTGACTGGGTGAACAATATGGTTTAGTTACAATCCTACATTTTTCACCTAGTATCTGTTTCTTAATACAAAATTTGGAGAAATATAGGCAGTGGTTAAAATACCAGTTAAAATCTTCTAATTTACCTGAGAATCTAAATGAATTTAGGGGTCATAAAAACAAAAGAATCCTCATCCTCTCTGTCATTTAAAGATTTTATTATGATCACCATGCTAAGATTATTTCCAGTTGCGGTTTCAGCAGATCAGACATCACTTTCAAAGGCTTCTTGGAGTTACTACTTTCCTGCAATCCTTATACTTCTGACATACTTAGGATTGCTTTCTAGATCTGAAGCAAAAAGTCTGCTTATTGTCTGCCATATCTGTTATGTCCATTTTCATTTCTGTCTTTAGCCAGGCTGTCCTTATCTGACATGTGCCACTGAACCCTCTCACATCTCCTTTAAAACACAAGCAGGAAAATGCAGTGACAGCAGGGAGCCACCCTGAAGGCCAGTGCTCCAGGCCAGAGAAGTCAGCCTGCTGAAAGGGACACTAACCTAACTCGGAGTGGGAGGACCAGTGAAGCTAATTCAGCAACAGGAGATTTGGTGCATGATCTTTTTTCAGTCACACACACACACACACACACAATAGAAAATCTTTGAACCCCTTAAATATAATATCAGGTGTGTCCTTGCTCCACCATTACTTAGAAATGATGGATTCATTTACATGTATGCTAGAGATAACTGGAGCAAGGAGTCCGCATGTCAAGAATCTTAGGCTCTTAGTACCAGCTCTATAATTAATTCACTAAGAAAACTTGACCCAGTCATTTAACTTTTCGGGGCTTCGTCATTTCTGTATCTTTGTAGGTGTTCTCTTTTCTATCTGGAATTCCCTGACGTCTTCGACAGGCCAACTTTTACTCATCACTCACACTCAACTTGGTTATCATTTTTCTTGAACATCCCCTGACTCCCCCACCCACGGCTGAGCAGTTAGGCGTCACTTCCTTTGTGCTCCCATAGGACCATCACAATAGAGTGTTCTTAGACTCTGCTGCCTTCCCCTGCCCCCTGCCTTGCAGACTAGGAGCTCCAGAAAGCTAAAACAGTGTTTCCTCTATTTTTGAAACTTTAGCACCTGCCATGTGGTTTGCTATACAGGACACACTTATTCACACTTATTCAAATGCACTTTGTTTCTCTGTATTTCTTTATATGTCTAAAGAAGGAGATGGGTAAGATTGGAAGTATTCAAACTTTTCAAACTTAAAAAGTAGAAGAACCAGAACCAGGTTTTTTTATTTTTTATTTTTTTTTGTCATTGTTTTGGTTGACAACCTAAGATAAAAAGAAGATAGTGCTGTATTTAAAGGTGGGATTCCAGAAAACTGTACATTTGACATCCCCTCATAGAATACAGTTCTAGCAAGTGGAACAACCAATTAAAAACTGGTCCAAAAATCAGGATTCCTGAGTTCCCTCCCAGCTACACAATTCTTATTCTATGAAATTTATTTTTTTAAATAGCAGCATTTTTCTTTTTTTTTAAATTGAAAACTGTTGATGGAATTTTTTTAATGTAAAAATATTGACCTGGTTCCCTGAAAAACAGAATATAACACATAACCAGCTCTTTCCTTAATGACTCAGGCCCTCATTAGGAACACTGACTATTTCACTGAGCTGAATCCACAAAGGCTTTGTTATAACATGTTTATTTTCCTGTATCTTCCTTATCTGTCAGCTGTCATTTCTCTGGCTATCATTTTTACTGACCTAATAGCTCCCTCAGCTAATTTCTTCTCCCCAAAGCTTCTGCACCCTAAATTTTCTTCTTATAATATACTGTAATCTAAAACGATGAAAATAAAATTTGTTTAGTGGTGTATATTCACAAAAGGACAAATAGGATTAGAGAAAGTCTCTGTGGCTTTTGTGTTGGAACTTTGTGAAGATCATGAAAGTTACTGGAGATATTTAGACAATTGTGATTATTTTCTGGTTTCTAGGTCATTGATTTGGGAATTGCTACAGTCATGCTTCTATATAAGTGAGGATGTATATTCTCTAGAAAAACCACTCTTGCTATAATCTGAGAATTACTGTATGAATATACCTTAAATAGTTTAAAACATTTAAATCATTTTTATTTTTAACAAATCAATTGATAAAATATTGGTGTATAAGCCCCAAATCCATGTTTCCATATACTCAAGTACTCTTATACTAATATGTCACATACCCTAGAATACATACTCAGAAATGAACTTCAGAATGACAGAATAAAAACAAATATAAATGCTCATTCTAAAATTTTCTGCCTCTGGGCATAGTGAAACATGCTTGTAATCCCAGCTACTCAGGAGGCTGAGGCAGGAGGATCATACATTTGAGGCCAACTGGGACAACTTAGAAAGATCCTTTCTGTAAATGAAATTAACAAAAGGGCTAGGGATGGAGTTCAGCAGTAGAATACTTTCACAGCATGTATGAAGCCCTGGGTTTAATCTCCAGCATCATAATAAACAAACAAACAAATAAATAAATAAAAATAAAGAAAAAATTAAATTTGGTCCACATCTCCCCTCCCTCCACCGAGGACTACACAATTATATACCCTACTTGTGGACTTCTGGTTTAGATATCTGTGTAAATATGTTAACTTTGACTGTAGCTCTGCAGATAAGTCTCTGTTCAAGTAAAAACCAATTTAGCCACTTTTCAAGACATCAAATCAAATTTCTGTATCTCCAGAACCTAATATGTAGCCTGGCATGTAGTAAGTGCACAGTAAGTGTTCAATGGGTGTTAATGCATGAATGATAAAAGACTAAGTGGTCCATAAGGATGCTTTACAAATGGTTTAATTAGTTCTTTATTTTATTGCCTTGCTCATGTCAGACCTCTTTCACTGTGTGTCCATCTGTTGTTATCATTAATGTGTACATCACTAGTCAGGACTGATTATAAGGCACACTGGGATTTCAAAGGCAGGGGTTTGTTTGATCCAAAACTGGGGCATTTAGCTCCATGGGAAGACTGGTCCCTATGGAAGGTTTATACCCATCCAGGGTAATATAGTATGAGACATGGCAAATCTGGCTTACTGAACACCCTCTGGGGCATCTGGGATAATAGGCAGGCATGAGCAATAGTCATACCTAAGTAACGGTGTTTCTCCAAGGAAGGTATATAACAGTATCGTGATACTGGGAAGGGTATGGAGAAAGGTAGGAGCCAGTAAGGTCATTATTGGAATTTAGGGGCAGAGCTGTGCCTTAGGTCCTTTGCTTTTTACTCTGCACACTCACCTTGGGCACTCATAACTTTCAAGTTAGTAAATTACCACCAATACACCCGTATTCCAGACACATATCCTGCTGCAGACTGGATAGTTCCAACGAGCTGTCTTGCAGTACTGCATCATTTGCAGGACTCCCCCCAAATCTACTTCTCTGGAATGGTTCCATCTCTGTAGGTGATGCCACCACTGTCCACCTAAATGTGGAAACCTGGAAGAGCCCTTGATTCCTCTACCTCTTCATCTCTCACCCTTGACTATCTGGTTCAGTTCCCACTGCCAGACTCACTCTTAGTGTCCTTTTTGAATGTCCTAGTTCCAATCTCAGAGCATCCAAATAATTTAAAACATTTGAGCAGCTTTTATGATATTATCCACTATTACATGGATAATACATCCCCTTGTATTGGTTGAATGTTTGTGTTCTCTGTGTTCCCTGTCATATGTTGAATTCTAATCATCAAAATGACAGAATTAGAAAATGGGGGTTTGAAGAAGTGATTAGGTCCTTCTATAGCTTAGAACACAGAGAGGAAAAGCAAGTTCTCTTGTATTTCTTATAAGGACACTAGTCTCATGACCTAATTACCTCTAGAAGTCCCCACCAATACATCATGCTGGGATTAAAGTCTCAACATACAAATTTTAGGTGAACATAAATGTTCACTAAGTGACATCCAGTGAACAAATGAGATGTGGGCACTGTAGTTCTCATTAGGAACCAAGTTAAGTGATCAGTTAGAATGAGCAAATGAAGCAAGGGATGGGGACAGAGACAGCCTGGGTAACTCCCAGGTGCCCAAGAGTAACACTTGGTATAACAGACACCAGGTTCACGAACACCTAGATTTTCCCTAGAAAGACCTGAGTTTACCTAGAGAAGCAGGATAGCCTTGAAGTTAGACAAACTTGAACTTTTCTTCTAGCACTGCAATTCTAGCAATTTGCTTATAGGGTTGATGGAACAATTCATTAATACAGTTTGTGTAAAGTACATGGCAAGTGTTATGGTTTGGATATGAGGCATCCCCAGAAAGCTCATATGTGAGACATTTCAAGAAAGTTTGGAGGAGAAATGATTGAGTTATAGCCTTAGCCTAATCAGTGAGTTGATTCTTGATGAGATTAACTAAAGTGATAGAGTGTGGTTGGAGGAGGTGGGAATTGGGACCTGGCTTTGGGTATATATTTGTATCTGGAGAGTGGAGTTTCTCTCTCTGTTTCTTGATCACCATGATGTGAACTGCTTCCCTCTGCCACACACTCCACCATGATATTCAGCCTCACTTCAAGCCCTAAGGAATGGAGCTGGCCAGATGAAACTGTGAGCCCTCAAATAAACTCCTCCTCTATTACTGTTGTTCTGGTCAGATCCTATAGTCACAGCAGTGAAAAAGCTGACTAAAACAGCCAGATTACCTGGTATTTTGATATGGACCTTGTGATAGAATCATTATGCCATACTTATCCTTACCCATCAAAATGCTCCTGCTGTTTTTGTGATAATAGGTAATATTTTGAATACTATTTTTATTTTTAATTAATATAATTGTACATATTGTATACAGTATGATATTTCAGTTTGTGTATACAATGTATATAATCAGATTGCATATCCATCACCTCAATCATTTATCATTACATTGTGTTGGAAACATTCAAAATCCTCTACACTAGCTCTTTTAAATATATAATTCTTGTTGTCAACCGTAGTTATTCACTGTGATAGAATATTAGAAGTTATTTCTCCTATCCAGCTGTACCTCTGTATCCCTCAACCATTCTCTCTTCATCCCTTCTTCCATCTACCTTTCCTAGCATCTGGTAAGCACTGTTGTACTCTCTTCTTTAAAACAGTAGTTGAGATGTGTGTGTGTGTGTGTGTGTGTGTGTGTGTTTGTGTGTGTGTGTGTTCATTTATTTATTTGTTCTTGTGGTGCTGAGGATAAAATTAAGGATCTTATACATGCTAGGCAAGTGCTTTGCCCTAGAGCTACATCCTCAGCCCAACAATTAATATTTTTTAAAATATTTCCCACATAATCTGACATTCTTCCAAATCCTATGAAATTACTGTATTAAGTCTTATAAAGAAACACTATTGAGAGTTTCTCTTATTATTTTATGAGGCAACCAAAACATAGAAAGATTTACTAACTTGCTCAAAGTCATACAAGAGCAAGATAAAGCGTTTGACCATCTTGGTGATTCTACAACACAGCTTCTCATTTGTTCCTAAAATTTGTATTTTTATTTTGTTTCTTCCCCATTAAAGAGTAAGATGGTTAAATTTAATTGAAGGAGTATTTGCTGAACTACCCAGCACATGGGCATCATTAAGCATAATATGAAATTAAATCAACAAATATTCACCACTGACTATGACTTTCTAGAACCCACTTCTGATATCCCTGGACTGTAGCATGTTTGTGAGACAATTAAGAAAGTTGGGCAAGGAGATATAAAGGGATAAAACAGAATTTTCTGGAGCAGCTTCTTTGTAGCCAATTCCTTTGAGTACAGAGTGTGTTGCAGTAGACAGAGAGTCTTCCCATACATTTCTCAATACTAACACAGTCTTTGTCCAAGTTGATCTGCTTCCAACAGATTCCAAATAGTCCAGGCCTTTACAAGTTTTTAGGAGAGTAAAGGCACTTTATGACACCATATCTGAAACCTCCAAGTTAAAAAAAAAAAAAAAAAGAGGGAGGGGGATTGTAAATTATAGATCATTTACCAAAATGTGTTTTGGAGAACATAGTCCTAAAGAATCTTCAAAGGCCAGTGTTTTCAGGACAATTGAAATCAAATTTAAATGCACTGACTCTTTAAAGGTAAGGGATGGCTCTTTTCAATCAATTGGAATAAAATCTAATTTTTGAAGAAATAAAATTCCTGGGATACTTCTATTCATGATACTTATAGAAAGAAGGTGAATCCAATGTACATTTTCTTCAATTTTGATAACATTACTGATTCCTCTCTAGTCTTAGGGTCAAAAAAGAATTGAGTTTGTTTGGTCGAGGTTTTGTCAACTAAATTTTGCATTTATCTCACGACGACATAAGGAACAAAAATTATCTGAATATATTATTCAAATATTTTATTTCTGCAAATTACTTTACACCTGTTATTATTGGCTCATCAGGTTGAGCTACATTCAGAACGCTGATCATGTTTTTACTCCCAACTACATTTTATCTCCCCACAGACATCAGTGGTCCAGAGAGGAATGCATTCTGCAACAGGTCAGACTGGGGATCTGTGCCAGCTTGTCCTCAAGGGTGTCTATCTTGCTTGCCTAGATGTCTGCACTGGACTCATGCAACCGCAACCGGTTTTACCTGATATGGATCCTGTTTGACCGAAATGAATAAATGAAAAATAAGGCTGAGGTTAAACGCTCAGCTGGAGCCAAGCTTTCAAATTCACGTGTTCCCTGTCCCACCAGGAAAGTTAGATATGTGGGTTCCCCCGACCCTGCCGTTTTCCCTAGTCCATCTTAAAGGTTTCAACTTCCCCTGAGGGCACTCCTTTAGATTGTGGTCTGGGGTCAGGATTGGAACAGAGTTGGGTGACATTCCTGGTAGGGTAGAGGGGACGACTGGTCAGGTAGAAAACTGCTCATTTCCTCCTTTTTTCCCAGCTCGGGTGGGCGCAGCGCTGGAGTGAGGAGCACGCGCCAGCCCTGTCCGGCTTTGGCCTCCTGACCCAGACAGCTCCCAGCGCGAGGGAGCGCGCGGCAGAGCCCAGGGCCCGCTGCCAAGAGTTCGAGTCCTCCCCGATCCGGATGTGATGAAAAGGAGCAACAGAGGGAGAAGTGTTTGAGAGGAGTGTAGGAGTGGTGGAAGGCGGGAAAGAGAGACAGAGGGGGGCAAAAGTCCTCGTCGGAGAAGAGCTGGCCAGAGTGAGCTGGCTGGAAAGAGGGGGCGGAGTGCGCGGAGTCAGAGCCGCCGCCGCCGCTGCCGCAGTTGCCGCCACTGCGACGTCTGGGCTGAACCCTAGGGAGGCGGGAGGGACGCGCAGGGGCGGCCGCCGCCGTCGTCAGGCCACCAGGGCGAGATGCGGCCGCTGCCAGAGCCTCGCTAACTTTCCGGGGCGGAAGAGGAGGCGGAGGAAGGGGCTTTGAGCGACTGGGGGGATGCAGAGGTAGGTGGCCGAGGTAGGTGGTGGCACCCGGCCGGGACCGGGGGGGGGGGGTCTGACCTCCTCCTCCAGCTTCTCCTCAGCCCGATCTCTCTTCCTACAGCCCCCTCCCAACACCCCCGGGCTCGGCCGCTGTCAACTGTACTCTGAGCAGTTTTCCTCGCAGGTTTCATATCAAAACTTCCCCGGGGAGGAGTTTGAGGGAGGGAAGCGGAGGGGGAGGGAATGTCCCGCAGGCGGAGTGTGCTCTTCTCTAAAAACATTTTTTTTTTTTTTTTTTTTTCGTCAGAAGCAGTCGGTTCCCTGCACTCGACACCTAGCAGGCCTTCCTCCGTGCGCCCCGCGGGGCGGCGAGCTAGGCGGCGGCGCGGCGGGCTCGGTGCAGCGGCCCATGTCCAGCGCGGGCGAAGCCCTGGCTCCCGGGCCCGCGGGGCCGCAGCGCGCGGCCGAGGCGGGCGGCGGCCGGCTGGGCTCCCCCGCCCAGGGTGAGTGCGCGCTCGCAACTTGTGAGCTTCTTTTTCATTGTTGCGTTTTAAAGTTGGGTCCCCGGTGTACTGATGGGGAGGGTGGTTTGGTGCTCTGAGGACCCATTCCCATCTTGTAGTTGTGAACTTTTGCACAGTTCGCGTTACTCAAGCGAGTTCGCCCAGGATTCTTGCCTTAGATCAACAACCGGATAGGAGGGCGGGATGGGCTGGTCCCTCCACTCCCCCTTCCTTTGGTTGCGGAGAAACAGGATGACAGGATTGCTTCTTCCTTAAGCATGTGCATTTCTGGGCCTAAGACTCAGAGGTATGGGCTGGGAAGCATTTCCCTAGGTGTCCTCAGTCCTGGTGCCCTCAGATTCAGGATGGCCTCCAGCTCCCCAACGAACATGTGTGCGCTCTCCTTTTCATCTGTTCCTTGTGGGTACTCTGCAGTCCGGTTGATAATCCAGGTTTCTGTGACCAATTACTTTGGAATGACTCCTGCGTATGTTTTCAATAATTGTTTTGCTTTGAAATAAACAAGTATTTTAAAAGAAACGTTTTCCAAGAATGAATTAGATCCTTTGTGTTCTTCCAAAGAGAAAATACTACTGTTTCTTGGGAACTTCCATAACAAGCTTTTAACAAAGTTAGACAACATCTTTCTTCTCTTGGAGGTAATATCCTTAATGTTTTCATTGGGTCTTACATTTTTTCATACATTTTTCTTTAAGGACCATTTTAATGTAAAGGATTCTGAGACTGATAAACACGAAATAATTTTCCAGGACTCTAAAATATACCAAACAGTCTTGACTTTAAGCATATCTGATAGCTACCTCCTACCCCCATAATAATGTAATGAGTTTCTTGGTTTTTTGCTTTTTCTTTTTTTAAACTACCAAAAGATGGAAAAGAAGTTAATGTTCAAGCCACACTAGATAAAAGCAGGAAACATCCATGGTTAAATTAAAATGTTCTGGCATCCAGGGCTGTTAAATTGAATTACATTTATCATTTGCTTTGAAAGAGTGACTCATTTTTTTTCTAAACAGAAAAAATAAAAATGATTAGCTGCAGAAAAGCAGAGAACTCGAATGATAAACATATGTTTTCCCAGAAGCAACCCATGTTCTACACATTGTATTGTCAACACAATCATTTTCCTGTCATTAGGCATGTCCTCAGTAGTCATATCTACTCATTGATGGGCTGTTTATGCTCCCACTTGAGCTGTTAATCACTATTGTTAAACAATGCTTATGTCAAAAATCAACATCAAACACCCAAGGAAAACAATTTGATTTGGAAATAGTTAATATGTGTGATATTCAACTTTATTAGTATGCATTTTTAAAATCAGCTGGAAGAATCTGCAATAGTACTTAATGCACCTGTGTTATGCAAAGCTGCCTGGTGTCATGTGATCTGACTTTAAGAAGCAGGGCATCTAAAAGGGCCTGAAGTAGAACCTTTGCTGTATGTAACACACAGGCTCTCAGACTGGAAACTAGTAATGTATATATCAGAAAATTACCTTAGCTTCAAGAGGAACATTGTCATACACTGCTTTTTTTTTTTTTCTTTTAATTCATTTAATTCTGAAAACTTTAAAGAATAGAGATCTATTTAATTATAGATGTAAGGTTGATTTTTTTTTAAAGAAAATCTTCAGTATCTACTAAACTATTGTATTTTGAACAGGTAGGTTTTTGTAACGTGTATTTTAAAAACTTTATTTTGGAGTGAGTAGGTAAGTGAGAAAAATGTTTTAAGAAAGTTAACAGAAAATGACATTTAATGAAGAAGGAAGTGAACTAAATCTTCCCATGAAAAATTAAGCAAATTTGCAAGTATGAACTTAAACATAGATGTTTTTTACATATCTAGTATTTTTGCAAAGAGATATCCATACTGTATCCCAAGGCATAAGACCTTAAAATTGGAAGTAATTTAAAGATCCACAAGTCTGTACTCCCCAACAAATAAAGCATTCCATTCTATATCCTTTCAGGTGGTGCTGAGAATCCTACAGTATAGTTCCTTCTACTTTTTAGATTTAGGAATTAGAAAAGGTGTCCTTATTGAGAGCACAGTTCTGTTTCTTAAAATATTCTGCATTTTTGTTGTGATTCTGAGGGATTTACTATTACTTTAAAAACATTAGAGAGCATGGAAATCTCTCCTGTGTATTTCAAAGATTGTTATAGAGCAAGGACAAGAGCTCACATGCTACAGGCTGTAAGAAGGAACCAGGACAGGTGTCAGACAATAGGAAACAATGGGATTTCAGAGAACTGGAGAGCTCATGGGCCAGGCGGCCACACTCTTTAGCTTTAACCAATCATTGCGATGTGAGTTAATAACTTCTGATATTTCAGGAGATACTGGAAGTTGGATTTTTATGTGTTATTTCTCCATTTCTAAAACTTGCAAGTTTTAGAAATTACTAAGTCTAATTTTTGTGCAGTTCAAACAAAACTACACCTGCAGGGTATGTGACCTGTCAGGAGTGATTTGTTACCTATATTACTGAAATTAGAAAATAAACAGGTAAACGGGACATATAAAATGATTTCCCTATTTGTGACTAAGTTTTCTTTTGGTTTGTTTGTTTTATTTTGTTTTGTACCAGGGGTTGAACCCAGACGTGCATAACCACTGAACCACATACCCAGCCCTTTTATATTTTGAGACAAGTTCTCACTGAGTTGCTTAGGGCTTCTCTAAGAATCTGAGGCTGGTTTTGAACTTGTGATCCTCATGTCTCAGCCTGCAGAGCTGCTGGGATTATAGGTGTTTGCCTTATGACTAACTTTTAAAATATTGGGCTGTCTTCTTATGTGAAGATTCAGTACAAATTCCTTGAGAGGTGAAGAACAATTTGGACCACATTGGATTCTGAGACAGAATGAGTCTTACATATGGTTCCTCCAATTGTCATTTTTGTTTTCTTTTTTAAGAAGCACTTTAAACGTCATTGTGTTATGAAACAACATTGAAAATCTAAGTGTTTGAGCTTTGGTGCAGTAGTTACTAGAATTTGTATAATTGAAAGAGACTTGTAATTAATTGCTTCATTCATGCATTTGTGACTTGTAAACTAGAGGGATCTTGAGAAAGAATTTAGTAGAAGGTGTTCATTTTTTTAGGTGAAGGAAAGGGCATCCAAAGTATTTAAGTGACTTGACCAAGGTCCCATACACAGAAGTAAGAGATTAGGTAGACGCACACACTGTAAAATATATGTCATTGTGATGAATGTGGTTGAAATAGAGAATCAATACAACTTTTTCATCTGGGGCAGATGCATCAGAGTTAATAGGCTTTGGATATTGTGAATCACTTGAGCCTGTTTCTGTCCCCACCCCCACCACATTGCATTTGCCAAGATGTAGACTGTTGGACTCTTGAGTGCTGGAATATACTTTAATGTGATAATGTGTGATTTAATGCACTCTTCTCTCTTGGGAGAGTCCTCTGAGACTATTAGGCGGACTTTTCATAGCAGGATGCAAAATGCCAGTGAAGTTAATTAAAAATAATCTAAAATAGAAGCTAGGGAGAGAATCTTCAAGTTGAAATTACATAAGAAGAGCTTTGACTTAGAAGCTTAGCTGAGTTGTCAGGAGTTTATAGTGGCTAATCAGATTTCCTTTTTGGGAAGCCTGTTTATTTCAATTTATATAAAGTATGCTTATGCACATCAGTATTCTTATACTTTTGTCATATTGTTTTATCCTTTTAAGGATGACATTTCCCAAAACGTGTTATCTTTGGACAGTTTCTATCCCTGGTCCTCAGCTGGGGATGATTTTGCCCTCCAGGAGACATTTGCCTCTCTCTGGAGACACCTCTGGTGGTCCTTATGCAGTGGAGTGTGTGTTCCTATTAAGAAGGGACCAGTAATGCTGCTCAGCATCCTCAGTGCACAGGTTAGGACAACCCCACACCCAAGAATGATCCGGCTCCAAATGTCATCAGTGAGCAGTGTTCAGCTGGAGAAATCCTAACCCTAACCCTCTCTCCCTCTCTTTCTCTGTTTACTGACATCTGTTACTTTACACTGGCCTTACAAAATCAGATTCTCAGGGTGTGGGACCAAAGAATCTGCATTCAAACAAGCTCCAGGAGTTCTCTAATTCTAGCTGAGAATTGTTAATTTGGAGGCACTTGTAAAAAGACATGTTGTGTTGAGGGATTTTATGAACAGGATAATCTCCTTTTTATGTTAATTTTTGGAGGGGAAAGTCTTCAAAAAGCTCTAAAATAATTTCCTTTCAGCTTCCAAAATTTAAATCATATCACTCCAAGTAAACACTCTGCTGATTCTCTTCAAATTTTTATCACGTATACCAGTTCATACACAAAGTACTTCAGAGAATTCATCCTGTAAAAACTGATTTGTTTTCAAAACAATATGTACTAAAATAAAATATATTTTGAACATGGTAAGAGAAGTACAAAGTAAAAGTTAAAAAGTATGAGATAGTAAGTAAATGGGATTTTAATACTTTCTTTCACGACTTCAGTAGATATTCTTGTCCCGCTATCCTACACTTTGGAGATCCCAGCATGTAATGGTCCTGAATATCCACATGAGTTGTGTTCATTTGCAATTTAGACTTTTGGAACCTGGATTATGTTTTTTCATAGAAACAGTGATAAATTATATTTAGCTCCATAATAAATCTCAAAAGATTGTTGGAATTATATTTTATTAAATTTTTATGTCTATAATGGTAAATCCCAGAGAAATTAGTATTGCAACTCTGACAGCCACGTATAAATAACCAAGAACAAAATTAAAGTGAATAGAAGCTGGTTTAAAACACTTTCTGAATATGAATGATTATGAAAGGACGGGCTTAATTAGAAAAATAGAAGGTGACTTGTCTGGATTTGGAAGAGGATTCAGGAGCATTTTCAAGCACCTTACAACTTTTTTGTTTGTAAAGGAACTAATGTTCATTTTATAATTTTAGTTCTAGAAGTGCAAGGCTTATCAGAATGGCAAATTCATTTTCTATTCCTGAAGAAAAAGAATCACATGAAGAAGAGAAGAATGTAACTTGGGAAAAACTAATAAGAGGAAGGAGGGAGGTGGGAAGGGAGATAGGAAGGAAGGGATTAAATTTAAGAGAACATTTGGAGAGGTTGAGCTGTTTGAAGTGATGACTGTGCAGAAATGTTCTAAGGGATAACATGGTGAGACCTGAGCTTGTGGTTGGCGTGTGTAGAAACAGGTACTATAATAGAGGCACAAAGAAAGTGTGAGGATAGAACTTTGGAGAGAGAAAGCACCATTAGAGGGGGATTTGGAAAAGCCTCAAGAAGAAGTTTTAATTCTAACTAGGCTGGTTGTAGGCCTCAGTGTTGTGGAGATGGATGGTAGAAAGCAAGACATGGAATGTTGGGTACTGCACCAAGAACATTTTATGGTCCATATGGAGGAACAGAGAATGAGTGCAAAGATAGGGGAAAGTCAGTTTCAGGAAACTTGGTTCTCCTGCTGAGGAAATGGTATTTTTTATGTATAAAGGAACATTTTTCTTGTCGGCAGTGGTGAGCCATTGAAGGTTCTTGAGAAGGGGGAAGTATCAGACCTGATACGTGTTTTTAGGAAAATAAATCTGGTGACACTTGGAGAAAGGGGCAAGGGTAGAAATGGCAATCTTCGAGGAGTCCATTTCAGTGGGCTGCCAAAAAAGTAGTGGACCTAGGGCAGCCTCTGTCAAAGAGGAACAGAGGAAATAGATTTAGGAACAACAACAGAAGCAGAATAGAGCTCTAGCTAGTGTCAAATGCCTTCTTGGACATCAATTTTAACTTGATCATCTTTGAGTCTCCTGAGATTCACATTGCTCACATTTTGATGAACTGAATTCATATGATTGGGTAAAATATTTAATATGGGAGATGGGGGAAAGCTGGAAACTTAAGGTAATACATAGGTTTGCTTTGTAGCCTGAGTAGAAACATCAGGAGCTGTTGAGTCCTTTTTTTTTTAATTTTAATTTTTATTTTTTGGTTTTGGGGATTGAATCCAGGGGTACTCAACCACTGAACCACATCTCCAACCCTTTTTTGTATTTTATTTAGAGACAGGGTCTTGCTGAGTTGCTTAGGGCCTCACTAAGTTGCTGAGGCTGGCTTTGAACTTTCAGTCCTTTTCCCTCAGCCTCCCAAGCTTCTGGGATTATAGGTATGCACCACTGCACCCCACTTGAGTCTTTTGACTAGGCTGATTCCAGGGAACTTGTCCTTAATCATGAGGGCCAATAGGCAGCTGGAAATGAGAATTTGTAACTAGGACAGTGGTGAGGGTTAGACTCTGAGGCCAAGAATTTACCATCACGTTGCTGATGAGTGGGCACAAGAGCGAGGGAAAGGACTGAAGACTGAAGTTTAGGAATGGATGTGCTCTAGGGAGGAATAGTGAAAATAACAACAACAACAACCAAACTACAAAAAGAGTTCCTAATGATTCCTCACAGAAGTGTTGGACATTTGGTGGTTATGGAATATAATAAAAGTTGTCGTTAAAGAGAAACAGATGTAAGGAAGGCCTCTGTTGAGTGGATGGAGTGAACACTCTCCCTCCACATGAATGGGAGGAAAGCCAAGGGATCTAGAAGTAGGCCAAAGGTGACAGGGAGAGGGATGGAAGGATGTTACTGTGGGTTTTTGTAACTGAAAGAGTAAAATTCTTGAAGGAATTCTTTACCAGTTTTTGGAAAGAGAGCAATGTATCCTTTTGAGATGGTGCTGGGAGAGAGTGATTGGTGATAATCCAGAAAAAATCTGATCTAAAAAAGAGAAGGAGACTACTGAAGGCCTCTATCTTCTCAGTGAAGTAGATGGTAACATTTGCTGAAAGCAAGGGAGGTTAGGATGAATGGAGAGATTGGAGATATGTGGAGAAGATTTGGAAGAGTGAAGAATTCAAGAGGGAGTCACTTGGGGGCAAACAGAGCTGCTTAGTAACACTTGGGGCTTACCTAAGAATGAATGGCATGAATTCCAGTGGATATGGGTTATCATGGTTGATTGCCTTTCTCAGAAACAGCACATGGGAGCTTGGGAACAGAAGCAGAGAGAATGGATTTTGAAATTAGCACAGGGTTGGATGTTGGCAGTGTGGAAACAATGTGAGGACAAGGGACAGATATCATGCATGTGTGGGAAGACTTTGTTTGTACTAACTGACCTTGTTTTCCAGGCAGGGTAGAGGAGCCAGAGAGCCCAGGGATGCAAATGGCAAGCTAAAATTTATGGTCAGGGAAGATTATGCTTGTTTGCTTAGTTTGGTCAGTCTATGGACAAAAATTTAATATATATGATCCAGTGACCTTTACAGGGCTGCTAGGGAAGGCATGGAATTTTTGGGTGTGTAAGGGCTTTTCCTGTTTCTTTGAACCCTATTTCCTGGTTCTTGTTGAGGTGATTTCATGGAAAGAAAGCCGAATAACAGAATGCAGTTATTTTACTAGTATTATATTTTTATAGTCATAAAAGACTGGGGGAAAATAAGGAAACATAAATTGACCCAATCTAATGTTATGCCATTTGCAAATGGAAGATTACTTAGAACAATAACAAACAACAGAGGAAGATTCAATCAAATTGTTTTTCTGAGATAATGTAAGTATTCCCCTGTGATAAAGGCAGAAGATAAATCAACTGATTTCTGTTTCTACTTCTAAAAGACTTTATTCAGTTTTTATTAAGAGCACACTGATTCTGGACTGTCTAGATTCTAGATTTTGGAGAGTGTAATGTTGGTGATTCATTGGAGCAAATCGAAGATGGTGTAGCCTTTTTCTCTCAGTGCTGTATATGAGTCAGTGTTTCAGATGTCTCTCTCTCTTCTCCCTCTCTGTCTTGCCGGTAACACTTTCCTGAAGTTACTTAAACTCTTAATAACTTCTTTTCTCATTAGCATGCATGTCCTGAATGAGGAAAGCTTTTGAACCTTAAGTCTTTGAAACTGAGTTATGCGTTCCATTGTGTAGGCTCATTCTGATCACTTTGGGTTCCCTGAGTAGGAACTATGAAAGAGTGTAACATGAATTCAGTTTTGTTTGTGGTTTCTACTCCCAGTCTACTTCTGTTTTCAGATTCACACCCACATGATCTGAAGTAAGATGATTCATATACATGTGCCTTTCTGTCTGTTTTTTTAAAGGAGTCCAAGGAATAAAGTCTGAAATTGATGTTTATGGTAACACAAACGTTTTCCAGTTAAGACATTTGAAAGGGAAAACCCTGTCTACAAATATATTTTGTGTTTACTATGTACATCTACTATGTCCAGGGTCCTGTGAAGATTATGAATGTACAATACATTGTTGTGCACTGAAGGAATTTCTAAACTAGTTGAGAGAGGATGAAATATGAATCTCTAGCAAATTAAATTGCAATCCCTTATTTAAATATCAATTCAAGATTACAACAAGAACATATGACAAATTAGTTGATGACCAGTTGCCAACAAACTGCTGACATCATTCTGGAGCTAATACACTTAGAGGTTGGGAGAGAATCTCAGGATGTGAAGGAGTTAGTTTTTGCTGGGCTTGGAGCATCTAGTGAACTCAGCTGAAAAATACTCAGACTGTAGTTTTTTTTTTTAATTGTGCAGAGTTGAGCACTAAAAATAATGCAACATGTGGTTGAGTACGTGACAGGCACTCAAGGCTAAGTGGCAGAGTATGAAGGAACCAGCCCCCTCTCTTTCCTATCTTTTCTCAAATGCACACTCCTGCTCTTTTTTCATGATGGATGCCCTTCTGATCTCTGGGGTCTCTATGAACATAGACCTACTTTGTTCTTATTTCTTTCATCACCCAAGGAACATGCAGGATTTTGGAAGGGCTTTACTGTTTGTCTTTGAAATAGAAGGTGAAATTATCAAGCACAGGAGTTTACAATATAAAATATGTACTATGTGAGAATAACCATCAATGTGCAAATGAGTGTAATTCTTGATCTAAGGAGCAATATATTCAGTCTTTCTGATGTGAAAGTAATTCTGATTGGAGAGGAAAGAAATTGAGACATTGGCAGGGACATGGAGATAAAAGTACAGATTTGGGAGAAATTTGGAAGGTGTATGTAGCAGGATCTAGTACTTGATTAATGTTGCAACAGGAATTAAGGGGGAAATACAGTTAATGCTGATTCTGTAACTATCATGGACTGAGATGCAAGCCATAGTCGGAGGACCAGGCAGGGAGAAAAGCATAGTGACAAATTGTGGGGAGTGTTGAATTTCAGTGGCTAAAGATGGTACCTCCACATAGGATATATCTATCCAGGATAGTGGATCTACATGTTCTCATGCTGGAGGAACTGAAATGTGGAGTTACTGAGATTGCAAAGACGGTATCACGAAAAGATAGCTTTCTAGTGGGCTTAAAGGAGAATCCAGAGAATGCTAGCAGAGTCAAAGCCAGGGAGGACAAGGTCGAGAAGATGTAAGGCCTGGCTTCTGAATTAAATGAGAAGCTTCTGGATTGGGCATATATGAGAATTAAGAAGGGACTTAAAACCAAATCCATATCTATCATTCTCAAATCTAAGAAATCAATTTTAATACAATACTAGTTTACTCATTATTATCTTATTTATGCCTTTACCTCTTGGAAACCATCCTCTCCGACCTCTGTTATTTATTTACTTCAAGTTTAATCTCCATAGCTTTGAAATTCCTTTACGGATTAAAGCAGCCCCTTTGATTTGCTTTTGATTTTCACTGGCCATCATTCTTGTAATAAAACCAAATAAGGATGGTTTCTGCGCCTAACCAGAAAGCCAGAGAGAGAAAGTGTTCCTGATCAGATAACTCTTTGAGAGTTAACAGAAATGCTTTTTAAACAGCAGCACTTATAAGAATGACTCCATGAAAGACTAAAGATGGGTGTTTCCTCATGTTTAAAAGGGGAAGATGTAGAATGAGGCACATAGACTGCTAATTAAGGGAGCTGCAGAGACTTGGTGTCTGGAATTCAGCCACCAGTTATACAAACTCTATTGTGATAGCTTTCTAGATAAGATCAGGAAGATTCTCCTGCCTTTAAGAGTAAATTAAATGTAAAACATCTGAAAAACCATCCAATTGAGGTTGTTTAACACAAGGAAGGTAGAAGAACACAGCGCTGTCACATGAAGTGAGGGTGAGCCCTCGCTTTTTTGATTTGTTTACTTTGTTTGGTTTTTCCAAAGGCAAAATATGATGAATCAGTGAAAATGACAGGGAAGTGGATTTTAGCCAAATGTGAGGAAGGTCTCTGAATAATTAAAGTGGAGTAAGCTATTTCTTCTGAGGCTATTTCCCTACCCCTAACGTGAGTCTGCTCTTCTTTGGGCTGCTGGGTGCTAAATTCATGTCATCGGGTTATTCCAGGGACCACAGAGAGCATAACTCCAAATTCCAGAAGCCTATGAATGTTTGGCTCTAGCATGAGCATACTTATTGGCTGAGTAAACATAATTGAACCTGGATTTAAGGAGGTAGGAGTTTCTGTGTCTGTGGGTCAGTCATCCTGAAAATATATTCTTAGCATAAGGAACTTAGTTTCAACTTAAAAAGTACTGGCGATTAAGATGACTGAGATAATGTGTTCTGGTCCCCTGAATCATGTTATCTAACTTCCCTTACTTTTTCTTTCTTTCTTTCTTCTTTTTTAAGTGGAAGTTGCAGAATTTCTACTCCTCCCCTCACTTATATAGAGCCCTGATTTATTCTGATATATTTTTTACAATTGTAACATTTTGTACCTATTCTTGTACATTTATATTATATTGTATGTTCTGTTTATTTTGTAATTGTTTTATACTTTCCTTATGTATATGCCTTCCTTTTCCTCAAATCCATAAACTGATAAAGTCAATGTCTCCTCCCCTCCACATTCTTTTGAATCACACCCTAAACTTCTAAATTGATAAGAAGCCCTTTGAAGGAATACATTTTAAGTCTTGCTCAGAACTCTAACCACTTTTCAAAATACTGGTAGCAATGAATTCATTAAATTAAGTTGATTGAAGCATTTAACCATTCAACAAACATTTATAATATATCTGTAATTGCATAATAACTTTTTTGTGTTTACAAGATTATGGAATGTTCTGGCCATGCTCAATCATTTGTTAAAAATGCTTTAGGCATTGAGATTTTGAGATTTTAATCCATTTTAGAACATTAGACAAAATAGGTTAGTTTTGCTTTGTTCCTTAAAGGTCATGGGACTCAAGGTTTTTTTTTTTTGGATCAGTAAAGAAGTAAAATTCCAAAGCCTAAGGGCCTTCCTGAAAACTGCCTTATCTTTGGTTTTTTAAAGGTTACATTTGGGGAGCATTTTAGAATTTCCACATTTTTGAGCCTCTGGGAAAATCCAAACTCAGTTTTTTACTTTTCTGAGAGATTGTAGTCTCAGATTACTTGAGATTCCATAAACTAGAATGCACATAGATTGTAATAATGCTGGTGTTTGGATGGAAGAGTAAAAATAAAATTGTTCAAAGCAAATTTGTTTATAGAGAAAGGAAGTATAGAGTTTTGAACAGTAGCAATATATGTATTTTGCAGATTATAAATGATCTGTCATAGATTATTATCAAATATTTAATTGAAGAGTATGAGACCTAACAAGCAGAAATCCCCAAATTTATGCAGAAAGAGAGTTTCTTATATTCCTTTCTGTAAAATAGATTTATACTGATTAAGTTTTATGAGGCTTTGTAATGATTTCTGCCAACTATCCTCATTTATATACTCTTTTACTAAGTAAGCAAATAAAATATGGATAACAAGTAGAAAATGTATTTGATGATTGGTTTGTGAGCTTATACACACCTTTGCCTAGTTCAGTAGAATATTTGAGGTGGCTTATGAGAGTACATTTAAAGAAAAGATTAAAACAGAATAATGGAAAATGTGGGTATCCTAGGAGATCTAAGCTTGGGAAAAAAATCAGAAGGTAGAGATATAGATTCAATTTTGTTTATAAATTTGAGTTAAAAAGAAAGTAATATTTTTATATCTAGACTTACATTGTCTACCAGGAAAATAAAATAGCACACATTTTCAGAGAAAACAGAACATTTTTTGTGCAGTCTGCAAAGAGATCATTTGCAATGGTTTTTCATATAGGGATTACTAAATGTATACTTCCCTCAACAGCCTCCCTGTGATTTGTTTTTAGCAGGTTTTTAAAATATGCTGTATGTCATAATATTTAATGTAATAATAATAGCCACTGTGAATGAGACCTTGCTCATTCTGCTTTCTAGGGTTAGGGTCATTTCTACGTCGACCTTACGAGGTAAATACTGTTGTAATTCCCATTTTGAAGTGAAAGATTAACTTGCCCAGAATTCATATCCTTAGTGGTGGCCCAAGCTCCTTGATTTCAGACCCTGTGCAGAGAAGGACTTAGGGGTAGCATTTCTGCCTCAGAGACTCTAATGAGAATTTATTTTATTCATCTGGAAGAATTCACATATTTGAGCTTTTAAATTGCAATATTGTCCCTATTTCTTGGAAAACTATGGCATGTTCAGAACTTACCTGTTTTAAAGTTCAGTCAAACACTTACATGTAATAACTTTGACAAGTGCATTTTATCCTGAAGCAACATTCCTAGGTTCTTCCATTACTTTTATTTGTTAAAAGCGTTCAGCTATTGAGATAATATATTTGCTTTACTATAAATTGATAAAAAAAAATCCGTCTTCAATAGTTGAGCAGTTGTCGTATAGAAAAGGTTAAATTTACCATTTGTGCCTACAAAAGACAGAACTAGTACCAGTTATAGATTAGCCAAAGGCAGATTTATGTGCAAAATAAAGAATAACTTACTCATGCACTGAACGGACCAAGAATAGAATGTGTTCCTTTGTGAGGTGCCATTCCTTAAAATGTTGGAGAAGGTCTGAGTGTTGTATTCAGGTTTTCTCTGCTGGGTGGGATACGAAATTAACTGAGCTACAGATCCTTTCCATCTCTGTATTTTATCATCTTATTTCCAACCAGATATCTGACTAGGACTTACTCTGTTTTCTCATCAATAAAATTGAGCTAATGCTTTTATCCTCATTATATCATTAATGGTTCTGAAGATCAAATAAATCTGTATATCCAAGTCCTTGGAAAACTTCTAAGACAGTACTGTAATTGTAAAAATTATTTCTTTTCTTTCAGTGAAAGAATTTATGTGACAACTACATACCAACTGTGTGGCTCTTCTGTGGTATACACACACACACATATGTATGTTATATTACATAAATTATTTTGTATTATACATATTACAAACTATATATATTTATATTACATAAATTATTATCCAGTTTATTTAAGGCTCTTAAAGATTTTTCTTTCTTGTTAATCACCATTCAATTACTTGATTCCCCTATTGTTTAAGTGATACTACCAAAGTTTTAAATTTGGATAATGCCAGCTAGGTAAAATATTATAGAACTTTAAATTAAGTGAAAATTCTGTTTACTTGAATCTTTTCATTCTTCCTCAGCAAGAGTAATCAAGATTGGAGAGGACTGATACCATTCCTATTCTTCTTTAGAAAAATAGCAAAAAGTAGCTATTGATTTTGTAAGATAGAGAGTCATTTCTGACTAGGATATATTGTATTTAAATTGATCATTTAGAATCTTTATATTTTTCTTTTGACTTTTTTTTTTTTTTGCCTAATTCATGCTTGTCACTTTCTTTGAGAATTAACTCAAATCCAATGCCTTACAAAGGCTTTGCTATGATTTGCTCTCCTCCATTCTAAACACACTTCAGTGTGTATAGGAGATTTGGGCTCTATTGTTTAGCCTTGTGCAGAGTCTGACTTATAGAATTTGAGGGTCAGAAAGGCCTCTGCAACCATGCTGCTCAACCTTCATTTCCCGATGAAGAGGATGAAGGCAGCGAGGCCCAGTCAGTGTCTGCACAGCTGGTCAGTCTTTGAGCCAGAATTATGACCCTGGGAAGTTTCCATTAGCTTTTGTTTTGTAGCTGCTTGATTATTTCATGTATGAGTGTTTGGTCTCCCAAGCTGGAAGATGAGCTGTCAGGACCCAGCTTTTTTCCTCATCCAAACATCTTTCCCCATTTCTGTTTCCAGACTAGGCACACTGGAATGTCCACTTGTGAGGCTTTTGGAGGCAGGTTCCAGTGCTGCATGACAACCTTTGCTCAGTACCATTTTTAAAGTGTCTTCAATTTTTATCTTAATATGTAAAACATATTTCTTTTCATCCCATCTATTAGCAGAACTGATTAGTATTATAAATAATTCAGGTTTTGTATTCTCATGGTTGTCCTGACATGGAGACAGAACTAAATAGCTCTATATTAATTAGATGATTAGATAAAATTTCATTTTCTGATTACTTGGAATCCTGTGACAAGGTGATGAGTAGCAAGATATGTATCTGAGTATTTAGTATGCTCTTCTAAGTTTTTTTTTTTCCCCTAAATAGTTGTATAGTGTAAGAGAAGAGCTTGCTTAGAACAGTGTCCTTCAAACCTGGCCATATGCCATGACAACATTACTCTTCCAGCAGCCTACCACCTGAACTGGGACCTGGGAGATTGGGGGAGATTGGGGCCTGTGAATCTGCGTATGCTTAAAGAGTGCTACAGGTGGTTCTGGCTCAGAGCCAAAGTAAAGAACCCTTGGTTAGAAGAAGAGCATTGTTGAGATGATGAAGGTTGCTTTTAAAGAGAAAATTGCTATATTGGGTTGGAGTACCTGTCAGATGCATACAGAAAAAGCTACAAATGGTACAAAAGGTACATGGCTGAAATCGCCTAACTGCCCACAGAGTAGTTGAATTGCAACTACAGATCTCTAGAATGGAATTGATTCGACTAAGACTGTGCCCTCTGTTTCTCGATTCAGAAACGACACAGCAAACCTATGTTGTTACAAGAAATCTGTTGTTAGAAACTGACATTCTATCATCATAATGACTAATGGCTTACCCACCCAGTTAAAAATTATACTAAAGTTGGTTCTGTGTTTGAATATCATGGTTCATCTTATACCTGTTCACCAATTAAATCCTATTCTCTAGTGCATTTCTTCAATGGGTTATGTAAATACCCAACACATAGGGGCTGCCATATAGGTATTACATGAAAATGAATAAAATATTTAAAAAATATTGATAAATGATATGCATACATGAGAAACTCATAGAACAGTCAAGTGCTCACAATGGTTCAGTTTATGCAAATAGAGAATTGGTAAAGGTTAATTTAAGCATTTTACTGGGAACCTTTTCTGAGCTTTGCTTTGGGCTGGGTGCTGTGGATCACAGCAAAAAACAGAGACTAATTTTTGTGCCAAGACATTTAGTTTTCAAAGGAGGCAATGTTGGATAGACAGATCATTATGATGTAATAGTAGTTGCATATAATTTATTATTCTTGAATATCATGAGAAAGAGAATGATAGCTTTTCTTTTCCTTTTTGAAGCGTGTCCTTTCCTCGAAAGGACACTGGGGATCATCTAATTCTAGAATTACTCAGATAAAGAAACTTAAAAAAAAAAAAGTGTGATAAACCATCCTTAAGAAATATTTAGAATGGGAAGAACTTTGTTTCCCCTGTAGTAGGAGGTTTCATAATTGTAAATTCATGTGTATATGGACCACATGGCATTTTCATTTATTCAGTGGCAAGTCGAGAGGGTCTGTGTTCAGCACTCGAATATTGGACAAGATTCAAATATGAGTCAAGTGTGTCTAGAGGCTCTATTCATACCTATTTTCTTTTACTCAGCAATGCTTCATAATGCCTTGGTTTCATGAATTAATTTTAATGGAATTAAACTTGAACAGCTCAAAATTATATAATTAATTTCATTCAGCTTCAATTAAAGTTACTAATTGAATCAAGCCTACTAGCATGACACCTGGCGGCAGTCGGCTACATGACAGTAGCAGGGAGCATATGAGACTCTGCTGAGGAGCTAGTTCATGTGTGCTACTGAGTTTGTGTAAAAATCTCTTTTATTGATAATCTCAGAGAGGCCTTGGGTTGACTGTAGCAGTGGAAGATTTCTGGTGTTGTTTAAAAGAGTAAAGATTTTAATTGAAACTAACACATCTCATGAAGATTACATTTTCCCTATGATAATGCTAAGTAAATGTTACGTAAATCTAGAACATATTGGTTTAGCATGCTTTTAATTTATATTTTACTGCTGTTTGAATATGGTTTCACTTTCTAAAAATACTTAGTATTGAAGACCCTATTTTTTTTTACACAGATCTCAGACTCTGGATTTAGTCCTAAGTTCATGTCCATCTATTTTCATGTGTTGAAATGTGTTTCATGGCAGAACTTTTCAATTGTTGTGAAATCCCTGTGGTACATGAGAAATTTTTGCATGTGCAGAAATTTTTTCCTTCCACTGGAAATGTTAACACGGTTGACTAACAACTTCTGTTTGAGTCTCTTTCCTTTCTTTGCTTCCATGGCTTGACATCATCCTGTTTCTCTAACTTCCTAACTGCATAGTCTGTTCTTGGTACTCTTCTAGTAGAGTCACTCTTTTGGTGAGGTTAATTTGAAAAGGTTAATTTGAAAGGCTTCAGCAATCTAGTTTAGGAAGATGATTGTTTTTAAACTATGCCTTTTGTTTTTCTGGCTTGCAAATTCAAATACCCAGTGATGAACTCATCTGCTAGATTGTAACCTCTCGATGCAGGTCGGGGCTAGGTCTCATAATTCATTGTATTCCCTTCACCTAACACAATGCCTAAATATCTGCTATGTATTGCATATATGTGCACGTGCACGCACACACATAAACACTTATAAATGAATAAATCATTTTTCTAATCTCCAGGTTTCCCCAATGAAATCCATACTAAGAATTTGAGCATATCAAACTCCATCTTTGGTATCTATGCAAACTTCCAGTTACTTTCTCATATTTATCCTTCTTTCCATCTTGTTATTCTATTAATTACGTGCTCACTAACTTCTATATGAACTTTGCTGAGTTTCCCTTACTCTTTTCCCCCTCTTAGATGTATCCATTCTCCAGGGAGTCTTAAGGACACAGTGCACTGGAATCATCTGAGTGAAGTCCATTCTCCTTTAATTGAAAAAGAATTATTGGTCGTGGGGCCCACAGATCTGCTTGAAAAAATAAAAGCTTTCTAAGTTAATTAAAGTGCAGCTGGTATTGAGAACCACTGGTGTGCACAGATTTGTTCATCTTCCTAATATGTGACTTTGCTTAGAAGTTTAACTGGTTACTTAGGCTTTATTTATCTTGTTTTTGAATTAAATACAGATATCTCATCTTGGCCTTTAAATATCTATGTTTCTAATCGAAACTTTGTAGTCTTACCTCCTAACGCCTCCCTGAAAACACCATATAGTTCAGAGAGTCAAAATCTTTGTCCAGGTGTCTGCTTTTAGAGTTTGCCTATGCTGTTCTTTATCCTATCTGGACTTTATGAAACCCTTCTAATTTTTTAAAGACCATCCAACACGCACCCTTTTCTATAACATCTTTATTGATCTCTGTATTCAGTTGAGTTTTTTTTCCTTCTTTTGAAATTCTTTGAGTTCTCTGAACCTTTTCACATTTTACCTTGTGTTATAGGTTGCAGTTTCTTTGACATGTGTTCCTCACAAGACTTTACATTTCCTTACATATTGGCTTTTCCTTGAGAGTTTCTGAACCTGCATATGAACCTCCCATATCCCCAATACCCTTCTTCTCTGAGGATGCCTTATACATGACTTTTCCCCCTAAGTTTTCTACAGGAGGAACTGTGTGCCTCTGTACTCCTCAGTCACTTCTCGCAACTGTAGGCTAACTTTCATCTCCACCATTTATTAGAGTCTCTTCTCCTTTGATGCACCTTACCTGTGTGGACTCACTTTCATCTTTGATCTAACTTCCACATTTTTCTATCATGGCAGATCACTTGCTATGTTAAAATTATTTGTTTTTTTTATAAATTTAATAGATTATTCTTAACTATGAACATCTTTATTATCTGTGAGCAGATAGTAGGTGCTCAATAAATGTTAGTGAATCAGTAAGATGTAGTAGCCAATAGAGGTCTATATCTTTTACTTTTTTAAAATTATGACAGACTTGGAGACATTAATAAAAATCTGTTAACTAAGAAATTAGAGAAAAACATGTAATGTTCAATGATAACAAATGTATATTCTTTTTTTTAATTCAGAAAAATGTAATAAAGACAATATTGAAAAAGATGTAACTCAAGCTACCAATGGCTTCACACATGGAGAGACGCAAGACCAGACCATTTGGGGGACTCCTTCAGGTGGTGAACTTATCAGAAGTAAGTATTCTGTGGAGAAAATTTGAGTTTGGGATATGTCTATGATAATATGGTCTCCATTAAATTTCCCATATAATTCTGCTATGAATCTGTACGTCAGCAAGCAAAGTTTATCAGAAAGTGTTTCCGTTAGTATTTTAAATTGCAGAGCTAAAATGGGCATATAAATAATGCTGTCATTTTTCATTTTTTCTTTAGAAAGGAAGAATTGACTTGTAAATACTGGATTCAGAGGTTTAGTGAAAACTTTATTCCTTCTGGAATCATTTCCACACACTGAAAATCAGACAACCCTAAGTAAATGTGGACTGTGAGACTAAAAAAAGAAAGATGGCGTTGAAGGACAAGTCATATCTTGATAATGCCATGACAGTCCCTGTTTCTGGCCAAATGATTCCCTTTTTTTTTTTTTTTTTGGTACTGGGGATTGAACTCAAAGGCACTTGACCACTGAGCCCCATCCCCAGCCCTATTTTGTATTTTATTTAAAGATAGGGTCTCACTGAATTGCTTAGTGCCTCGCTTTTGCTGAGACTGGCTAGGAACTCATGATCCTCCTGCCTCAGCCTCCCCAGTCGCTAGGATTACAGGCATGAGCCATAAGCCTGGATCCAAACATTTTTTACAATTAATATTCTATCATTATTTGTGTGTTTTGTTTTGATACTCTTGCCCCGAAATCACTCTGTAGAATATATACAGAGGCATTGGTATATTTTTGTTGTACTCTGGGAATGCCCTGAAATGCCACCTTCTTTTGGGTGCTCTTTAGAATGCTGATTCTGTAAGAAGTTCTGTATCCCATCCTTTGGAGCTTATGTTCTGGTCACTGAGTTCTCCCAGGTGGGATGCAGATGAAGTTGCCATGAAATGAGTGATTCTATGTAGCTGTAAAGATCAACATTGTGCCACACTTGGAAGCGCATAGGAGTAAATCTTTTGAAATTCTTATTCATTTCTCTGTCTCAGTTTTTCAAGGTGTACAGGAGAATTCATTTCAGGGAATCATGTACTGTTTTATTTTATGTAAATTATCTGTTTATCCAACTTCATAATATAGAGATTCTTGTGCTGCCCTTTGCCTTTACTCTGAAACTTGGGACATTTCTCTCTTCTCTAGAATGGCTAATGCCTGGCCATAACTGGCAAACAGAATAAAGCAGAAACAACAAATAAGCAAACAAACAAAAAACCCAGAGAGACCAACTTTGCAGAAAACAAACAGTAACACTAAAAATGTCAAAGAAGGGAATTTCCACTTTTCGAACAAAAGCTCTAAAAATGAGTGTATTGGAGTTTAATTTTAGAACTGTTTTGGTTTTTATACACTTTTGTTTGGAGGAGAGAGTAGGAAGGAAGGAAATGAGACTCAGAAATCAGTGAAGAACATGATTTATATAGATTTTTGCAAAGAATCAAATAAACATTATTTCAAATAAACATTTATTCCCAAACATATATTGTTCCCCTTTTATCTAAATATTAATTGTACTGTTGTGAAACCTTACTTTTTGTGAGATACTGCCATATATTATTTGTGATTTTCTAGTAACCAGAGTTGGAACTAGAAGAGGTCTGAGAGACAATTTTAACTTCACTTGTTGGGAAATATGAATTTTTTTTTTTAATCTCTCTTTCTTTCTCTCTTTTTTTGATAGTAACAGATGACAGAATTTTAAGTTTGTGTTTCATTTAATTGATTTGTTTCACTTAATCTCCTTTCTTAGGAAAGGCCCACAATAGGAAAATGTGACTAAGATCTCTTAGAACAAAAATAAAATACAAATAGTGTTGCATAAGGATGTGGAGAATTGTGTTAATGTGTTAAATTTGTTTGTGCTTTTTGGTGAAGCTTGTTTTAGTCACAGAATTCAAACCATTAAAGAGAATGGATTTGGGGCTAGGATGAAACTTGGTGGTAGAATGCTTGCCTGGCAAGCAGGAGGCCCTGGGTTGGACCCCCAGCACTGCAAAAACAAACAAACAAATGAGAAGAGATTGGATTTGAAATGCATTACTCTATTGTCTATACTGATTTAAGTGGACACTGATCAAAAATACTGCAGGAAATAGTTTATTGAGATAATGATGCAATCAGTGCCTTGGGATACTGGAGCATTTGGGAACAAATATTTAGTTTCCCACTAATATGCACTGAAAGAATGTAGAGATAGGGAGATTTATCACCCCCTCTGAGGGGGCTGCTGGGAAAACTGACAGATGAATGGATACACAAAAGATAATGACCAAAGACAGTAATGCCACTTCAGCTGGAAACATGAGCTGGCAAGCATTTCCAAATATTTGTGGGTGACATCTGACTCTGAATTTGAATTACAGATTTCAAAAACTCTCATTTCTGTTATTTCCCCAGTTACACTTTTCTAGAAAAAGGCTATTTTGCTGCATCTATAGGAAAAAAAAAAAGATATCTGGATTTGCAGAGTGGAATATTTTATATCATCTTTAAACCTTACTCTATTCTGGACAGCATTTCAAAGTTTAGTATTATGATAGTGCTTGCTATTCCAACTCCATGACACTGAAGTCTAAGTAGCTGCCTGACTTTCCCTCTTTGGCCTTCCCCACAGAGTCCCTGACCATCTCTGTCTAATTTAATGTCTGCCTTCATTTACCTTGAGGTTAGGGGAGATGTGTGTTTTCTTCTTGCTTCAGCTTCTAGCACATTTTTGAGGCCCAGTAAATCTTTTGTAATAACAATAGGCCCTGGAAAAGGAGACTCTGGCTCAGAGCTCCATGCGGGAGGAGGAGAACATCTGTGGTGAGTCAGGACGGGCTGGCTCCTGTTCCAGGAGTCCTGTGTGGCTCCCTGAGCACCATGGAGGAGGCGGACAGCTGGCTCTCACGGAATTGATGTTAGTGTTCCCACTGTAGTGAGAGGTTGGTTGGATGGAGGGATCATCAGAAAAATGAGGCCGGCTGGGGTGTGGGAACATTTTCAAATGCACAACCCACTCTTTTTGCCAAGCTTCCATGGGACAGCTCAGCTGCTAAGCAAGAAGCAAAGGAGAGTCACTGTTGAATATGACTGCTTTTTCTTTATCTCTTCTGAAGAGTGGTTACCAAGGCTTGGCAACTTACATCTCTGTTGGCCTGGATGCCTGCTGCCTTCTTGGTTGGACATTTAAGGCGTAATTTATAGGGGACTGTTCGCTGTCAGTGTGCTGAAGCTGTTTTTACTTTGCTGAGAATAACTGAGCTCTGGAAAGTCAAGGGAGTGGCTACTTTGGAAATTGCATTCTAATTAAAGGGTGTATTCTCAGGCTTCATAAACGAGATCCAAGCTGAGAATAATTTCCAAATTATTCTGTGAACTTTAACCTTGACCTCTGTAGACCACCTGCTAGCAGCTCATGGTTGGCTCACATTCCACACAAAAGCTTGCACTTTGTCTTCCCTGGTCCTTCTAGAAAATATTGCAGGTGGCAGACCTGGGGTACAGTGGTCTTTTAGGGTTTGGAATTCAAGTTGGTTGCCCCTGAGTTGCTAACTTATTAGAGACAATCCTTTCTGGAAGTAATAAATAAAAGAGAAGAAATCCATATGGAATCAAATGTTTTGAATAAATAGGCCACACACAATATGGTGAGGGAATGTGCCTTGTGATTCTCTTTCTTATGAAATTCAAATTAAAACAGGACAATTCCAGCCACTTAAGTTTGTTAAATTAAAAAAAAAAAATAGTCAAATTAGTTAAGAATTAAAAACACAATGGAGGTTTTGGGAGGAAATTGTATAATTGAAAAATTTCTTTTATGATTTTTCATTCTTTTACAGTTTGAAAGGCTTTCATATTGTGAGAAAATATTTTGGTATGTAATTTAATTTTTGGAATGGAGCTTAAATTTTGAAGTTTTAAAAAAAAACTTCTTTGTATGAGAGAACTAGCTAAGGTTTTGACATTTCCTTTCAGATTAGTATATTAGTATATATGATACTTTACATCATTTGAAGCTGTATCTTGTTTTAACAAACACTCTTCCTCTGACTTGGTAAAATAAACGTTTCAATGAAGTGACACCTCTAATTAATATTAATTTTTCTCTTTAACCCAGAATACGCATAAACTGATAACAGGCAATAGACAACTTTTTATGTCTAGTTAGACTTGAAAGGGAACTGAAGTAACATTTTGATCTCAGTCTTTAGGGGTAGAAAGGACTATGTGTATGCATGCATGTGTACCCGCACACACCTGTGTACCCTCACACACCTGTGTACCCGCACACACCTGTGCACATACTCCAGCATATTTAATATTTTGCTTTAATTTAGGTCAAATTCTACATCCTAATTATTTCCTAGAAAGAGCTTACACTTTTCTTTGTTCCTCTTTATAAAGTGCCTCAGGTCTCTATCTCAGATATTTTCTAGGTCTTTCTGAAAATTCTTATTACTTAACTTTATCCTTGGACATTGCTTTTACATAAATGTCTCCTAATTCTAAATGTCATTACTTAATTCCAGAAATTTTCCTTAGCTTCTCTTCTGAAATAAATTTCCCATTAAACTTATTTTGTTCAGCTAATTCTCTCCTTTGTGATTTTACAGAATTCCCATGATCTGAAGTAAAGTTAGAATGCTCTACTTAAATGGTAATCCCCATTCTGTTTAACCCATTTATTCATTTTGAAGAGTTTTTAGCTCTCATAATAGTAAGCACTTAATTGGCAGTGGAATGCCAGCCGTTCCCTGGTTCACACGTGCCCACTCTCATGGAGCTGCCGTATCCTGTCTTTTCACTCATCCTGCCACTTGAAACCTTCCTCTTGGCATCCTCTGAATTTCCTCTCCACATCAACAGGCTCTGCTATTAGGAACTCCATTATCTCTTTTCCCAGCCTTTGCCAACTCACCGCTGATCACCCTTTACTGAATACTTGGGGGAAGGCGCCCTTTATGTAAAACTCGGAGAAGAAAGCAGATACTCAGGTGTACAATTATATACTTAGAGCATTTCTTGCTTAGATGTTGCAGAAAAAACAGTGAGAGAGGTTCAGATTTAAATTTCTCCCACGGCTTTCTTGTTTAAATGTACATTTCAACAGGCATTTTCTTTAAAATTTACTTTATATAAAAAGGACCATAAGCGGAGTGCATGGGCGCATGCTTGTAATCCCAGCACCTTGGGAGGCTGAGGCAGGAGGATTGTGAGTTCAAAGCCAGCTGCTGCAATTTAGCAAGGCCTTGTTCAAAATAAAAAGTGAAAAGGGCTGAGGATGTGGCTCAGTGGTTAAGCATCCTTGGGCTCAATTTCTCCCCCCACCTCAAAAAAAAAAAAAAAAAAAAAGCCATAAACAAGCTCACAGGTAAGTACTACCCAGCAAAGACTGGTAGATGTGAGTTTCTCAGGTAATCTGGGATATTTTTCTTCTAAGTTTTCATGCTCATTGCTTTTGGGGACAGTTGCAGGAATAAAGCATTCTGACTTTTGCCTTGCTAGTGTCTTTTCCTCCTCTATTTGGCTTTCAGAAAAATTCTTTGTTTTCAAGATGCTGACCATATGCTATAGTTCATATACTTTGATTATTGCTCTAAAAGAGAAATATTTAACTGTCAATTATCCCAAAATCAAAATAAAGGCTTGATTTCAGTTTGGTGGGTAATCAGTGGTCATTGTTAATGGTCTACTGTATTAGTCTCTTGGTCAGTGGCACACATTAGGCTGTGTTCAGGAGCAGATACGAAGTTTCCTGATGGATTCCTCCTCGGGATGCATCAATCCATGCTCACCTGCGTTCTGTCCAAGAACCTGGGGGAACCACCCTCCATCTTTTATTTTGAGCATCCTAAGGTCAGGGGTTGGGTGGCCAGTGGAAACCAGTTTCCAGGTTTAGATCACTATTGTGGTTGGGTAATTTACCCAACTTCCATGAACTCTAATTTCTCATTTTTATTGATTTTTAAATTTTATAATTTATTTATGTACCAAGGATTGAACCCAGTGACACTTAATCACATCCCACCATCCTTTTTAAATATTTTATTGTGAGATAGTGTCTTGCTAATTTGCTTAGGACCTCATTAAGTTGGTCAGGCTGGCTTTGAACTCAGGATCCTCCTGCTCATCCTCCCAAGGTAATGGGATTATTAGATATGGGCCACAATGCCTGGCCTAGTTTTTCATTTTTAAAGTAGAGATGTTAGCACTAATTACCCTATGGTGTCATTTTGAGGATTTTATAAGAAAATGTGTATGGCATGCTTAAGTCACACAGAGCTAAATCAGTAAATACTCAATGAGTTTGTTGGTTTTCATTAATATTATCCTTCAGCTCAGGAATCAATGTTAAGACTTCATTTTTCTTAGTCATCATGGTTCCATTAGACTGCATGCCCAGAAGGGCAGGCGTATGTAGATGAAGGTTTTGCTGAGATCCTTAGTATTTATGTCCACATAAATTAAGCCCACATGTGTTGGGCTCAAGTTGGTTATGAATTTCAGTGGGTTTGAAGTGACAAGAAGTACATAAACCATTTTTTTCATAAAGTGAAAAGAGACATTGCTTAGCACTTATAGAAATTGATGTTTCTACATATACCTCTTTCTCTCTCCTACAAACAAAAGGGTTTTATTTCTTACTTTTTTCTAGATCGTTATAGCACCTGGATAAGTGATTAGAATTGTTTTTCGTGAAGATTGAGAGTACATTTAAAGTGCTTTGTATATCATAAAATGCAATATATTTGTTGTTATTGTTGTAATTATTATTACTATTAATATTATTCTATTACTCGACTCTTCACTCTTATCACATACCATTACATTTGATCTTTAATCTGTATCCTGCTTTTTTTTTTTTCCCTTACATTATTTTCAATTTCTTCCTGATATCACTAAACTCCCTTAATCTTCACTGGGAGAGAATAGATGTTGCTGACGCCCAGGTGGTAGATGAGGAGGATTCATTGAGGGCCCCTAACTTTTTTCTCATTTGCCAGTTCTTCAAGTTTCGGAGAGGAGCAGAATCCTGGGAACTAGCTTAGAAATTATTTAAAAAATGTAACCACTGAAGAAATAAATAATATTCAGTGATCAAGACCACAGATGCTGTGGTCTAGATAATTTTAGTTCTCAGACCTCAGACTTCCTGGATCTGAACACTCTGTGAGCTTATACATAAATTATTTTTGTATGTTTTTATATTGAATTTCTGAGATGAGAATCAAAACATAATTTTGAAAAACTGACTAAAATGTCAATTTCATTGAGATTGAATGCTTACAGTTTACTGATACTGTTGGTGAAACAGTGTTAAATAATACAGCTTAGTTCTCTGCATTCAAAGTTTGCATTCTTGTTGGAGAGACAGGAATTTATCTTGAAATTAGAATGTGTGTCATGAGGGCTCCAGGGGAAGGGCAGGTTGTGTGTTCCCAGGGGAGAAGCACAAATTCTCACATAGAGAGGGGGTAAGAGAGAACTTTCTAGAGGAAGTGATATCTATGATGACCTGAAGGAGGTCAGCCACTGAAGCAGGTTGTGGGAGAAGATGAGTTCAGAGTGTTCCAAAACCTTGCAGATCTAGAGGTAGGAGAGGACATGGCCAGGCTAAGGAAAGCTGAAGTTTTGCTTAAGTTGGTTTAAAAATATGAGATGAGGTGTGGAGAGAGATGAGAGGGCAAGAATTTGTTAAATGGTTAAATGAAGATGGAGGATATTGAAGGAGTAAGGACCTACTTGGGTTTGTGTTTTAATTTGGGTATATTTTAGGAGGATTACTTTTGCAGTTTGGAAAATACTGTGGCAGACTGTTTTGTTGTGTTAATCCAGCTGAGAAAGGAAGGTGGTTTGGACTGGGGTGATGGCAGGTAAGACACAAGAAGGTGGATTTATCTTTTTATGGAGTGGAATCATAAGACATGTAGGTGGGAGAATGACAGGGGCTGGGAATGCAGCCAGGGATTTTAGTTTGGACAAATGACAGACGTGAAAAAAGGATAATGGGGCAAAAGATTTAGGGACTTTGTTCAAAGAGGGCTTGAAATGATAGGCTATAGATAGAAGGGAAAGAAGTAAAGACAAATAAGAAAATACAAAGGGGTTAATAGTCCTTGAAGGTTTTTAGTGTTTAAGAAAAAAAAAAAAAACTAATGGAATAGATGTTGGAACTGAATAGGAAATGTGGAAAGAGAAGATGAAATATGATAATGGAAAATATGAATTTTAGATTTCTGAGGTGGAATAATCTCTGTGGGGTCAAGGCCTGAAGTGTGGTCATGAGTTTGGGTGACCGAATTAGTTACTCCCAAACCAACAGTGCTGGGTTTGGAAGAGGCTTTGGAGACTTGGTACAAGTTGTCCTATGAAACAGGTGGGGAAGCAGAGATCCAGGTGTTTGTTCTAATCAACATTCCAGTAAGTAGCAAAACAGGGGTTTTATCTATTTTGGACATTTCTCCTGAGTCCCTCTTTGAACCTAAATGTTTTTGGTTGTTGCAGCCAGTTGGTTTCTCAGGTTCTTTATAGTTTTTTCCTAAAGTCTGTTTTTAATTTGATATTTTCATACCTGAAGTCCCTGAAATGAGTGAAAAATAATACAAATTATTAGGAGCTGATGGTCTTCAATATTGTAGGACTCTAAGTGATCTTTTTCATCTCTAAGTGATTTTTTTCATCCAGTAAATATATAAACTTAGGATTGGAAAAGATACACCCGAATATATGTGTGTGTGTATGTGTGTGTGTGTGTGCGTGTGTATCTCAAACTGCTTGTGTGTGTTTAGTTTTTGCTTACTGCTAGATTTACATCCATCTCTTTCCAGTGGTTTCCTTCAGGGAGTTATATGAAATTGAATGTGGACATGTGGGTTAAGAGGATTTCCACTATAATAGTCTATGTATTCTCTTCTTCATTGCTGATTTCATTCTCAATGAATTATTTTATTATATTAACAGCAATAACATTTTAAAAAGAAAATTCTCCCCTATAGCTAAATATCAGGGTGAAGGTCCCACCTTCCAAAGCTGCTTTAGAGCCCTGTCACCTGTAGGACATGCATCAATTTACAGGTAGGCCAGGAGATTTGGCTTCCTTCAGGTTCTTCAAAAGGAAGGACCAGTTATAATATTTGGAGGTGGAGAGCAGTGAAAAAGGAGAACATAGGATCTCTTATTCAATAATTATTGTGAATTTCAGTAGAACAGTGTCATGGTATTAAACCCAATGTTGGGCCCTCGTAAGTCCTGGGCTTTTCTGAGACTATACAGGTCACAAGTCAATGAAGATGGGTCTGGCTGGAGGCCTTAAAGAAGTGACAAACATGAAATTATACCATATACTAATTTTATATTTTTTCACAGCAAGTTCCTGAAATTCAGGATGAAGGAATTTTTCTGGGCTTGCACAAATCAGTTGATCTTAGTCAAAGGCATGAGAAATTGTATTGTAAGGAGCAAGTGCCTTGAGCAAGCTATGTAAGGCAGTGGTCTCAGCCTTTCAGCCACAGCCTGGAGAAGGGCTGCTTCCAGCTTTATCCATGACTCAGTATAGAGGGTGAGGGGTGTTTCAGAATAATGGGGATTGGTGGAAGTCCCTCCCTACCCCTCTCAGGAGCTCAGTTTCCTCTGTGCATAGCTAGGAGTCCGTACTGCAATTTGTCCCATGTTTCTTTTAGCTAGTTCTCTATCAAAAGCTGGATTCTTCCCAGGTTTCTTGGGTTCTACAACAAGATACACAAAAGCCAAGGGAAAGCTCTTTTAAAACACTGAGATGATGGTGTCAGAGGGTGAAATTACATTAAGTGAAACATGGAGAGAGTGGGTGGGGAAATTTGTTCTGCTTTGGAACATTATGTAATTAAATACATTTTACATGGTTCTTAAGAACTTGTGAGAACTTGGATTGAAAACATTTAAGAAAAGAAAAAAGATTCCCACCATCTCAAATTGTCATGAATAATTGATTCATGCCAGTGTGATCATAAGACCATACATCTTATATCTGTGGCTGCCCATCATAACTTGTCTTCATGAAAAAGATATGAATGTATCATTTATGTGGAGGCCTGTCTTTGTAGATTATTTTCACAGCATTCCTTCAGAATTACAAAGGTGCTGTCATGAGCACAAAGGTGAGTGACAGCAAACACACCCAACTAATTGTGTGATTAGGAGCAATTATCTTTTTTCTACCATTCCTTGTGAGGTAGGCTCTTGTATTTGCTCTTATATTCTCCCATAACCAGCTAATTTTTTAAAGTCTTATCAGACAAATAACTCTGTAAACAAATATTTACTATCAGAATTATCAAATTAAACTCATATTCTTACATATTTAGGTTTTTAATATTTCAGCAAAATGAAGGTGGCTGAGTTTTGGTTTGGCTCTGCATTTTTTAAAGAAACAGAACAAAGTCTCTCTCTGCTTTACTTAAATGTATAGAATTTACCTTTTAATTCTTAAATAATAAAACCAATTTCTTTTTTAATTACCATTTTTAAAAATTTATTCTAATTAGTCATTCATGATAGTGGAATGCACTTTGACACATCATACATAAATGAAGTATAACTTCTCATTTTTCTGATTGTACATGATGTAGAATCACAACCATCATGCAGTTATATATGCACATAGAGTATTAATGTCCAATTCATTCTACTACCCTACGAAATCCATTTTAAATCACCAAATTTCAAGAATGATGCCCTACTGAAATAAAAATGTATAATCATAAACATCTCCTTTTAAAAAGAGTTTGAATAATACTGACTTTTGCTGTGAAGTCCAAATTGGGCTAACTCAAGCAGATTGAACAATTTAAGGCTATAAAACCTTTATATTTCTATGTATTTAATTTGAGTCTTGTTGTCTAACTGGTCCTTGAACAGTTCATGTAAAGGATTTCCATGTTACGCACTGAAATTCAAGTGGCAGAAGCTTAGTATATCATTAAGTGCCATATGACTATGGCTATCCATATCTTCTGCTCTGTGTCTGGCTCAGCCTGTGTGATCCTCAACTATTATCTTATTTGACCTTCTAGGCCATGATTTTCTAGTATTTGAAAGATCTAGAGCTGCTTCTAATTTCTTTGAAATAATGTCAGTTTTTGACTTCTTTAACTTGATAACCTTATCTATTTCTCTTTAGCATACTTACAAATATGAACACACCATGGACTTCATTATCACCAAAATCTGTTTCCATCTAACATTTTGAAATCAGAAATTTATTATTTTCCCATTTCTCCCTACTCTTTACCTTAAAATTAATTATGCTTACCTGCTATTTCTTTTCTTCTGTAGTATCTCATCTCCTCTTTTACTTTACCTGATTGTTTCTTGGGCAGCTGGAACTTGCAAATGATCTCTTTATTATCCCCTTAAATTCCATGACCCTGTGGCATGTCTGCCAGCCTTATGCTGACACAATCAGTATTCTTACATCAGGTTTTAAGGACTGTGGATCATAGAAGATGTGCGTAATGTCATGGAATGTCTCATATTGAATGCATGTATCATAATTTCAATTGATGTGTATTTGCTTGTCAGTTTCTAGTTAATTTCCATTTTTGATCTGTTTCTGCTGGTTGATTTTCTATATTTTCTGTTTTGTCATGACTCAGATAATATCCTAGTTCAGCACTGGCACATTTTAGGTTTTAGCTAAACACCAGCGCTTATATTCAAACCAGCTCTTATATTTCTGGTCTGCTGAGTGATGCCTTAACCCAATCTTGGTTTGTGTCCTGAAAGGGTTAAATAATTCCTACTAACAAGTTCTTTTGGTATTGATTGATCACTTTTCTCAATTCGTCTAGTAGCCTCTTCTCAGTCCATATTCTTACCATAGAATTTCATGGTAAGTTCTATGGTAAGAATATGTTTCCTGCGTGAGATTCTCCCAGTCTTTCTCCTGACTTTCTCTCTGTTTGTCACACTGGCTTTCTTTTCTTCACTCTGATGCCTTTGGGTTCCTTTCTGCCTTTGGGCTTTTGCACACCAGGTCTTCCTTCTGGCATAATTGTCAGTTCTGAAGCCTTTGGAGACCTCCCCATCTAAAATGGGCTTTCCTATTCAATCCAGCACCCTTTCCTTTTTAGCCACTGCCACATTTGTAATTTATTTGTGCAATTACATGTCTAATGTCTGCTGGCTCTAAGTTACATCCCCAGCAATTAGTATAATTCCAGGAACACAATAAACTTTCAGTGAATGGATGATAGAGTCTAGGAAAAAAACAAATTTTGCTTTTTATCCCACTACTTCCTTTCATGACCTTTTGCCATAGCCAAAATATGTCACCAGCTATTCTCTCTACATGCCTAGTGTTTTCCTTCTCCCTGCATTACCTCCCCATATCTCCACCAGCAAGCAATTCTAATGCGATTGCCCTCTCATCAGGACAGTTTATCTGCATCTCCCCTAAAGGACTCCTTGATTTCAAAATTGCAGTCCATTTGTGCATGACCCTCTTTTCCATCTTTGGACTGAAGACTCATTAAGGGCAGAGTTGGCCTCTCATTCAGTTTCGTAGCCATTGCAGTGTTTAGCCCAGGGCCCTGCACAGAGTTTGTTTCCAGTACTTCTGTGTTAATTGTCAAATAAATGAAAGTCTTTACCTTTGGAGGACATTTAGCTTCTCTGTAGGAGACTGACAGCTTTGAATTAGTTAAACTGTAGTAATTTGTCTTAAAATGTAGATTGACTCTCTTAAAGAGTGAAATTTCTCAGTCTACAGTTCTTGCATATTAAAGGATGTTTTTTATTTGTAATATTAATGTTATTACCACAGCTTTGTACAGTTAATGACTTTCCTTCATTTTGGTGATCTAATTTGGCCTATCAGCAACTTTTGCAGGGAGGGAGGGTAAATATTATTATCTAGAGATAAGACTGATCTCAGAAAAGTCAAGCAGTTGGCGCAGAGGTCTGCGGCTAACATTTTGATTTCTGTTATACAACTTAAACTTTAAAGTCATTCTTTTTTTTTTTTTTTAATTTTTTATTGTTGGCTGTTCAAAACATTACATAGTTCTTGATATATCATATTTCACAATTTGATTCAAGTGGGTTATGAGCTCCCATTTTTACCCCATATACAGATTGCAGAATCACGTCAGTTACACATCCATTGATTTACATATTGCCATACTAGTGTCTGTTGTATTCTGCTGTCTTTCCTATCCTCTACTATCCCCCCTCCCCTCCCCTCCCCTCCCCTCCCCTCTTCTCTCTCTGCCCCCTTTACTGACATTCGTTTGTCCCCCTTGTATTATTTTTCCCCTTCCCCTCACTTCCTCTTGTATGTACTTTTGTATACCTCTGAGGGTCTCCTTCCATTTCCATGCATTTTCCCTTCTCTCTCCCTTTCCCTCCCACCTCTCATCCCTGTTTAATGTTAATCTTCTTCTCATGCTCTTCGACCCTACTCTGTTCTTAGCTACTCTCCTTATATCAAAGAAGACATTAGACATTTGTTTTTTAGGGATTGGCTAGCTTCACTTAGCATAATCTGCTCTAATGCCATCCATTTCCCTGTAAATTCTATGATTTTGTCATTTTTTAATGCAGAGTAATACTCCATTGTGTATAAATGCCACATTTTTTTTATCCATTCATCCATTGAAGGGCATCTAGGTTGGTTCCACAGTCTAGCTATTGTGAATTGTGCTGCTATGAACATCGATGTAGCAGTGTCCCTGTAGCATGCTCTTTTTAGGTCTTTAGGGAATAGACCGAGAAGGGGAATAGCTGGGTCAAATGGTGGCTCCATTCCCAGCTTTCCAAGAAATCTCCATACTGCTTTCCAAATTGGCTGCACCAATTTGCAGTCCCACCAGCAATGTACAAGTGTACCCTTTTCCCCACATCCTCGCCAGCACTTGTTGTTGTTTGACTTCATAATGGCTGCCAATCTAACTGGAGTGAGATGGTATCTTAGGGTGGTTTTGATTTGCATTTCTCTGACTGCTAGAGATGGTGAGCATTTTTTCATGTACTTGTTGATTGACTGTATGTCCTCCTCTGAGAAGTGTCTGTTCAGGTCCTTGGCCCATTTGTTGATTGGGTTGTTTGTTCTCTTATTGTCTAATTTTTTGAGCTCTTTGTATACTCTGGATATTAGGGCTCTATCTGAGGTGTGAGGAGTAAAGATTTGTACCCAGGATGTAGGCTCTCTATTTACCTCTCTTATTGTATCTTTTGCTGAGAAAAAACTTTTTAGTTTGAGTAAGTCCCATTTGTTGATTCTAGTTATTAACTTGAAGAGAGAGATCTCAAATCACTAACATACGGGATGAAAGAGGCAATATCACAACAGACACTTCAGAAATACAGAAGATAATCAAAAATTATTTTGAATCCTTATACTCCAATAAATTAGAAGATAGTGAAGGCATAGATAAATTTCTTAAGTCATATGATCTGCCCAGATTGAGTCAGGAGGATATAGACAACCTAAACAGACCAATATCAATTGAGGAAATAGAAGAAACCATCAAAAGACTACCAACTAAGAAAAGCCCAGGACCGGATGGGTATACAGCAGAGTTTTACAAAACCTTTAAAGAGGAACTAATACCAATACTTTTCAAGCTACTTCGGGAAATAGAAAAAGAGGGAGAACTTCCAAATTCATTCTACGAGGCCAACATCACCCTGATACCTAAACCAGACAAAGACACTTCAAAGAAAGAAAACTACAGACCAATATCTCTAATGAACCTAGATGCAAAAATCCTCAATAAAATTCTGGCCACTCGGATACAAAGGCACATCAGAAAAATTGTGCACCATGATCAAGTAGGATTCATCCCTGGGATGCAAGGCTGGTTCAATATAAGGAAATCAATAAATGTTATTCACCACATCAATAGACTTAAAAATAAGAACCATATGATCATCTCGATAGATGCGGAAAAAGCATTCGACAAAGTACAGCATCCCTTTATGTTCAAAACTCTAGAAAAACTAGGGATAACAGGAACATACCTCAATATTGTAAAAGCAATCTATGCTAAGCCTCAGGCTAGCATCATTCTGAATGGAGAAAAATTGAAGGCATTCCCTCTAAAATCTGGAACAAGACAGGGATGCCCTCTCTCACCACTTCTGTTCAACATAGTTCTCGAAACACTGGCCGGAGCAATTAGACAGACGAAAGAAATTAAAGGCATCAAAATAGGAAAAGAAGAACTTAAATTATCACTATTTGCAGATGACATGATTCTATACCTAGCAGACCCAAAAGGGTCTACAAAGAAACTATTAGAGCTAATAAATGAATTCAGCAAAGTGGCAGGATATAAAATCAACACGCATAAATCAAAGGCATTCCTGTATATCAGCGACAAATCCTCTGAAATGGAAATGAGGACAACCACTCCATTCACAATATCTTCAAAAAAAATAAAATACTTGGGAATCAACCTAACAAAAGAGGTGAAAGACTTATACAATGAAAACTACAGAACCCTAAAGAGAGAAATAGAAGAAGATCTTAGAAGATGGAAAAATATACCCTGTTCATGGATAGGCAGAACTAACATCATCAAAATGGCGATATTACCAAAAGTTCTCTATAGGTTTAATGCAATGCCAATCAAAATCCCAACGGCATTTCTTGTAGAAATAGAGAAAGCAATCATGAAATTCATATGGAAAAATAAAAGACCCAGAATAGCAAAAACAATGCTAAGCAGGAAGTGTGAATCAGGCGGTATAGCGATACCAGACTTCAAACTATATTACAGAGCAATAGTAACAAAAACAGCATGGTACTGGTACCAAAACAGGCGGGTGGACCAATGGTACAGAATAGAGGACACAGAAACCAATCCACAAAACTACAACTATCTTATATTTGATAAAGGGGCTAAAAGCATGCAATGGAGGAAGGATAGCATCTTCAACAAATGGTGCTGGGAAAACTGGAAATCCATATGCAACAAAATGAAACTGAATCCCTTTCTCTCGCCATGCACAAAAGTTAATTCAAAATGGATCAAGGAGCTTGATATCAAATCAGAGACGCGCCGTCTGATAGAAGAGAAAGTTGGCTACCATCTACAGTCGGTGGGGTCGGGCTCCAAATTCCTCAATAAAGTCATTCTTAATGGGATGTGGATCAGAGGGAAGTCTAGGGTGTTGTCATCTTTAGGGTCCACTAGAGATTGCATTAAAATTACTGGGGAAGAGATACAGCTCTTCCTGATTATAAACTTATCCCATGTCTCAAATTCTGGTCTACTTCCCTCATTGAAAATTATTGCTCTGTTTTACCACTCATGTGACTAAATCCTGCCTTTGCAATGGGTCAGGAAAAGATGTTGAAAAAATTGAAATATACTCCTTCAGAATTTCATCTCTGATAAAATGGTGATAAATTCAAGTCAATCCTGGGTTTCATGTAAACTTGACATCTTAGAAAAAGGGCTTCCTTGGTTTCCAGAACTGTCTATTTATTGCCTCTAGAACTTGATCACATTTCATGAGATAGAGAATTTAACACATGCAATTCTTTTTGTGGCATGAAGATAGGTGTTTTTCATCTACAGCAAGAAGAAATTGTGATGACCAGAACTGAAGATACAGGGTGGGACAGGAATATGAATTTATAATTATATCCCTTTGCAGAAAACCATTGGTTCCCCACTCTTCACATTAGCTCAAAAATCCTACTGATATTCGGGACCCACCCCAGACCAATTAATTCAGGATCACTTGGGAATAGAGCTTAGGCATCTATAAGCTCCCAAGTTAATTCCAGTGTAGGTACAGCACAAGCACAGACTGGGAACCATTAAGGTTTTCTATTGAATACACTACCCTAGAACAGACAATTTGTAGAATAATCTGAATGTTGGTTACCTCATTTAAACATTTGAAGGCCCTTTTTTGTTTTTTTGAAAGTAGTTTTGTGTAGATATGCTAGACACCCCATAGGAACTGCTAGGTGTGGCTGCCTGTCTGGGAGAGCCCACACAGTGGCCTCTTGTTTTAGTCTTTAGCGCTTTGACAAAGCTGTTTTCTCAAGAGATGTTAACATTGTTCAGATGTGTTTCTTACTTTTAGTTTCACTATGCAGCACTTTAATCTAATTTTTATGATATTGGAAAGGAACAATTTAATTTGCACGTGTTTCCTGGTTAAATGGCACAATGAAAGGATTCAGAATCTTTTAGATATAGTCATAAGGAATTATTTGATTATCTTAGGATTCTTGATGTATTAAACTAAAATCAAAGTTTATCTTATATATGAGTACAGTTTTTAAGGATGAAAACTATTCCATCTATTTTTCTGAAGAATTACACATACCTGCTTCTTTCATCTTCCTTTGATACTCTGTCTTGAATTGCAGTAAGCTTTCTCTTTCAGTTAAAAATTTCTGGAATAAGCGTCCTTTTTATCAAGTGTGTGTAGGTATACTGGAAAGAATATCTCCCTAACTATTATAGCTGGAGTTTATTCTTGGAGTAAAGCAAAGTCTCTTATAATAGAGATACAGTTTACCTAAGAGTCATATTAATAAGTAAAAAAAAAGATCAGCTTTTTGAATAATATATGAATTCATATGGTATCAGTGGTATCTAGGCATTTGGGACAATACATAATTAGTTTCAATTCCCTTTGAGAGGGAGATGTGGATGTTAAAATAAATTGCTGATGAAGCATATACTTTGGAGAACAGTGTGTTTCAAAACTTTGTGCAATATCAGCTATTTCTTTTAATGGTATGGAAATATAACATAAGACCGAGAAGATTTATTAGGGGTAGTTTTAAACCATTCTTATTATATGAAAGTTCATAGTTTGCTTATTTAGGATAGTTACTAAAACAATGATAATGGCAAATATTTATAGTCCTGTTGGGAAAACATTACTTCTGTACAACTTCTGGCACCATTGTTTGTAGCCAATAAACTAACAATAATCATTTCCTTGTGTGTGAATAATCTGTATTACAATATTTAAGCATTAAGTAAGGCTTGGGCATTTAATTATTAAGAATTACTCTTTTATAAAAGTGAACAATGGATGTACTGCAGAAAAATTGGCACTTGCAGTGTAAGAAAACTTAAATGGTGAAATAAATATATTTAGGGAGAGAAGAGGAATAGAACTTATAAAAAGCTGATTTTATTAAGAAAGGGTGAAGAAATGGCCTCTATGAAAGGAACTGTTTTGCTACCAGGAATAAATATTCTAAACTAAATTGTTTTTTCAATGTAGACTCTCTGGTCATTTTTACCTGGAGGACGTTCCTTCAAAGGTTTTGATTTGACCTTGACCTTAGAAATAAGTTAGGCTATGAGATATACATTATAAAGAGAAAAGACCATGTGGAAGCACAGTTGACTGTGTCTTTTTTTTTTTTTTTTTTTTTTGAGACACACCAACTAAATTTGTACCTTCTCATCCACTGTACAACTCTACAGAGTCTGAACTATGAAATTGGTATGGGCTATCATCATTGTCTTAAATATGCTCAAAGCTCTTTTTTTTTTCTTGAGAAATGGAGCCCATCACTTAGATGAGGATGAGCATCATTTCAGGTTTGCTTATTTTGACAAACCTTGGGTTTATGATCAGTGCCTCAACCTTATCCAGCCTAAAGAAAATGAGGGGTTTGTTGTGACACTGCCTGGGAAGAAGTCCTCAATTTAGTTTGTTTTTCTGATGACATCTATGGTGTTGAAGTAGAAATATTTAAACACTACAGTTTGTAGAGTAAGTACCTAATGTGCAAAAAGCACCTCTGTGTGGGAGCATGTTCATTTTCTGCAGTTAATTTTTTTTTAAACTAAAAACAAATAAACAAGTCCAACCACTACTTCTTGTGCCTAAAAAACAAATTGAATAACTAAGCTCTCAGAGTCAGAATCTTCAGCTTTGGCATGACTGAGGACTGCAATTACAGCCTGGTCAGTAATAATGACAGATTTTAGTGTCTGCTTTAGTGTGCGAAACACTAAATTATAGTAAATTGAAAAATGGGTAGTTTATTGTCCTAGAAAAGCATTTCTCAGGGGACAAAGATGATTTAAAATCATTTGGAGATGGTTTTATTCTCCCCACTCTTGATTGAAGGTACAGTAAAATTTCATCTCTTTGCATAGTAATACAAAAATGACAATATTTGTGAGTAGTCTCTTTGGAAGAGAGGCTCATTACCATGTGCTTCTCCATCCTAAACATATCCTTATCATAATTTTTTAGTACACAGCATTAAACTCAATCTTTTGGAAAATGTCACAAAGAAGTTTCTCTATCCAGAGGACTTAATCTTATAAGTCTTTTCAAGTGCTGCTTAAGAGTTTCCAGCTATCCTGTCCTGGGGCATCCACTCCAATGTGTCTTGAGAACTAACTTCTAGAATCTCACATACTGCCAATGAGTGTGTATGAAGACTTTAGAAGAACTGGAGGTATCACTAATGACAGATACAAACACAGCATGGGATTTTTTTAAAAGAGGGAAGGTATGCATTCTGTAATCCAATGAGCTTGACTCCCATATTCTAAACAGACAAAATGGTACTAATCACAGAACATCATATGGAGGAAAAGTGAAAATGAAATAATGGTCTGACTTGTCAGCCAGCCCTATTTTTGATAGGAGTGTCATTTGGTAAAGGGGTGGCAGCACATAGCATCAGTATATGGAGAGAAACTGTGTGTACTTGAAAAGATGAGGTATGGGGTCATATGAAGATGGATTCCTGGATAAAACTCATTTGTTATGGGATATTGGGGAAACCATTTTGACTTTCAGCTTCAGTTTCTGCATCTTTGAAATATACTCAGAAAAAATCCCTACCCTCACTGCCTCTTGCAGTTGGAGAAGGGACAAACATGAAAAGCTAAATGGAAATATTTTGTTAAGCTTGTAAGTCTAGATGGGCATTAATTATACATAATGACAAGAACAGCCAGTAACTGGGTTAAAGGAAGATGTATAGGGGCATTTCAAGCTATGCCATAGCAAGAATAGAACCTCCTTCGTACTGTGTTTTCAGGCCCATCCAGAGATGCTAAGCAGAGAACCAGGAGAGAAAAGTGGATCATGATCTCTGGATTCTCTCACTGATTATCCAGGAGTTGGGGGAAGAGACCAGAAGGCATATATGGCCTCTTTATATGATCTTTAAAAATACTACAAAACATATATTGACCAGGTTATCACAAGTGTGAGGAAATGAGCCTCTGCATTCAATGGAGGCTTCTTTACCCTAAGACTAATTTTTAGTTTTAAATATCATAAAATTTCTCAATCAAGTAGAAAAATAAACAAAAGGATATTGCAAACACCAATGTACCAGCCACTCAGATTTAATAAGGATTAATCGAAGGCTTAACCTTTCACCGAAAGGTTTTTTGTTTGTTTGCTTGCTTTTTTGAAGAAATAATACATGTTATGTTCAACATGGTAAGTTAAACATACTTCTTTCTTTGGGGAAATTCCACTTAAATGATGGTCTATTACTGATCATTTAAAGACAGGCGTACATTTAAGGAGAGAGAGAGAATAGACTAGGATGCATTGGTGGATCAGATATGTCAAGAACTTTCTGAAAAATAGTAAAGAGAGAAATAATAACTGAGTTGTTAGCACTGAGAAGTCAGCACCTAAATATCAATCTGACCCTGAAGATTTAAGATTTGGAGGTGGCAGGGTTCTTGTGAACTGGGATGAAATTTGTGCCTTTTCAAGGCTGATTCATAGTGGGGTAGGGAAGGGGAGCATGGGTGGAATAAACGAACTCTAGATAGGGCAGAGGAGTGGGAGGGAAAGGTAGGGGGCAGGGGGTTAGCAAGGATGGTGGAATGTGATAGACATCATTATCCAAAGTACACATATGAAGACATGAATTGGTGTCAACATACTTTATATACAACCAGAGATATGAAAAATTGTGCTGTATATGTAATAAGAATTGTAATGCAAAAACAAAATTATGCCTTTTCTGAGATGAAGCCTGTCCAGGATTGAGACCATTGGATTCTTCTCTGCATCACCCCCACCTATCTCAGAGCATTAGGCAAAGCAGCTCAGGGGACAGGCTTATTCAGAACACAAGTGCTCAGTAAAATCAGCTACCTGAATGATGAGATGCCCTCCCTTCTCCTCATGACAAGGGCAGAGTCCTGAATTCCTTTCCTTCTAAAGCATGAATGGTCAAGAAACAGCATAAACCATATAGATAAAATGTTTATTTTTATATTCTCTCTTGTTTAAAAGTCTTCCAAATGGAAAAAAAAAAATGGCAGAGATTTAATCATCCCTCCTGTTGGTCACCATCACCACTAGTACAACCTTTAGCTCCTATCACCCAACTAAGAGCAAAGAGGGTATGGTACTTGTTTAGTGAGTAACTGTTGGTGGTACATAGTTAGAAAAGTGCTCAATCATTACTGCAAGTTATTCTTGTTCACTGAGACTATTTCTATTTAAGATGACATGCCTTTCCCCTTTCTTTTTTTTTAAAAAAAGAAAAAAAAAACTATTAATAACATATTAATAGGTATTATTTAGATAACTTAGAATCTAAATTACAAAGACCTACTGAAGTGGGTCCTAACATGCATTCCTTCCAGAGTGCTTTCTAGATAATATGTCATATACATACTGTTCACCTACATGTTAACCATAGACATACACTTGTAACATTAAAGATAGGAAAGATGCCTTAAAGATCAGAGTGTTCAAGATGTGTTTCTCAATCAGCTGACAGACAAACTGAGGCTAAATGAGGTAAGGAATTTGTCTGAGAATACCCAGGTACACCCAGAACCAGAGGTGTAATTCTTGAAAATGATCTTTGATTATCAATGAGAATATATATTAACCACTTCCAATTTGTAAACCACAATGTGGGATTTGAAAGGCTATATAAATAGAAAATAATTACTAGAAATTAATAGGAATTTTTAAGACCCCAGGTAGACAAACTTATTCAATTCACTGTCAAATTGCTCATTCATTCCCCCCTGAGTGTTTGACTTTATGATAAAAATCACTCTTGGTCAGCATCCTAACCATCTATGGTTCCAGTGTTAGAATTATGATTCTCCAATGGAGTGCTCAAGGTAAGAGATAAGAGAATCCCTGGAGAAGAAGTGTATTTTTTCAAATCACACAAGATATTAACAAATATGTTGCTCAAATAAACTCTGTGGAGTTGGAAAAAAAGTAGAAAATTACTTCTAGAGATTTATATGTTTTAACTGAGTAAAGGAACCTGACTTAGGAAATTAGAATAAAATATGAAGATGCATACAAATCAGAGTAATCATCTCATTTCTAAAATTTAAGCAGATTCCTAAGAGCAGAAGCATGATTCCCTTATAACTTTTCTTCACCACTAAAGAACCTCAGATCATTCATGCTCCTCTTTCTAGCCTAAGAACATTTTTTTTTTTTTTTTTACTGAATTTCATTGTAAATGTTTATCCATTTCAGAGAAATGGATACATTTCTCTTTCTTGGAAAGTACTTAAAGTATAAGATTTCTATAAATGTTTCCTAATATTCCAAATTATAGTTGTATTTTATATTTATATACAGCTGATGGTCATTTTATGTCATTTCATAAGAATGCTTTTATTGGGAGTGCCTTGAATCAAATCAAAGTTAAGTATTTAAGCTGACTTCTGGTCAGTTACACTGAGATTGGTCTTGTAAATGAATAATTTATTATGGAAATGGCTTATATGGTAAAGGAGCACAATATCTGGAAGAATATTGCCAGGAAGGTTTATGGAAACACATTCTATGATTTTTTTCAAGTATATTTTTTAATGTTTAAAATTTGAAGAAATCAATAAGTATCCACTCTCAAGGACAGTATGTGATTTCCTTAGCAACACTGGCTCCATTCAGGGGTGCAAAGGTGCCAAGGGAGGTCTGTTGTGCTTCAGGGCACTGCCTGTGCTCTTATTCTGCTTGAAACCCTTACTTCTTTGCTTTATGAGGTCCCTTCCCCTTCCGGTCTCTGTTGGAATGCCACTTGCAGCTCCTCAAACTAAAATATATTTCCTTGTTATTCTTTCTACCAGTACCACTTTTCCTTTGTAGCAGTTATCATAATTTTAAGCTGTATATTTTATTCATTATTTATTTACATATTCAATGTATTTTTTTCACCTCTGTTTAACTTTGGTATATAGTAGATATACAATTAAGTATTATTTCATAGCATAAAGAAAACACAATTCTGCTTATAATGGGCATTTCCACTCTGTGTTTATCTTTTTTAAATTTTTTTTGTTGGTTCTTTTTAGTTAAGTATAACATTAAGATATATTCTGATATAGTCAAAAAAATATGCAATAGAATTTGCCTTATTCAGTTCCCTCACCCCCTCACCCCCTCCTACTTCCTCGTACTCCTCTCTTTCTCTCTACTGACAATTCTGAAATTTATTTATAGTGTTTTTTTTTAAGTTAGTGTTATGCGGATATACTTGATGTTGGGATTCATCGTCCTATACTCATGTATGTACATACAGAAATTTGGTCAGATTCATTCTGTTGTTTTTTCCTTTTCCAATCCTTTCTTCCTTTCCTCAACCCCCTTCATCTACTCTGTTGATCTTTCCAGTATTTTGAAGGAATTCCCTCTCCTTTTTTTTTCTCCCCATTTTCTTTTTCATTCTGGCTAAAACATCTTTGTGGTTTCAGTTTTGTTATTGGCTCCAGTTATTATTTATTGTGTCTTGTCTACTCTTGAAATACACAGTGATATGCTAATATTGATGAAAATTAATATGAAGTTCCTGGTGATGAATAAATTTGACACTTTGTTTTTCTAGTTCATTTGAATTAGAAATCATAGTAAGGCTTACAAGATACAAAACACATATGGGATGGTTGTGCAGCTTTGAAGGATGCAAATTGTAGGAGAAATTGTATATAGCTAGCATGGGGAATATGAGAAAATGATGAGATGTGAGATGGAGACAATATTCCAAAGGGTTTAGTGAAGTTGTGATTTTATCCTGGAGCTTAAATAAGTAGTAAAACTTTCATATAAGACATTAATATAAAGAGATAGACTACTTTTGTTTTATTTTTTAGAAAAACTATTTTGTATAGTGATGGGTAAGATGGGCTGGAGGAGAATATCTAGAGACAGAAAGCTCTGTTTAGGAGCTATGGTAACCCAGGTAAGATATAACAAAAATTTAAAACCATTGCTGGCCAGGGAGATGGGGGAGGGAGGAGGGATAGGGAGCACAATTGTCATTTGGGAGGCGCACAGCAGAAGGGCTTACTGAGTCAGTAGGTGACAGGTGGTTTGGGATGAGCAGAGAAGAACAAAATTTGTAATCTGAGGTTGTCTTTCAGATGTGTTCTCTTTCTCTTTCACACACATTGTCTTTTCTTGATCTCTCATTCTGTTGTATCTTCTCCTATTTTATTGTCCCCTCCCACCAGTTTATCCTTTCTTTTTCACATTTAGTTTTGCTTTTATTTTTCCCTTAGAGTATTTTCATTAAAACTTTTTCCAAGAAGAACATACCTCTGTACAAGGTTGCTTCATATAATATTTTTTTTCTATAAGCATGCTCTGAAAGGATGCTTTACTTAAAGAGAATGTTTTAAGATCAAAGTCTGTAGATTTATCGAAAGTTACTTTCGTGTTTTACACCTTCACCAGATGTTACTGAGTCACTGAAAATAAGGGATGATAAAATTCCAGAATTTTATAAATGAAAACAATCTTTTGAACAAAGTTAGAAAATAAATTCAGTTTCATATATTAGTTATTGGTTGCAACAAAATTAGTTCTTCAAAATGTCATAGATAATGTTAGTGTTCTGTATTTCAAAGTAAATTCCCCAAACTAAGAGGTGATTTTTGAGTGCTACTGGTCTTGGCTGTGCTGAAATGTAATGTGTCATTGTCTCTGGTTTGATTGGGAGGGTTCACTCGCATTGTGCTCATTTTGATGTCTTAGCGGGGGGGGGGGGGGGGGGGGGGCGGGGAAACAAACTGAGTGATGCCGTTTTAGCATAGTTATTTTCCGTATCTTTGGAACCTTGACTTTAGTGATATTAAACTGTGAAATTAATAATACTGGAACTCCCCTGTCTTGTTATTTGAGATGATAAATGTCCCTAAACTCTATGAGAACAGGTCTTTCATTGTACGTTTGTCCCCTGTAATAGCCCTTGTCCCTGGAACAGTGCCTGGCACCATAATATTTAAGGATGAATATGTTAAAGTTGCTTATTATAGCCAGTTTTCACCTTGACATAATAAGTGATTTTTGAATGACAAAATTAGAGAAATAAACATCTGTGTAAATGTTCTCAACAATGTGAATCTTTAAACATGTTCAATTAGTTTGTTACTCTGTGTATTAGCCAATTGCTAATGCTAATGTTTTGAGTATCCAGTGATTAAACATTCTCTCAATATATTGATAAAGATGTGAAGCTAAAATTAAGATGCAGGCCCCCCTAAATCAGCCACTCCCCCAATTGAAAGCAGCCCTATAAAGGATGTAAGACTTTAATCTCAGGAGATGAGATGAAAATAATAAGGAAATAGTTATATTTTTATTTCTTCATTTACATATTGAATTTTTTTATTACATTTATGCTAGAATCTGCTAAAGAGAAGTTAGAATTCATAAACCTGAATCTGCTTCTACAAGTCTGAGAAACTTCATTGCACTGTTTTTCGGGATGTTGTTGTTAGGCTATGTGGAACAAACAGCTGGTTCATCACCTCTTTATGAAGGAAACTTGCCAGGATCTTCTGCAGGGGCTGGGCAGGATTAGGACTTTGCTGGTCTTTGAGTCAGTTCTTAGAACTCTACTTTCAGTCCTAAATTTTCAAATTGTATCAGAGAAAACATTATCTATAATGAGACTGTTGTTCGAAATAAAGCCCAAAGCTTTCCTTTTCTCGGACCATGTTTTAAGCAATTCTATTGAGGATCTCCTACTAGCCCCTACTCACCAATGAACTTAAAGAGTTTCAAGCTCTATTAAAAATTTTGGAGAGTTCATAATAATGGAATTTGCTTTTCTCCCGATTTATTTTGTGGAAGCCACCAGAAATAAAGTGTACTTCTTAATTGTTCAGTTAAAAATGTGTAGTTTCCTTTACCAAATTGCAATTCTCCTAACTAGAACTTCATTTGCATTTCTACTGCCCTAATCTCAAAGACACACCATTTTTGCTTGTACATTAAGTTGAATTAGCTTTTATTATAGGAGGAGAAAAATCACTTTTAGGTATATAATTTGGCTCTGACTTTTCTTATACTGTTTTCAAAAAGGTTACTTAACTATTTTTTTGATGCATTTCTCTACACATCCCACAATATCAGTAACTGAATCTTTAATTCCCTTGTTATAACAGAAAGAATTTCTTGAATTCTTGCTACAGTTCCACCATCCTCATATTATGCTTTTACAGCAATTCCCTAGACTCATGGAGGTGAAGGATGAAGTTTATAATGGTACTGAATACCAAACTGTTGCTTGATTTATTCAGGAAGGTTGTTATATGCTGGGATCAAGTGACAGCTTAAAAGCTAGTATAATTCATCATCATCAGTTAATTTTCACTGGGTGTCCACTGGGTGCTAAACATCATACAAGGCTCTTTGTCAGCATGTATGTGCCTGATAAGGTTGATGGAATTCTAAGAATATGGAATCTTGTCCTTAAGGAACTCTCTGTGCTATGAATTAGGCAAGTCAGCAAATACATGGTGTTGTCAAGCTCTGTGTACAAAATGTCTGTAACTAAAAACTCTTTATTTTTGCAAACGTTTCTTGTCAGTAAATTAAGACAGCATTCTCATTAATATCTATATTGCCACCAGGAGAAAGGACTGTTGGATAGACCAAGCATAGGTGATAAATCTGGTCCTGTCCTTGACTTACCAGCACATGTTTATTCTTGTGTAGACAAGTGGATGTTTTTCTCCATACATGAGAGTTCACATTGTTTTTACCTAATGAGATTCAGTTACCTCTCTCACAAACATAGATGTACTTTGTATTTCCCCAGTAAGAGACAACTCAAAGCCATATCCAGATGATGCATATAGAGACAGTGTCATGTTGTTCCACAGACCTCTAAGTGATGTATTATTTCTCCTCTGAAATGACTCAGAAATCTACCCTAGATCATATCTGGATGTCACTCCTCATGTTCCTGCAACATATGTCTTAAAGCATATCTGTATAATAGTGTAATAAGAGAACCACAGTGTAAACCTAAAGTAAGTGCTCATTTAGGGAATATACAATATTCTGCTGGTTAGGGATGGTGTGGAAGACGGTATGATCAGGGTCTAGCCTATGCTCTCATTGTTGAATTTCTTCCCTGATCTTGGCCTGAGTTCTGTGGCCAGCAGATTTGTTGTCTGCAGGACTTTCTGCTAAGAAGCTTTCCCTTGTTTGATGTCCTTCATGACCACCTTTGAGAAAAGGAAGAGTCCCTTGAAAGAGCCTCCACAGTTCTCCTCTAGTAGGTAACAAGGATTTAGGCTTAGGCATTATCTCAGGGTAGAATAATCACATGTCTTTAGTATAATTTCTTTAATGTTTTTGTTGCTTGTTTATCAGTTGCTTTTTTTTTTGGAGGTGTCAGTGGAAGAGACTCCATTTTCTGATAACTGTCACCAAAGGAGTCCCTAATGATCTTTGACTCCTATACCTTGCCTTGCCACTTTGGAATTCTGGATTCTCCCAACTCCCTCAGTCCCCATTGAATGGTTTCCTGTTATCTTGTTATCTGCTCTGTTTCTGTGGGTGGTGAGGCTTTTCCCTGGTGTTATTCTTCCCTGGGCTTTGTGTCTTCTGAGTGATCTGCAAGGGATTAGGGAGAGATTTAAGACAGCCTGGAGTTCTAGGATCCCACAGTTCTTTCTCCTCCCTAACATCCCTATTCCATTTTACAGCACTTTCATTAGCACACCTAAATTGAGACAGTAGCAAATAATTTGCTGGTGTTTAGCTAACATACATGATTATCTGAATTTTAGCCATCTCAGATTGTGAGCTGCCAGGACTGTTGCTGGAGGTTGTACATCTGTGAATTGCACAGAAGCATTTTGGGTCTGAACTCACCAGAGTTTGTACTCTGGCTTGGGTGGATTTTTGAAATTTGTCTATGTAGAAGGATGTGCTGTTTTCGATTTACACAGTAACAAACTTATTTGCATGTCATTAGCAATAGCTGTGTTGCTTACAGGTGAAACATCTTTTAATAAAGTTGCCTGTTTTTGCTAGTTGCCTTTCACCTTGGACAATTAAGAGTTTTTTGTTTTATTGTTATGATTACTGAAGGTTGTAAGAAGTCCAGTATACCAGTCCATGAGCCATTTTCTGCAAAGTACCCTTACATTCTATCTTCAACATACACAAGATCTGCATCCTAAGAACCAATGGCAGCTACTACTTTAGTACTATTTGGAATTGACTATTGATTATTCAGCCAGGATGGAGGGATCTCTTTCTGCCCCCATTCTTGCCTTTTCTTAGCTGACTTCACATTTCAACAATATACTCTTAATGCAGATTTTGATGTTGGTTCAGAGTTCTTAGTTTCAAGTATTTTGGCTTGTATCCTTGCCTTGTCTGGGGGTCTGCATAGCATAAAGAAGATAAAGAGACCCCAAAATGGGCTGGGTCTAGGACCTAGATCACAAGGCAATTCTGCATGGTCCAAATGTCAACATTGACACCTATGTGCTGCATGCTTCCTGATGGCAGGTCTTCTTACGTTTGTTGTGGACCTTGCATGCCATGATCAGCATGGAAATCCTCCAGGTACATCCTGAAGTTTTATATATGTGAAGTTTTTGGTTTATACTTTATCGTTCCCACCAATTTCAACTATTATCTGCTCGGATTTTACTGAAAGGTATATCTCTTGATGTTTGTAGATGCTGAATTTGGTTTAAAAAAAAGTATTTCTGAATTGTTATTTAAGATTATAATATTTGAATAATCATATCCCATTGTGATAGACTTCCAGGGACTTCTTAAAATTATTATTTAAAAATAAATACAAATAGTGATTAAAAAATCTTTATGGTGAAACATAAAAAAAATTGAAGAAATGTTTTTCAGATAGTCTGGAGACCAAATAAAGTAGTAGCTAGCTGTTCTGTACTTATGGCCTTGCTCTTGCTTTTATAATTCAGATTAAAACTTCTGTTTATTGAGACATATTCAAACAATAGTAGGGCTTTTCAAACTTCCGCTTGTCCATGAATCGATTCTTTAAGAAACCAAAGAGATATCCTTTTTAAAATCATTTTCTTTAACAATCACAGATGTATTTGTCCTGAATATTCCCATTATGACCTATTAGAAAACTCAGCAGTGAGTCTTATAACCAAATGAAGGCATTATTCCCTGTAAAGCTTATGTCTTATAAAAATTCTGTATGTGAAATGGATTTTAGAAAGATCATACACTTAATGCCAATTTTTTATTGAATTAATTTTTTTATGATACAGAAACACTAGGCTATTTCTTCTGAAAAATACTTATAAACACATCTGAATTTATTTATTTAGTTATATTCATTATACAATTACAAGTAATTACAGGCAGAGATCATTTTTATCAGTTGACTCGAATGATGGAAATACCTTCTGAGTCAGAGAGCAATGAGATAACAGAACCTAATACTGTCTTACCATGAGATTATATGAGAAACAGTATGATATGTTTTGAGATTCTCTCTCTCTCTCTTTCTTAGCACGCATACAAACGCATGTGCATACACACACACACACACACACACACATATATCTGGTAGATGACTATCCATATGAAACCTGATACTTAAACTGAATATATTCTGTTCTCAAATCCATGAGTGATGGACTCATATTATCCAGATAAGTTAGCTAGAAACCATGATAGATCATAAGGCCAAATTTGTCATTCATTTGAAGATAAAAGCAAGCATTAGGGATAAAACTATGCTAAGAGCCAATATAGTAGAGGTTTTTGATCTTCATTGATGTAGGGTCTGTGGCATTTTTAGTAATACATACACATTTTAAAGGAAATGCCAATGTATTCTTTAAAAATTGTTATTTTTAAATTTCTTCTATCAAGTTGTGGTTTTTCAGAAAAATGCAAAATAACGTTACATATTTATTTGAAACATCTTTATTTGCAAAGAGGTTTGAGGTTGATTTATAGGAAAATGAAGAATTAGAAACACAGTAACATAGACTTAAAAAATAAAGCCAAATAGTAAACCAGAAAGAAATGGGAAGAAATTATGTAGGGAAGGGAAAAACAAGGGTCTGAGATTGGAAAGTCAGGCCTCTCCAAAGACCCACCAGGATCTATCACTCTCTCTCACTTTGTAAGTGAAGGTCAGAATGCCCCTAAGGAGTGAAGTTACTCTCTTAAGACCAAAGAACTAGAAAATTCTGACTCTGGAAGTCAAACTCTAGTTTGTCATGTTTGAAGTCTATACATGTCCCATGATCTGTTTTTACCAGGATCTTATTTTAGGGAACCTCTAGCAGTCATGAACATTAGCCCTTCCATAAAAGAGACCAACTTATCTCAGGTATCCTGGGACTGATCTGGTTTTAAAACTGATTTCCTTTTTCCAAGACATCTCTTAGTCCTGTGCAAACTGGAATGGCTGATCATCCTTCCTTATAAAAATGTGATGGGATTTGATGTAATTGTCTTCAAATGGCAAACTAAGACTGAGATGGCTACTTTTCCTATAGAACTACATGATCACATTACTGTATCTTAGCAATAGTCCCATGTTGTATTGTAAACATTGCTTTTTTAAGATTAGTCACAGGGGATGTGTTGAACAGGGTCTTTCTACAGCTACTGATAGATTATTTCTATTCCGAGCAGACCTTCACTTAAAGATTTCTTCATTGTGAAAAACTGGTGTGTTTGGAGTCATTTGAGCTATGGACCATTTATATATATTACACAGATATTCATTGTACATACTGTTAACAGGCCTTAGTAGAAGCTGCTAATGTTTTATAAGGCATCCCAGTGTTCACTGTCACTTCAGTAGGATGAGAGTTAACTTTTTATGTAACTATGGGAGATGAGCATTCTGGGTCAGTGGGAGGCTCTGCTCCCTGCTGCTATACAGATCCTTCTGTTTGGTCTCTTCAACCTCCCTTAAGAAATTTGCCTTAGCTGTGGTCAAAGCTGGGTTGCTGCCAAATACAAAAAAGAAAGCCATGGAGAAGGCACACCCAAACCTTAAGGCCCAGGCCCAGAAGTGGCAGAAATAAGTTTCTCATTCCTTCAGTGGGAACATGGGTACATGAAGCTAATGTCAAGACTGGAAAATAGGATTAGCCATCTGCACTGGACAACGGGGGAAATGGATTTTGGTAAAAGCTTGCCAGTCTCCTCCTGCAGGCATAATTTAAATACGCTTAAGAATTTTCTAATTTTTTTTTTTTTTTTTTTTTTTTTTTTTTTTTTTTTTTTTTTTTATGAAATGCAGAAAAACGATTGCCTCTCCAAACAACTTTTAACATTCTCTCTTTTTGTCTGAGATAGTAGTACCTCCCATTGCCACTTGGTGATTTCTTTGATAATAGTGTAAACTGAATTCATGTTAAGGATGACGTAAGATGTGATAAAATCTTGAAAAATTCCCTCCATTCTATGAGGATTTGTTTCTCAGGAATTGATTGGGATCTTCAAATTGATTACTGTTGCAGAAAAGCTCAGAATTCCGGAATATATTTTAATATGTTAAATATACCCATTAAATAAAAGGAAGATGGAAAATGGGATATATGACGAGAGTGCAAAAGCTCAAGAGTTAAGTGAAAAATTTTAGAAGACCCTGGGAGGGGAACAAAGGAGACATTATAGTAAATACCAGGTGCCTGCAGACTGTGTTAAGTAATAGCCTAGAAGTTCACCTTGGGCATCCAACTGATGAAAAAGTGGGGCATTAGCACATTTATATTAGTTGATTTTAGCCTAAATTTACTTTATGGAGCAATAAAAAGCTAATGTAGTTTTATCATAAGAGTCCTATTGGAGTAATGTTTTATCTTTTTAAAGCTGTTGTATATACATGCATATTTTAATGTATATCAAATTTAATATGCTATATTGTATATGTGAGATGCTATTTTTACATATACATTCATATATATGTTTATATATAATGTCTACCTTTCTTCTGAGTGTGGGGAGTATATGTGCATGCGATGTATATATGTATGTGTGCTTGTCCCATAGCAATCATATAATAACATAATACTGGGCACCCAGTAAAAACTCAGTAACTGGGAAAAGTAATTTAGACTTACTCCAAATCATCTCCCCCTTCATTTTCTATATTGTCCATTCTCTTGATGACAATTTTAAATCCTAAGCATTTAGTTTTATTTTTCCTATGTGTACATCAACCACTTAAGCTTACAAAGTGGCATGAGAATCCTTTTGTAATTTTATTAAATCTGACTTTTATAAAGAGACTAGTGACTGAAGATGATTTGCACAGGTTAATAGATTATATGCCAAAGCAAAATGTTGCTTTGTGTTGCTATACCAGTGGCTGTAGTTTCAAGTATAGTTATTACTAGTTAGAATATCACCTGTATTTAAAAAAAAATATATCAAAAGAAATTCATGCTATTGACTCATTTACTCTCATATTTATTCTTCTTATTGAAAATCACCAGACCTAATTCTATTGGTCTCCTTCCTGATTGAAAACATTTGAATCTAGAAAGCACAGCATTTCTTAAGACATTTGTAACTATTCATCATGGATATTAAAATTACAATCATACTGCATTGTGTGAGCAATGATTTTTTAAAAAAACTCTTTACACATATGGGAAGCGGGTGACCAATGCTCTCCAGGTTTGAAGATGCTGAATGTTCTTATAACTGGTATTTGAAATTTTGATGTTATTGCATTCGTTACTGAATATCAAGAATACATTTTTCCCTCGTATAGAGTAAATTTGAAATGGGGTCTTTTGTAGAAGCACCCGTCCTGTTTAGAGTGATATAACAGATGCTGAATGTTCACATATCAAACAAAATGCTGGCTTTCTGTAGAAAAGAGGTGTCAAAAAGTTTCTTTGTACCTTTAACGCATGTGATTATGTAGTACAAAATGCAGAGTTTGTAAAATTTCTTGAATATACAGGCAAAAAAAATGAATAATTCAAAACAACTCATAAGTTCTACATTCTATTGTCCCTTTATAACGCAGGCAGAAGATAGCAAGGCGCTCCCAATAGAGCTGAATTTGCACAAGTTACACCTCTGAAAATGCCAGATGGTCTATGGTCTACTTTTGAGAGCTGTCACATATGTAAAGATTTGAAAAAAGAAAGACAGCTGAATGAGAGCAGTGGATCATTAAAGGGAGAGCGAGGGTCCCTAGGCATCACTTGTGTTTTAAGAAGCATTGTGTCATTCCCATATTAACGTGCTTTTTCTCTTTCTTTCTTTTTTTTTTAAAGCCATACACAACTTCTACACAAATAAGGAAAAGAAATCTGTTTCAAACCAAATAGTTGTGGTTTAATTGCTCAGACGGTTTTGTTCTTTATTTGAAAATGAAAGCATGTTTCCTACATGGTTGTAATTGTAATTTTACTGTTACCTTGAAATCATACCATGAAAAATGATCAACCAAGTTAATTTAATGTCTGTTGAGACAACTAATATAACTAGGATTTATCCAGTTTCCATTTCACTTACTACACACATCTGGCAAAATTATTCAACTAAAAAAATGTTTTAATGTTAAAAAAATGGAGTAAGGAGGTAATTTTGGGTACCTTATCATAAGATAAACCACACTAAAAGCAATTAGGTGACAGTGAAACAGAAATTATGTACTATCATTTATCTGCCAACAGAAATAGAGGTTGTTTTCAAGATTGAAATGTAGGTAAATAATTAAGGATATCACTTCAGCCATACTCAGTAATTTGCAAGGAGTCTATTTTGATAGTAGAAAAAGGTCAAATTTGTCAATTTTAAAATTTGGTGGCAAGACACCGTTGCCTTTTACCACTTTTATTTTTATTTATGGAGAATGTTTAACTCTTACACTAATAATTCTGAGTTATCTTGGATTATGGAATATGATGGGACAGTTTTGATTGATGAGGACTCTCCCTAGCATTGACCAATGACATTTCAATTTAGCCAAGTTCTCAGATTACTTAAATTATTCTTCTGAGGGGAAAAAAAAATGGCCTGAAACATTTCATATATTTGGGGAGATTACTAGAAAGTGCTCTAAAAAGAACACCAAATGAGGTTTAAATGCCTTCTTTGGCATCCTTTTAAATACATATGCATAACTAGCTTTAGGTTCAATAGCAGTCATTAGGATGTCATTCCGGTTGATACAAGAAGTTACAGCAGTAGCAAATTAATCTCTAAATCAAACAATTGCACATCCGTAAGAAACAGAGCTCCTGTTTTAGAAGGCTTGATTGCAGATTTTGGTCATGAGAAGGATCATGCAGCTGCTTAACAGAGAGCAAGCTTTTCTTCTGTTTCTTTTCATTCCATTTTAGGAGAAAAGTATTTTGGTATCTTTTATGACCATTACTTTGAGTATTCTCAAATATTTACTTTTTTACACAATTATTCCCCTTGTTTATCAAAATAGAACTGAAAAACTATAAGAGGATTTCATATATTAGTTTTATAAATCAGGTATTAAGGTTAATAGGCTTGGTATGAAAGCGTGCTTTTTCTGGCTAAACAACAATGATTTTTTTTTCTGGAAGTATTGCACATTTGTGAGTAGAGTATTTTGATATGTTAAAACGCTTTTCTTCAGGGTAGGATGAAGACTTAGGATATGTGAATAAGTACTGAAGGGAAAAATGGTGTGCCAAAGACTCACTCAAGTACATACTTCTTTTGTGTGTCAAAAAATATGTACCAAGTCTTAGCTAGTCGGGACAATAATCAGATAGCTTTGCATGTGATATTTTTTCTAACTTGAGTAGTTCTTTGTTGTCACATGTGATTTACATTTCATAATTGTTCATTATCATAAGCAGTCTAATTCAAAAAGCAGCTTTGGATTTTGGAATACCCAGAAATTATGGAATAATAAATGTTGACATTGAATATTTTTGTTCTTACTGATTTTTGTTGTTGTTGTTGTTGAAAAGCTGTGATTTATGACTTTGCTTAAGATCTACTCAATCAAATTACAGGTTGATTTTTTCTATATTTGTAATTGGTGCATTACAATTATATGTAATGGTGAGATTTGCTGCTACATATTTGTATATGCACACAACATAATAACTTTTCATCAATATCTTTCCCTGGTATTTCCTCTTTCCCTTCTCTCCTCCCTCCCCTAGTCCCTTTCCTCTAGTTTGCTGATCTTTCTGCTACTTATTTATAGTTTTTTAAATTAGTGTCTTGTAATGTAAAGATTTCCTGTGGTATATTCATATATGTACATAAGAAAGTTAGATCAGATTCATTCCACTGCCTTCCTCCATTCCATCCTTCCTTCCTTCCTTTAATTCCCCTTTGTCTACTCCACTGATCTTTCCTCTATTCTCTTTTTTTATATCCCACAATGTTATTTTGGATTAGTTTCTACATATCAGAGAAAACATTTGAATTTGACTTTTTGGGACTGGCTTATTTCACTTAGCATAATAGACTCCTCTTCTACCCATTTACCTACAAATGCCAAAATGCTATTCTTTATGGCTGAGTAATACTCCATTGTGTATATATACCACATCTTATTTATCTAATCATTTGTTAAAGAGCACCTAGGACACCTCCACAGTTTAGCTACTGTGAATTGTACTGCTATAAACATTGATGTCATTGCGTCACTGTAGTATGCTGATTTTAAATCTTTTGAATATTTGAATATATATATATATATATATATATATATATATATATATATATACACACACACATACCAAGGAATAGGAGAGCTAGGTCAAATTATGGTTCCATTCCTAGTTTTCTGAGGAATATGCATACTACTTTCTGGAGTGGTTGTACCCAACAGCAATGTATGAGTATATCTTTTCCCCCACATCCTCGCCAACATTTATTGCTACTTGTATTCTTGATAATCACCATTCTGACTGGAGCCAGATGAAATCTCAGTGTAGTTTTAATTTGCATTTGTTTAATTGCTAGAGATGTTGAATATTTTGTCATATATTTGTTGACCATTTGTATTTTCTTTGAGAAGTGTCTATTTAGTTCCTTTGCCTATTTATTGATGGTTACTTGTTTGGGGGGTGTTAAGGTTTTTGAGTTCTTTGTATATCCTGGATATTAGTGCCCTATGTGAGGAGCAGGAGGCAAAGACATTTTCTCATTCTGTAGGCTCTCTCTTCAGAGCTCTTGATTGTTTCCTTTGCTATGAAGAAGAACTTTCTAATTCAACGCTATATCACTTATTTATTTTTTATTTTACTTCTTGTACTTTAGGAGTCTTGTTAAGGAAGTCATTTCCTGAGCCAACCTGTTGGAGTGTTGGACCTACATTTTCTTCTAGCAGTTGCACTGGTCTTTTAGGAAGTGAACACCAGAGCCTGCACCCCACTGCCAAGGCCAAAAAACTCTGCCTCTCCAATGACTGGAGGGTCTCCACTTCCCTCGTGTGGCTGACACCTTGCATTGGTAACTTTCTGAATGCAAGCGTAGCAGCTCGTATATCTGCCTGTAGCTACTGAGGTGTCATGGAATGCGACACAGGAATTTACCAAAATCTGTATGTTCAGTAATGCTGGTAGCACAAACAGATATTCACCATTTTTGTTTCATTTTCATTATTCAAAGAAGTAAATTCACTTGTCCTTCTAAGTGTCATGTTATTAAAACGGTCTCTGATATTTTCACTATAAATGTTCTGCTTTTCATATGTTGGTATTTACTGTATCTGGAATTTTTGTGTATGAGGCACAATGCACATGAATGTGCATCTACCTGCATGTTTGGAGTTGACTGTTCCATTGGTTTATCTGTCTGTGCCTGGTCAAACGCCACACCATGATTTCATACCAAGATGTCATATCTAATAATTAAGTTCCACTATCCTCTTTGTCTTCCTTAAAATTTACTGGTGGTTCTTGACTCCTCTTCTTTATTTTTGGATAAGCTTTTCCATTTCCCTAAACAAACTTGTTAGGAATGTTAATAGGAATTTCATTAACTAAATAAACTGGGAAGAATTAACATATCAATAGAATTCACATACTTATACTCACTCCTTTTATTTGAGTCTATTTTATGCTTTTCAGTAATGTTTTGTCATTTTTTTACCATAAAAATCTCTGCCCACTTTTTCTTAGTGTAATTATAGACATGTAACAGGCTTACTTTTTTTGTGGGGGGGAAGGGGAGGATCTTTTTTTCTTTCTTTTTTCTATTGCCAGGGTAAAGAGTAAATTTTCTTGTATATTTCTTGATTGGCTACTGTTGGCGTATTGAAACATTGTTGATTTTTATGTGGTTGATCCTACATCCTGCATAAATCTGGCTAAATTCTTAATTTTTTTGAAAGTATAGTTTTTAAAGAATATTCCAGAACATTTGAGTCTGTGCACATCTCCACAATATTGTTTCTTCCTTTCCAGAATGCAGACCTATTCCCCCCCCACCCTTATTGATTGCTTATGCAGGGAATTCAGTGCCCTGTTGCCTAGGAGGGGTGAGTGGGCATTCTTAGCTGGGTGCTGACCTGAATCACAGTATTTCTAATTGCCAATGTTGTTTCAGTTTAAAGGATTTCTCTTGTTTTCCTTACTTTTCATAAACTGTTTATTTTAAAATCAAATTAATGAATAAATATAGAAAAGATTTTCTTCTCAAGGTTTTAGAATTAAAAAATGAAGAATATATTCCTCTTTTTATTGTTCAGGTTCACATCCTGAATTCATTGTTCCATTCATTTCAAAAGATAATTGAATAGTTTATCATTATTAGGAGTATCTGGATAATACCAATGTGTCTACAGTGCCCAAAGAGGGTCCTACATTTAGAAAAGGTTCAACTTTTGCTGAATGAATCCTGATTTACTTTTTCATAGTTTTGACTTCTTAAATATCTTCTAGAAATACCAACAACAATATGGTTTTTCTGCTTGACTTTTTATATCCTTGTATAAAGTGCTCCCACTTTTCCTTTTTTGATCTTTCTTTCTTCTCCCTCTCTCTCTCTCTCTCTCTCTCTCTCTCTCTCTCTCTCTCTCTTTGGTTTTTAGTTTTAGTATCATGAGTAAAACCTCAAATCTTGATGAGGGAATGCATGTTTGTGATTGTAAAATAGTAATTTCTTTTCTGATATAGATACACTTTTCCTGTGTTTTAATTTAGCCCAACCTCAACGCTTGCCCCAGCTGCAGACTTCAGCACAGGAACCTAGAGAGGAGGAAATAGTCAATATGAAGAACGGAGGCCACACGAGTCTGAGCAACGGAAATGGAATTCACCATGGGGCCAAACATGCATCTGCAGATAATCACAAACTTTCAGCTCCTGTTTCCCAAAAAGTGCATAGAAAAATTCAATCCAGCTTGTCTGTAAACAATGATATCAGTAAGAAGAGTAAAGTAAACGCTGTCTTTTCCCAAAAGACAGGTTCTTCACCTGAAGGTAAGTGTGAGAAAGATGCATACTGCATTTGACCCCATGTAAATCATATTCACTGGTACTTATTTGATCAAGCAATCATGATTAAAAATTCTTGTCTATTCCTCAAACAACAAATTTGGTAAGATGCTACTTCAGTTCTTCAAAGGAAAGTACAGGATACAAGGAAGAATGGAAAGCTGAAACCCTGCTTTTAGACTATCATCTTCTAGAGCGAGTAGTCATTATTTTAACTATAACTGCTATCTTTTTTTAATGCCACATTTAAAAATATGAATATAACATTTTGGTGGCATATATAAGTGTGTGTGAGTATCTTTTTCCGTTCTTGATGCAATATGTTATTCTGTACTGTACAGATAAGATTACCTGCCTGTATTTTTGTCTTGCAAATCGGTTCTTAAATATGCAAAGCTGAAATGAGAAAAAGTTGGGGTAATTTCTTGCCCTTCTCAGGGAGAAGACCAGCTGATCTATGTCCCTTGCTGACTGTCTTCAGTCTCCCTGCTGCTATCACCCTGCCTACACCCCTCCCTCTCCTTTCCCTGCCCCATTCAACCTCACTGTGCTCCTCCCTTAGTTCCTCCCTTTTACATACTTGGGCTGTGCTCTTTGATGCCTGATACAGATACACTTTTGTTGGTCTGCAGAGCTAGTTATTACTTCTCTGGTTTTACCTCATCCTGCCGTTGGCTGAGTTAAAGTCATGTTAAATACTATGTACCTGAGAGAGTTTTTCTTTACTATAGAACAAATTCATACGAAGACGATTAACCTGCACACACTTTTTATATGGTTCATTGTATCATATCAAAGAAAGTTCTCCATATTAAGATACCAAATTTCTCCCAGGTTATCCATGGTCCTGTGCTTTTCTTCCTTTCTCCCGTTAGTGGTTCTTGGGAATCTAAAACCTTGAATCTGTCATATATATTTGGCATACATGTATATGTGTGTCTGTGTCTGAGCACATGTGCATTGCACCTTTTGGTGTGTTCATGCTTATTCCCTATACCTTTTTATTTTAATTGCCATGAAATTCAAAATAAAGAGAATTCTATGAGATTCCTCTGTGAAGTTGGCCATGCCTTTTCATGGAGATAAATTGAGTTGTAAATAGAAAATTGTATTGAGAGTCACCTGTAATAAGTGGGAGAAAAGGATATTACATTTTGGCTACAGGTGTCTTAAACTCAACTGAGGCAAAGTGTTAGATTGATCAAATGATATGATAATAAATGGTCTGCATAGTTCCAGGTCAGTGACACTACTTTCCAAACTAATTAGATTGAAAGGGACATGATTGACATTTTAAAATGAGTTTGACATGTAAGCCGCATGGTCATCTCTGAAGTATAGGTAGGCTGTTAACTAAACTGGCTCTCCGAGGAGTTGGAAAGGCGATGCAATTTTCTTTAGAGGATCTTCACTTCTCAGTGATTGGGTGAAATAATTGAATGCAATTGAAATCTACTTGTTTTATACATTTGAATTTACTTATTACCTCCCTAGCCTCTTATTTTTCCATTTGATATTTACTTATTTTAGTATTAAAGAATGATAACATTTGCATATCAGTCCAACTTGAAATGGGTTATGGAATTTTTCATTATTGCTTGCTTTTAATATCATGTCTGAATTTATTTCTAATGTAAGAATGCAGCTTCGTAAGTAACACATGAAGGAGGATGAAAATCAACATTATAGAAACAAAATACAGTTCTACTCTTTCTTTCCCTCTCCCTCTTTTGACCCATACCCTCCATCTTGCCCTCTTCTCCTTTTCTCTGACCCTCACTCTTACTTATGACTGACCACAAAGATCTGGTTAAGGAGAGTCCTTTGTGATCTGCTCTTATCACAAAAGAACATTCCAGATTGAGTTGGGGCATAAGGAGTATGAAAAAAGAAATGAAGGTGTCTAAATATATTGTATAAAGTCCAAACCAGGTCTTTACTGTTTGGGTATAGAATTTAGTCAGTTATAAGTTTATTTTGCGATTACCTGAATCTCAACTAAAATTCTATTGGCCTGTTTCATATTTTCTCAAAGTTAAATATCTTCATGATTTTTGCCATTTTTAAGGTTATGCTTTAAATTTTTGTTATTTCTTTTGAATTTCAATTTTGAAGTTAAAATTTGTTCTCTGTCAATGTGCTATAATAACAAAGTAATCAAATAAATAAATAATTCGCTGGGCTGATAGATGACATATTAAAAGGAAACACATCACTAAGTAGCTGTGGGGGACTTGGTTCTTCAGGGCCTGCTTTTTCTACAAAACAAAGGGTTTTGATTAGATAAGTTTTAAAATTAAGTTTGGCTTGGGGATTTTGTGATTTTTCTTTCACAGCAAAAGTGCTTCGCTCTCGGGACAGGTCTCTTGCTCTACAGAATATTCAGTCCCTAGATGAGAAACCATCTAAGACATGCAGTGCAGATAGGGGCAATGGCAGAGACAGTTTTGATGAACTGGAATGGTACCTGATTTCAGGAGGCCTGTGGGTCTGAATAGGATGTCGTGAACAGGCTTGATTTGTTGCATGTATGAAAATGAAAATGTTGAATTGGGTCTCTGTCCTTTTAAAATGTAATGACAATGGGAAGATTTAATGGCTAGACATTTCACAGTTTTGTGTTTTCCTGTTTCACTTTTTCCTTAAGTCTTCATCATCTGTTCCTGCTGTTTTGAAGCAAGTAAGCAAACAAATTGCAAAATAATATTAACTGAGAATATCAAACGTGGCCCACCAATCAGGTCCACTTTGATAATATATTTTATTTTTGGTCACATGGTACTTATGAATTTTGTGTTGCATATAAAAATATTGACCATTTGAGGGCCATCTTTCTTGTTCAGAGGATGGAATAAACTTATTTAATTCTTTCAAAGTGATTCATTAAGAACAGAGTGGCCTCCCTGACTAAGTGTGGAAAGCCCTATTAGGGTGTGGGCCTATTGTTTGTATACAGGGAAGGATTGAAGAAGCCACATAATTGAGTGTGTAAGCTGTTGAGATATTTTAATATGTCTTTGTGGGTTACCTAAGGCCTGGGTGCCAACATGCTTGCCTTTGGTTAGACTCTGGAAGCTGTGTTGGTCCGTGTAGTAAGAAAATGGCATCTATGTACCAGAAATGGTTCCACCTGCCTTGCTCATATGGAATCAATTAATCCTCCCAATAGCACTGCCATTCTGTGAACTGCATGTAAGTATCAAAGTATAAGTGAGGAAACTGAGGCACAGAGGGCTTCATGGAAGCCACTGAAGTCAAGTAGTACAAGGTAAAACTGTGATTTAAAAGCAGACATTCTGTCTCCATAGCCCATGCTCCTAAACATTATGATATTTGGTTTACTAAAGTTGTCTGAGAAAAGGTAAAGTACTGGCCATGGCAAGGTCATATCAGATGTTACTGGTGATATAGCTGTGGACCAGGAAGGGAGCCACTGTGTATATATGTTTGCCTTCTTTTTTGTGTGTGTGTGATACTGGAGATTGAACCCAGGGCCTTATGCATTTGAGGAAAGCACTTTACCACTGAGCTACTTCCCCAACCCCTGTGTCTGCCTTCTTGAAGCTCTTCTTCTGAATATTTGAAAAACAACTATCACACCTGCATTCTCTCTTGTTTTTCTTCCCTTCTAGACTGTCTATTCCTGAAAATGTTGAATTGGGTCTCTGAGTCCGTTTTTTTTTTTTTTTTTTTTTTTAATTTCAAAGTGGCACCAAGTATAATAGCTTCACAGAGTTTCCTATGAGTTAACAAGTAATATAATACTGTATTCCAGACCACTTTATCCTGTTCTTCCTTGAAATCAGAACTGGAAAATGAAATATGTGCTCATATTCACTGATTTTTTTTTTAAAGTTTCTTTTTTGCACTAGAGGAAAAAAATACTCATGTGGGAAAATACTGCACATTTTACTAAAAGGTTATTAAATTAGTAGATCTCTACTTGTTTTGTATAATTAAATATTTTAATGCATACTTAAATTTTCTGATTGCATCACCCAGGTGGAGAGTTTTAAGACTAAATGTGTAAGATTCTTGACCTTTGAAATAATTATAGTATAATTTAGTATCATATAATATTCAAATTGCCAAGGGTTTTCATTAGACTCTAAGACATTTTTCTTATCATAAAAATGGTAAATTCTAATACGTTTTAGGCGTGCCATTTATAGCTATATAGTTTTGTAAAAATTAGCTTTCAACAAAAATATTTTTCAAAGAGATTTTGTACTTTTCAGGAATCCCTGATAGTTTATTCTCCATACGTGGTAGTCTATATTTAGTATTTAAAGAGAAATATGTATCCAGTTTTAACATATTGCTGACCATAAATTCTGAACTAGACAGTGAAGAGCTCCCTATATGTAGCAGTGATTGGGGTCATCTCATTTTTAGTCATATAGAGGCTGTGGTCTAGTCCCTAAAACACAGATTCTAGAACCAGTCTGCTTAGATTCACATATTGACTTTACAGATCAGTGATGTGTCCCTGGAAGGCTACTTAATTCAACTCTCTGTGCCTCAGTGTCTTATCTGTAACATGGGAATATCTTCCCTACCTCCCTCATAGTGTTGTTATGAAGAGGAGTTGGGTTGAGGCTGTGCAGTGCTTGGAACACATGCTCACCCAGCTGAAGTATTCATTAAGTCTTGGCTGCTGTTATGATCATCATTATTAAGAAGCCGAGAGGGGGCAGAAATGTGAGCTTCCTGGAAAAGGCAGTGCCCAGATGGGGACCAGAAAAATAAGGAGGGCTTATGATAGGGAGTGGAGGGTAGAGATAAGTGTTCAAGGGTAAAAGAGCTTGAAGAATTAATGTTTTGTTTTGGAAAACCATTAAAATAGTTTGCTATTGCTGAGAAATTGAATTAGGAGAGATGAGACTTGGAAAGGAAGGTCAGTCCATAAGCATCCAGGGAAGCCCTGTTGTTTTGAAGCGACAGCCAAGGCCTGCATGATTTCTCTGAAGGACATCATTTTATATCCTCACACACTGGTTTGAGAAACTATGTTGTCTTTTTCTCTTCATAATAGAACAATTCCAGTTATATAGAATAACTAGAATAACAATTCTAGTTATAATAGAACAATTCCATATAGAACAATTGCAGTTATATAGAACCCCAGGTGCCTTCTTCCTTGTAGCAAAAAAACTATGGTTTATTAACACCTGCACTCTGATGGCCTTGACAGTCTTCTTGTACTTTAGTAACAAACTGTTACCATAAGTAAAATGAGGACTTGGGCTTAGACTTGCTGAACTTGGAGAGCTATCAAGCTCTTCTGGAGGCATATGGACCTATGGGTGGACTGAAGCCCAGTCCTTGCTCTACTGGTTCTTTCTGCTGTCTTTTCTCTACACTGCTCTTAGTTTCTCACCTCTATGACCTTTCTTCTATTTCATCTCCTATTTAGGCCCCTCCTCCTCCCCTCTCAGTGCATGTCTCCTTGCATTCAGGCAGTTTTCCACAGTGAACCAGAATTAGGGCCAGTAGGAGGGGTGCAGCCATGATCCTGTAGACACTGTCACTGACCAGTCAGATTATCTCTTTATTCTTTTTATTCAGACAACTACACATTCTTGAGTCATAAAACCAGGGGAAACAAAGTTAGAAAGGTATAAAATTGAGTGGTCCTTAGTTTCAGCAGAATCTTATATTCATTTTTTTGCCCCATTAAAAAAAAAGAAGCCTCAGTTTTGCGTATGATTGCAGAAATACTAGTATTTTAGTGGAAGTAGAGTAGGACTCCATATATGATCAGAGTATTATCATCAAGGCTTTCAAAAGCAAATTTTCAGTGACTTTGGCAAGATGTATCAATGCATTCCTCCAAATAGTTCATTTGTCTGGATGATATTTTGTTTTTTTCTGTTCTGTTTTCTCAGGCACAGTGTCTTCCATTCCATAAGAATAATGGTGTGGGAGAAAGGCTGAGAATTATACTTTCCAATGCAATATTTGCCAGTCCTGTGGAAAATAAGATTTTAACAAAGTTCACTGTTCAGCCAACATACTAGATGGAATGGCAGAAATTCAACAAGTTTGTGTGTGTGTGTGTGTGTAGAAGTACACATAAGCAAAGTAGACAATGTCAAAGTATAAATCATTCTGCACATGCAAGTCTTCGCTTTTTGTTTGCTTGAAATATTTAATCAGCTTTCCTAAAAAATTAAAGCAATTATCAGGAGTATTTACAAATCACAAGTGTTTCTATAGAGCCGAAAGTAAACATTTAAATACACTTCCTTTAGTGTTTAGGAAAATAGTTTAATGATGTAATTTGGACTTTCATACTCATCCATTTGATGAAGAGCAAAGAAAAGATTGACAGGATTCTGAAATGTATATAATTTAATGTTGAAACATAAAGATAATCAAAATATGCCTCAACTCTCAGACGTTTTTTCTTATAACAGCCAAGGGCTTTGCAGACCATCTTAAGAGATGGAAGCTGTTCAGCTATGTATGGACTCCACCTGCTGCACTTTTGATTTTTGGTTTTGTAGGCAAGCTGTCATAGACTATTTCTCTAATGGTTTGAATTAACTTAACATTCACTCACGGGATGGGTGGGGAGGAAATTAAACAATGGCGATACAGATAGATTGGCCAGGAGCTTTAGGGTGTGGGGTGCTTCAGTGAAGAGACTGTTTAGAATCAGGGAATAATAATAAGCTAAATGGAAAGAATTGAGTAAATCTGTGACCCTATTTTTTAATGCAGTGGTGATGGAAACTGTAGCTTTTTTTTTTTTTTTTAATGTGAAACAGCACTATGTAGGTACAGCAGCAAGTTGACTTTCAGTCCCCCAAAGTGTTGCTACCTACTGGCGGTAGTGGACCTGAAAATTGAATGAGGGGTCTGGCCCAGCATGAATTCTAGACAAAACTGGAAGAGTAGTCAGATATGCATATTGAGTAAGACTATTATTAATATTCCAGTTAAATTAGGTGGGAAAGTGACTGGAAATTAAGAAATCAGGAGGAACAGCTGAAGGAAATTGGTAGCTGATCATGAGTTGCTTTAGAATCATTCAATTTCAAATGATCAACACAGTCTAAGAAGAGTGCTCCAAAATACATTTGGAAATATACTATTAGACCTTGGGAGAAGTTTCAGAACCAAGCATACTTATTGATATTTGTTCTCAAAGAGGAAATATTTTAAATGATACATCTTAAGATTTCTCAAATAGATATTTAAGAGAAAAGGTCAAGTGGCTGAGATCTGAGTGACTCAGGGGTCACTGGAGGGCAGCCAGTTTGGTGGGATAGGAGAATGGGCCCCACATGCAGGCTTGGAAGGCAATCACATATAAAGTTCAGGCTTTTCTCAGGAGGTGAGGTCAGACAGAAAGTAAATCTAAGTAAGACCACACCGACAGGGTATCCTTGGGAAGAGGTCAGGGTGCAAAGAGAGGAGGAAGATTATTTGGCTGAGAGGAAACAGTAAGAAAGGTAAAAAGAGAAGCAAACCTGAGCATGGTGTCAGGGAGGCTTGGGAAAAAGGTTTTAAGGAAAGGAAGGGGACAGTGCTAAAGTGCACAAGATATTGTTGACAGGTTCAGTAAGATTAGCTCTGAAATAATTCTGTTGTATTTAACATCATGGCCATCACTTAGTGTACTTATTAAGAACCATTTTCTTGGAGAAGCCAGAATGACGTGGGTTATTGAATGTCAGGAAACACGTTGATGACAACACTTCTAGAAATGCCAAATTCCAGGGCAGAAGTGAGGGAGCTTGTGTTAGGTTGATTTTTTTTTTTTTTAACATTGCTGTTATTCTTGTTGTTTGTTTATAGTATTTTTGTTTCAAGATGGGAAAGATTTGTGCGTGTTTACATTTGGATGGAAAAGATCCAGGAGAGAGAAAAAGGTTGAGAGAAATAATGAGACCTTTTCGACAAGCCAGCTTACAGGTCCTTTAGAGTTTAGACCTCAAGTTCTGTACACTGAACTATGGTGAATGTGCAGAGCTGAGCCACGAGAGAAGCATTTGCTGAGTTGTTGACCTCAGTGGCTCTGCTCTGCTCTGTATGGATTGTTATGGTTGGTTAATCTTAGAAGACTTCTGAGTAATTTCTATGGAATGACTTGGTATGAGGAAATGTAACCTTTGGGGATTAAAGAGCTGCTCTCAAGTCCCTACTCCCACCTCATTCCAGGAGCATTAATTGCCTTTGAATGGAAGGCATTGACAGGGCCTTATGATTCTCAAGTTCCTCATTTTTGAGTTTTGTGTTTTGGACCACAAATCGATAGATGTTGATAGCTTCTTATACTTTTTACATTCATAAAGTCCTCAGTTGAATTCACTCAGAGCTTTTGTATATAATGTAGTATCAGAAATAGAACATTAATAGGTAAACACATAGGATTATGAAAGTATAGAAACAATGAGTAAGGAACCTATTTTAGCCAGCTTTTTCTTGCTGTGATCAAAATGTATGATAAGAGCAAATTAAAGGAAGAAAGATTTATTTTGGCTCACAATTTCAGAGATCTCTGTCAGATTGACCAACTCTGTTCTCTGGGCCTGAGGTGAGACAGAACATCATGGAAGGGCATGGCTGAGGAGAGCTGCTGAATTCATGATGGGCAGGAAGAAGAGAGAGGGATAGTGTGCAAGGAGCCAGAAACAAGATGTAGTCCCCAAGGGCATACCCCTGTTTCTTCAAGCCATGTCCCATTTACCTACAGTTATCACCCACAGTTCATTCAGCTATCATTGTATTTAATCCTATAAATGAATTAATGCATTGATAAGGTCAGAGCCCCGGTCATTGCCTAAAAGCTTCATCTCTGAGCCTGGTTGCACTGGGGATTACACAGTTTCCCAAGTTTTTAAGAAAGGAAAGAAAATGTTGTTAGCACCTGTTTTATTTTTAGAAGTTAACTAAAGAGATTGGGTGCTTTCAGATCGAAGGAATCAAATGTTTCAAAGAAGTGATCAGTTAACAAGTGCCTAATGAACCTCTGTAAGGTTTTTGATTTTGAGATAAGAAGGCTAGTGCAGGTTTTGAGTAGATGGCTGGCATACTCTAGCTCACCAGTTTTAAACATCCTCTTGTCATTTGTCCAGAGAGAAGACCAAGGAAGGGCAACCTATTCTACAAGTAAAGTAATAAATCAGGAGGGAGGTGACAGGACTGGGTCAGGGTGGCAGCAGTGAAGGTGAGGAGATGCTGCTACATATGGGTAATTATTGAAGGTGGAACAGGATTTGCTAAAGAAGTGGATTTTATTCTAAGAGAAACAGAGGAATAAAGAATGATTCTCATTTATTTGGCCTGAGAAAGAATTGAGTTGCCATTAACTAAGATGTTAGACTATGGGTAGAACAGGTTTTGGTTCTAGGGAGAAGATCAGGTTTGGTTTTGAAGTTGGATTTGAGCTGCCTTTATCTATACAGTTGGTGATGTGGGATAGGTGGCTAGGGAGGTTGGAGTTCACAGGAGAGGTCTGCAGTCTGACCTGTCTTGTGAATCATCACGGTACAGAATGTATAGGGGCTGGGATCACTTGGGGCTAGGGTTTTTAACCCTGGCTTCTGGGTGCTGGGGATAATTGTTTTAGGGAAAAGGGAGTAGAGAGTAAAGTAAAATTGTGGTCTTGGTCTTCGGAGATTATGATTTTGATTGTCTTGGAATGGAGACTCTCCAAGGAATCACACCTTTAAACAATTTCCCGTATAATTCTAATATGAGTACACAGTTAAGAACTATTGCCAAGGAACTCAATAAAATATAGAAGGATTCCAAGAACTGAGCCTTGTGACAATTATGTGGAAGTCAGCAAATGGAGAGGAGTCATGAAAATAGGTAGTGATCAAAAAGGAGTAGAAAGTGGCAGCTTGGAAACCAAACAAAGAAAGTTTTAAAGTGGAGACAGAGATCATGGGTCAAGTACAAGTGAGAAGTTCAAGGAGATGAACGAGAAGTGGTTACTGAAGTCAACATGTGGAGGTCACTAGTGACTTTCATATTTTTGCTCTATGATGGGGACAGAATCTGATTCAATTGAAGATGGCAAGTCTAGGTTACTCCATTCAATGTGTTCCTGAAGGGGAATAATAGAGGGGCTAGGAAGTAAAGAGGAATGGGATTTAAATTTAGAAATTGGATTTACTGATTGAGTGTTGTTGGTAATGAAAGGGGAGATGTTGAGGATGCAGAATGATGACATTGAGTACATAAGAGGGGAGGGTGTTTGTTACAAACCATTGTGAGTGTGCCTGTGTGTGTGTGTGTGCCTGTGTGTGTGTGAGAGAGAGAAAGCAGTGGAGACGTTATCCCTCTCAGTTTATGTTACTACATGAAAAGGGTCATGTTTTGAGAACATTATCTCCTACTTTAGTTCAGCACAGATGAGGCACTTCCCATTTATTTAATTGAAAAGAAAATCTTTCAAATGACTGGCAGGATTTGGCATAGTAGATTTAAATTTTAGAGACCCTCACCCCAAGCAAATATTATACCATTTGGAATGATGTTGAACATGCTAAAAGTTTCCATTCATTGTAGAAGTATTTCAGAAAGATATTTCTTAGTTACAACAATGGCACTAGACACTGCATAACATCACAATTCAAAGGAGGAAGCTTTCAGGAAAAGATACAGATGTGTAGGATGTTTTCCAACAAAAACTGGCTGATGACTCATAAGTGTCTTATAGCTTATAAAGAATATACCTAGAGAAAAACAGTGTCAGAGTATTGTTCATTGAATACAATTTTTGCCTTCAAATATTTGAGGTAACCATCTAAAACTCTCTCAAATACTCAGGATCAAAACGATTTTGTATTTTTTTTTTTAGCTTAAAATTTGTCACTATCCTAATGCATTTTACCTTAAAAATTAGTTGCATTTTTGTGGGTAGAAGGATTAAGTATATTTAAATCATCTGTTGAAGTAAAGAAATAGACTGATGTGTAACTCATACCTTCATTCATGTCTAAAGACCATGTGGTCTGCCTATTGGTACTCTATAGGGAAAAAAATTGTAACTTGTGAACTTCTTCATGTTCCTTTTTTTAAACTGAAAATTCTCTTTATGATATCATATTTATTATATTGTGTATTTTAAAATTATCATTGTCTTTTGCATCTTCATAAGTTTCCTATTTTTCCCATCAGAATTTTATTACTATATTCTTTAAATTCCTTTTTTCTGTGCATCCCACCCCCAGCATACCTCTTTCTCTCTCTATAAAAGACCTGGTATTTTCTTGGCTAAATAGACAATAAAATGTTAAAAAATTGAGAATTTAATATTGGACAATAATTAAGTTTGAACATGGAATTTTTTAAAAAGATGACTTTGAAGGAAGAGAAGTAAACATGTCATTGTGTGCAGAATGTTTTGGTTTATGGTAAGAGGAGCATCTATCTATGGAAGCCTGGTCTGCCATGCCACAGTTTGGGTTGTTAGACCAGGATGTACCTTCTGTATCTCTGTCTGTATTTACCCACTTCTCTTCGTCATCTCACCCTCCTTTCTTTTTTTTTCTTTTTCTTACTTTTGCTCTCCCCTTTCTCTTTACCTGTTTCAATTGAATTTTTTCATGATTTTACTTAGTTATTTATCATAATTTGTAGGAATCCAAAAGGCAGTGATTCATGACATTTTCCATTATAGTGTGCTAATACTTGTTTCAGATAGTTTCATTCTTAGCTTGTGTATTTCTGAGTATGGGTACAAAGCCTGAAAGAATAGTTCTCAAAATCCCTATCTAAGATTCAAGGCTTTTCAACAATATTTTTTTTCTCTATTGAATTAGATTCTTAGGCCTTTTGAATTGATTTTTTTCCTTTCAAAAATACATGGTTACTTAGCTATTCTAAGTTTTTTTTTTAATTACATTCCCAAATGATCCTACCTGACTCCCAAAGCTAATCGAAGTAACAGAAATCTTGAAATACTAGAAGTACAAGGCTCTCTTTTAAATGTTTTCACTTTTTAAAATACTTATAGTGTTAAACCATTATAGTTTTGAGAACCTCTTATAATTAGGCTATATAATCCTCAACTGGTACAGTGTGAAATAGGATAAAGGGGAACTCACAGTAGCAAGGTGAATTTACTTGTGTGTGTGTGTGCGTGCGTGTGTGTGTGTGTGTGCGTGTGTGTGTGTGTGTGTGTGTGTATGTTTGTTTTTCTATATATAAGATTTAAGTCAAGCATGGTAGGAAGCGATTTGAAAGATTCACTATGACCTTCTAGCTCAAGGGTGGTGGTAGTGGTGGTAGTAGGATGTCTATGGGTGTGTGTGTGTGTGGGGGGGAAACCTACTTAATTTCACCAACAATTAAACCTTAAATGAAATTTAGTACTTCCATCTATTATACCTACAGTGACTAAACCGTTGTAACATTAGTAGTACCTATGACTTTGTCTCTAATATTTTCATATCATATTTCAGTTATAGAAAACATGAAATATTGTTTGTTAATCATTAAATTTTTATTAGTTATCAGATTAATATTAGCTCTTGCTATTAGAGTATTTAAAAAGAATCATGTATTTATTGAATCTGAATTCTTTTTTTAATATTTTATTTTAGTTGTAGATGGACACAATATCTTTATTTTATTTTTTTATGTGGTGCTGAGGATCAAACCCTGTGCCTCACACATGCAAGACAAGCACTCAACCACTGAGCCACCACCTCAGCCCTGAATCTGAACTCTTAAAACTATTTTTGACATATTGGTTACCTTAAGTATCCTGTGTATTTTATTTTACAAATTTAAAAACATTTGTGTCAACAGCACACCAAAAAGTCCAAAAATACCTGCTCTTGTCCTTTTGCATCTTAAACATCCTTTATAGTGAAAATAATCCCTTTTATAACATACTTATTTGAAAAATTTACATTTCTGTGTAGTTTTAACAATGCAGAGAACACAGATTATTTGTTGGATAGCCCTTTTTTGTTCACTCTACATTGAAATGATAATAAAGGAAATATCTGAATTTGCACTTTAAAAAAAAACTACACCAACTAGAAGATTCCTAAGTAATTTTCAATTTTGTATTTACATTTTAATGCTGTACTTTTACCTATGTATAGTTAGCAATGCTAGGATATACAGAAGAATGGAAAAAAATGACTTGGTGGTTTTTGTATGACACAATTGGGTTATCTTTATATAACTCTCCATAAATAAGCGCAAGAAAACAGAGCAAACTCTTCAAATCAACAACCTGCTGATACATTTTTTTTTTCCCCCAGGGCTCTTGGGCAAATCTTCTGATGGGATTTGAATTGATATGCAACATAGTGTGGCCTGGGGCTCCCTTCCAACTACAGGGCTCTGGTAATTTGTACTGGCTTCCCTTCTTCTTGTAAACTTGACCGAAGGGAAAATGGAAGGTGGTAGGCATCCTCTCAAGTGGATGTAGGAGGCAATTAAAAGAATAAAATAGAATAATTATAAAAGAGTTTGCTCAGGGAAATTAATCTTCCTCCCCATTTTGAAGGAAGAAAAATATTCATACACGTAAATAGTAGTTGTGCTTTAGAAGATTGAGAAATCCAGAGTTTAGGGGGAATGTGAAGATAATTGAAAGAAAAGAGCAAAATGGATTAATATACTAGTTTTCCAAAGACATATTAAATCTGCCTAAAGTTCTTCTGTGACTTCTCTTGGGAAATCAAATGGGAGGAACTGGACCTCTTGGGGAATAATATCCCCATAGCATAACATAATTTAAAGTTGACACTAGAAGTTGAAGTTTATTTTTTTCCTAATAATTATGCTCAGTGAAGGATGCAGAAATTGCATTTTGGAATGACAGAAGAGTAGTTATTTTAGAAAGAACATTTCAATAACTATGGTAGATATCTCCTAGAAAATGTGTTTTATGGAGTGACAGGAAACGTCAAAGTAAAGGCGGAAGCCATCTCTTTACCTCAGGCCATACAAATGAATCTCATCAATTCAACAGATATTTATTAAGGTTTTGGCACATATCCTGGCCTGTGTGCTAGTCTATGGAGAAACCTTATCTTATTTTTTCATATGTATTTATTTGTGCATATTAATTATACAGAATAATGGATTTCATTGTGGCATGGTTACGTACACATGTAGTATAATTTGGCCAATATTACTCCCAATACCTGCCTTTACCCTCCCCTTCTCCCTCTCCTTGCTCCTCTTCTCTATCATAATGGCTTCCCTTCTACTTTCATGACACCCTCTTTTACCCTTTCCCTTTCCCTCTAGCTTCCATAAATAAGAAGGAAGTGGCTTTCTGTGTCTGGCTTATTTCACATAACATGATCCTTTACAGTTCTACCCATTTTCCTGCAAATTACATAAATTATTCTTCTTTACAACTGAATAAAATTCCATTGTATATATATACCACGTTTTCTTTATCCATTCATTTTTTGATGGGCATCTAGGCTGATTCTACAACTAGGCTATTGTGAATTGTGCTGCTATAAACATGGTCAAGTATGTATACTGTGTTATGCTCACCTAGGAGTGGTATAATTGGATTTTTTTTTTTTTTTTGGTTTTATCTTTTAATCATGTACCTTTTACTTTTTTTATGTTGCTTTTAAAAAATACAAGTATGAGCCTAGTGGCTCTTGAACTCCAATTGAGCATAAAAACAAAGATATCTATATCTATGTCTAACTCTGTCTATATAAAACTGGCCTCCCATAGATACTTTTTTCTTATCCAGATTTGGATCTCTTGGTGAAATTCCTGACTTGCTTGTGACCCTTGCATTTTAGTACACCTGCTTTCAGAACCAGAAATTTAAATTGTTTTTCAATCTATGTCTCTATCAGAAAGTGACAGACACTACTTGACCAACATAAAAATTGCCGTCACTATACCTGTGTGTTCTTGGGTCTCAAAGGGAGTCTCTGAATCCCTCACAGAGCTTCACTGTGTCCTTATGTCACCCAACATGTTGTTCTGAGCATGTGCTCTGAGGTGGAAACTCTTCTAGGTTCCAGAGTCAAGCAGTGAACTCAAAAGATGATCAGACACAGCCTGCTTGCTCCCATTTTCCACAATCACTATCACATTTTGTTTGTTTTCCTGTTGAAGAAGCTCTTTGCAGCCTCCCTTGCTCTCCAGGGGCAGAAAAGACCCTTAGCTTTTCCTCAGGGTCTTTGACCCTGGGCTCCACCACCTACAAGCCAACCTAGACCCTGGCTTGATTTTACCTCCATTTCAAACATGGAGAGCCCCCATGCCCTTACTCCATTGAGAACCCTTTCCATAATGTTCAGACTGTCTTCCAGGGAATGGTAAACACATGCACATCTTTCCTATCTGAAAACCTGTGAGTGTTGAGCGTGCAGAAGTGTGTGTGTGTGTGTGTGTGTGTGTGTGTGTGTGTGTCCCTGTCTGGATTCTGCACCCCTTTGAAGTTTTCCTTAGGTTTCTCCCTTCCCTTGACAGAGTTCTTGAAAGGATGTCTGCATGCGTGGTCTCTGCCTCCTTGCCTTCTGGTTACTTTTTGTCTCCCAGCTCTTCCCTTGTATTTCTGCTACATCACTGAAATTTCTCTAGGCAAAGAGTTTGTTTGTTAGTTTGTTTATTTATTTATTTATTTTGCTTGCTTGAATCCCCTTTTCCAGTTTTTCCTCCTTTGCCAGCTCTTCTTCTGTCTTTTCCTCATATGCTGTTGTTCCCTTTCACCTCCTTTATCCTGCACCTGGTCCCTGGCTAATTGAATAATGACAATAATGACTATGAATGCACCAACCTGCTCTCACTTTCCGTCTCAGACTGACCAATCTACCTCCCACACTCCGGGACAGTCCCCAGCCACTTTTTAAACATCTCCATTTGAGTATCTTCAGGCTTAACATACCTCACAGTCAACACCAATATATATGGTACAATTTTAAACCAAACTGTTTTTTTACGCCTAGATTTTTTTTCCTAGCTAATGGTTCCAGAAATCAGGAGTTACACTTGACTCTTCTCTTCCCTTCTGTGCCTCAACCGTGTCTTGTCAACTCAGGTTAACTCTATCCTTATAGTTCCTTAAAATCACCTGCCTGACCCCACTGACCCTGCAAGATTATCTTCTCATTTCTAATATGGAAAAATTGGAGGTATTTTGTTTTCTACAGTTTCAACAATATTGAGCCACATGCATCTCTCAAACGGTCATATTCTTGTTTCTATGCCTTTCTACTAGTTAGAACAACCTTTCTTTTTCTTTCTCTCTCTCTCTTTTTTTTTTTTTTTAATTTGTCTCACCTAACATGTGCTAAACATTCTTCAAGACAGCACAGGGATTACCCTGACTTCCTCCCTCTGCTCTGTACTTTATACTTCCACCCCTTAAACTCCATTTTATAAATCTGAATTGAACATGGAATATTCCATTCATTTGTGCCTCTGTTTCCTTATCTGTAAAATGAGGTTAATAATAGCATCTATCTTATAAAATTGTTATGAGAGTTGAATGACCAAATACTTATAGCCACTTGTATCGTGCCTGTAAAAATAGCAAGCACTATGTAAATGGTTGGCAATGAATAAAATAAAACATGGAGATAATTTATGTTGGTGATGAGAAACAGCCTTTGGAATCCCATAGACCTGTATTTAAATCCTGTATCTTCCTTTTAGTATCTTGAACCTTGAGCCAGTTACACAAACTTTTTGAATCTCAGTTTTCTAGTCTATAAAATGATCAAAATGCATCTTATGAGGTTCTCTATGAAGAAGAGATGATGCCTAGGAGGTATCAGCTCAGCTCTGGTCATTCCTATTCCACTAGCATCTTCGGTTTATCAGAGTCCCAGCAGTTAACACACTACATCGTAACTATGATTTTATTTAGTAGCATATTGTGTTATTTGATTTTCATCTGTGCAGCTAAGGTCGAGTCTGTCATGTAGGTAAATGCTTACAAAGTTTTCTTGAATAAACATTTAACCACCAAGGCCTTGTCTCTTGATTCCTGTGCTGCTCAAGAATGAACATTGTATTTATTCATTCACTTTGTTTCCTCATTTCCTATTACCTCACCGTTTTTAAAAAGTCTTCTGTGGCTAATACATGTGATTCTAACCTCTCCTAGGGACCGGAGTGCACCATTCATACTTTGACCATTGCCCATTGCTTACACAGAGCCTGCTTTCTGGGCCCACATTCAGTATCTGCAGCAAGACTCTCTGGGCTGTGGCCTGATGGTTCCTGCACAGTATGACCATCTGCTCCTGGGGCTTAGCCAGTTTACAGTCAAGTTGCATTCAGCATTAATTAACTTTCTGTGTGCTTTGAATAGTGCATTGAGCTCAATAATGACTTTCCTCAAGGCCAAGACTGTGAGCTAGACTTAACAATCTACTGGCTATAAATAATAGTAGATTATATCTTTCTGGAATTTTGGTACTTGAAAAGAACATAGAGACCATTTTCCCCTCCATTGTACGCAAACCAATACTCAATGAAATGACTTGTTCAAGATTACTCAGCCAATTAATGTGACAGAGCCAAGACTAGAAAACCGGGTTTTAATTTCCCAGTATCACAGTCCTCATAACTAGGGTAACAACTGACTGTCAGTGCCCCTGATTAGATGGAAAGATGATCATTAATTGAAACACCTTTGTTTTTGTGTCCCTAAATGTGCTATTTTTCCTGATGCCAAATAACTGCATTTAAACCCAACACAGACAGAGATAAGAACTGTGGGCACTTGTAGTATTTCTTTTGTACTTTGGCATTTGCCTGCCTACATGGTCCTGGTAGGTCATTACATGTCATTACATGTGACTCAGAAGACTCTCAGCTGGGTGTAGCCTGGATGAGGGCAGAAGATGGGAAGCAGCTCAGTAAGAGGGTTTTAATTTTTATCATTTCTACTATTTAAAGTAATACGCAGACTTGCAAAATTTTACTATATGAGAAAACCAGGTTTATCTGCTTTGGTCATTTTTAGATTATTTGCAAGCATGCTTACACATTTTTTTTGTTGTTTTGTTTTGATTGTACACTAATTTAAGTTGGAAATATTTATACCTTAAAATTTCAATGTCATGCCATCCCATTCATTTAAGGCTTGTGATAGTGCCTTAAAAAAATCAAATGTAACATGGATGGGGGGGGAGTGGAAAGTGTAACAATGCCATCTTTGATTTACAAATTAATTCCATAAATAATAGGATTTGCCTCCTGCGCTCTGCTTTGAAAGGTGCTTTGGTGTCTCATTTCGCTGTAACATTTTACTCTGCTTGTTCCTCTTCATCTTGCCTGGTGAGTGGGGGAGACTGCTGTGCTTCTTTGGTTGGGGCCTGTCTCTTCTGTTAGGGCTAGGGAGCACATCCTGAGCTGTCTTTAGGTGAGGCTTCTCCTGTGGTGGACCTCCTGCCATGATGCTGCCCCTGCCTCCTTTGGGGACTGCAGGAACAGTCATGCTGGGGACCTTTCAGCTCTTTGGATTTCAAAGGTGCCTTTGGACTCTTGCTGAGCCAGATTGGTCAAGTTCCAGGAGAATTGCTGCACAGGATCCCATTCTGTGAAACTGTCACCCAAAGGGCTATCAGCCCCCTCTTGGTGTGTTTGTTTACTCCCTCTGCCATGAAGACTTTGGGTCACAGATGACCCTGCCAACCTCCTAGGTCTCTGTAATAAGCTGATATCAGTGACTAGAAGCATCAGAGGAGGCCAGGGTATGGCCTGCCTCTCTTCTCCTCTTCATTGTAAAGTCTTACAGAATCACTCAGTGGATGTGTTAGGGTTTTAAAAAAGAATAATTTATTTTCATAATATAATTTGCACAATGTTTAAACCAAGGACAAATAAAAAGTGAAATAAACAGCTGGGAAAATAAAATTAGGAAAAATATCAAGCACTTGGTGAAGATTTTTTTTAGTCATTTTTTTTTTCAAATACACATTTTTATTAAAAGTAAAGGATCTTACTTTCATATATTTTGCCCTAGTCATGAAGGATATTGTTACCAACTTGAGGAGACTGTTGGACACTGACTCTTTCTAGGAAAAAGCTTTTAAGATCTAAAGTAAATTTTATTTTCCAAAATTTATATTCAACCTTGTTCCTAATTATACTTGCACTAGAGATATTTCAACGGGCCAACTTAAAATAGCACTGAATAGGTTCAAGTATAGTATGGTCTTATTCTGTTTTTGCTTTCTAGCTTCTGGAGAAAATAAATGGATAATAATTGAAATATGGAAAAATAGATTGGTATTTTTAAGTCTTCTGCTGTGACCAAACACAAGATTACTAAATTTTTCCTGGCAGATTTCTGCTTCACTCTTCTGCTAATTCTGTCTTTTACAGTTGCTTCTTGCTTCTTTTTCTTGTCTTGTGTTCAAGCTATAAATGGAGCTTTTTATAAACCAGCAGTTACAGTAGAATGGCCCTGTGTTGCTGTGGTTATCAGGTGAACGGACCCAGGTAGAAGGAGAGGTACGTTCTTCCCAGAATAGTACTTTTCCGTGCTCATCATTGCCATCACAGTGACTATCTTTAGTAGGAACTTACCTGATAAATCCTTTATTCAGCACTTGTTTTGCATTATCTGTTTTTATTTTTTATTATAACCCTATGAGAGCAGTAATGTTCTTCTTGGCTATCACATTTGTGATATTATAAGGTTGCAAAATTCAGTAAACAAATGCAAGTATTATTTACATCATCAATATTATTTATCCTTTCTTTTGCTTCTCTTTGCCCATGTACTTTATCTGGAAAACATTTTAAATGAGCACCTTTGATAATTACATTGTTGGTGGGCATGGTGGCGCAGGAGGCTGAGGCAGGAGGATCGCAAGTTCAAGCCAACTTCAGCAAATTAGCGAGGCCCTAAACAACATAGTAAGTCCCTGTCTCTCAATTAAAAAAGGCTAAGACATGTGCCCCGATGGTTGCATGCCACTGGGTTCAATCCCTGCTACAAACAAACCAAAAAAACTGTTTCCCCTTTTTGGGTTTCTGCCTTAAGATTTCAGGGAAACGAAACCTCTGCTCATATATGTGTTATCATCCTAGACTTTGTAAAATGTGCTTCTTTAGACAAGACTCCTTGAACCTGTGCTACAGTTAAATCACAACCAAGTACTGGACCAAATCTCTCTGAGACCTTGGAATACTAAATGTGTCAACCACAGATCAGGTAACAGGACAAATGGGGAAGAGAAACAAAAAAACTGGGCTGTTCATTTTCTGTAATTTAAAATGCAAACGCGTCTCCCATAGGATGGGGATGGATTCAGGATTTGGACTTGTAGTAGGAAAGTTATTGAGAAATCCCTTCACAGGGTGCGGCAGGATGGGACTGTTTTTTTTCCAAGGTTCTTTTGAATTCGTTGAGAGGAAAGATAGTCGTAAAGATTATTGTTCAGCATGCAAAAGTATGCTCTTCTTTGTGCTGCAGTGGAAAATATAGCTCTTCCCTAGCTTTCTTTTTACCTCCTGACCTACCTCAGTTTCCTCCCCACTAGGAAAATGTTCTGGTGACGGCTCAGGGCCTCTGGGGACAGTTGTGTAGGAGGCACACTTCAGGCTAGTTTATTCAGGCAAGAGGTCAGTCCAGGGCCGTGGGCCAAAAATGCTGCGTGTCCCCTGTCTTGGAGACATGGAGCTACTTGAGACTAAGCTACCGTGAAGCATTAGTAAGTATTTCCCGCCCCCACACACTTGAGGAGCAAGACTCCCTAGAGATGTCTGTGTCTCCTCCCTCACAGCTGGATTTTCACAGAGACTAGACACTCAGCCATCTTGGCTGTGATTGTGAATAGCCAAACCCACTTGCAGCCTGCCTTTTGATCCTGTATTTAGTAACAACAGTAACAGTAAAGCAGTATCTGAGAACAGGAATGCCCCCACCCAGATGTGCCCCTGCACAATTGGTGGTGTCTTACCACCCCTGGGCAAATATGCCTCTGAGCAGCTGAAGAGTGAGGAACAGCCCTGGGTGCTCTGTACCTCTGATGGTAAAGATACAGAGTCAGGCCTGATCTCAAAGCACTTGATCACTCATCACATGTAGCTCTTCTAAAGTTCTAATCCATATTGGCTTTTTGACATATTTTTGGCCTGTTGAATGTTAAGGAGCCTCTATTTCTCAGTACATGGCTTTGGTAGTGGAAATTAGATTTAGAAAGTATTTTCAAGCATTTTAAGTCATAGGAAAGTTTATTAGAGATTAGTCAAGATAAGAAACACACAAATCTGCATTCGCTTGAAAATGGGTTGTGGGTTGTTCTCAGAATTCACTGCCCTGTCCTTTCCTGTATTCCACTTCAACTGTTTGGTATCTTTGTTCCAAGAAACTCAGAGCACCTGTCACACCACATCTTAAAAGAAAGAAACTAAAGAAATTAAAAAGACTTGTTTACATCAGAGCTGAGTTTATTGTATGAATAGTTTCTTTTTTTCTTCTCTTTGCACATTTTTTATTGGTGCATTGTACCTAATGATGGGATTTGTTGTTACATATGCACTCAGTATAACAATATAATTTGACCAAAATCATATATGGGAGTAATTTCTTGATGGCTCTTAATCAGGACTCTTTTTGCATTTGCAAAATTTCCTGCTATATTTTTGGCTCCATACTGAGTGGTAAATAAATTTTGGACAATTTCATTGTAAACTGTTCTCATAAGAACGTGCCTTCAGTTTCATTTTAAAGAGAACAGAGCTCCTTAGATCAGTCACAGCTTTTCTCAGCAGTCATCTAAGATGCTATGTAAGTCAGTTTCGGTTGTCACCTGAGTGGCATTGAGAGTGATCAGCTCTGCAGATATGCCAGCTTCGTGGGCTTAACAGTGACACCTTTTCATGGGGCTCTAAGGTTCTGTTTGGGGTTGTGTCTGCAATATTCATAACAGTTCCCTTTTTTGTTTTGTTTTGTTTTGTTTGCTTTATAAGTCAAATGTTGTGCTGAAGATTTCCTTTTATGCTTTCTTTCTAGCTGCTTAGTTGCTGGTGTGTTCCTTTATTTTTCCTAAATTTACAGTAGCTGTCAGTCTTGTGCTGAGTTCTCCTCTCAGTAGGCTGAATTGTGCAATTCTTGCTTGGCCCAGTTTAGGGCAGGCATCCTTCCCAGAACCCAGTTGGCTTCTCAAAGGTTAAACACTTTTGGCAAAAATAGCAAGTCATGACCGAAGAAAATCATAAAAACTGAAAGCCTCTAGAATAGAGGGAAAAAGAATTGTTTCTTACAGTGAACCACAATGGATACAAGTGGACCCATCTTTTAAAAGTTTGTTTCTCAAATTTTCCTGAGCATGATCATTTTTATAATTTCTCTTTGCTTCAAATAAAACCACCATTTTTTTAATGCTTTTTATGATCCTTGATGCCTCTTGGCTGTAGTGAGGGTAGAAACTGTAACAGCTATTTCTTAGTTATTTTAGCCTGATAATTACCCTGAGTCACAATCTAAGCACATTTATGGAACTCAACTTTGAAAAGAAAAAAGAAAACAACAACAACAACAATAACAAAGCTTTCTTAACAAATAATAAAAATCAAGACTGTGTATATAGTGTAATTGATTGAATAGAATTTAGGAATTCATTTTTTGTTTCTTAATTCTCCACTTATAGAGAAAAATGAATGTGTGACAATACATCTTGTCTATTATCTCTACAATCTTTAAAATGCATTTTGGTTTGTGGCTTCTTGAAATGCTTGTTAATAGATTTGGCTTTTCCAAGTAGCCCAAAGTGTTTTTCTAGCAAATCACTAAAGATCTATGTTTTGAGATGATATCTAATTTTTGTAAATTTTAATATTTACGTAAAGAGCTTAATCTTTCAAGGTCTCGCCTATCATATGTTTCACTGCTAGAGTTCCTATGTAATGCCTGCAACTGCTCTTTTTCATATAATCACGGGTCTTGATTTCTATGTTTTGGAGTTCCATATTTGTTTTTTTTTTTTTTTTTTTTTTTTTTTAGTTGAGACATCATCTCTCTCTAGGCTGCCTAACCTCTTCTATCTATTTCAAGAATGTGACTGGCAGCTTATCAGTTCTCCAGCTCAGCAATGACTTTGCTCTGACTTGTTGAAGGTTAACATATACTACCAATTCTTTATTAAAGCTAAAATTCACAACAATCTTTAGAAAGGAAAAGGAACATGAATTAAGGCTAAAAACAGGTAAATGATAAACAAAAAAATCAGTAGGAAGTTTGGGATTCATAACTGATCTTTCTCCAAGAATATTACCCAAGGTTAGAAATGACCACCAACCCAGGATGAAATGCCTGGCTCCTGATCCTGGCTCTGCTGCTTACTGCTTCTGTTACCTTTATAAAATCTCCCATCTTTTCTGTAGGTCAGTCTCTGCATTGATAAAGAAGAGATAATACTGCTTGGTGTGGTAGCAGTGCCTGTACTCCAAGGGGGCACTGGAGACTGAGGCAGGAGGTAGTCAAGTTCAAAATCAGCCTCAACAACTTAGCAAGGCACTCAGTAACTTAGCAAGATCTTGTCTCAAAATAAAATAACACTCATTTCAAAGAACAGGAAACTTGAGTGGCCAGAAACAGACATGGAAAGATGTTGCATAGTCAATGCATTAACAAACAAAGAAATGCAATGTGAAACTACCATGAGATGCCATTTCATACTGAACAAATTGGCATATATTAAAATGTGATGGTTTCAAGGACTGTGGAGTAATAAGCAATCTGAGACTTGGTGGGAGTAAATTCTGGAGCAATCACTTTGGGAACAAATTTGGTATTACCCAATAAGATTAAACATGCAATACTGTGAACCAATAATTCTGCTAGTTATTTAGCAAGTGTATTCTAGGATACTAGATAATTTGTTTTAAAAAGCAATGTTTGAAACAGCAAGAACATGGAAAACAGTCACAATATTTATAATAATAAAACAGACAAATCAATTGATGAATATTAATTCAATGAGGTTCTGTACACCTAGAAAATGAATGATCCACAGCTACATGAATCAGCATGGGTCAATCCCAACTACATGACATTGAGAAAAATTTGCTACTTCAAGGAATTTATACAGTTTGATTTCTATTTTGATACATTGTATAGAAATGTATATTATAACCCTTTATCTATTTTGATAGATTGTGTAGAAATGTATATTATAACCCTTTATTTCTAAGGTCGAGTGGGACATTCTTTCCCCTTTAAATGGATAGATCCTTTACATATAGTTCTCTGTATGGTGTGTTTTATGATTACTATATGGACTGTACATGCTCAATAACTATTACTAGTGTTTTAAGAATATGCAGTTGAAGGTTTTTCAATGTCAAGTGAATGTTTATAGATTCCCTCTCTCAGTCTTGTAATTTAAGCATACTACAGTGAAATAGAAAGTTAATGTCTCAAGGAAATATTGTTGGAATCAGTTCATAGGAGTATTTGTATGAAGACACATTGAATAGAACTGGCATGCTGCTAAATACTATTTTCTTAATATCTATAAAGTAGTTCTTTATAACATTTCAAATATTTTACAAACCATGATGGAAAATATAATCCTGGAAAAGCTCAACTGAACAGAGAAAAAGCAAACAGATATTGACATGAAATATTTATAGAAAGAATATAGTCAGAGGGAAACCACCAACATTTTCTAGAAACCTAGAACTTTGCAAATCAATGAACTTTAGCATCATGTTAGTGGATTTCAGGGTTCTTCTGAAATGAATGGATACTGACAGAAATCAGCACTGGGGAAAGATGGAGAGACCCAAAGACCCTCACGACTCTGCAATCTTTGTAACTGCATGGACCATCATATAGGAGAGAGGGCGGGGCACCAAGAAGAATGAAAGGAAAGATCAGAGTGTTCTTTTAGCATTTAATTTCACAAGCACCTCTGGAGTTTCCCTTCAGAGTTCTTGACACTCCACTTTTTGCCATTTAACATATAGAGTAGGACTACTTTTCCATTTTTTTTTTCCTTCCACCCTCTGAATTCCCAACAGAGGTAGAGGCTGCACAGAAACTGGGGATGTTCAAGGAGTTGGGGACTTATGGGGGATGGCTAGGAGCAGGCCTGTGGAGGTGGAAACTGCCACAGGTGCTTCAGTAATGGCTTTCCTTACCTAAAACACATATAGCAGTGATGCTGAAGGGGTTCCACCATCTCCTTGCAGAAGTTGGGGACATTACAGAGAGAGCAGCACGTTTCCCAATCATGGCAGAGCTACTAACGCAACAAGGTGGTTTGTTGTTGACTTTGTTTCTTTCCTTTATTTTTTGGTTTTCACACAATTTTCTGAAACTCCATCGAAGCCACACAATTTTAATGCCAGTTTCAGAAACACAAAGGGCTTGTGAGAGTGTGATGAAGGTAAGGTGGTTGTATTTTGTTGCTGTTGTAGGACAAGGGGTCCCCATATTTAGAAATATCCACAAAATACACTGGAAATAATCCTGGAAAAAATTCACAAATGTTTCTGATATTGGACAAATGTCTTAACCATTGTTCTTTTTTTTTTCTCTTCCCAATTTTATTTTATTTTTTTATTGGTTGTTCAAAACATTACAAAGCTCATGACATATCATCTTTCATACATTTGATTCAAGTGAGTTATGAACTCCCCTTTTTACCCCAAATACAAATTGCTGAATCACATCAGTTACACATTCACAATTTTTACATAATGCCATATTAGTGACTGTTGTATTCTGCTGCCTTTCCTATCCCCTACTATCCCCCCTCCCCTCCCCTCCCCTCCCATCTTCCCTCTCTACCTCATCTGCTGTTGTTCAGTTCTCTCCCTTGTTCCCCCCCCCCGCTTCCCCTCACAACCTCTTATATGTAATTTTGTGTTACATTGAGGGTCTCCTACCATTTCCATATGCTTTCCCTTCTCTCTCCCTTTCTCTCCCCCCACTCGTCTCTGTTTAATGTTAATATTTTCCTCATGCTCTTCCTCCCTGTTCTGTTCTTAGTTGCTCTCTTTATATCAAAGAAGACATTTGGCATTTGTTTTTTAAGGATTGGCTAGTTTCGCTTAGCATAATCTGATTTTATTATCTGTGTTAAAAGGTCTCCAGAAATAGAAATTTCCTTCACTTAATTTCCTCCCAATTGCTCCAAAACATTAAAGAAAGAAATTTTAGAATATGCTATATTAAACTTATTAGATTGAGTTTTGTTTGATTTCTCACTTTCATCAGTTTATGAAATTTGGTAAACATTGTTATTCAGAGAGGCATCAGGAAATACTAGATTTGTAAAGTATTTTGCCACCCAGTGAGGTGGGAAAGAAAAGTTACTATGTCATTATTCACACTTTTGCAACCCTTTGTTAGAAATAGGCAGAACTATTTCAGTAACAATGATTGGACCCAACTAGAGACTCTCAATATTTTTTTTTTCAAATTCATTTGCAATTAAAAAAAAAATCTGAAGTTGTGTCTTGAGTCTGTTGGAAAGTAAAACATGTTAATCCAGGCTAATGGATTCTGATTTAATGATTAAATTATTATTTAATAACATAACCAATATTTATTTTTCCCTTTTTTTTTTTTTGGTACTAGGGATTTAATTCAGGGGTGCTTCACCACCTACTGAGCCACATTCCTGCTTTGTTTTAAATTTTGGGACAGGGTCTCGCTAAGTTGCTTAGGGCCTTACTAAGTTTCTGAGGCTGGTCTCAAACTTGCAAACCTCCTGCCTCAGCCTCCCAAATTTCTGGAATTATGGGCATGTGCCACTATGTCCAGCTTCTTTTCTAATTTTGAAGCATGTACGTGGAGCAGTTGAAGGAAACTTCTACTTAGTGTCTTGGCACTGTTTCAGTCCAGTATTCTGTGGACAGCGGGGAAGAAGTATAGAGAAGTGGTAGGTAGGACCAAAGGCCACTGCACTATGTGCCATGGTAATAACACAAGTGACACAAACATACGCACAACGCCAAGGTTTTTGTTATTGCTGTTTTTTTTTTTTGTTTGTTTGTTTGTTTTTTTACTAATTGGAATCTACATCTAAAGACCTCTCATCTGGAATTTAGGTTTTAGCCCCTGTATGAGCTTCCAGATCACAAGAAATGTCAAGGGCCACATGTCATTTGGGACAATAACTTTGATGGATTCTTATTCAGTCTCTTCATGACATGTCTATTTTGTGTTCCTTCTTTTTCTCCACTATGTGGTCTCCTCATGACTGGAAATGAAGATTGCTGTGTCCACTGTATCCTGGCATGCTTGTTCTGTGAATTCCTGACCCTCTGCAACATTGTCCTGGGACAAGCTTCATGTGGCATCTGCACCTCGGAAGCCTGCTGCTGCTGCTGTGGCGATGAAATGGGGGAGGACTGTAACTGCCCTTGCGACATGGATTGTGGCATCATGGACGCCTGTTGTGAATCCTCGGACTGTTTGGAAATCTGTATGGAATGCTGTGGAATTTGTTTTCCTTCATAAATATTTATCTTTTGTTTGTGTTAAAACTGGAGAACTTTTTAAAACTTTTCTTTGGAAGGGGGAAGGAAAACACGTGGTAAGATTCTCATAAAACAGCTCAGTACTTACACTGTTAACTCCATATTTTACATATTCTCTGAAAGGCCTTTTCTCTCACCAAATCCACATGGTTTAATATGTGAAATTTCAACTACTTTAACTAGTTTTTGAAAATTCTTAATGTTTCAATAACAGAGGGACAGTTTGAGAAACACACACACACACACACACGTATACACACACACACACACGTATACACACACACACACATTAAATGTCTCCTTGTTTTTGTCAATTTTTCTGTTTTTTCCCAATCATTCTAGGGATAATGCTTTTACAGTGCCTATTTAAACTGGACCACTTATTTTTAATGTTTATCCTTTAGAGGTTAAAAGTAAGTATCTTTACTTTATAGTAAACTTTGGGAGAGACACCTGCACAACACCTGGGACCTAGTGGTGACTTACATGCTCAGCTTCCCCGGCCCCACTTGTTCCTTAGATGTCCAGCACTGGCTGTGGCTGCTGTCCTCTGGTCCTCACAGGGTGGATGTTATTCCACTCTTGTCCACAGCAGTGTGCAGTATAGCAAAGGAAAAAGACCTGTAAGAAATGAGCCATACCATAAGGTGTACTGAAGAGGGGATTGTGAGAGAGAAACTGCAAAAGACCATAGGAATAAACAGAAAAGAACTACCCAAAGATTGGGCAAAGCTTTAAAGAGGATGTGGAATTTGAGGACACCTCTGTCGATGAGTGATTCTTCTGCTACTTGAATGAGTTATTTTGATTGAGGACAAAGTTTTAGGTGGACAGTCTGAACTGTGTGTGTCCTTAATCAGTTAAAAGAAAACAAAATGCCGTTAGCACTTTCTTCTTAGTTGTAGGGATATAGCTTTTTTTAAACTATAAAATTTAAATGAACTAAAAGTATGCATATTCTTACCCATAATTTAAATGTTATGATAAAATTCTGATAAAAACAATACCTTATTAAAATAGCAATATTTTACAAAAAAAGAAACCCTGAACTAATTTCATTTAAGTTAGAAGATTTTTTTATTACTAAAATCTCAACATGTGACATTGATTTATTCAAAGGTTTTCTTTTGAGAGCCTTATGTCTTTTGGACGGCGGGGGGGGGGGGGGGGGGGGTTCTCTTTCCATTTATTTCTTAACCAGTTTTATAGTTCACAGTTCATTTTAGATGCCAAACCATTCTTTCCAATGTGAGAGGAACCTGAACACACACTACTGTGACCAAATTTCAGGATTTATGGAAGGTTATAAGGATCTCTATGTGTAAAGAAACAAAGACTCTTTGTGCAGTTATTGACCAGGAGGAGTCTGAGCAGCTCAGATGAGAAGGAGAGTGAATTTTCATACTATGTGCTTTCCTAAGAGCTTGATCTGCCCAAAATTTGTAGTTGAGTTTAATTCAATATAATTCCTTGTGGAAGTTTTGGAAATTGTACTTTGGGATTACCAGTTACTGTCAGTACTTCTGACTGAGCATCACATTGATAGTAACCACAAGAGCATATTTTTAGGAAGCTTTCAGCAAACCTAGGACTTTTATAAGAGAGTTTTTAACCTGAAGCTCAGAAATGTCACCTATGGTTTTCCTTTGAGATGAAACCTAATTTCTAATTATATTATTATTAAAGGGCTTAAAAATGCATTAGCAAACTCTTCCTTTTAGTGCCATTTACACACACATGCAAACACAAACCCTTTACATTTGGCGGGTTTAAATATAATTCTTAAATAGCTATCTTCTTCTTCCTCTTCTAAAGAGTGTCTTACATTTGTTACATCAAATATAATCAGAATCGGAATATTTACATATACCCAAATTAACTTAGGCTTATATATTAGGATGTAAGAATAGCATCTGTTTGTAAATATATAAAGCCTCTTAATGATCTGGAATTGTTTGAACATTTGATTTTTATGCAGCAAAATTTTTCAAACAAGTGTTTTGAATCTGCTACTTAACTATGTCCTGCTACTATTTGTGATGGAATATTAGCAAATTTCAAATAATGTTTCTCTGTAACAGAGAACATGAATGGATACCAGAATTTTATTTTCCTAACTATGTGTGTAGTACTTTTCCTCAGTTCTCTATGCCAGGCAGTCATTCCATAAATTATCTTATACAATTAAAATTTAAAAAAAAAACATAAAAAAAGAATAGCAGGAAAATGTGAAAATAGTTTCAATATATTTTAGAATTTCCGTATGTAAAATGTTTTGTTTAATTGTATGACTATCATGACTAAGTCCTGTATTTTATAGTTATAGATTGGTTTCTTTTTAAGTGTGAAAACTTAATCTTAAATATTTTTAAACTGGACCTGTACTATCCTGAATATAATATTTTAAAATTAAAAAAATGACTTCTTTATTGTTCTATAGAATACTTTCATATCTAATTAATGTATTAATTGGTTTATATTTGAATGAATTCAATTATAATTTAAGCCTGAAGCTTCATTTCATCTTGTTACATCCCTTTCAGAAGATTGCCTCATCTCCTTATGTAAATCACATGATTCATGCCCATAAATGAGCCATGGAAGATAGAGAACATTTTATATTGCAAGTCATAGTTAGATATATAATATCAAAATAGTGGTCTTTTCAAAATTCACATCAAAAACAAAATTTGTACTTTTTTAGCAGATTAATATAATTTGTTTACTTTGGGAATTATATCTCAACCTATAAAATTAAGGATTATTTTAATAGATGCTGAAATTGAAGAGCAAACTAAAGATACTCAATAGATTTATGGAATTTCCTGTAAGATATATGAATTTCACATAAAAATATATCATCAAAAGTATTTTCATTTAAGATTTTTTTAGTGGCACGATTTTTAAAAATGTTTTAGAGTTAGTATTTAACTAAGACAAGATAATGTCATTTAGGAGAAGGATTTTTATTTAGCACAGTAATACATTTTATTTTTGTGTTCTTATAGCATATCAGCTCTATCCATCTTCCCTACCTGAGAAGTTAGTATTTTTTGAGCAGTTCAAGGAGTAACCAAGGCAACCTTATGTAATAACTTTCTATTCTTCATCCATATAAACACTATCACTGCCCTAGATTGTGATGTTATTAAATGTCACTGCGTAACATAACTGTGATTCAAGTCCAGTGACTCTGTATTTTGCCTTATTGAATGCAAGTTAAATGCTTAGGTTACCCATCTCCCTAATGAATAGTTCATTAATTGATAAGGTTATTTTTCAAATTATTTAAAAGCTCTATGGTCCATCTATTCACTTGTGATTTGTAGGCTATATAGTTACTGCATAATGCATCTAATCTGAGAGGCAAAATAAAATTTCAACAAATACTGTCATGCCCATTTTTCTCTTCCATTTACACCAATGCAGTAGAACATACCATTGTGTTTTAAACACTGGTTCATCTTTTCATAGGGTTTATTGCACAATTACTGTTTGTGTTTTCCATCAAGCCTTGGGTATTTCAAGGAAGGTCTTTCATCAGTCTTCTCTGTGTGTGTCCCTATAAGCAATAAATTTACAGTGTTTTCTCTGCTTGGTTCACTAGTAGGCCCCTCAAGGAAGTCGCATAGCCCTCGGGAAATTTCAGTCCAAGATAGAACTTTGCAAACTCCCTTCACCACCACCTGCCAGCCAGAAACTGTTTAGCTCCAACAGTGAACTACTGCTGTTCCCTTAGTTAAGATTACATTCAGAAGTTTTGTTTAAGATGGATTGGGTCCTTGAGAGGGCATAGCTTTGTGATGTAGCTCTGATTGGGGGGGGCAAGGGGGCAGTTTGCAAAAACTGTCATTGGTAACTAAATCCACCATATATTTTTTTTCCATTGCAAAATTCCCAAAGAACACTGACTGCTGTCTTTATTTTAAAAGACTGTGATTCAAAATGTAATCAGATTTTAAGGAAGATAATAGGCAATCAGGAGGTGAAAAGTATTATAAGCAAAGCTATGGCTAAGCCCCACCAGGAAAGTAGTCTCCATTCACGCTGAAATCTGCACCACCCTATTCTCCATCCAGCTGGGACAGAGCATGACATTTTCCACTAGGGCCATGAGTATAGCTCTGAAGCAGCCAGATGTCAATATAAGTACTTTCCTGCCTTCACATTGAACTGTGACTAGTAGTTCTGGTTCTATTGTTTGTTTGTCCGTTATTTATACCTTAGATCCTTAACCTCATCCCTCTTAGGGCTTGCTAAAAAAGAGTCATTAATTTAGTTGTGAGGTGACTGTGAAGAAATCACTTTAGGAAACTGTCTTTTGACACATTGCCAACATGGGGTATAGATATATGTGTTAAAGACAAAGAATAGCTCTGCAATTAGGTGCTCACTTGCAGGCAGGTCTTTTTGTGAGGTTTAGTTGAAAACGTAATTATTAAGAAAGTGGTGCAAAGCAAATTCAAACAAATTCCAAGTCTAGCTTGAAAAACTGAAAAGGTTCTTAAGTTCTGTCTGATGCATAAAGGGGTAGAAGCAAAGGAATTACATTCCAAAGCCAAGAAAGAGGGTGTACAAAAGCAGCTGATCCACTTGACATAGTTCATAGCCTTTTGCAAAGGAATAAAAGCCTGTTGAGCAGGGAACCAAAAGATCTCATTATAGGATGAAGCCAAGCCATATTAAAGCTTGTGCACTAGTAACTATGTCTAAAAACAGCCTGCTGTTTTATATTGAACCAATACATTTCTTAACTTGGTAGGTTGCAGCGTAAAGATGTACAGAGCCTGTCTGCTGGATGCTATGCCAATTACAGATGTGGCAGAGTGGTGTCAAACACCTACAAACAGTTAGTATTGCAAGCAATCTTAGAGTGAAACAAAAGAAGTTTTGAAATGTCACCTCAAAACCTAGAGAGCACAGTTCATCATGTGTGTCTGACTCTTAAAGTTTTGAAATCGCCTTTATTATATAATTTAATTTGGACATTGTATGATCCCTTAATCAGAATGCACCTTTCTTTTAAGAACATGAATAGTGCCTGAGAGATAAGGAGAGTATCTTTTAAAAGTAACACCTTCAGATGACAAGGTATCTCTGATCAGCTCTGCAGAAACTGTTTCATTGGTGCTGGAGTGAAGGAAGAGTGAAATACTAAAGAATACATATTAGACTTTGTTAGATCATCAGAAAGAATAATTGGACATATTTACACAATTACATTTTAGTAAACTATTATGCCCGCTTAACTATAATACATATTCTGATAAAAGTACATTAAATTGCAATCCAAAAGCAATTTAGCTGCTGAGGACATTATTTTTTATCTAATTATTCACAAATTAATGAATAAAATTAAATTCCAATCACTGAAGAAAATGAAGAAATGGTGAGAATCAGAACTACAGATTAGTTAAAGCAAATATATGCAATGCATAACAGAATTAAAGCATTTCTTTTATTCAAACTCGGTGCTTAAAAAAGAACAAATCCATCATCTTGAAATTTGACTTGTAGCTTGACATTAAAAATAATATGAGTAGAATTTTCAGTGGGGTAAGCACAAAACTAGTTCAAGTTGTGTCACTCTCAATTACTGTACTCAGGTGGTGTACCCATTAAAATTCCCACTTGTGGGTTCTGCTCACTATGCAAATGGGGTCATTACCTGGAGAATTTAATTGGTTATGACACTGGGAGTAGGACTTTTCCTTTCAAAATAAACCTACTTACACACATTTTCACTAGAAATTTGATTGTTATATATACTTTGGTTTGTTTTGCTCTATAAATATTTACTAAAATTAGCCTGCCTTACTTATTTACCTCCTACGAATAATTCAAAATAGATCCAAATGACTTTGGTTTGGTTTTATTTGTCTATAATACTAGTTGGAATGAATATTTTTTTAAAAAATTGCTCATCACAACATTAGTGAAATTGTTTGTACCTTTTAAACCTCCCATTGCGTGTTGATATGTATCCATAAAGGTTTTTATCATTTAATTATAACATCTCTCTCATAATAATTCTAAATACTTAATTTGAGATTTTCTTCCTTTTTTCCCCAGATTGTCACTTCAAAAAACATGCAGTTAAAGAGTTAACATGCCCTAATAGGTGGATTAATAAACATAAGCACACGTACCGCGCCCGCACATGCACACACACACATACCCACACTCACTATTGCTGAGGTGCCATGTCTAACACTTGCAAGGCCTTTATACATACTAATAGCACAGAGTGGGGATAGCAAGTGGTTTGTTACTGTTAGTAAACAACACATTGGTATAAAAGTTCATGGTTTTGTATACCTACCACATAATTTCAATGATTGTGGACATTTCAACAGGAGAAATCTAACTACCTAGAAAGAATATTGATAAAGGCCTGAATTTTCAATGAATCCTGAAATTACAGTGTGGTTTAGTTGATATAATAATAAAATGAGCATCCAGGAATTTAGTTCCTAGACACTGTTTCTAATCGCAGTTCCCTTAGTGAACTTGAAGTAGGAACAGGGTTGCTATATAAGTTTTAATGGGATAATCTTAGGAAAGTACTAACAGTTCCTTCAAAGAGGGAGGTTATATAGTCGAGATTTTTATTATACCAGGTTATATAAAAGCCTAGATCTAGTTTACTAGATCTAAAGAGAATATTTTTCCTTTAATATAAGAATATTCTAAAATCAGAGAAAAAATATTCCAAGGATATAGAAGAGGAAATGCTACAAATTCATAGCGGGACCATTGGGCAGGATTTTTAACATCTGTAACTATGGGAAATTTCCCATAGAATATCAAATATGGATCCTAGTCTCTGACATTCATTTTTCTATGATATTTCTAATTGTGCCCGGAGGATAAGAAGGAGTTGGCGCATCCAATAAATATAATCATTTACATGCACAGAGCTCCCTTTGAAGTTAATAGGACCTATGGAAAGGGGAGTTATGCACCACGAAAATGAAGTTCAACGTGAATCTAGTTCTTTCTTTTTAACATGCAGTGGTGTTGCCTACGCATTTGGATTTTCTTACTGCTTATCTTTCCTTTGTATGTGATGTTTAAGTTGAAGTTGACTGAAATGCTCCATGTGTAGAGGAAAGATAGTCAAAAAGAGTGGATGCGATGATTGGCAAGCACATACCCAGGGACAAGCTTTATAAGATAGCATCCAAAAGTGATAGGGCCTGACATTTGCAGAGCTTGTTTAACTTTTCAAAAGGGATCCATATCCATTCTCTCATTTGATCTTCACAAACACTATGACTCTTCGAGGATATACTTTTCACTTCCATTTTACAGATGAAAAAACTGGGACAAATTACTTAAGTGTACTTACTAAAGCAACATTGTTAGTTACCGATAGAACTAGGAAACCCAATTTCTATTCCTGGATCTTTTCCTTCAGGTACGTCCATTTCTTATGAAATCTTATCTATTACTTAATATAATAAATTGGTATAATCACAACTGTTCTACTTGAAGCAGGGACAGGGACATGGGAATATGAAATCTTGCCTACCCCATTTCTTGTCTTGTGCCTTTCTTACTTAAAATGGGTGTCCTGGCTTGGACTCTTAGGAAAAATTGAAAATTGCAGCTACTTTTGCTACTTATCTTTCATGATATATACATTGATCCCAAACTCAGTCAACCCACAATATGTTACTATTTATCACTAATGTCCTTTAATTCTTTGTAAGACAACATGCAACTCATTTACCACTTGCCCCTTTAGATCTGCTTCCTGCTTCTGCTACCTTTCCTGTGCTTTCCTTTCTGATTTTCAGTAGGCTTCACTTCATGATAGGCACCAGAGGAAACTCAGAGGGTAGGAGAAAAGAGAGGTCAAGATAAAATTTCCACCCTGCTCCATGATCCCCTGACTGCTGTGTAGTGGTTTACCAGTTGCCTGGTGCCTCTGAATATGGGGTTCCTGTGTGGTAGGTAGTTTCTCTCCCACAGCCGCTGCCCTCTCCCCTGCCTATTTGGGCCTGGGCAAGTAATGGTTTCCCACTGTTGCTAGTTCCTGACACTTCAAACTCCCTTGCTGGTTTCCTTACAACTGATTGTTCTTTTGCAAACAGTCTCTTTTATTAAACTCCCTTCAATTAAGCCCTCTGAGTGAGCCATCTGTTTAGTGCCAGTATTCTGACTAATGAGGTAGTAAGGAAGAGTTAGTTTCTGTGTGTGCAAATGCACAGGTTGTCTGAATCCAATCTTGTTATTGTGTATTTCTAAGATTTATCAAAACAATGTAAATACTTCAGGTCTCCTAGATGTTTGTGTCACTTTAACATGGGCAGTTAGTGTCAAATAAAATACATCAAGAACTACACTGGACACTCCAGAAATTTCCTCCATGATTTTGTTTCAGTGACCATCCACCTCCCTTGAAATCATTTGACACCATAACAAGCTGTGGTGGGAAAGAAAAATTAAGAGGGTGTCATTGCCATGAAAGATTCAGGGATTATGACTGAGTTTACATAGAAAGATGTAAGATCCTCAGAGACGATGATGTTTTCCTTTGTTCCCTACAACTTGAAATGACTCAATATCTCCATCAACACAAACAGACCCATGGCAGAAATCCTAGCCTGGAAATTAATCTCTACAGAAATGTCCTATTATGGATACTGTATAATGGTACCCAGTGGTAATGAAACAAATTAATAATGACATCTGTATGCCTTTAGTGACAAACACATCTAAGGTAAAGCAGGTCCTTATCAAGCCATAGGCATTAAATCAACCCCAAGGTAGTCAACCCATAACAGCTTAATAGATGCCTCAAATATTCATCCAGTTAGCCAAGGAGCATCTACTGGTCATCCTTTTTTTTATATACACATCTTTATTTTATTTATTCATTCTTATGTGGTGCTGAGGATCAAACCCAGTGCCTCACCTGTGATAGGCAAGTGCTCTACCACTGAGCCACAATCCCAGCCCCTTTATTGGTCACATTTGTATCCAGACCCTGTGGTATGAGTAAACATGAAATGGTGTTGGTCAGCAAAGTCTCAGTTTCAAGAGACAGAATGCACATTAATTTTACAAAATTAGAGTTAGAATAGAGAAAGGTATAGCTCTTATGAGTAATAAGTTTCCCTTGGAGAGTCAGAAAGTTTTTGCAGAAGAAGCATGTAAATTGGAATTTAGAGAAAGTAAACATGGGTACATTGTGAAGTTGCGGTGATTTGGGGATGGATGGAGAGCAAGAGCTGATGAGAAGAGGCCAGATGAGAAGAGAACTGAGTCAGTGCCTTGCTTCAATGTCTTTCCCAAGTCTCCTCAACTGCCCTAAGGAAATGTGAAGCCTTCTAAGATTGTAATAAAGGACATGGTGAGAGCAAATTTATGTTTCATCAGGGCAGCCATATGGATGATGGGCTGGAGGGGGAGAAGAATGAATGTGGATAGTCAGTGGAAAGATGGTGAATTCATTTATATATTATTTTAGTCAGCCTTTTTCACTGCTGTAATGAAAGGACCCAACCAGAGCAACTGTAGAGGAGGAAAATTTTATTTAAGAGCTCACAGTTTCAGAGGTCTCAATCCATAGACAGTAGGCTCCATTCCTTGGGGCTTGAGTTGAGGCTGAACATCATGGTAGAAGAGTATGGCAGAAACAAATAGCTCACGTGATCAGAAAACAGAGAGACTCCACTCTCCAAATACAAAATATGTACCCCATAACCACACCCCAAATAAACAACTTCCTCCAGCCATACCCCACCCGCCTCCACTTACCACTTATTTAATCCCATCAGGGATTAATTTACCGATTAGATTAAGGCTATAACTGAAATAATTTCTCCTCCAAACCTTCTTATATTGTCTCCCATATGAGTTTTGGGGATACACCACAGCTAAACCACAACATATGTGCAAAACATGGTGAGGGCCTGAGCTAAGCCATTGGCTAAGGACAGATGGGGCAGAGCGAAATGAGTTGGACACATTTCTGGAAGACAAAGATTGCCTTCAGTGAATGGACAGGGCAAATGCGCACAGTGTTTATAGCCAAACGCAACTGTACAAATGTGAAATGTTTAATAAAAGCAAAGTTCACAGGAGTTTTAAAGAACATTTAGGTTTTAAGCCACGAATGTCTTGGTTTTCTTAAGCATGACAGTGGTTTTGAAAGTGCTTTGTAAGCAGTTTCACCAGTATTAGGAAACATCATTGTAATATCTACTTGAGTTTAGATGGTGGGAAGGGTACTATGTGTTTTCCAGTGGGAGAACCAGTAAAATAGGTGATCCGGAGTAAAATCCAACTGTATTAGTCTGCTAGTACTGCATATGAACCAGGGTGGATAAGGGCAGTGTGAACAGGGAGAAGTGAAAGGAAGGCAAGAATCAGGGGAATATGCACAGAAGATATGCAGAGTGCCTGCAGGTAAGACATGTTCAAGTACATGTTCATTGATCTTTAAATGAATGCATTAATGAATATATGCAGATGGATCAATAATGGGATATGTAGTACTAGGGACCACACAGGTTGAGGCAAGCTTAATAAAGAAGAGAGGGAAAAAATTACAGGGTTATAGACACCCTCTGGCTTACCCTTTTTAAACTAAATCAACAAATCACTAACCATTTCTTGGTTGCTAATTGATCAGTTAAATGAGTAATTTTGTAACTGTCTTAATGAATAAATCTAGTTTCAGTCCAAAGTCTTAGGTACTATATGACTCAAACTCTTCCGTTGGCCTCCAGCAACTCTGAAATTACTAAGTAAAATTCCTAAAGTTACATTCTTGCCAACCTTTGTCATTTTGCACAACCTGATTCAAATCTTCAACTGGGCATGCTCCAATTTTTGTATTAGCCCAGGAGGGTGTTTACTAGCCCTGAGAGGTTGTATAATTTGATTTTAGTTCTGAGCATCACACATTGTTTCCTCAGTCCTAATAATATAACCCAAATCTCTTTTAACTATTTTCATAATAAGTTGCAAAAGGGTCATGGAATAAAAATCTGTTTTTTTTTTAAATAATTACATTCAAATGTAAATATTTAAATACACATTGAAGATGCCAATGGAATTTTAAGCAGGCCTTTAAAGAATATTACCTAGAATAATAAGAGAGACACCAGGGCAAAAGCCCAGCCACTTGGGTTCTTTCTGTCCCTAATGGGAGAAACTGACTTGAAGGCAATTGGAATGCTGATCCCTGGGCAGAAATTCCATTTACATCTGGCAATTGGATCATCACATAGAAGCTGAGGGCTTTTATTTGTTCTTGCAAATATTTATTTCGAAATAATTATTGAAAGTATGAAAGGCAAAGCAATGGGAATCCACACCATAATATGAAAGTTTAAATCTGCCTGATTCCTAAGAACCTATGTCTCTGGATTCCATGAGTGTTTGGTTTTGGTATATCATAGAGTAGAAGTCACGTGCTGTGGTTTTCCATTTATTAGGAAGTTAAGAAGTTACCATTCATTTGGATTACATTTTCTTTCAAGCAAAACTTTTTTTTTTAAGTTTTAGACCTAGAATATTATAAATTGTACCAAAATATACAGATGAAGATACTTAGGCAGAAGTTATCACAAACATGATTTAAAAAAATATTTCAGGCTTACTGTTGATATTTCAATCATTTCTTCTTTAAAGAAGCATTCACCTAGGACAAATGGCTTTTTTCACGGGGAAGACAGTTAATAATTGATAAAAGGAAATATTTCACTTTTAGGCTTTCTTAAATTTCAACAGGCAGATAATTTTGAAGAGTATCAAAATAACTGAATATCTTTGTAGCAAAAAAAAAAGGGGGTTATATTTTTTTCTATATTCATTAAAATTTTCCATTGTTGGCAAACTGGCTTCAGAAAGTTTTCTTAAATAAAAAAAATAAGGTGGGGTAACCCATTATTACATTCCAGGTGTGCATTAATAAAGTATCAGACTTGTAAGTTTTACAACTAGAAAGTAGCACTGTAGTTATCATGTATTACAGTACACACAATTTGATTGTTACAGAGTAGACATCTGCCAGAAACATTTCAGTTTAGCATGATGAATTTACCTTAGCCCTGTCAAGAATCACATTACAATGCCAAAGTATCGCTTTGAATATATGTTGAAAAACAGAAATAAATTTGTTGAGGTAGGGTTTCAAATCCCCTCAGGATCATGTCATTACTGGTATTGTGGCTAGGCACATGTGAGCTCAAGTTACTCTGTAGGGGATTTACCAATAGCAAATGCCATTCATTTAATCAGGACAGCTAAAGAAAAGATATTGTTGACTGTGGGTGATACAAGGAGTTTATCAGCATCACAGCAAGGATTCTAGCACACTCAATTTACATAAAAGTATAAGGATATTTAAAACATAATCCTTTTCCAAGCCACTTAAATATATTCACATGAGAAGTTACTTATCTGCAGCCCTTTTGCGGCTAATGGTAAACTTCTCTGAAATATTTAGCCTAACTCTTTGTGGTATTTGCCTAAAAATGCTGAATTACAGCCTTTGTTCAAATAGTAAAATTTATGCTTTCCTTGTGTTTGAGGTACAAAGGTATGATAATATAGACAGCAGGAGATGCAAACAACAGGCAGATTGTTGCACACTCACTCAGAAACCACTCACAGTTTCATTTCCAGTATCTTTGGGAGCCTAGCTAGTACAGAGTCGCCTCCATCGTATGCATTGGAAATGCCAAGAAATTTAACTGTAATTTCTTGAAAGTCCTGTGAGTTCTATCAAGAATTTGCTGCACACTTTGGAAAGATTTTACGGTGTAGACATGACCACATGATAGGCTTCTTATATCCATAGCAACTTTTAAAGTCTAAGATGCGGAATAAAGACTACTGCCTTAATAATACCAAAGGGGCACATCCACACAGGCAAGATTGTGAGCAGGGTTCACAGTTTAACTACCATAAAAATTAGCTGCCGCTTTCATTTGAGAAATATGGCAGATAAAAGCAGTTTCAATATTCCACCATTGCATTAATGTAGATGTCGCACAGATATATTAAATTTTTTCCCTCTCAACACCTTGCTCTAAGAAAGTAGTAAAAGTATTATGTTTGCATGAGACTGATTTGACATGTAGTCTGAGAAATATATGAAATGTTGTATTTTTAAAGGACTTGGCTTATGAAAAGTTATATTTGAGAGAGTGTGGAATCAATTCTCAGGAATAGTTTATGGTCCAGGAACTCCTACAAGGTAATGGGAGAAAGTGGTGTGTGTGTGTGTGTGTGTGTGTGTGTGTGTGTGTGTGTGTATCCATATAGTATATGTATATACTAACAAAAGAAATATTAATATCATATATTGAACTTCATCAAGGAATAAGAGTAAAAATTCTACAACCACTTTCTAAGAGATTTGCAACATGGCAACATTATTATTCACTTGATCTAAAAATTAAATTCAGGTCAGTTTCCAATTTGCATTGTGTATCTTCCAGTTACTCGTAACTCAGTTGGAGATAGAGATTTCTATGAAATTCTGGTAAACTACAGATGTGTGTGTGTGTGTGTGTGTAGGTTGTGTTTTTGCAAGTATGTTTGATTATAACTACCTATAACTGATGTTGAAGAAGTTTGCTGACATTTCTGTAGCAAACTCTGATTATATTGACATGAGAATTCTAGTTGTCTCTTCCTAAGAGAAGAGATCCATGGAAAAATAACTCAAACAGAAAACATTGACAGGTAAATAACAGATAAATATAATTGTGCTGCATAAGCAAACATTAGTAGAGACAATTGGCAGTGTATAGGAAAAAGAAGTATTCATACAGCATAAAATTATGGCACAACAGAATATCATATCAATGCAGAAAAGCCCAAAAAGGAACAAAAAGAAACACTACATTCAGGACTTCACTATTGGGGAAATATTCTTTTTATTGGAACTATGGGAATCCTTTCTCATATGAATTCAGGAAGCTAGGACATCATAACAAGCCTAGTACCTCTCCAAAATACCTTTCACATTAAAATGAAAAAGGATTTCAAATCTTTTCTATTTGCCTACTATAGTTTGGCAAAAGGAATTAACAGTACAAATCAAAACTATTTCCTCTGAAGTTACTTGTGTGATGAAGCATGTTGAGTTTTTATTTGTGAAAGTTTCAGAGACTTTTTGGCAGCCTAATTCCACTAGTCATGGGGCTCCACCTCTGGCTTTTCAATCAGGTAAAATATGAGAAACTCAGAAACTGAAGTTCAACGTTCTTCCTGAGATACAAAACCAGAGCACCAATCTTCTCCAAAGGGAAATGGCAGTTTATAAAACACTCCTAAAATATAGAATAACATTTAAATCACAGAACATTGTGTACATGTTGCCTTTATTTTCACAATAAGTTTTAGAGAACAAATTGAAATATTGAATCAAATTTATCGTGAGAATGCAGTGGTTTGGAGAAACAGCAGCAGTCCTTTGGAAATTCACCACTAATCAACATGGAACACCATTTTCTTTTTATTTATTTATTTATTTTAGTCCTAGCAACATCCGTGAACTTGAACATACGTCCATATCATCTGTATTACCCTTCTCTTTGCATTCTGTCTATGAATATTTTTCTTCTTCTGATTCTGGCTTTGCTGTTAGATTTGAGTTCCATATTTTATTCATCACTCTTAACTTTTCCTGAATTACCTGTTTATAAATATGATTTCCTCTATCCATCACCTTCTCTTTCCTATGCCTTTGTTCAACATCTGCTTCCTTTTTGATATCCTTAGGACCAATTAATTCAGCTTGGCCACAAACGTTATAATTGGCCAGTGTTTTCTAGGCACTGGGAAAACAAAATTAGAATTACCTCCTGCATTCATGGAGCACACATAGGGAGATAAAAACTGAATCACTACACAACATTGTGAGACCACTTGAGAAAAGGGGAAATGGAATAGGATTGCAGAAGAGCAAGCCTTTGGAAGAACAAGAATTATAATAGAAAAGTCATTTGAGAAGATTCTTGAAAGATGATTTAAGGAGGACAAGAGAAAGGAGAGAGGGCCATTCGGGCAGAAGGAGAGCATCCACAAATCCACACAGTGGCCACAAGTATGGTAGGTCCTAAGACTACGGAGTGTTCCATGTGGCTGGTAAACATCTGCTCAGGAGGGAGGGTGAAACGTGGAAGAAGGTACTGAAAATATAAACTGTGGAAGTTTAATTTTTGTTTTTGTTGGTTTTCTGATATTATACCAAGTATTCCTCATACAGTAATTTAAAGGAGGAAGTGACGTTTCAGATTTGTATTTCAGAGGGATCATTTAGGCAAATAGAGTAAAAGATATCAGAAATGAGGAAGATAGAAGGCAGAAAGTCAGACCAGAGATGGCTGTTACAGTAGAGTAGGAAGCGACAGTCTAGACCCCAAGGCTACCAAGGATGTGGCAGTGAGGCTTGAGAAGGGGAGGCGGGGGGGAATGCAACATTTAGGAGATGAAGTAATGATCAATAGGACATAGTAATAGGATATGAGCAGGAGAAAGGAAAGAGTCAAGGATGACACCAAAGTTTTTTTTTTTTTTTTTTTTATCTTGAAGAATTCTCTCATGATAATGTCATTAATTAAGATAAGGAACATTAGATAAATGGAATGTGCTAAGAATGCAGGCCCCTTTCAATGTGGAAGTTAAATTATTCAGACAATGTGACATGCAGGATGGGATCTCAAAAAAAAAAAAAAAAAGTTAGCATTAGAAAAGCAAATCTGAGAGTTGTTTCAACTTGGAAAAACTTATGTGGAGGTTAGGTGAACGGAGTCCTGTGAGCAGGACTGAGGGAGATTGGCAGGGAGGGAAAACTCTTCCAAGAGAGCGTCTTTGGAGCTGTACATCTGGGCAGTAGGTCTCAATTCTATCAGTACCTGCTGAGTAGGGTGCATAACACTTCACAGAAATGTACACCTTGGAGGAGAAGAGGCAAGGTCATTTTTAATTCATACTTCATTGGCCAAAACTACTCAAAGTGTGTTATTATCACAAACAGTCAAACTGTACTTCATCTGGCCAACCAAGTTCTCACAGTAATAGCCTTTTAACTGCCCCCATATGCCCCTAATCCAAATGTCCAATCACTTTTCTCTTTAGATTGATAAGTAATCATCTGTAATTATTTGCTTTATAGATTTCCACAGCCTTATTTAAAAGCTCATTTGTGTACTCTGGGTCAAAAATGGGTTTATATTATATATATTCATACATACGTATGAATGTGTACAAACATTATATGTATAATCATATGTATGTATTCATATATACACATATTATTTTGAGATTTCTTTTCCTTAATAGTGTATGTCTTAAAAATATTTCTGCATAATTTCATGGAGACTCACCTCAGTGTTTTAACAATGTTAACAGTTGTAAAGGGTATGAGAGTTTACTCACTTGCAAAATCAAATTAACCTACCACAATTTCATGGATGCTGGCAGAAGACCCAAGACTCTTGTGTTAGAGAGAAAGAACTTAATTACTAACAGCAATAGCAATATCAGGAGTATGAGCATTTGTACCAGTTCCCTGAACCCCAGTTCCCATAGGGGAAACACAGAGACAGACAATGTCTGCCAATGCAGATGTTGTTAGCCAAGTTGGGATTCTGAAACTTTTCTATTGGCAGTAATCAAGCATGATATACTTCTGCCATGAAGAAGATATTACTTTCATCTTAGTGGAGGAGCAAACATGACCTATGCTCTTGAGGGCAATGCTAGACTCGGGAGGATTGCAAGTTTGAAACTAGCCTCAGCAATTTTTGAGGCCCTAAGAAACTTAGTGAGACCCTGTCTCAAAGTAAAAAATAAAAAAGGCTGGGCATGTGGCTCATTGGTCAAGTGCCCCTGGGTTCAATCCCCAGTACCAGAAAAATAAAGAAATAAAGTTAGCTTGGGTAGGTTCCCTACATAATGTGAAATCCTTACAACAAATTTTCTGCTATCCTGACCTGCATCTTGGATCTGCGTCTTAAGACAGTGAGCCCCCAGTCTCACTTTCATTTACAATTTGGCATATGAGTTCCAGCATCTTCCACAGAGTCATGTAGCTTGTTTTGACATCAGATCTCACTCTCCTCTTCCTCCCTCTCTCTCATATTTTGTTTTCCACATTGCTATGTGTTGAAATCAGAGGAGGAGCACAAGGAATGGACTTATAATGCTACCTCCTCCAGAAGCAAACATAAAATAATAAAAGCAAATTTAACAGAACTGTTAAAACTCATGGGATGAAATTCTTTCACAAAGAAGTACAATGACACCTAAAGTTTATAATTAGTCTTGAGCTGGTTTAGATCAATGGAGTTCTTCATTTCTATTTGGAAGTAATATTGCTTTTATGAAACTATACACTGTATTTCCAATCTCAGAACTTTCTTTCATGCCCTAACATTTTGATGACTTTAAAATTCTTACATACTTGCCATATAGCAAATAGTATTGCCAGGTCTACTGAGTCACAATTAGGCAGAATCCAGACACAATTCCTAGACAGTGGAAGCAGGAGGACAGAAATCAATAAGGTTAGTTTTAATTGTATCAGTCTGTTAATATTAAAAATTCAATACATTTTTTCAGGCTAATCATACTATCTGTATATCTCAATTTCAATAATTCTAAAATACAAAATAGCATTTAGATGCAGTTCAAAATTCAATGAATTTTTTTTTTATCATTGAGAATTCTGGAAACCTATAAAGAAAATCATTTGTCTTTTAAGAAATAGTCACTCAAATACCATACATAGCCTTTAATTTTCTATTTTTATTTATAAATGATGTAAAGCATGATTTTAAAAAAAGGTTTCAAAGTTTGAATAAATTGTTAAGCACAATTACTGAAGGACAATGCAATCAGACTGTGAAGGACTTTCTTTTCTAATATTGTGTACTTTTTACTTAGATTGTCGCTTCTCAGGTACTATGAACTAGAATAAGGAATATGTGTGAGTGTGTGTGTGTGTGTGTGTGTGTGTATTTAAAAACGGCAGGCCAACATACTCAGATACAAAAAAAATTATATAAAAATTTAAAAAATACCTTTAGCTAAATCTTTATCTTGAAATAAGTCCCAGAATCTCTTTCCAGACTGTTTTTGTGTTTCACACATGCATAAAAACAATGTCCTTCTGATGATAAGATTTATTGAGAGTGTTTATAACTGAGGTTACTGACAGACATTTTTATAAGATATAAATTTTATAAGATATAAAATTCAAACTGTTAATTCATATTAGTAATATTTAAATTAATGATGGTAACCCTTAAAATATAGATCAATTTAGGTATTTAGTCCTTTTTTTCCTGAATCTCTCTAGAATCTCATAGTACATAGAAATTTTAAAGCAAACTTTTGGATTTCTGAACACCAGTTAAAAAGCAAGAAACAATTTTTAGTATGTACATAGAATTTGCAACTGTTTTGTTTTGCTAAGAAAATACATTTAAAAAACTGTTTTTATTTTAATACTTATTTTATTTTAATGTTTTAATATTAATGATATCAATTTAAACTGTAGTTTAAATTAATATAATTAAAAGACTTTTTAATGCACATGGTAAAATTAATCAAAGATAATGTTAAAAAAAGACATTATGTTGAAACAAAGTCTCAACTTTTCAGATTATGTTCTAGGAGGAAGAGACAACAAATGAGGGGACATGTGTTACCTGGTGATATTAAAGGGGGAAGAAAATAAAGCTGAGTAAATGGAATAAGGACTGCCAGAGTAAAATGGTTGATGATTATTTATCGTGGTCGATGAAGGCCTTGCTATTAGGAGGAACCTGAAGAAAGTGAGGGAACATATCATTCTGCTCTCTTCCTGGCAGAGGGAAAAGCAAGTGCAAAGGCCCTGAGACAGACACATGCTTTGATATAGTAGAAAAGCAGTCCAGAGCCCTGCATTGCTGGAGTAAAGTGAATGAAGGCAGTGTTACCAGGAAATGACATTAGAGCGTTATGTCCAGCCAGTTTATGTAGGTATTTTAAGCAGTTTTGCTTTAATTTTGGGTGACATAGATAACAACTGGATTTTTAGCAGAGTAGCAACATGAGTAAAAATGTCTACTTCCTAGCACAGAGCAGGACATTGGACCACAACTGCACAAGTAGCTATTGTCTTCTGCACTGGCCCAAGCTTGTGTTGAAAGAAAGTGCCACTTTCATTTATGAATATCTTTTCTGAAGCAGCATATTGGCCTTGATCCTTAGGCACAAAACTTTCCATTATATAGATGTTGAAGAACATTTCTGCATGCTGCAATTGATTGGCTGTCTCCAAAAGAAACACATGTGTGGTTGAATCGTGAGTTGAATAAGCTACTTTTTTTCATGGTGTATCGTTTTTACTTAAAAGAATTGCTAATAGACAAACTGTGGTTATACAGACTTGGTTACTTGACAGACATTATCTTGAATATGGCTTAAGTAAATTTGCCACTTCAAGGAAAACAACTGTCAGTATTTATTGCAAATAATAAATATTGAGCTTTCAAGTGAAAATTAGAATCTTTGAAAACTTGTAACCACTACTCAAAATCCTCTTTGAAAAAAATTGGCAATGATAGCAATGAATGCAATTTAGAGAATATTGTGTAATGAAATGTGTCAACATTTGGAAGATCTGTATTACTCTGAGAACCAAGTTTCCCAAAAGACCAGTCAATTATGTTATAAAACCATGTAAAGGTAAAAGAGCACTTAGAAGTGTTATCGTTTGAATCTGCAATGATGTCCAAAGGCTCATGTGTCAAAGGCGTGTTTCCTAATGCACCAGTGTTCAGACTGGGGCGTTTGAGAGGGTGATTGGATCATGATGGCCCTAACCTCGTCAGTGGATTAATCTGTTGGAGGGTTCATAATTCAAGGACATTATTGGGAGGTGGTAGAAACTGTAGGATGTAGGGCTCCAGTTGGAGAGTAGGTTACTGGGTACATGCCCTGCAAGGGCATTTTTTGTCCCGGGTCCATCCACCCACCTTTTCAAGGCTACCATAAGGTAAACAGATTTCCTTTGCCACACCGTCCCACCATGGTGTTTGGTGTCACCTCAGGCCTGTAGCAATATAGCCAGCTGATTTTGGATTGAAATCTCTGAACCCATTAGCCAAATTAAATCCTCTGTCCTTTAAGTTGTTTTTCTCTTGTATTTTATCACCATGATGAAAAACTGACTAATACAATAGGTCAGTGCATTTTAATGCAACAGTATACAACAAATTATAGACATGGTTTCAGATTCCTAGTTGTAATGAATAATTAAGGAAAAATGTATAATTTTTCGTTGTGTTTGGAGCATCAAAGAATATTCATAATTACTTGAAAAGACTATTTTAATACTATTTTTCTTTTGATATATTCATTTGGAGCTTATTTTCTTCTGTATTTCAAATGCAACAACATAATGCAAGAAACTGAAGACAAAAAAGATGTTAGATTGATGAAGCCAGATATGAAAGAATTTGCAAAAAATATAAAATAATGAAACTTTTCTTGTTAAACATTTTTGTTTAGGAAAACATTATTTTTCACCAGACATACTATTGGTGTTAATATAATGAGTTTATTATATTTATTTTTGAATGAGTAAATAAGAGCAGTTTTTAAAATTTTTGGCTTTGACTTCTTATAGAGGAATTATATAGACAGATATAACCAGTAACAACAAAAGCTTTTTGGAGTTCTCACTGATTTTTTTCAGAGCATAAAGCAAATCTGAAATTCTCATTTGAGAATTGGTGCTCCAAAGGAAAATAAATGTCTCTGATCACGCCATTGCATTTTATATAATTAAGGACTTTATAGGTGTCAAAGCAATGGAAGAAATCATTAAGAAGAAAGAGTAATTCATGTAAATTTGTAAAGTGTTAAATGACTACAACACAAAAACACAAAAAAGCAAAGTGATTAACTGAAAACATTGCTACAACAAATATCAAGAGTTAAGGCATATCTTTCATATTAGAGTAACATTACTTTTTTAAATAAATCATTAATCTCCAATTTTATAAGTTTCTCCTATTTTTTTTGCTTTCTCTTTTCTTCTGAGGGAAATACACTAGTACCTAAGTTTTAGTTGGTGAGATTGGGATACTTTAAGTATGCTTTTTGTTGTTTATATAATCTGTATTTTCCAAATTTCTATACTTTATGACAGGAAAAAACAAATTGCTACAAATGTTACAAGGTCAAATATTTTTAAAGCTATTTTTTAAATTAATGATTAATTTAGATTGATATCTTTCCTATGTAAAACCAAAACTCAATCATCCAGAGCCTTTATAATTATTTAAATAAATCAGTTTAGGTAACTTAATTGCATGGTTATCTTATGGATATTAATAATTATAGATATTTGGATGTTTACCCCAAGCATTTAGAACACTTTCAACAATGAGTATATTACATATAACTTTCAAAACCACAGAATACCATTTTGTTAGTGTACTTATATATGTCTGTGGTTACTAGAAGGACTGATTTTAAAAATAAGTATTATTTGACATGAGAAAAATAAAAACCATTGTTTCAAATAAATTTGTGTTAATGAATATTGGTGTAAGTTATTCTTGCTTTCCCAGTCTCCTATTATTAACATAAATCAAAAATTATTAATTTCTGATTGCACATGATTTGAGGGATTGACCCAATAGTTTGAATCATAGAAGGATAAATTATTTTTGTGTGTTTTTTTATTATATTCATTTTTATTTCAGTGAAAGATGATACACAAGAAGGAAAAATTTAATTCAATTTAAAAATTTTGTCTTATTTACATGGCAACATTTCTATAAACTTTAACAATTAAAAAATTAAGAGCTAAGTTTAAGGTGAAAAAGGAAGCAGCTTATTTTCTATTTCTTCTGCAGTGAATTCCACAAACATGTTTTGCTCTACAAACTGTCAAATCTGCCAGCAGAACATAAGGAAGATTAAAATATATGTATGATTTTCATTTCTTTCAGTTTTCCTAGGAAAACAAATTTCACCAAATTCAACCTCTCTTCCCTGAAAAGCTGTGGATGTTTGAAAGATATTCTTTGGGAGAAACTGAAGTGAATGACTGGCACTATCTTGTACCTCTAGTACTCCGATACTCTGAGAAATTAAATAGTACAATTCTGAATTTCTCTTAGGGAGAAATTTCAGCCCTGAAGTCTAACCAAGAATTGTGCTTCTAGTGATTGTGCCCATGAAATCTCTTTGTGAGAGTTGTCTTCCGAAAAAAAAAAATGTATTTACAGTTCCAACAGAATATTCTAAGTGAATACATTTGCAATTCATAATACTTGTTTTTCTTTGTCAATTACCCAATAACTAATGCTTTCATATTTCAATTTTTACTGGGTAGCAAGATTCCATTTTTATCACAGCTGTCTGCAGTTATGAGCCAGAAGAAATTCCTTTCTGTTAGAATGTCTTCTCTTCATGCTGAAATCCAGCCCCATTTTCTTCCCTTTACTTCCCCTTGTTCTTCCATTTCTCACCTGCTTTTTGACTTCTTTCCCCATGGTTTGCCCCAGCATTCATCCCTTCATCTGAGGAGGCTGCCTCAAAATAGACCACCATTAGGTCAGGAGCACAAAGCTTCCTTTAAGTGAGTTTGATTTTCAGCCTTCTCACCTAAGCCCATTGAACGGATGTCCGTATTTGTTGTTGAGCAAGTAGAGAACATTGTAGAAAAGAATTATTTAGGAGTAGTTCAACACTTGATGATTATTCTCCTAAAAGTAAAAATCTAGAGGCCATTGAAGGGAAGATGTTCTTTCTCCTTTTTTCCTACTGGCTTGTTTGATCAATTTGTCTTCCCTTGTAGAGGTATGGAGAGGTCTCATTTTCATGTTTATTTATTTTTTTTTTCCAAATGAAATAAAACTTTCTGTATGCCTTCATTCAACTTTGCTCCTACATACATTTTTATTTTAATCAAAAGCTTCCTTGGAGTGAGTGAAGGCCACCTACAGAGCTAGTTTATGTCTTTAAAAGCTTTGTTTATCACCCAGAGTATAGTCTATCAGAGAGGAATCATTTTGGTTCAAGGACATATTATTGTCTTGATTGGGCTGAGACATCAAAGGAAAGAATTAAAGCCTTCTGATGAAAACTTTCCACCTGACACACAGGTGGCTGAAAGTATGTGCTATCCTTTCTTGGGTCCTTTTGTCACCTTTCTTAGCTTTCTTGTTTTGAAACATGATAATAGTAGTATTTGAGTTTTCTGGGGATTTTTGTTCTATATTGCATGCTGTGAAAGGATTTTTCTAGGTTCTGCTTCTGGGCTCCCTCTGATCTTGTGATGTTAAACACGCTGCTGTCTTCCCTCGGCATTACTCTCATCATTTTCTTCTCCACTTGTTCCACTTCTGTCCTGTGTATGTGGGAGGGGGCTGTATAGAAGATGTGAGAGGGAATTTAGTAGAATGGCAGAGTAGGGGGATGTCAGGGAATCACACTGCTGAAAAAAAGACCTCTGCAACTTCTAAAGAAAAAAGGATAGGCTGTACTGGTCTTTGCATTTTTTTTTTCAACATAACCACAAAAGTTAACTTTTTTTCCAATGAAGCCTTTAAAAAAGAAATATTGTCACTTATCTTTGAATTTTGATACCATCTAGTCCATAGAATTGTGTCCCAAATTCATGAAAATTCATGGTTTGTTTTCTAAACAGTAGAGAAGGATTTATGTAACTCGAATCCCATATTTTCTAGTAAGACCAGTGTCATTCTGACCTTGAAGAACTGTGCGGATTGTAATGAAAATAAATACTTCAATAAAGCATGACATCATATCTTGATTCATTTTGCATTGTGTGTGTTTAAGGAAACACTAGAACTTCCTTCTGATAGTTTTAATACCTTGGGAAATATGTTGACTTATGCTTTCTGATTTGCCCCAGGGTCATGTTTGGAAATTCCACTCAGTATTAGAACCAGACTTAGTCAGTCAACAACAACAGAGAAAAAGAATGGTGGGTTTTTCTGTACTAGATATTACTTTTAAAATATTCTCCTCATGACTTTCATTTTGGTGAGAAAAATATAGTGAGAGGAACACCAAGGAAAGTAAAATATTGACAATTATATTAAAGAACAATCAAATATGGATAAAATATCTTACATATAGTATCATTCTGTTGTCATTTTCTGACACTACAGCACTACAACTTAATCTTTCTTTGATAGTTTTTCCTGGAGTGACTGGCTGAGGTTCTATAATTAAAACAATCTGCATGTGCCCACATAAATTTGATTGCTCTAGACATAAGGACTAAATTCAATACTAACATGATAAGCTTTGATGGTAAATAATCAGACCATAGGAGGCCATCTACTTCATACTTCATAATTATCAGAAATAGTTTATATTCATTAAAGAACTTAACACAGTTTCTGATGCATATGTCTAGGACACAAAGATACAGACATGATTTTTGTCCAATAAATAAAATTAAGTAATGTACTAAACAAATTCAGTACTGACAACTTTCCTTTTCAGGTATTTTGATTCTAAGAGAAACAAGGCTTAAAAATAAGCACATAGGAGGCAACTAAGACAACTGGAAAAAAAAAAAAATTGAGCCAACCATGAACTGACACAATAAACTGCCCTCCCAGCTCTCTAGTGAAACATGAGTGCTTTTATGTGCAATAAGGGGGGTGTTTCTAAAAACTCAACTTCTGACACCTCCTGTCTTCATTCAGTAATGTACACAAAGTGATTTAGTTTAATATTTAAAAACATTGGAGGGCAATTTGCAATTGCTTATTAATATGTTCCAATGTTAGTGTTTGTCTCTCCAGGTCATAGCATATAATTGGCTGAACCGAGGCCCCTCTTTCATTTTATTCCTTTATTTATATTCTTTCATGCAGATACTCCATTCTCGTTCCCCACCCAGTCATCTTGGCATATCTTCTGTTAAATGTGTCTCATTGAAGTTTTTGCATGTCGTTTTTCCATGTAGTGAATGATGCTGTATATTGGAAACTTGATCTGATTAGATCAATTTTTCGTAACTAGTCCTGTTTCTTTGTGCATATCTAATCCAGAGCTCCTGCATGCAGTTCCTAGTAACGTGGTTACTAGAAACAAATTACTGGATATATTACAGCGAGTAATTTGCTTAAACTAAGGTTCAATTTCTTTATCAATGAAAGAGTGGATAATATGCTTACTTCAAAAGTTGTGTAAAAATGAAATTAACAAAGACATGACACATGACAGGTGCCTGATAACTAAGAAGTTCTCAATGGTCAGGTGAAATTTGACAGCAATTTGAGAGGTAGAGGCAGGAAAATTGTTAAGTTTGAGGCCAACCTGGGCAATTTGGCCAGACCCTGTCTCAAAATAAATAAATAAATTAATTAAATAATAATAATAATAATAATAATAATAATGAAAAAGGCTGGGAATGTAGCTTAGGGATGTAGTATCTTTGGTTTCAATTCTTAGTACTAAAATTAAAAAAATGAATAAATGAATAAATAAAAAGCTCTCAAGGAATAGGAACACTTTCTATGTATCAAGTAGTTTATTATGGCTTGGCATAATAAGATAAATGATGGTGAGGAGAATGTGATTGCAGTACATAAGATGAAATTGGAAAAGTAGAGCAAGTTTTTCTAGAACATGGCAAGGAATTTATACTTTAAATTTAATGCTTAAGTACCATCAGAATCACCTGAGATTTAGAATACACATACCTGGCTCTACTTGCAGAGATCTGGCCTACCCATGTGACTTAAAAGAATAGTTCATGCAAAAGAATTGATGATTTGTTTTTATTATGTGTCATATTGAGTTCTACCCTTGACATTATTAGTAGGGAAGGATCTTCATTCCTAGATCTGAATTTTAACATCTAAAACTTTAGAAACAAGAAAGTCCAGAAAACACTTTGTTTAAAATAAATCAATGAGCCTCTGAATTTGGGGTTAGTGGTAGTTGGCTCAACCAAGTGTCAACTAGTCTTCTGAGCTTAGGTCAAGATAATTTCTGTTGTCTTATACCTCTGTCCATCTGTAAAGAAGAAGAAAAGTGATCATATATCTAACCCCTTTAATCTCTGAGAGAAAAACCACTATCAGGTCAGCAAGTCCTTGGCTTTATAAACCAGTAAATGAAACAAAACTCTGGAATCAACATTTTTAACAAGATTTTTAGATGACCCTCAGGCTTGTGAGAGAACTTCTTGTTAATAGGAGGCTATCAAATAAAGTATGCTTTAGAAATGTAATGTCCAAGATTTAGCCACAAGTGGCTATTAAATGAAAATCAAATAGATACAAGTTTGATCTCTCTGTTGCTCTAGACATATTTTTATGTTCCCAACCATCATGTGTCTAGTCGTACCTTTGTTAATTGCAGATACAAAATCTTCCCACCATTGTAGAAAGCACCATTGAGAACCATGTTTTAGCAAGAGCATGCTGGCTGCAAGCATGGAGGACACATTGCATGAGAAAAAGACTAGAGTCCAGTGAGAAGGCATTAGAAGTCAAAGAAGAGGGTCAGGCAGCAGGTAATGACCACCATTGTTAAGTGCTGCTGAGCAGCTATATATGGTGAAGATTAAAAGGAGACCACCTGTTTGGCTCATTGGTCAAAGAGCTCCTTGGTCATCTGTTAGAAGAGGTTTCATGCAGTGCTGAAGGCCACAGAAACAACTGGGAGAAAGCAGAAGAAGCCAAAAAGGGGAAAATGGAGTTTACAGTGCTTGGTTGTTAATAGAATGATAGAGAGAAATGGATGGAAGAGAATGCAGAGTGGTTTTGTGTTGTTGTTTGTTTGTTTTATTGTAGGGGACTTAACCCCATTTATAATCTGGGGAATGGGGTCAGAAAAGAGGGAAAGAAAATTACAAGAGAGAGTTTAAGAGGGACAAAAGTAATGGCTGTAAGAATTTAGTGGCCAGGAAGTAAAAAACATGTTTTTATGTGCAAATAATTTTCTTTGAGCAACGATTTGATTTTAAAAACAAAGAGATAGCACTCTAAAATGTTAGAAGAATAATTCAACAAATGTTTTTAAGCGCACACTATATTCTTAGCAAGTCTCAAAGAACAATGAAGAAGATAGCAACCCAGGACTTAGTGTTACTAGCATAAGCCACATTTCTTTAGCAGCATCAGATATTAGCTTCCAAAACGAAGTGGTGAGCAGTTGGTTGAATTTCATGATACAGACTGTGTTGTACAACTTTAGATGAGGAAGAGATATCATAATTCAAGGAAGGAGTTTTTTTTAACACTGTATGCCTTGAAGGATGGCTGGTATTTGTAAAGGGAAACTGGTAAAAGAACAACAGGAGGGCAAGATCAGAGGTGCAAATGTATCAGTGACAGATTGAAATGACTTGGAAAATATTGTCCTTGAAAATCATGGAAAGGAGTTTAGACTGATCTAATAGCAAAAATAAAGACATTAAATAACATTTATTCCTTTATTTTTAATTACCATTAAATTCATTACATTAAATATAGAAGATACAAAAGAATATTTTTTGAGAAAGGGGGGAGAGAGAGAGAGAGAATTTTTTAATATTTATTTTTAAGTTTTTCGGTGGACACAACATCTTTATTTTATGTGGTGCTGAGGATCGAACCCAGCGCCCCGCGCATGCCAGGCAAGCGCGTTATCGGTTGAGCCACATCCCCAGCCCCAGAGTATTTTTTTTAAAAAGTACTTATTATCCAACCACAGGGACTGACCATTGATATTTTGTTACTTCAAATAATTTTATATGTACAAAAAGTATCTATAGATTATAAAATTTTAAATTATGCTGTGGTAACCAAAAATTGACCCCTAAAGGTGTCTATGTCTAATCACTAGAACCTCTGAATATGTTGGGCTATATATGGCTATGGTACATGGCACAGAGAAACTAAGGATGCAGGTGTACCTCTTGCTAGTCAGCTGATTGGGAAATAAGGTGACTATCCTCGATTATTTAGATTATTTTTTGTTATTGTTATAACTTGGATCACCCTGGATTATTTGGGTTTACTCAACATTATCACAGGGCCCTTTAAATTTGAAAGAGAGAATTCACTATGACAATAATAAAATGTCATAGAAACTAAGTAAGCCATCACTGCTTTTGAAGAGGAAGGAGGGTATGAACAAAAGAACATGGGCAGTCCCAAGGAACCTGAAAAGGCATAAAACTATATTCTTCTTTAGATCTCCCCCCCCAAAAAAAAGAAAGAAAAAGAAAAATGTAGTCTTACCAACCCCTTGATTGTAACCAGTGAGACTCATTTCAGACTCCTGAGTCCCAGAACAATTGGATAATAAATTAATATCGTTATAAGTGGCTGCATATGATATTTTGTTACAGCAGCAATAGGAATCTAACATATACATTATTTGTAATTTTATGTTTAATGAATATTATCTTAAACAAGTATTTTCCTATGGCTTTAAATATCCTTCAGAAACTATGTATTTAGTGGTTCTATAATAATCAATTACTGGTTACATTACATTTTTAATAAAAGACCTATTTTTGAGTATTTGGGTAATTTCCCAATCTTTATTTTGTTACTAATTCTTTGAAAAACATTTTGTAAACTCTGCATTCATCCTTCCTGAAGACAACAAATAAAGCTTAAATTATATTGCCAAAGGGACATTTTCAAGACTTATTAAAAGTTTTACCAGATTGTTTTTCAAAAAGACAGCTCATTGGATCTTCAATCAATACTTCACTGACAATGAATGTCATCACAGATGATTTTTCCAACAAGGACCTTTATTTGAAAACAATTGTACATTTTTCCAGGTTTGATTGTCCTTTGAGTGACTATATGTTAATAAACATAATGTCAATTTTCATATAATCAAAACTATGGACTTTTTTCTTTTTTAAAACAGTATAAATAATATTTGCATAATTAATGATCCATTTTCTTTAGATAGTAGTTAATGCACTATGAATCTTTGAAATGTTTTACCTGTCAATAAAATAGTGTTTATGGGTCTTAGGTGAGTTGGGAGAGGATGTGGGAGTGGAAATTCTTGGTAAACTATTCCAGTAATATAAGGATGAGAGGTACTTTGTTTAGTTGGTAGGGGCAAGAGAGAGAGGACATAATTTGTGTAAGAGATGTTTTGAAGGAATCATTAAAATATTTCAAAGATTGCCAATATATATGGGATAAAGAGCTAAGCATCAGAGAGGCTCCTGGTTTCAAGCCAGAGTGGTTGACAGACTTCTGGACTCATGACTGAGACAATTAAATTGGGTGCCTACAGGATAAATTTTGGAAATACTGACTTGGCGAAATAACACATGACCAAGTGGAAACTGGCAGGTATTTAGAGGCAAGGAATGTCAGCTTAAGCTAGAGGAAGGGAACAGCAATAAGAATTTAGTGTCAGTGGGTAAAGAAAATACCTGAATTTAAGAAATGGATGGACTTTTTGAAGGAGATATTTTAACAGAAAAGAACAAAATCTCCAGGCTTGGCTGTTCATTTTCTCTTCCAAAACCCACCATATTATCTTTGCACTTGGATATGACTCAACCCGGGGAAGCAAATCTAGATAACATACCACAAACCCCATTTCCCTTTGTTAAATAGTGAAATCAGAACACTTCTTCATCAGAGTCATGCTGCCCTCTTCTATAGTGCTACAGCCTCCTAATAGGCTGGTGTTCTGCACTTTCAGTCTATTGTCTACACAGACTGTCTACTTGTCTGTGCCAATAATGTCACTCCATTGCCTGACACCTCAGTAAAAGCCACAGGCCTCTCCAAGATGGCTTCCAGTTCCAGCTCACACCCACTCCAATCTTTGACCTCAAAGGAGGCTTTCAATTCCTCTTATCAATCCTGCATTCACACTATACCCTTTGTCATTCCTCAACAAGCCCTTCACTTTCATTTCAGGACCTTTGCCCTAGTTGTTCCCTCTGCCTAGAAGGTACCTCCCCATTATTCCTGAGCCAATGCCCATTAAAGTCCTTGTTCACATGTCACTTTCATCCTCTAAGTAAAATGAAATCCTTGGACCCTTCTATTTCTCTTTTTTATCCACTGCATAGTCCTTTCTAACATACTATATAGTTTACTATGTTAGTAGTGTTTTTCTTTCTCCAGCATGTAGGCTCCACCAAGGCAAATAGTACGGGCTCAATAAATATTTGTGGAATTATTTATTTCCTGAACATTGAATGACTTCAGTTCTTACTACTAGTCCTATTAAACAACTTTGTCATTTTTACCAGACCTTGGTATCATGCCCTTAGGAATTTTTTTTTTTTTTTTGTCTTAAATACATCCTTTGAGGGCAGTTGTTTTGATGCTACTATTTTGTCATTTTCATTTGCATGCTATGTAAACCGCTGGCTTGCTTGCCTAAAAATGACATATGTCTGGGAAATGGTGCTCACCAGCTCCTCCTACTCATCTTGCTGATGCTCAATGAATGTGCTTATTTTGTCTGGTTCACTTCAAAATTCCTTGAGAAATTTGGCAGTCCCTTTTCCAGAGGTGTGAAGGCATTCACTAGGAGTTGCTGATGGTGTGACTATTTTTCTCTGGGACTACAACGTTTGAGGGGATTAGAATAAAAGACTGAATTATTCCTATACCTGGCAGTCTTTATTGCTGCACTTCATCAACTCAATCCTTCTAAATCATCAATTTATTTTACTTGTATGCCTACGCAGGCAGGTTGAGAAAGGGATCTGCCAAAATGTCACAAAATAAAGTGTCTTCTCCTCTGCATACCTCACAGTTGAGTAAAGTCAACTTCTCTTATAAATTCTCTAAAATATTCATATCAAAGGCCTGGAGTACCAAATTTTAAAATGGTAACAAAATCACTCATATCAATACATATTTTTTAAAAACAGTATAGAAAGGCCTTGCATTAGCACCTCAAAGCTTCAGGGACTTCCATGCAATCAGTGAGTAAGAAAAAGCCCAAGGGCAATTCTAGGACTCCTCCTCTTTTCGTCAAGAGTGGGGCCATCATCTTCTCATTTTGTTGGAAATTTAGCGTGTTAGTTTTCTTTGATATCTCATTACACCCATCCTCCTGAAAGCCTTATATTCTGTAATATTTAATGTTGAACTCTGGAGCTAGAGAGGAAATCAGAAACTACCAATTTAATTCGGACATTGTCTGTGAGGTTATAACAAAATACTATATATGTTGGGTCAAAATTTATTTCTATCAGTTCTAGAGACTGGGAAGTCTGGTAGATTGTCTGATGAGGCCTGTTTCCTGATTTCATATATGACACCTTAATGCTGTGTCCCCACATGATGGAAATGACAAACGAGCTCACTATGGCCTCTTTTATGAATCCCATTCCCTTAATGGGATTATGGGATTATGCTTCCAGTGATATTACCACAGCCTAATAATGTGTGGTATCCTAACATTGGAAGTTAGGATTTTAGCACAAATTTTTTGAGGACACAACATTCAGAGCATGATATACACGGTGAGGAATATAGTCAGACATTAGACTCCCTGTTCAGCACCCTTTCTAAACTCTATCATTTTCTATATGTTTTTAACACGGAGACCTATAGTGGAGGGGAACTATCTGGTTCAGACCATTGCTGTGAGGTGGATAAAGTATAATTTTCTACAGTTTGCAGATAAGGCAACTGAGACCTTGAGAATTTATGAAATCCCCAATATGATAGTTGAATTATTGCTAGAATTCATGCTGCTCAATTCTTCAAGCCTTCCAATTTATAATTACATAAACAAAACTACTTAACATTAAGCATAATTGCAACCCATCTCAATTAATCTGCTACTCAAAAGAATTGTTATTTTATTTATAAATATTTAGAGAAATTTTGGCACTGGTAATAGTGTAAAGTCTGGATTTCATATTTTGGAACAATATCTATTCTTCAAAGTATAGGCACTATAATTTTTGGTTGTTCATGAAATATTTATTAATGCTAATGCCAATAAAAATAATGCCATGGTGATTATACTCTTCAGTCATTAATGCCCTGAAAGAAGTAATTTGCAAATTGGTACACTGTCATTCAAAGTGTTAATTTACCACATGTGGGTAACAAATTATTCCTGGAATCAGGCTAGGCACACTTGTCAAGGCCCTGGTGTTTTTCTCTCTGTATCATTCACATCCAATCAGTTCCCAAATCTTGTGGAGCTATTTCTGCAAGCATCTCATACATCCTTCTTATGCTTCCAGTGATATTACCATTACTACCACCTGCTTTAAGGTCTTTCTTATCTCTTATTTAGGAAACTGGACAAATAACTTGTCTCTGTATTATCAAATGACCTCTCTGCAAAAACCATACTGCTGCCAAGTAAACCTTCTCAAAACATGGTTTTGCTTCTTAATTTGCTCTTCAATGAATTTTAAATTGTGGACCTTCTCTTGCACAACTGTATGTGCACGCATAAATACACAACAGTTCCCAATTTTAGTGTACTTTGGAGTTTGCCAGAGAACTCTAAGCATATGGATTCTGAATAATTGATGAAGAGTATGGCCTGGGTATTGGGATTTTGTAAACCTCCCTGGGTGATTCTAATGTGCACTTAGGGCTGAGAATCACTTTTTTAACTTATTAAAAGAAACAAATTGTTGTAGATGGGGAAATAACAACTCCTAAGAGTAAGGACGTTAGTATTCACTTCTGTTTTTTGCCACTGAACAAAAGCACTGTCTCCAGTACATCAAATGAGACCACTAAACCTCATTTCCTCATCTGTTAATGCAACATGAAGGAATTGGACCAGGTTCATTTTTTTTAACTAATGTTAACACAGCCTTTTCTGTGTACTTGGCTCTGTATTTAAAGTTGAAAATTGAGTCTATGTTCTAACCAACTTTCAGAGCACAAAAACATTGCATGAAGTAAAAAGATAACTAAAAGTTACTGTGAAAACCATGAAGGAAATAATTAATATTGCACTAAAAAATTTGGTATGCGCACTATAATAAGAATAACACAGTTGTCCTCTCTTTTCTGTGGTTTCTCTTTCCTCCATTTCAGTTATCCCCAGTCAACTGCAGCACTGTGTCATCACACATCTCAGGACAGAGAGGGTTGAAAGAACACATTCTCGTAGAGGGGAGAGAGAGAGAGAGAGAGAGAGCGCAAGAGACCACATGATTTCTATTATAGTACTTTGTTATAATTGTTCTTTTTTTATCCTTCTTGTTAATTTCTTACTATGTCCAATTTATAAATTAAACTTTGTCATAGGTGTATATGTCTATGCAAAGGCATAGTAACTATAGAATTGAATGCTAGCAGCTGTCTCAGAGGTGTTGGAATGTAGTCCCTATCAATAAGGGGGAACTATTGTAATCGTAAGTCATGATTCTTGCTTTCTAGATGATATGGGTTTCCATTTTGTAAAAATCACCAAAATGGGCCATGCCAGTAGAGGGTAACCTTAGATTCCTAAAGGGCTTGTTATTTGGTGTGTATTATCTCACCAACTGAAAATTCTTGTTTGGTAGCATTAAGTAAAGGATTTGGCTTCATTGATTTTCTGCTTTACACATATACTTCCTAATGAAGTAGTCAAATTCAAGTCATTCTTCTGGACTCTTTTGAGAGCAACTAGAATGAGTGAACTCAAAATTATCAATTGTTAATACCGTACAATGAGGTTCTCATGATGTATCTAAATCTCCCTGAATGGAGACGGCTGAAAACAGAGTACATTGTTTCTAGAGCAGAATCTCTGTTTGAGCCCACATAGAATTCTCAGCATTATAAATTGCCCAGATATTGGTAATCCTCACTTGGATGTCCACACTGGCAGTACAGAGATGCAATTCCCCCGCTCCATGCCATATTTAGTTTATTGTGGTGGAATTCTAAGGACCCGCTTAGGTCTGTGGAGGCAATACTGGGGACAATTTCCAGTAGTAGGGTGCTTTGTACTTTATATCCTATTCTTTGAGCAGACAATTTGGATCCTTGTTCAAAATTCCAAATGGAATAAGATGAGGGTTTGAGTGAAGATTCTAAGCTAAGTAGGGCTGGAACTACGACTATCAACAAGAGAAATCCCATAAGTCAAGGAGCAAAGTTACTGAGGTCAAAAGTGGAAATGAATCTAAGGAATTGACTAGACAGTGAAAATCTTTTCTTGCTATGCAAAGTGGTCCAATTTTATGGAGTTGTTTTATTCACCTTAAGTACAAACAATTTTTTTCAATAATATAATATATAGTGCTATTTTTAATATTTGATTCCTCTAGTGCATTTAAAAAATTCTCTGCAATTACTTTCTTCTGTCCTTCTCTATCTGTTCAGTCATTATAGTGATGATAAAACAACAGTTATAATTTATGGAAAACTGGTCACCTATCTGGCAATGTGCCAATATCTTAACTTGTTGGCCACTGATTTGCCTCTCTCTAATCTGAAGGTTAAGATTGAACTGTGAAGTTTCTTTGGCTGGGCATAGTGGCACACGCCTGTAATCCCAGCAGCTGGGGAAGCTGAGGCAGGAGTATTACTAGTTGAAATCAGCCTCAGCAACTTAGCGGGCCCTAAGAAACTTAGTGAGACTCTATCTCTAAATAAAATATAAAAAAGGGGGTGAGGGAGCTCTGGGAATGAGGCTCAGTGGGAAATTGCCCTTGGTTTAATATCTAGTACCAAAAAAAAAAAAAAAAAAGATGTTTCTTTGAAGTCAGATGCTTTTGGGCTTTTAGCAGAGAAAATATCTAGAGAGTGTGCTACAGAAACTCCAAGGCTTTCTTTCTGGATGTTGTGGAAGAGTCATGGACTCTATGCTCTCAGGATTTTTGCTGAAGAATTCATGTCCATGATTATGTTGCATGCTTCTTCAGGATTGCTCAGTTGTCATACATAATAGGCAAGAAAACAGCAAGTTTAGCCTGAATGGTTCTGCTACTCTGAAGCCAGTGTGCATTGGTGTTGAGAGGATAAAGTATCAGAGCTCTGAGATCATGGGTAAGAGAAACCAGGAGAGGATAGGAATTCGGAGTAGTGGTTCTAAGAATCCCATAGCCTGTGCAGCATCTGTCTTGGACCAGGAAGTCATGTCCCCTTGGGAATCTGGTCCCTCAGGAATCACTATTCTCTCAAGACTTCTGCTCATTGCTTTTGGGCGTCACCTTCTCTAGCTATAGAGGATTAAGAAAATCTGAACCCCTGGGGGATCAGTCACCAAACCATTGTTATCTCTGATGCATTCCTTTGACTCCAGAGGGGTTGCCCAATTCACAGATGCTCTAACACATTTTTTTTTTTTTTTGCTTTTTTTGATTGGCATATAAATGTCCTTTCAAGACCCAGGATTCAGTGCTTTAAATATCCGGGTATCATATATTATAACTTCACAGGGGCCCAAATCATCTGTCAAAAATGCATAACACGTGGAAGCAGCCTTCCTAGAAAAGGAAAACAACATGGCAGCCCTTACTCTGAGCAGATGTGGTTGAAAGAACTTTTGACACATGAACTCAATCGGTCTTCTTTGTAAGTTTATGAAGTAGCTATTATTAATCATTCCCATTCTACAAGTGCAGAAACTGAGGCATAGAGAGGTAAAAACTACCGGAGGTCCCAGAGCCCCTTAGAGCAGAGGGAAGTCTTGAACTCTGAAATCTGGTTCTGCTAGTTCTGCTCCTACCCACTGTACAGACAGACAGTTGGATCTAATTTTTAAATTTTACTTCATGTTTGTTTATGTAGAGTGTTTGCATAAGGTGGATGAGGCTAGGTCTTCCACATCTGCCACTTAGACACAAGATTAATGAGCTGCAGCAGTGTCAGGTCAGCTATCATGCTGTTTTGTAAATTAACCTCCATGCTCCAGTCAGACCTCACGGGGAAGTGAAAGGTTTTTCATCTTGAGTCTTCCTCGTTTACTCCCAGGCAAGGCCAGCTGTGTCCTGGTGGCTTACTTCTCGATACTGCTCTGCAATTACTTCATTTTACTCAGAAGAATGAAATGTGGTTATACAAGCTTTGGGGGTACAAAAGTACACCAAGACACAGGGATGTTTGACAACATAATGTAGAGAAAACGCTCAAGATATTCAGTAGAATTATGTCAGAGTTATTCAGAAAGCATGTGCCATTTAGGACTTTTATGTTGTTATTTCCATGAAAACAACATGTTGTCCTGGGCAAAAAGGGCATCCTTGTTGTTAGTTAAATTAAATGCCTGAGGAAAAGCATTAAGAATTGCTTCATTTTTTTTTCTTTTTCCTAAGGAGAATCTGGGGAGTGTTTAGCACATATAAGTCTCATCCCAAACACAGAGGCATATACAATGGCATAGAATTCTAGTTGACGAATTGAACGCTAAATAATTTAATATATGCCTACATAAATAATTTGCATTAGACTCATCATGGCCCTATTTCAATGAAGAGATTCTATGTCTATTACACTGTTAGTCTCACTTTGAAACCTACCTTGTGTTATGCCAAAAGGAACTTCAGTTGGTGATTCTAAACACCTTTAGATTATTAAGTTAAACACCACAGAAATTCATGTTTTTGAGAAAAATAAGTTTTTAAAGTGAATCTAAGCACTTAGTCCATGAAAAAAATCCTGCAATAACAAAGACAATCATCAAGACAAGCTTATGAAGAAATGCAGAAATATCTGATCTTGTGGGATGTATGAGACATAAGACATAATTGAAACTGCAGGTAAAAGAGAGGCTGTAGATATGAATGGGGAAAGTTAATTTTCCTATACATATTTTGAGTTCCTGTATTCAGTAATGCCTAAAGTGAGATCTAACTAAATTTTCAGTAAGTCGATTTGAGCTCAGTTTTCTGTTACTTGAAACAAAAGCATTTTAATTATTAGCATATAACTAATTTAGGAATAAGATGGAGTGATAACACCACAGACATGCAAGAGATTTTTAAAATTAAATTCCTAAAATTATATAAAGATAAATCTCAGTAAAATTGTTGTTTTTCTCAAAAAATATAATTTGACAAAATAAAATCAAAAGGAGTAAAAATTAATTGCCAATAATCATGAAAAAAAATAAAAGTATAAGAAACAATATAGTGAAAAGAGTAAGGTATTTATGTTAGAAATTAAAATGATAAAGAATAGACATAATCACCTTAGCAATGAAAAGCAACAGGGCAAAATATTAAGGGGTCTTTTGACATCATTTTCCTTAATATAGTTTTTAAATTAAGCTTAACACATTGAAATTCAAGTCTATATTATTTTTTTCTTTTAAAATGTCTTAACTGTAATTTTCCTCCATAATTTCAGAATCATTTTGAAATATTTTCAAAGGTAACTTAAAAAAATTAGAGTTGTGTTAAATTTATAAACTTGGCTAGAACCAACATCTTTATACTCTGTTTATACAGGGAAATTTATTTAAGTCTTATTAATAGAGTTCTGTACGTTATCCATACTTCTTCCTTCTAAATTGTTCCTATTCTTCAGAACTTAATCTTTGAATTTAATTAAAAGTTTTTTAGGACCTTGAAAAAAGTGATTCTGGATTTCATTAGAAAAATAAATAGGCAGATTTTGCCAAGAATGAATTTGAAAAACAACAAAATATAGAAGAACTTTAATATATACTAATATTAAAATGTAAAACAAGAACAACTAAATATTATTGTACCAAGGCAAGAATACCACCCAACCCCAAGAAAAAAATTCAGTAACAGTGTTTTGGATTAATCCCCTGATAGGGATTAACTGAGTGGTAACTGAAGGCAGGTATGGTGTGGCTGGAGGAAGTGGGTCCTTGGGGGCAAGCCTTTGGAGTATATATTTTGTATCTGGTAAGTGGAGTTTCTCTCTCTGTTTCTTGGTGGCCATCTTCTTATCTGCTTTTCCCAACCACACTCTTCTGCCACTATGGTCTGCCTTACCTGAAGCCCTGAAAAATGGAGCCTGTCATCTATAAACTGAGGCCTCTGAAACCATGAACCTCAAAGTAAATTTTTCCTCCTCTGAAATTTTTCATCAGATCTTTTGGTAAAAGCAGTGAAAAAGCTGACTGTGCAAACAGAGGGACTTAATATTTGATAGTATGCATGTATGCTGATCATTCATCTATTGGCTCAGTATCCTCTTTCTGCCTTTCCACTCTTCTGCACCTTTCCTATTAGCTATCTTCCAATGGAGACATGAGCAGGAGGAGATTGGAAGGTACTTGAATAAAGATGGCAGGAGCCACCTCCAACACATTCATTATCTCCCCCATCTCAGCTCCACAGCCCCACTCTTTCAGGGCTCCAGCTTCTCTGGGCCGTCCTGTTATCTATGGTCTTAGCTCTCATGGGTAACCCTTCCAGCCTGATGGATCTAGTTTTTGAATTCTAAAACACCTTCTTCTGTTACCTCTTCTCTTTGTTTTTGCTTTATAAATGGAGATAATAAGAGTGTCTAATGAGATTATCGTGTGAATTTTACCATTTTTGTACTTATAATCTTTAGGCGAGTATGATCTCAGAAATTATTCATTAAATGCTATTATTATGTTAAGCCATATTAAAAACAAACACCATCTTCTGAAATTCAGAATTATCATATAGAAATTTGACAAGCTTGGGACAAAGTAAACATAACAAAGTATTAATGTTTATTTTGAAGATATTCTTGCCAAATAATATAAAAAACAAACACTATGATAGAAAATGGATAAAAGCATAAATAAAAACATTCAAAATGAATATAAGCAGCTTTTCATAAGGCAATATCAGTAATAACTAAAAATAATATAAATTTAAGCTACAAAATTTGTTATTTGAATAAAAATTATATATATGGTGCACAATAAAAAAGAACAATGTTCTTTGATTGTTGGTTGAAATATGTAGATAAAAGTTGTCTCGGGGCTGGGGATGTGGCTCAAGCGGTAGCGCACTCGCCTGGCATGCGTGCGGCTCGGGTTCGATCCTCAGCACCACATACAAACAAAGATGTTGTGTCCACCGAAAACTAAAAACAAAAAAATATTAAAAATTCTCTCTCTCTCTCTCTTTAAAAAAAAAAAATTGTCTCATTCAAGGTGTGGATTGTAAATCCAAATTTCTCTAAAAAAATTGAAAAAACTGAATCAAGCCCAGAAAAGAGGTAGATTCCTATGAAAATATCTCCCCAAAATATTTAGAGTTGCACATAAAGAAAGAAAGATGCATAGGACAGGTTATTATATTATTGATAAATTTATAGCTGGCTAATACTCAAGGGTAAGGAATTGGTTAGGTAAATCATCTAATATAAAAAATGAAATTGTGCACTGTAAGTTGTTGATATAAGTAATAGATATTAAAAAGAAAAAAAAATATTTATAAAACTTCTGCAATTAAAGTCTGGAAAACCAAACACCAAAATATGAACAGCTATTTTGATACTTTCTTGATAGCAGAATAGAATTAATAAACGTTGAATTTGCATCATTTCTTCTGTCTGCCATATTTTTATATTGAGTATGGACCATATTTAAACCAAGAAAATATATTAATGCTCACGGTTCAACTTATAGCTTACAAATTTACTTTTCTGAATTTTAAAATAACAGGTATAACTGGAGCATCTCTTTGGGAACAAACTGATAGATAGGTAAAAGTGTTTCTAACACGGATGTACTCCTAATTATGTGCATATAGGCAACCAGCATCCAGAGAGGGAGAGTTCTGAAACTAGCATTTTTATGGAGTATTAATACCACCCTAAAAGCAAATCTATCCTTAGAATTGTTTTGGTGGCTGTCACAGGGATGGATAGCTCTAAAAATGAAAATAGGTTCTATTTAGACAGTAACTGCTCCAGGTAAAGTTCTGCTTGACCCACTTTTATTTTTAAAGTATTTTTTTTTTTTGCCTTATTTCTTTGAAAATAAAAGAAAGGAGAAAAAAAGAAAGAAAGAAAAACTCCACATTCCAAGATTTTTGTCTCTGCGTGAATAAACAGGGGATTGTTCCTGTGATCTTAACTAAGAAGAGCTCAACATATATTTCTTGGAGAAGCTTGAAAGTTGTCATCACTTTGACTAACCTTTCATCCTGCCTTACCTGTGATGCTTTCCTCTTGTGTTTATCCTTTGTTGCTGCTCTGGTTGTTGGGGGATATTAAGGGAGTTCATACAGACAATGCCCTTCTAGTACTCCATTTCTGCACCCAAATCTTCCAGGCTTATTTCTTCCTCATTAATTGTGGTTATGTTCTCATTCATCTTTTCTCCTCTTCCACTCTGTCGCTCTCCTCACTCCTAAATGAGGCACCTTTCAGATCCCATTTGTTGCCTAACATTTTCCTTGGACTTTTCACATCTAGTTAGAAAACAATTAGGTGATGAGAGCTCATAGAAACAGGAAGGAAAACAAAACACAGGAATTACACATTCTCATCTTTCAGGCGTTTTGCTTTGGATTTCAAGAGATGAATTAAATAACTATTGATCCTATTATACCTAGTATTCCGGGAGCTAACATGAAAGCTCTTTGAGGTCAGGGACTTTATCTCCATCACCCTTGTGATATTCAGGAAATTCCACAGATGTAATACAGTCAGGGGTGGGAACTTTATGTGACTTTTTGTGCATGCATGTCTGGCTAAATGAATGTCACAAGGCACCCTCCTGCCCTCATAAGACTTACGTGCTAAATGCTCTCAGCACCTTCTTTTCCTACATACTGCTCACATGTGCAACTCACTCCTACATTTGGTTTTAGGGGCAGGAAGTACACTCATATTTCAATAGCATGAATAATGTGAGCATTTTGTTTCAGAGGGAAAAAAAAAGATCTGGAGTATTGGGAACTCAGAAAAATAAACACTTGAATTAGTTTGGAGGTTTTTGATAGAATTTACTGGGGGTAAATAGTTAAGCTGAATCATGAAGAGTTAGGTAGAAAAAGAAAAGGATGGGTAGATAAGTGCAAATCCAAATTGGGTAGACGTAATAGGTAAGTCTCTGATTTGAGTGGCAGAACCTGCTACCACATGCTCAGAAAGGCCTCACGCTCAGGAAGCCAGCTCTGGCAAAGAGGGACATATGTATTGTCTCTATTACCATCACTAGCATCACAGGATTTGAGAGATGGGGGCCATGGCAACCTGGATCATACAGCTGCTTCTGAAGGGGCAGCATAGTTTTGTCTGATAGAAAAGTAGGGTTCATGTAGCCAGAACTTCTGATTCTACAAGGCATATCTCGGTTAAAGTTGAACTCTAAAAATTTGTAAAACATTTAGCTCAATTAAAATCAAAACCTGGTAGACCCAAACAGCAAGGCTTAGATCCAATTTGGCTAAAGTCATCATCTTGCCCCACTGATCTCAGAGCAACCTTCAGCCAAAAGTTATTGACAAACTTTGCTGAATGGACAATACCGTTTCAGGTTTAATTTAAAGTATTGTTAAGAATTTAGAAATAATAAAGGTCTAGTACAAAATTTAGAATGTTCTTCCATGTTCCAATTTCATGGTTCTTTGCAATGTTCAGTCTTTACAAAGATGCTTTTCTTTAATCCAAAGGCTCTCAAAAACTCCTGATGCTACATAGAGCCACCTTTAGAATTTTAAAAACAGAGATATCAGAAAATCATCCCAAACCTGATCAATCAGGATCTATAGGACTATGAAGCTAAGATCCATATGTACACCTGAGAACTAATTTAATTAGTCTTTGGGATATTACATGGTGTTTTGAAACAAATATTGGGAAAAGGTATAAATATTTCTATCAAACCTCCATATCATATAGTGATATTGTCTCTATTCTGTAGTTAGAAGTTTTAGGCATACTAAAGAAACAGAACATAAAAATAAGTATCACAAGACTAAGTTTAGCCTTGTTATATTACATTTAGAAATAGAATGAAATGAGTAATTGACTGCTAAATATTAACATGCATATGTAATTGTGACACATGAATTAAATTTTATCCATTAAAATTATATCCTATATTGGTGATATTAAGTAGGCAATATAGAGTAAGAGTCACCTAAAATATTGATTTCCCCTTCTTTCAATTAACAGGTATAAGCACAGCTGATAAATATTTTATAGACCCTGGCCTAGCTGTAAGTGATTCATGTCTTTTCTCAATAAAAGTTTCTAGACATGCATAAATTACTGTAAAATACATTTAGGTATGAATTTAAATATTACACAATTCAGAGAAATGCTGAGAACAATTTTCTTAATAAAGTAATAAATATTTGGCTTGTTAATTTTTAAAAAGGCATTGAGGAAGTCATTCTTCAAAAATCCTTTGGAGCATCCTGGGGACAATTATAATACTGTAACAATGAATGCATTTCACATAAATGCATTTTTTTGTACACTATTACCAAGTTATGGCAACTTTTGAAGAACTACCTTTCTCTAAGTACTTTACAGCTTTGGTAACCATAACAACGTAACATTCATCCTTTACTCTTAAAGAGAAAATCTACTGTATTTTTTTTCTTTACCCTGAAGAAGCTTAAAAGATAGTAGGTGAAATGTCACATTTAATGATACCAAATGCAATGTAGAGAAACAAATGGGGAAAATAAATAAATATCTACAGAATTCTGTTTTTTAAGCAATGCCCCCCTTTTCTACCTCAAGTCCTTCATTATGTTTTGCCAATATTGCATCATATTTGAAAGTTATAAAAGCATTTAGCTTGCTAGTAACTGTCTGATCTTAGATTCAAATAATTGTCATGTCAAATCATACTTAGGAAAGATGTAAAAAAATTAACATATAGATTATATATAATATGTTGGGGGAGAAGAGAGAGTTTGCTTTTAATAAGACAAGCCTTCAGGAAGTTGAGGCCCAAATGCTTCTCCCTGAAGGGTGAATCTTTTCCCCATAGCTGGATCATCTCACACTGCCTGGGAGGAAGAAACAGGTTTAGTGACTACGTAAGAACTTAAAGACCAAAGAATCATTTTTAAAAACCGGTGAAATGAACTAAACCAGACATAAAAAGGAAAATACTTCATGACATTACTTTCATGTGGAAACAAAAAGAATTGAAAATATAGAAACAGAGAATATAACAGTGGTTATCTGGGGAAACTGGGAAAATGCAGGCAGTAAGTTGTCTCGTTGCAGTTGTGTAGTATGAACTGTATAGAGATCTCATGTATGGCATGATGCTTTATGTATGCTGGAAATTTGCTAAAGAGATTTTGGGTATTGTCAGTATCAAAAATAAAAAAGAGGAGTAAATATGTAAGACAATGGGTATGTCAATTATCCTTGACTTTAGTAACTATTTTACTATGTCTGTGTATATTAAATCATCATGTTGGACACCTTTGAGACGTACAATTCTTATTAAAATATTCAAAAATTAGGTTATGTATTATGGAAATTGAATAAGAAAAGCTAGAATTAAATAAGAAAAGACTCAAGGAATAATGAAATAAACAGAAACAATGGCCTAGACTCTTTTTTCTGTTTTGAAATTCTGCTGACACAGTTCCTGTTGAAAAAGTGAATGCTGGTGACCATGTGGTCATTGTGTGGCCCTAATCCTGGAGCTTAGGTTTCAATATTCCCACCATTCACATTCAAATTCTCAGCTATATTACCAACCCATTTTTTTATGCCAATTCTGCCAAAGCTTTCCATTTATGTTTTATGGGATAATTACTACCACTGAATGGCGAACTACTGTAAGGCAAAGCACCATCCAGATTGGTATCTCCTCTCACTCCTGCATACCAGTAAATGCCCCAAGAAGGGGAAAAGACCTAGACCATCATAGATTAGTGGGGGAAACAACTTGGCTTGTTCACTCCTCTTATAGGAGATGCTTAGCACTTATTCCACCCTGCCTCATGTTCCAGATTTTTACCACTGCCTCCAGAGGTCCAAACCTCCAGGGTACCTGTGGTTCCTAAGGATCAGCCCCGTATTACATTTTATATCCACTACCGTGACTAGGAGCTCTCCACCTAAGTCTTATATTTCTGTCTCCTTACTGTTCTTACTTGAATGTCTAATAGGCATCTCCAACATAATATATCCAGAAGAAAACTCTTGATTTAACCCAGGTAACCTACTCTTTTCATGAAATATTACCCTCTCTATTCAGCGACTCCAAGAAAATAAAACAGAAGTTATTTGGACTCTTCTCATCTTCCCACCTTTGACCTTTAATTCATCTACAAGTCTTGCAAAATACATCTCAAATCATTCCACCTCTTTCAGGTTCCACTGCCATTTTGCTGGTCCAGGTGGCACTGACTCTTTCAGTCACTGGCTGTAACTTATTAACTTATCTTCCTAAATTTATTCTTGTTCCTTTCCAATCCACTGTCCATACAGTCATAAGAATAATCATCTTGAGTCTAATCTTCTTAAGTCAAATCAGACTATCTCATTTCCTGGCATTAAAGTTTTCATTGGTTTCTCATTACCTTTAGGATACAATACTAAAGTTCAAGGTCAGCTTCTTCAAGAGAGAAGGCATGGTCCACCTGGCTCTTCCATCGCCCAGAGCTTCCTGGAGAGAGAGATGCTAAGTCATGGAACTCTGCTGAAAAAGCAGTGTGGATCCTTACTGTAGTAGACAAATCTTGCCCACTCATTTCTATCCATTTTAATAGGTCAGGCATTTGGGTGACTTTATTTATGAAGGACATCAGACAGCCTGGACTCTAGAGATGTTGGGGCCCAGGTGGAGAAGGAGACTGGTTCCTTGTGAAGCTGAATTTGGAGGCAGACCCTGTACTTCGAAGAGCTAGAGAGTGAGGGTTGGGGCAGGTCCTAGATCTCTTGTGCAAATCCAGGTACCAGACTGCACACTCAGGGCTATTTTGGGACCATCTTATTGTTTTAAAAAAATTGAGGTACTCCATCTTATCATTTCACTTTCTCAGAGCATTTATTAAAGTTAATTATAATTCATTTTTTAAAAATTATTACAAATTATTGCATGCCTACTATGTGTCAAATATTATTCTAGAGACTTGTTAATTCTATGTTTTTCCTCAAAAAAGATAAGCTCCATGAGTAGAGAGTTTGTCGTCTATTTAAAAACCATATCCTCAAAATAAGCATTCCATAAATATTTGTGGAATGAATCATGAATTGCTAATGTATTTTTTAATCCTAAAAGAGACTTTTTATTTCAACTTCTCATAGGTAGAATTAATTTTAAAGCTAAGTTTACATTCTATCCTTGAGCTAGCCCATCCAAATAACATAGTTCTGTCCTCTTAATTACAGGAAAACCATAACTTTTATAATCCAAACTGGTTTATTTCTGAGAGTAAAAGGAATGGTATTAAAAATGTGCTTGGACAAAAAGCATACACTGATTTTCAGCAAACTGAGATTGTCCTGTGCAATCCAAATGCATGCTCAGCCCTCAAGTCTATTCTCTAGTTAGAGAAGCTGCACTTGGAATGTCAAAAATGATTTTCAAGAATTCAGTATTTCAATAATCATATATGGTATATATGCTCTTAAATCTTAAAAGGAATAATAATTTATACTTTGATATTTGTTACCGTGATACTGATAAAAACTAACGTATATGTTCATTATGTGTTGGGTGGTATCTAAGTGATTTATTTTAACTCCTTTAGTCTTTACAATGAGCTAGTAATGTGGGCATTATTAGCATTCTCATTGAAGAGATGAGAAAACTAAGGCACAGAAAAGTTAAGGAAATTGCTGTTATGGTTTGGATGTAAGATGTCCCCCAAAAGCTCATGGGTGAGGCAAGAAACTTCAGAGAAGATTGGATTGTGAGATTCTTAACCCAATCAGTGAATTAATCCTCTGATAGGGATTAACCAAGTGGGAATTGAAGTGGTAGGGTGTGGCTGGAGGAGGTGGGCACTGGGGGCACGGCTTTGGGGAATATATATATATATATATATATATATATATATATATATATATATATATATTGTTGTTTTTATTTTTTATATTTGTAGATGGACAGAATGACTTTATTTTATTTGTTTATTTTCATGTGGTGCTGAGCATCAAACCCAGTGCCTCCCGCATGCTAGGCAAGCACTCTACCACTGAGCCACAGTCACAACCCCAGCCCCTGTGGGATATCTGGCAAGTGGAGACTTCTTTCTGCTTTCTGCTTAACATGTGAGGTGCTTCCCTCTGCCACACTCTTCTTCCATGAGCCTTGAGGAATAGTCTGCTGTCTATGGTTTGAGAACTCTGAAACCGTAAGCCTACAAATAAACTATTCCTGCCTATTAGCTGTTCTAGTTGGGTCCTTTAGTTACAGTAGCAAAAAAAAAACTGACTAAAACACTTGCCCAAGGTACAAAGCTGGTGAATCATAGAGCTAGTGTTCAAATCCAGGCAATCTGTTTCCAGAGTACATGCCCTTGTCTACATGGTGTCACATACAGACTGCAACTTATTCTATGTGTCTAAACTCTCTTTCCTACCCAGTGATTGGTGTGAGATAGACTTAAGAAATTGACATTTGTATGCTAATGGCAGGGGACTTCAGGTGTGCTCTAAAGCATAGTTTACCTGACAAGAACATTTTTATCCTAGATGAGATTTTTTTTTTTTTTAGGACATGTTTTGATGTTGGGAGCATAAGATTTGTTGAATTTTCAAAGAGTAGGCTGAAAATATGAAATTTCAGGTCAATAACAAGTAACAAGTGTTGTGAGATTAAAATAATAAATCTTGAGTGACTTTATTAATTGAAAAAGAATTTGGTGTCAGACAAATGAAATTACTGTCTGATAAATGTTTAGATGTCACAGCTCTGATTTAAACATGAAATATTCATGTTTAAGACTTTAAAATCCTACATATGAGTTGAAACATGTAGGAAGCCAAAAGTTTCACTGTAGATATTGTTATTAAGAAATGATATATTGTTAATAATTTTAAACAATTTTAGTTATAGAATGAAAATAATGGTCTTTTGTAACTTGGTAACAATTATAATGTTATCCACTTGAAATATTACATTTTAAACTTCAATTTTTTTTATTTTTAAAAATTATGTTATTTGTTTTTCTTAGTTGTTGTTTTTGTTTTTGTACTGGGCATTGAACCCAATTTTATTCTTTTTTGACACATGTTTCACTAAATTTCTAGTACTGGTCTTGAAGTTGTAATCCTCCTGCTTCAGTCTCTCGAGAGGCATAACTTGTAGCTCAGTGGTAGGGTATGTGTGGGTTCAACACCAAGTAGAATAAAATAAAAATGCAGCAATCAGCCAAAATTGACATTCAATCAAAATCCATTGGAAGTAATTCTTAGTAAAATTGAATATTGTTGAAGATAGGGCATATGCATATGTAGAAAGATGGATAAATAGATGATTTCATAACAATAGTGTGCTATCTTTAAATTAAAAATATTGATTTTAAATTGGATTGTCTTTATGAAGAATTTTAAAAATGAAATGAAACTGATAGAATTTCTGAACTTTACATAAAATTTTATTTTCACTATTAATATAATTTCCCAAAGATCTGCCTGAAGTTAAGAAAAATATGATGAAAACAATAAGATTATGAAATAAAATTTTAAAGTATGTTTCAACTTTTTCCTCTTCTGGGGTGAATTCTGCTAAAGGATGAGTAATAAGTACCCCAAAGTGTTCCCACATTTTCTTTCTGGCTATAACTTATTTAACAACCAGCAACAGCCTATTTTGAACTATACAGTGTTGATGACTTCTGCATAGGAAGGTGTTTGGGGAGGGTGGTGAGTGAAAATTCCTTTTTCATACAGGGAAGTCGCTTGTCAGGTTAGCTTGATTGCGGTTTCCCAGAGCATCAATTCCCTCTGTATTTTAAAGCCATACTTTTGTACACAAGTTATCCCAGTGCATAATATAAATTTCCTTTGAATTCTACATTTTTGTTTATTTGCTTTTATGTTTGTGGATTCAAAACTCACTTTCAGTTCTTTTATAATTTTTTCTCAGTTCTGAACCTAAAAAGAATTCATTTGTCTCTTGGTAAAGGATTTCATTAAGTAGTTTTGTTTGTTTGTTTTATGTTTCCATGGAAGTGGCCACTTCTTCTAAAATGAGATGGCTTTGTGTTGGCTTTTATCCTTGGATGGTGATGTAGCTGAGCATTCTTTCCTTTCGCCTCCTTACCTTACTGCTTTGTTATTATTGCTTCAATGTCTTTGGGTGTTGAACTGTCTTTCTTCTTTCACTCCAGCATCTCCAATCACATATCATTAGTTGGTGGATTTTAAACATTAAGTATTTTCTTTCCTTTTTTTTTTTCTGTTGTTGTTGTTAAGGAAGGAAGGTATCATGAGCTGGATTTTCCCTGAATAATTTTCGGTGTTGCCGCTTTTTCTTCTATAAACTATCTTCCTGTTGCTTTCATATTTGTAACTATTTGGTTTATGCCGGAATCTTGAGTTGCTCTTTCCAACTGAATGTTGAAACACTTGCTCCCTTGTGTTGTTATGTCCTCTGACATTAAATCTGGTTTAGTAAAAGCCTGAGATTAGACTGATACTTCACCTTTTACTATTTATATATTTATACACCTGCACAAACATACATACCCACACAATTCACTTTTTGTTTTCTGATTGAAGAATTCTTCCTTATCCTTCAAAGTTTAAAACTTTATCAAGATTTTTCTTAGTGTAGATTTCAGTAAAAATTTTTTTCTAAGACTATAATACATCTGTTGGATCTGCAATCCAATTTTTTTTTTAATTTTGCCTGTGCTTTGAGGCCTCTTTTTGATTGTCTTTGTTGACCATCCTAAGTTAGGTACATTGATTTTTTGCTTGTTTCTTTTATGATGCATCATTTTCTTAAAAAAAAACCCACCTTATTTCTACCTATTATCCCCCTAGTCACTAATCTCAGTATTCTTCTTCTTGTACAGTCACCATAACTATACCCCTTTTCCTAATAGTTTTATATTTTTATAGTGTCTATTTTGTCTCTTGTTGTGTATAACAGTGTCTAAGTTATTAGTTCTGCCATAGTGGATTTTACTCCACAAGTTGGCTTCTCTGAATCTCCTTCAGAAGAGAAATCAGTTCTTCATGGGAAATTTGCTTATGATGTTAGATTGCTTCTTTCCACAATGGATTTTTCATTTTCTTATTCTTTTCTAGCATTCTCCTTGTATACAGGTTTTTTAAATAGTTGCAATGCCATTTATTTCTAGTTTTTTTTTTTTTGCATGCTTCACACAAGGCCCCCTATCAGATCCTTTATTCTCTATTGTTTATTTCTCTTTTATCTGGTACTTGGTAATTTTTTTCCTCTAAGCTCCAGTTGAAAGCCTGGGTTGTCTGACTATTCAATTTCATTCTAAATTTCTCAAAATTTGGGCAAGCTGTATGGTACTAGGGAATATTCTTAGAAAATTTAAAGCTATCTTTTTCTATAAATACTGATATATCCATTTCAGAATTCAGTTTTCCAGCATAACCCATCTATTTATTTGTCACATTTTTGATATGCAATTTACAAATAGTATGTGTATAAATTTACAAATAGCATATGAATAAATTTTTAGAGTGGTACTCAACCATTGGATATTACCTAAAATGCAAAAAAAGGAAGAACCAAAACCAATAAATGAATAGAAGCAAAAAACACACATATGATATCACATATATGATATCATTTTATATTTCTTGATTTCAGTGAAACATTCTTACTTAAAAGTAGGGAAAATTTTGGATTTCTCCAGAAAAATAAAATTACTCATATCCCTAAAAATCTAACAGTTCTTTATACTTTCTACTTTTGCTACACACTGGAATGTATTCTATATAATATTAATTGCATGAAATAGAAAAATTAAGTTTGAACATTTTGAGGGGCTTGAAATGACATTTGTAATGCTGTGAATAGAGAGCAGTACATCTCTGCTAGCAGAGTACTAGCACACACAGCCATTTCACTGACTTGGTTCTCATTTAAATTTCTCATAAAATTGCTTAATTCTATATTATTTTGAAATGGCCTTAATTGATTTTCAGATTTTGTGTGTTATCATGAGGATATATTTGTATATTACTACTTTGTCTCTGCTTTATTGTTTTGCTCAAAGCTAGCCCATCAAGATCTCTTGATACGAGGCATTTTCTTCTTAGCCACATTTTATTGAAATGTCAACTAGTACTGGAGTTTTTCCTTCCCTAGATTTTTGAAACTCAGAGTGATCTTGGCTTTTACATGATACTTTAATAATGTTGCCAATCCCCTGATAAGTTGTTCACATCAGCTATTTAGCCCCAATACCTAAAGCTTGGGAATCACAATGATTCTTTTCACTTTCTGCTTCTTCAATTCCAAGGGTTATGAATATTAAGTTATTCTTGCCCCAAAGCAACAGTATATTCACCAAGTTATTTGCTGAGATCAGGAGTCTCTGGACCTCATTTTAAAACAATAGCATTAATAAAGAAGCACCACAAATATGAATGGCATTTGAAAAGTAAGAGAAATAAAAATTTAGAGTTTTTAATAATGTTTAAAAAAATCCATTGGTTGAAAGTGACCCTGAGTGATGCAATAGAACATGCTTTGTAAAGTAGATGCTGTATTTTCAAAAACAATTCATGGAGTAAAAGGACTTTTGGATTTTGGCACTGTAATAACAAACTTTGCATTCCATTTGTATGGATTCCCAGAAATTTTAAACATTTTAGACTGTAAGCATTTCATAAAGTAAGTTAAACTTATATTTCCTTGCAATCACACAATATTTAATGTTGAACAATGACCTAACCCTAAAAGTTACTTCTTGCTGTTCACAGTCCTAATGTACATACTATGATTGTTATGGTTTAGAGATGAGGTGTTCTACAAAACTCCTGTTAATGCAGGAATGTTTGGAGGTAGAATGATTATATTATGAGAGCTATAATCCAATCTGTCAACATGAGTTTGAATGGAATGACTGGGTGGTAACTGTAGGCAGGTGGGATATGTTTGGAGGAATGGGCCTCTGGGGGAGTTTCTTGGAGAGGTTGTTCTTCCTGTGGCCCCTTCTTTTATCTTTCTCTCTGTCTTTCCCTGTGTTTTGGTTGCCATGAGGGGAGAAGCTTTCCTCTGCTGGGTCTTTCCCCCATGATGTGCTGCATCACCTTGGGCCCAGAGCAATAAAGTTAGTCATCTATTGCCTGAAACTTCTGGACCAATAAGCCCCCAATAAACTTTCTCTCTTCTGAGTTGTTCTTGTCAGGTATTTTTGTCACAGTGATGAAAAAGCTGACTAAAACTGTGGTATATTTAAAAAAAAAAAAAAAAAAAAAAAAAAAAAATATATATATATATATATATATATATATATGTAAAGTTTTCTTTTAAAAAGAATTTAAAAAATCACTTTCAATTCCAGCTAGGGTTTCTTGGTTTTGTCCTTGCTTCTGAGAGAAAATATACAAGGTAGATAATCCAGGAGAACAAAGGGCTACGTAACTGCAATAAAGGTAGTGTTGACTTCTTTGCTCTAGTGTGCATTCTGACATTGCTGACTTATAAACAGAAAACTGACTGATATTTTAAAATTTTTTGATCTAGCTTTTTGAAGTAAAGAAGACCATGGACTTGGAAGTTTCCTTAGAAACAGCAACAGAGACTTAAAAAACTTTTTAAATTTAAATTCCAATGTGAGATACACTGTGCTGGACCATGTACCATGTACCATTATTAAACCTTCTAAGGCAAGTCAGGTTCATTTATTCTCAGGGATTCTTGATTCTGTAAACCACCCCTAGTATAAGAACTGGAATCAAAAGACCTGTTCAACAGGAGTGCCTTCTTCAGCCATCATATTTTCTATTTTTTATACTCGGTGGGGTGAAATCTTTGGAGGTTCTGTGCTGCTCTAGTGCTTGTGTCTCAGATCAATTCCCAAAGAATTTCAAAGGACCTATAAATTAGGAAAACACGCGAAGCAAAATAGAACCAAGCCAGCTACCTAAACTGACAATTTGGCTCCATGTATACAGTATCAATCACAAAGACAAAGAGAAATCTTGCATGCCAGTTAAAAGACACAAACAATAGGAACATTAAAGTAAGGCAATTAAAACATAAATTAGGTCAAATAATTTTCTTCCACAGTTTAAAAAGTTAGGGAGTTATGCACTGCCCATTGAATTGAATCCAACTGCTGAAAGTGATGTTTAAGGACCTCCAAATTTGGCAACAACCTCCTTTTCCAGGCTCATTATAATGAAGTGCTTCTTAAAATGTTCCATCCAAATACCTCTATTGCCAGCAAGAGTCATGCTATATTCCAGGAATCTGGAATACCTAATGTAATAGCTTGCACGTTTAAAAATTTGTGTATTTCATTTTTATAGAAGAAAATACTTTCACTTGCTCACTATTGAATTAAATCCATGTCCTAAGATTAGTACCACGCTAACTCTGTAGCTGCACTTATGTTCTAGTATGCCATCCTATGTATCTGGGTATACTAGCATTCCAGTATGAGGAGCTGGTAAAGAGTGAAAGCCTTGGGTTCTATTTCAGGCCTGCCATTAATTTGTTTTGTGATGCTGGCTGGGCCTTCTGTGTCTTTCTTGGCATCATTTTTTCATCTGAATAATGAAGTTATATTAGATGAGTGGACTTCATTTTACATTTCTTTTTAGCTTCTGACATGATTATGTAAAACAGATAAATGTGGAGTTCATTCACTGGAAAAGGCCAGAGTGGACATGCAGCCAGTTCCGTAAAAGACTACATTGTGTGAAGTACATAGCCCTTCTCCTTTAATTATAGCTTGACAGTATTATTTCTCATTGCTTTTACTCATTCTTCTTGAAAATTTTCCACTCTCCCTGAAAGCACAATGATTTCCCTCTGTCTCCATGCTTGCTGACCATCTTGCCTCTGGGCTGAGTTTGTGGTATATACAGAGCTCTCTCATCTGCTGTTAAAATTCTGTCCACCTTGCAACAGCTGCTTAAATATTACTATTTCCTGGATTATTTTAGTTTTCTCTATCAGAAGGAATCTCCTTCTAGTTTTTATGAAAGACTTTGTGCTTCCTTAAGTTCACTGTCTTGATTAGTTATTTGTGTGCCCCTTTTCTAATCTGCTAGATTATAAACTCCTTTAATGACAAAACCATCTTTTACTTATCTGTAGCAAAAAATAGTGAATGCCTCCTCGTTATCCCCAAACTGTTGATCTAACAGAACTGGGTGCTGAAGACTAAATGAAAGCAATTTTCTATCAATGTAATTATTTTTATGTAAGATAGGTTCCAGAATGAGTAAAGCCCTAAACAGTAAATGAGGCTCACCTGGATGCCTGGTGGTCTAAGGGCCACCTCTAGGCCAGATGTAACTATGGACAAATAAGAAAGAGGCACCACTCTGGAGGTAGTATCATGCCAGGGAGGGGCAAAGTGAGGCTGAACTTCAGTTTCTATATGTTTTTTCCTTTGGGTGCTTGTGTGTAGTCTGTCTCATTTGTACCACTGTAAGTGTTGGTCTTGTGTGCTTCCTCTGCACCAAGTGGGAAACTCACCCATAGATTTTATGAACTCCATCAGTGCCCATTTTCCTCCTGTGCAGTACTCAATCATGTGTTTCAGGGAAACTTCTAAATGAAGATGTTGTTCCTCAATTTGCAGGATACAATGAGGGTGGCATTAGGTTCTTTTCTCTTCCACTGTAATCCTTGCTTTATATGCTTGCTTCTAAATTTGCTTTAAATTCTTTAGAGTTTCCTCATCACGCAGAAGCCGGAGGATTTTGACTGAGGGTTTAGAGATCAGAATTACATGGTCATTATCTGGAACATTAAACCAGTAGATCCCATGATGCCCATGCCCCTGCTGTTTCAAGCATGCTGAATCCAAATCCCTGAGGCTATGAACCATGAATGTGAGAATCTGCTTAGTCTTCCATGCTCAGAGCCCTCTCCTTCTTCCCTTTCTTAGCTTCCATCCTTCTTCATGTCCTATGCTCCAGTTTTGGATGCTTTCATTTCCTATTTAGAATATCTACCAACACTTTTCTTGTCATATTCTTCATACAATCCTGTTCGTCAAACCAACCAAATTATTGTTAAGATATGCTTACAAACCCATTCTTGACATTTGCACAGAAAGAAGGAGGGGGAAACTTTCTTTTCTTCCTCTTTGCTTATCAGGAGGAGATAGCAGTGGAAAGAATGAATTTAATCCCTTTTCCTTCCAGATGGAGTGGTAAACAGCCATGAACAAGTCTGTTCTAGCCCTTCTGGCTCTGTTTGATTTGTTTCAATCAAATCAAAGGAAGCCACACATATTCTAGCCAGGCAGAATATGTGTGGCTTCCTTTTTTCCTACACACAAGGAAATCACATCTGGGTTAGGACAAAAGACCTGCCTTTGGTGGGCTAATCCAGAAGTTTCTCTTTTCTATGTCCCACATCTCTGAGCTTCATGAAAGCAGGGGTCCTTCATGTGGAAGACTGGGTTGGTGTCCACATTGCAATCTTATTTCCCTATTGAGAGTAGGACAAGGTCAAACATGGGGGAACAGGGATGGGAAGACTGACTCTGATCACAATTCTAAGCCAAGAGGTTATCAGAATCTATATTTGAAGTTGAGCTGTAAACCAAGACACCACTCCATTTCCTCTGACCCAATCCAGATGACATTCCAACATCATGAATCACCCTGGCAGTGTTTTGACTATTGCCTTTTCTCAATTGCATTCCTGGCCTAAAGTGCTATTATTTGACCAATCCAATCATTTCAACTTTCACTTGCTAACAATAGCTGATTGCTCTTGTCAAAAAATCATGTCATAATAACTATGCACTAAACTCTTAACCTGGCTGGTAGTTGCATCTGAAGAGCTGTTGGAAGTGAAACGATCCTGCTGTGGCACGTAAGTATTTAAAAAATTAGCTTAAAACAGGTGAAAACATCTTGTTAGCTCTCCTTTATTTTTCAGAAAGTAATGCTTTCTGTTACATTTCTGGGGCATCATCTCATCAGTGGATTAGCTACGAAAGTGGTAATCTATATTTACACCAACAATTAACTACTAGTGGAAGATTTTAGACTTATGAATAAGGTTCTTTGCAAAGAAATCAGCAAAATGTTCATGCACTTTTGAAGAAGCATGGAATATAATTTTTATTCTTAACAACAACTATAATTATTATGATAGGAACTACATTTTCATACATATTTCTTTGGTACATCATCTGATTCTCCTAACAGTGCTGACAAATCAGGATTATTCTCAATTTATAGATGAGAAAGCAATTCTGTAAAGAAAGAAAAATTTTCATTTCCACACAGTCAATAAATGGAAAGATTATGGTATAAACACTGTTTTAACTCTTTCCTTTTTCCTGAGTAGTTTCTCTCTCTCTCTCTCTCTCTCTCTCTCTCTCTCTCTCTCTTTCTCTCTAAACATTTTTTGGTATCAGGATTCAGATGTTCTTCCCTGATCTGAGATGCATTAAAAATTCCAGTAGTAGGAACAAGAAAACCCTCAAGGGCTACCTGGTCTGAATGACCATTAAGGAGTACTTTTGGAAAGACTGCTTTAGTTACTTTTGAATTTACTGAGGTTGGCATCAAGTATCTTCTGCTGCCAGATACCCTCAAGGTGTATCCCAATTTATAGCTTAGAAAATACAGCTTTCACAATTATAGCCCTAGCATACTATTTGTAGATCCATAAATTATAGTGTGACTATCACCAGTGACAGTTGAGAAGGAAAGCATGTGAATGTATTTGCATCTTCTGATGCTTTGATACTGATGGAAATAGATTATTTGGTTTGGAATCAATAACCTTTCCCCACTTTCTTTTCCCTTCCCCCAACTTCAAATTTTTCACATAATTGTGTTGTTATTATTCCAGGACTAGAGCCACTTTAACTCTTGATAAGTCTTTGTTTATGTAACTTTCCTCCTTGAACTATAAGCAAAACGGCTGAGAACAGTGTTTAAAGATATAATTTGATTGGTGTGCTGGCATGTCTAGCAGAAGAGGAATACATTTATTATATTACCTAAAATTGGCTTTAGAAAACAAACTTATTTTCTCTTTTTTAATTATTTTTTTAGTTATAGTTGGACACAGTACCTTATTTTATTTATTTATTTTTATGTGCTGCTGAGGCTCGAACCCAGCACCTCGCAAGTGCTAGGTGAGCGCTCTACTGCTGAGCCACAACCCCAGTCCCAAACTTCTTTTATTTTCATAAATTAAAATTATAAGGTAAGTGTCCTGAAATTTCCCTTCATCATACTCATCATGATAGGATCATATGGAACACTAGTTCTCAGTCTTAGCTGTATGTTTTGAACTAACTGGAAAGATTTAAATAATCCCATTGCCCTTCGATACATATCAGACCTCTTAAAACAGATTTATTGAGAGGAAAATCAGGTAACTGTATTTAAAAAACAAAACAAAACAACAACAATAAAAAACAAACTTCCCAGGTGATTTCAAAGCAAAGCCAACATTTACAAAAATACTTTCTAACAATCATTATTATTATCATTTTCCACCATCATCAACATTTAAATTTTCTTTGGTGTTTAATTACACAAGGCATTAGTACATGACAAACAAGGAAAATATCACAAAATGGATTCCTGCTTTGCAACTCCTCATAATGGAGAATTTTAGCATTCAATTCTTCCTTTATTCAATAATAAGTAAATTCAATAAATACTATCTAAGTCTATATGCTGTGCTAGATGCCTAACATACTTTGGTAAACAAACTAGAAAGAACTCTGGCCCCAGAGAACATTAGTGTAGCAGAGTAGGAAAAATAGAGAAGACTCAGTGTGTTATTAGTTAATCCCAACATCTGTGGACTTAGATACATATTTTAAAATATCTAAGCTGCATTCTTGGTTTAAACCAAAACTAACCAACAGCACCACCACCACTATCAACAATAACAAAAATCTCTCCTGCCTAATACACTAAATGAATTTGTACTTACTGACGAACTTTTTGTTTCAATAAGAAAAGATATGATGTGACTTTATTCAATGCAGCAAAAATCATGGGAAAAGAAGTCCCACCATAAAAACCAAAATTACTTGTTAGCTTACTGTGTACATTTCCATGTTCATTAACAACTTGTAAATGATTATTTAGAGATATTCAAACCATTATTTCAGCTGTCAAGTACATTAGATTGATCCATACAACGGTGATGTACGGAATATAATTAAATTAGCAAAAATCCTAAGAACTTATAGTGAACATAAACCTTTTCTTTCCTATTATAATGGAATTGTTCTAATTGATTTTTTTAAAAAAAGTTTTTATTATGTTTCCTGGTCAAATATCATTAGCATATAATAAAGGTATCATGTGGCATACATCTGTGTCAAAATTACTGTGGGCTTTGGGGTTCCCTCGCTGGGACTAATACATAGTTGAGCTAATTAGTCTTCTATTGTTCTTTTAACAGCAAGGCCAATGAGATATTCTTATTTAGAATGGCAACACAAGAATTCTTTTTTCTCCAGTGGTCATATTTCATAAGTGGTAGTTTTTGAACATGATATTTTAAAATCAGGTATTTTTTAATACTGTTAATTTGTAAGTAATTGCAGAACTATATATGTGCACGATAAACTATGAATGCTAGAACAATAATGAACAAATTATAACCAATATCTTGTCCTTTATTGAACATTGTAACACTAAAATAATTCATAACAATTTTGATGGTTATGGCTAATGCCCTTTTGACTGTTACAATTTTAAAGATAACTTTAGTCAGCCGGAAAGCATATGTTAAAAGGGAATAGCTCAAGTGAAACAAATTCTTCTTGCTTTTGTCTCCAAGTGAACTGCACTGTGAAAGGACACAAAAATGCGTTTGCATTGCCTGAGAGAATTGCAGTGAGATAAGGTGTAGCTGTCGAGTAACTGAAAAACCTCTTTCTGCTACCAGAAATATTAAAAAATTGGAAAAGCCTGTTAGTTTTTTTTTTTAACAAGTGAAACAAGTCATTTGGTTTTTAAAAAGTTTCTTTATAAGAATATACATTTTTCATGTGAGTTGTCCTGGTAGATTTCCTAAAAGCTGATGCTTGAAGGAAATATTCCTCCACGAAGGCATTTATGCCCACTCAGGTGTGTGAATTGAAGTTCAGCTAAAGCATTTTTAAAAAGAAATCCAAATTTAAGAAATGAAACTATTCATTATTTTTGTCTAATCTATTAAAAGACTTCATCACAGAATGAGAAGGGTTGATTGTTTCATTCTTACTCTGCTGTTCAATGAAGCCTCTCTAACACTATTTGATGACCCTTCTTCCACCTTCTTCCTTCAGTCGGCTTGAAAGATTCTACTCTCTACTTTATATAGAGAGGGAGACAGGTCACTGCTTTCAATTTGTTAAGGAATGTTTTCATGCAATTGAGATATCAAAATATCTGTACATAATGCCAGCTTCCACTAAAGGTCACATTGTACAGTCAGATTCTGAGAGAAAACGTACAGAGTAACTTCTCCATACACTCTATATTACACACTGTAGAACTGTGCTGAGGTAGATAATATACTGCTAAGGTATATACATCTTTGGTTAAAAAATTACTTTTGTTTATAATGAAAAGTACAAGTTTCTATGAACTTAGGGTTTATGTGTTACTTAATTTGATTATTATAATGTGAATCACTTATTTGGAAAAATGCATTTAGAATATCTTGATTTTTAAAAAATTAAAAATAATGCAACAAAGTTCTTCTGTTTATGTGAAATAATGAAGGTTTTAGTTCACGTACTTCTAATTTTTAATACTGATTTCTAATACTTGACAGATGAATTTTGTGTACCTTTCTGATTGACTTTCCTTTCACTATTCATTTCATCTTCTCCTCGGCCATGTGTTCTTTCTGCTGTTTTTCTATCCTTTAATTCTTTCCATCCGCCCAATTACCTAAATGAACACAAGGTTAAAACTGACTAGGAAAGAATTGCTTTTTATTTTTTGTATTTGTATTTAAGAGACATACTTTTCTAAGCAATAAAGTTATTTTACTGTGTTAAATCCAGAGAACTGTCTATTTATGTGTTTTGGGACACAGTGCACATATCTCATTTTATTTCTCCCCATTGGAATATTGAATAAAGAAACTAATAATTTCTTTATAAAGACGTACTTCAAATGACTGCAGGTATGATCATAGTGTAAAACTTTATTTGAAAAAATCACTTCTACCCTCTAGAAAACTATCTCAGTACCATTTTCCTATTCTTGGCAGATCAGCAACATATCCTTTTTGTACAAAATGACATAAATCAGTGAAGAGAGGGAATTACAGAACTACTTTATTTACTAATATTACTCAAAATGGTAGAAACTTGTTATGATGATATATTAAAACATTTTAATAAATAGTACATTTTAGTTTATCTAGTGATTAAATATAAATCATGATTTCTATAATCATGGGTTTTATATTAATGTGAAAAGTTGCTATTCATTTTTACGAGAAAGCAGTCAGAACAACAAAATAACTTCATGCTTTATCTTGATACTTCTTATTAGCTTTCAGTATTTCATCTAAATCAGCTAAATCCTTCAAAAGAAAATATAAACAGAAGATGTGACATGTCAAATACTAGGCATTCCAGTAGAGAATGAATCTTTTTAATTTGAAAAGGAATTAAACAATGTCAACTACTAAATGAGAGTTCACCTTTCATTAAAAATAAATCAGCTAGAATAATTTTACAAATTGACTTACTGATAATTATTAGTTACATGTTAAACTAGGTAGAGAGAACAAACTTACTTTTCTCTGAAGTATTCATGAAAATCTGAAAAGCGAATCTCACATCTGGCCATTAGCACTAGTTATCAACTTCCCACTAGACTCACACTGAAATTTAAGAGCTCAGTTGTCAAAACGTAATGACAACATTGCCAAAAAGTAATAACAATTTTGAGAAATTGGTGTTGTCATGCAAGAATTAACAATTCTTTATTAATTATAAGTCATATTGCATCATGCCTATTGTATTAATTATCTGGATTTCTTTGGCCCTTGCTCTTTCTGGACCACTTTGTTTCCACCTGCAGCAGCCAATAAATTCTTGGCCCTGCAAGTGCCAAGAATCTTTTGGCAACTTCAGTGCAACCAGGCTGACCAGTTTTAAATGCTTGGGCTTTTAGTTTCTTTTGCCCTTCCTTGTCCCAAGCAAAATATACACTTCAGGCCATAAGTCTGGCATCCTGAACAGCTACAAACAAAACAAAACAAAACAAAACAAAACAAAACAAAAAAACACCAGATGGTGCAACCTGGAAGAGTGACAAAGTTCACTTCCCCATGAGTTAACTTTGTCCAATGGGAAGCAAGAGTCAGGAAAAGCTTGTAAATAAATTCACCTTCTTCCTTAATCCAGTGGACTTCTCTAAGGATGTTTCTCTTTACAGTTCATCCGGGTCTTTCAACCTTCCCAGCAGAGATGACTGATGTGGGATTTTCAAATGGACCACAGCTGGCGGTGAAGCAGGGGCATGAATGAAGCTGAAGTGATAAAAAGCAAGACCATTCCTAATTCAGTGTCTCTGGCTTCATATTATGAAGCTATCCTTTTCTTTTTTTTTCCACATAGAAAAAATCCAGATTCAAATTTTCAGGGAACAATAGAATCCCTAATTGTCAGGTCCTTGCTTAGCATCTGGATGGCCATCTTAAGTGACAGCCTCTATCTTAAGAAAAAGTTTTGCTTTCCCACCCAAGGGTGTTTCTGAGAAAGGTTCACCTCTCCCTTCACACCAACCCAACCCTTAACCACCTGTGTTAGTACCCTTGGGGCTCTAATCCATGGCCTGCCTCATAAAAGTCCCAGAACTCAAACCTGTATTGCCTCTTTCCATCTATAGAGAGATGACAAATAAACTCTCATGTGTATCTCAGCCTGGTCTCCGACTTTCATTTCTCGCTCACCCATCTCCTGGTTCCTGGCTTTCCTTTCACTAAGGAAATGCCATAATTTGGCAAGTATTTTGCTTACATATTAGCCTCCACATCTAGCCTCTGACTATACATTTTGCAGAGAGTGGGGAGAAAGAGGACCCAAATTGGTGAAAACATCTGGAGAAGTGTGAAAGATAGAAAGAGGGTGAGAAGAACCTTTGGGAGTACACTGGATGCAAGATGACAAAATTATCACAAGTAAACTTGTAAAGATGGGAAAGAAAGCATGAATAACTCTAATGCTAGAGCATGATGGAAATGCTAAGGTTTCATGCATACTTTGTGTTCAGGATGACAGAAAACATGAAGTTGATATAGTAAAGGATTTCATCTCAGAAGGCAATGACTTGAAATCTTTTGGGAAAAAGAATTGAACTGGGAACTGAGCAAACAAACTTGCTCTTGAAATGTAGACTAATGATATTTGTCAGAGAAAACAAAACTCCCCCATATCTACACCCTCTATGATAAGAACCATTTAAATTGAATACAGTAGACCATTTGAAGATATATCTTAAAAGACAAAATTTCCCAGTGTCAGGGCCACAGACTGAAAGTGGTTATGAGAATGGGACTTAAGACTTGGAAGCTGAAAATACTTCTGAACATTATCTAGTAAGTGATCTAGCAGAAATTTTTAGAAAATTCTGCAATAGATTTCAAGGAGTCATGGTATTTATTAATAGCAGTTAGGATTTATTTAAAAATATTAAAAAGCAACAGCATGTGAGGGAAAGAAGATATGATAAGAAAGAATTACAAGAAAATGAAATGCAATCGCAGTTCTGAATGGAAGTGATATTGCAGAAAACTGAATCAGGGATATAAAGGATATATTTGAATAGCTCTTCTGGCCATCAAAGGAAAAGGGAAAATACATAAAATAATAAGAAATAAAATAATACATATCTAGGAATAAGACTCAAAAGCCAACATACAGATAATTCTATGCATGAAGGAAAAAATAGAACCAATGGAAATGATGCAGTGGTCAATGATAAAATATGTAAACATATCTCAAAGCCAAAGACAGACCATGATACAAAGGAAAGTCACTCTATCAAACCAGACAAATGCAGAGAGCCTTGGCCATGTCTTAGTTATTCTTTTGCAGAGAACCTTGGACATGTCTCAATTACTGTTTTGGTCAATACCAAGAAGAAAATGGATTAACCACAAAGGAAATGAAATAATGTAGTGTTCAACCTCTCTTCTGCCACACTAAATTCCTGGATATTACAGAATAATATCTAAGAAATTTTAAGCACGAAAACCAATTGTCACTGGGTACAATGGTGCACACCTGTAAATCCCAGCTCAGGGGGCTGAGGCAGGAGAATCACAAGTTCAAAGTCAGACTCAGCAACTTAGCAAGGCACTCAGCCATTTGGTGAGACCCTGTCTTATAAAAAGGGGTGGGAATGTGGCTCAGTAGTTCAGCGTCCCTGAGTTCTCTCCCTGGTTTAAAAAAAATACACACACACACCCCAAGATTTTTGTAAAGGATGAATTTCATTTATTGACAAAGAAAAGAAAATAATACTCTGGTTTTAAATTCACACACAAAAAAATGTGTAAAATCATGGCATTGAAATCATAGGAAGATTTATTCAAATTGACCAAGGGATGAATTAATAATTAAGAGCTTAAAAATTGTGAAGATATGGTGTTCTGATTGTTAAGCTTGTCTTTTGGCTCTAGACCCAACTTTCCATAATCTGGAGTCAGGATTCTACAAGCTTCATTTCTTTGTTGGATATTTCCAGACAGGTAATACCAAAGAGAAGTACTCAAGGGACACATGGCGGGCAGACACAGAGACAAGGACTTGCTTCTTTCTGCTTGCCTGTGGTGCCTGTTGCCACCTCTTAGAAACATTCTTTTACCTCTTGAAGTGCAGTTGGTTCTGGTTTCCAGCTTCTTTCCAGGTTCCCAGACCAACCTGTGCTTCCCAGGGATCCCCTCTCTGGGTATTCCTCTCTTGGTGAATCCCTCCTCTGAACAAATAGTGCAGTAGAGCAGCCAGAGCAGCCATCTCCTCCAAGGTCAGCGTTCTAGCTCTGCCAGTTCAGATGTCCCAACATCCCTCTCTTGTTATGTTTCTTTTAAGTACAATTCATGTTGCCTCAATGCTCTTGATTGTTCTTTTATTCCTTCAGTGACTGTTTAACTGCTTTTTCTGTATTAAATCCTTTCGATGAAAATTACTACTATGTTTTCTATGTTCCTGACTAAACTTTAATACAGTACTTAGCATCATGTTGGAATGGAATTACATATTAAAAATTAAAATCAATTACATATTGTTCTCGAGACATTCTAAAATATAAACTCAAGAATTTAAATAACACAATACTTAAACTCCATCAGGCAAGTACAATCCAAACCTGAACGTGTGTTAATATTACACTGTAAGTACAATATGCAAAATTGAACAGGTCATTTTATCTTGTGAACAGTACAATTAAAATTTAAAATGATAGTTTCATTGATCATTATAAGCCAATGAATATGGATAGGTTTTAATATCAGTATGTACTTATAATATGATCCAAATCATATATAAATTCATAATATTAATAGTTTCTATATTTTACATATAAAACAGATATATGCAGATAATTAAGCAATGGGAGACATCAATACACCCTCTAATTCCTAAAATAAAAAAAAAAAATTGGCTTTGTGGCTCCCTTTTGAACATTCATTTTCTATTTCTTGCTAACTCCAACATCTGAGCCCTTTGGGGTCAATTATTAATTGCTTTTATTTCATGACTAGGGACCACATTTTTCTGTTTCTTTGCTTACATAGTCACTTATTTTAAACTGAATATCAGCATGAGACATTGTAGCAATTCTGGATTCTGCTATCTATCTCTGAAGAACACTATATATATATTTTTTTCTTATAGGCAAGTCAGTAACTGGCTGATCGTAGTGACCATATATTGGTTTGGTTCTATGCTTTGGTGGGCCCATTTTGTGAAAAGCTAACGGTTTTTCTCAAGACCTAAAATGTCAAGGACCAAACTCCAAATACTGCATGTTCTGAGATCCTTTAGAGAATGCTTAGACCTGCTTAGGCTCCGAAAGAATGTCTATAATTGGCCTTCCTTTAGAGTGTGATCTTTATCCTCAGGTGGGGGCTTTCTACTTTTCAACTTGATCATTGTTTTGAAATCAGGCTGTAACTCCAGTTCTGAGCACTGTTAGAGCTATAGGTCTCTCTTTTTCAAACCCCTAGCAGCCACTTTGGCAGTTGTTTGGTTCTGCACATGCGCAAGATTCCTCAGCCAAGGATTCACAGGAAATCCCTAAAGGAGCTTGCCCTACCTACCCCCACTCCCCAGCTTTGTACACCTCCCACCTCTTTGTTCCCTTTTCCAGATTCCAGCCGCTGACTGTCTCCGAGTTGTATTCCTGCCTCCTCCTCCTGGAAGACTCATCATGTTGTACCTGACATCCAGCTCCCTATGCTGGGAAACTGGGGAATTATCCCCAGGAAGAGAGCTGGGACACCCTACCTTTGGAAGTCATGCTCTTGTGCTGTCTACTGAATGAGCTCCTTCACACTGTTTTCCAGTTTCACTGTTGTTTTGGGGGCAGAACTTGTTCAGTACCAGTTCCTCTGTTCTGTCTGAAGCTGATAATTACACACACAATTTTTATTTCCTTCTTTTTCTTGCTTACTGGTATTTTCCTGTTGAACATATATAATATTTACAGCTATATGTTTTAAATTACTTTGAAAGAAAATATTTAAGTAGCAAGAAGGAAATGGAAAGTCCTATTCCAGTTCACAAACATTAAAGAATGCATTTTATAGCAAACTTTTTTTTTCCTGAGATATCATAGACTCATGAGGGTGCTGGTGCTTTCTTATGTTTCAGCTTCAAATTTTTGCTGAACTAAAATAGATTTAAAATATGATTAATAATAAGAAAAACAACAACAAAAATTTGGTGAGGGATAAGGAATATTTCACATCCCCAGAACCAAATGTACCATTGCTTAACGAGCAGCTTACATGGATGATTTACTTTTCTAGCTGCCTGACTTTTAAGATTTTAAATTTTAAGAATTTTGTACTTGGTGTAAAAATATACTCTGACATACAAACAATTAATGATTTCTTAGATGATATGCATAATTTGGGTAGCACCTGCCATACATCAGGCACCATGTTATTTATGCTATAAAACTATTATTTTATTCAATCCTTGTTGCAACTATCATGTATAGGCAAGTTTGTTTTCATTCCATTCACCTGAGGAAATAAGAGCATTGAGGAAGTTACTAAAAGTCCTGTCTTTTGACAAAGTAATTATACCCTCTGGACAAATATTAGAATTTATATGTGCACCTGAAAATCAAGGGGAAAAGGGGAAGTTTATTTGTAGTAATTCTTCCAACTCATTCAATGTGATTCTATTATTCAATGTATTTCAATATTAAGAATAGCACTTATGGAAGCTCCATCATGTTTATGTTTATAGTTATAAAAATTACATAAGGGCTAAAATTGTTTGTGTGGCTTTTCTAAAACTTAGGCATTAAGTGTTAGCACCTATGTTCTTCCAATATTTTATAGGTGGATTTGATTATTTTATTTGTTACAAGCATGTGGTATGTGGCTATGCCTCAGGATGATAAACATACTTTGGATTCTAAAAGTACATTAGAAACAGAAGCACCAGTCTTCCAAAGAAAATTTGTTGTCCAGACTTTATGGATAAATAATCCCATATGTGCAGAAGTCAACAATTATTTGAACCGACAGAGTTTAAAAGGAGTTCCGGAGGTGATTATATACAGAAACCTGAATGAATAAAGCCATCTCAGTCAGTGGGAAACCTAAATATCCAGTTCCCAGATGAGAAGTCATTAAAATTTCTTCTGAGTTTGGCTGGCAGAATGAAAAAAGGATTAAGGAAAATAATTTTAAGTACTTTAAGAAACTACATTAATTGGACACATTCTCATAAGTCTGTGACACAGTATTTTGGTCAGTCTCATTTTACTGGTGATGAAACTGAGAATTAAAGGTTATATAAGGTGCCCAGGGTACCTACCTTGTAGGAGATAGAGCTAAGAGCTGGGTCCAGATAGACTGATTTTTCAAGCTTTATTCTTAGCTGCTACACTGTGTTACCTTGAAACTAATTAAATACAAGAAACAATACTTTAGATAATTTATTTCTTCTTAGTCATTTGTTTATATTGCAACTGAGATAAAGTCTAACAATATTGGTGGCCACGCTGATTATAAGATTTCCAGATTTTGTTGAATGTTGTCTTAAGACAATTATTTGCTAAGCCTTTTCCCCCATTGGTACCTGCCCTTATTTCTAGCCTCATTTCTTACTACACTGTCCTACTTTGAGTCCTTTGAGAGCTTCATGGAACCTGTTCTTCAAAACTTAGGAATCCTATTTGGCCCTGATTTTTTCCTGATTTAAAGGTGTTTTTGGTTTGAAAACTTCAATTATGTCATGAATGGGGAAACCTCTCTTAGGACCAAAAGGAAAAAAAAATATATAGTGATTTTAATTTTTTTTTTACCCCTTGAAACAGAAAAGAAAGAATAAGATTACTTTTCAATTAAAGACTCTGTCTTGGCCTAAGGATTTATATTCAATCTCTAAAGAATTTGGTTTCCCAAGAGTAAGAATGTTAAATTTAAGCTATAGAATTCACTTGAATTAAAGCAAATTAGTAAAATGTATAATTTTACTAGATTTCTACAGCTTTGTTTTGGTAGTGATTTAGATATATGCAATTGCATGTGTCCTTTATACTATAGTCACACAATCATTTTCTTTATGTTAACTGAAAGTTGCTCATATCAATTTTTCTTTTTTCTTTCTTTCTTTTTTTTTGCATTACCATAGGAGTTTCAACTAAATTAATGCAAGCCAAATCCCACTGCTTTTTTGGGAAAGCAATAGGGTCAGTTGCCAATGAAAAAACAAAACAAAAAATTAAAGAGAAAAGCATATCTATGAGGGGCGCAAATAATTTACCAATTCATTTGTATTGATACTGTTAAAAATAAAAACACACACACAGAGGGGAAAAAATGCTATATTTGGATACAGAGTGCATTTGCTTCTCTGCCTAGGTAGGTGGTCTTCGATTACTTCTTCCTTTGTCACCTCATTCCGTCAGTCTGTGCACCTCTGCTTCCTTTCTTCAGCTCTCAGTGTCTCACCGGCAGTTCCTAGACTGAAGCAGAGGTTGTAAAAATTAGGACTTCATATTCATTGGCCTTCTATTCCCTAGAGTATATACCACGTGGAGTGACCACATAATATGCCATTCAAACTCAGATATTTTGTCTGGGGCACATGTTAAATGGAACAGGACTTTGGAATCATAAACAAAACCAGAAATGTCCTCACAAATACTAGAATGTTACCTAGTTTTGCATGGTTTGTGCATTCTCTCCCAGCCAATGTCTGGGATAGGGTTTCTTGCATCTCAATGACTAGGTATCTGTTGCTTAGAGTCACCGTTCTTTCCATCTCCTTTGTGCTGGCTTTATCCACTGACACTGAGATTTTGCCTTGACCTTCACTCTCATATTTGGTCAAATTACCCTTTATGTACAAAGACAGAATTCTGCTCTAAACCTCAGCCTAAGAACTTGCCATCTTTATGTGAACTTAATATACTTTTTTTTTTTTCCAATGAATTCTAGGGATTGAACCCAGGGCCTTGTGTATGCTGAACAAGGGCTCTAGATGAAACTTCAAATCACAGTATAGTCTTCTACTCCTGAAATAGTGCTTTATATATAAACACCAACGCAGAGGTCAAGGCCTGTTTCCCCAAAACATGAATGCTGCTTGCTGCCTGCCTGGGCACCTGCCGCAGGCTAGCAGCACCATGCATCCTGGTTTTCTTTGTTATTGTGAGCTATAAACCTGCTGGCAGTCTTCTGTCTCATCTGGGATTGATGATGCTGACTGCTTTCTTCATATTGGCACATACTCCTGTGCTTCTGGGTCTTTGAGAATTTTATAACTGTCTCTATTTTTGGAATAAGACTCTGGGTATTTGTTGCCTGGAACCTTGCTCTTCACTTTTGGGTAAGTTTATATGAAATATTTCTCTATCCCTCATGCTCCCATGGCCTAGATAACCCCAAGAGGACTATTGTTCAGCTCACCAGAGGTCAAATTTTACTAAGGACCTTCTGTGTTCACAACCCTGTGGTAGACATAATTGAGAATATAAAGATAAATATAGACTCGTTTGTAAGAGGATGAACTATGAAAAAAGATTGGAAGGCAGTATTTATGACATTTACGTCACCCCAGCCAAGAGATAAATAGAACTAAAATTTAAATATGGAAAAAAAGTTTGGGAACTGATTTTAAAAGGGCATAATATCAGTTAAATTTCAACTAATGATATAAGCCAACTTTGAAAATTTATGTGAAAAAGGAACTTGTAGGAAGCAACTTGGAATAATAAATACAACCAAAGAAAGAACTGTATGCCTGTTGTACGTGGCCCCCGGACTTTCAGGACTCAGGTTCTCAATCTTTAGGTGCTGGATGTGTTGGAAGTTTTCAGCTCTCTACTTTCTACCCCCCTGAACTGAACATGGCTGAAGACAGCTGCCTTCCCAGGGCTAATTCCTTGATTAAGGCTACATATAGCTTAACATGTTCAGCCATGTTCAATTGCCATGCATAACAGCTTGATGAGGCTACATAGATTTTCCTCTCTGCTCCTTGCCTCAATCTGGGACACCTTTGAAAGGCCTTCCTACCTCCAGAGTCGCCACAGCATTGGCTGAGAACTCTGACATTGTAACCCAGCCTCTGTTTCCAATTTGCCATATTTCTCTCCCTTACTGGTAGGTGGTGATCCCAAGAACAATCTTTTGGAGGATAGAATTGATCTGCTGCTTTACTGGAGGAACCCTAATTTTACTTCTGGTGATAGTTGGATGCCTGACATTGACTCTTGGCCAAGACAAGGGCAGTGAGATTTATCACATGCTGTGAAAAGTCTGAAACTTCAGTTCCAGCCCCTAGGGTCATTTTCTTTTACTGATGATTTCCAAATGGTTTAACTGGTTAAACAGCCTGGTTTGACAGCATGATTGGAGAGGCATAAAATTTTTATTGAAGCTTCTGCTCTCCCAAAGCCAAGATTTCTTACATAGATCTTGGTTTAATACAGATATAAAGCATGATCCTTCTGTGTATAAGGGCCCTTGGAAGCTAGCATCTTGTTGTCTTTCTGACCCCAATGTTACGTGTACTTGCTTTCTTTTTGAAACCATCTTTTCCCATTAACTAAACACTTTACATAAGTGTGCTTTGTGGAATCTGTGAGTCCTTCAAATTCATACATGGGAAAACTTTAAAATTCCTCAACAAACTTCCCAAACATGCAAATCTCAGTCTCCAAACCTATTTTATGGGGAACCCTGACCTATAAACATAATGAACTATTGGAAAGTATAGAAATTACATATATTCTGCAATTCTCAGCAGTAAGAAAGAGAAGATTGCCTGTCTAGGTTTCCCTAACTTTCTTTTGTCTTCAGTGTTTCCTATGAGTTAAACTGTGTCCTCTAAAATCCATAGTTCTAAAACCTATAACCTCAGAGTGTGACTTTAGGAAGTAGGGTCTCTGCATATATAATTAGTTAGATGTAGTCATAGTGGGGTATGACAGATCCCTAATCCAATATCACTGATTTTATACATAAGGGAAATTATGACATATATGCACTCATACTCACAGAATGCCATGTGACAGTTAAGGTAAAGACAAGAATGATGTGGCAGAAACTAAGGAACATCAAAAATTGATAGCAAGCACCAAAATCTGGAAGAAAGCCATGGGACGGACTTCCCACTCAAATCCCTTAGAAGCAACTAATCCTGCCATCTCAGATTTCAGATTTCAAGTCTTCAGTACTGTGACACAATGCATTTCTTTTGTGTAAGCCACCTCAATTTGTGCTTTTTTCTTATGGTGGCCCTAACAGACTAATATGGTCTTTGCTTAAGAGTCAACTCTCCAAGAAATTAATTCTGATTTTGTTCATGGATCAAATGAACCAAAAATTAGCTACAGGACTATAGAAGTCAGCAAATAGTGTTGGAAAGGACTCTGAAGTTGCAAGTCTGCTGATTAAAAGGAGGATCATTTCCCTAACTAGAAAATAGAATGCTGGAGTTGGAACAACTTTACGATGTCACACATTTTATATGCTGGGCTTTGTGGTGGCTATAGCACATCTATATGAAGATCCCAATAGGGTATTAGAAATTTAGGCCTTGAACCAGAGAGAAGGGCTGGGATTAGAAAAAAATACAGAATAATTTTCATAGAGAAAACTTTTGAAGAAATTGGATTTGTAATCAATTCCTGTTGGTTGTATCAGAAATGAACCCAACTATTACCTGGAGGTTACTCCATACCAGAGCTGTGATGGTTATGGTGGGTGGTGCTGAGGAGCTGAGGAGAAGCCACCAATACTAGCCAGTAGCTAGTACTAGGCTAGTAGAAGTTTACCCCCAAAATCTGTGTACCACATTTCATAGTAACAAATGGTATGTGAAAAATATATTATGGAGACAAAATATAAAAATATCATTAAAATCTAGTTGGTGCCAAAATAATTAATTCACAGGGAAAGAACAGATTCAAAGAATGGTGCTGGGACAAGTGGATATCTATAGGTAAAAAAATGAAGTTGAATCTCCACATCATATAACATAAAAAAAAAATAACTCAAAATAGATCAAGTTTCCGAATATACAAGCTAAACATTAAATCCATAGAAGAGGTCACAGTTATAAATTTTCGTGACTCTGGATTAGCAATAGTCTCTTAGATGTAACAGTAAAAACACAAAACAACAACAACTAAATAGAAAGATGAGACAAACATTAAATTTTTCTTGTAGTTTAAAGGAAGCCATCAAAAAAAGCTAAAAAAGAATTCACTGAATTAAAATAAGGAAAAAATGTGACTAGACATTTTCCAAAGAGGAGATACAAATGACTCATAGTCACGTGAGAAAATGCTCACATGATTAACCATCATGGAACTGCAAATCAAAATGACAATGGGCTACCACTCACATAATTAGAATGGCTAAAATAAAAAGAAATATAATAATAAGTGTTGATGATTACACAGCAATAGATGATAGAGTTAGTTTGGAGAATTGGGATTCCAATTATACAATTAACATTCAACAAAGCAGTTAACATTAAACAGTTAACATTCAACAAAGCAGTTCCACAAATAGGTATATACCTGTAAGAAATCAAAACATATGTCCACGCAAAAACTTCTATACAAATATTCATAGCAGCATTATTCATAATAGCTCCGAAATGGAAACAACTGAAATGTTCATCAACTGAGGAATGGACTAAAAAATGTGTTATATTTTTACCATGCAATCTTATATGGCCATAAGAAAAAAAACGAAGTTCTGGTTCATATTATAACTTCAAGCATTGCATTAAATAAAAAATTCAGTCACAAGGGAATATGAGTCCATATATTAGAAATGTCCAAAATAAGGACATCTAAGAGACAGAAAAGTAGATTACTGTTTGCTGGCTTGTGGAGGTTGAGGGGAGAGATGGGAAATGGGATTTCCTTCTGGAGCATGAAAATGATATAAAACTGATTGTGCTGATGGTTACACTACTGTATACCAAGAAACATTGATTTATATATTTTAAATGGATGAATTAGATACCATGTAAGTTACATCTCAATAAAGCTGTTTAAAATGTTAGTGGAAGAAGTAGCTCTGAATGTAGATAGGGACAGCAGGTTTTGGGATTGGGGTCCAGATTTATTTGTGTGGACCATCAGGATCAAATACAACACAAAGGGAAAGTGTCACATTTCTAACTGATAAAAAAGATGTGAAGAAATAGGTTCATTTCCAAGTCTGTATAACTGCATTAGTGAGGTATCTTGACAACATAAAAGATTTTATCTTTTGAAATAAAAGTAAATATTAACTCTTCTATATTGAGCTGTACTCGCTCTTTTCTTCCCTTGCAACTATCTTGGATAAATTCTATAACTTTTCTGCAAAATTTTTGGTTTTAGAATAGCTTATTTTTTGTATTAAAGCATAGTTTTTATGGTTTACATTTTAAATTTCATATTCAATACAAGGCTATTCTTCTTTTGTAGTGCTGGGGATTGAACCCAGAGCCTTATACATGTAAAGCAAGTACAGTACCAACTGAGATATATCCCCAGCCCAAGGCTCTTTTCTTCCTTACAAAACAGACTGCAGATGTGCAGGGAAGGGCAATTTTCTGGTTCCCAGACATTTTCTAACCCTACCCACTTCTCCTCATCTCTTCTTCCACCTTTTAGCTGATGAAGGACAATAAAGAAGATACAACTTTGTCATGCTTGGGAACACAGCCCTAGGTGCACCTGTAAAGGCCACACTCTTGCCCTTAGCACTCTGAGGAGAACGTAACCTGCAGAATGGTTGTGGCTAGCCTCTGCTCTTGTGATCCAGATTGGATTTGCCCATCTCTGGTATTCTTCTATAGGAGTCTCTCCCCTTACCTGAGGGTTGATGTGTCCTAGGACCCTTAGTGCATATCTGAAGCTGTGAATATAAAACTTTATACATACTATGATTTTTTTCCTATATATACACTCCTCTGATAAAATTCAATTTCAAAAAGTTCAATTTTTCTAAAGTTTAATTTTTCTTTTATGTATACTAAAAAATAACAATAATCACTATCATAAAATAAGGTAATTTATAATCATATACTACTAATAATAGTTACTATGTGAATTTAACCTTTCTCAAACTATCTTCTTGTACTGTACTTATCCTTCTTCCTGTGATGATAGGAGATGACACAATGCCTATGTCACAGGATATTCTTAACTATTCTTAGCTATTCTTAACTTTCTGGTGATACACTAGAAAGACAATCATTGAGCCATGATGGTGTGAGCTGACCACAGGTAACTTCAAACACAGAAAGTGAAGCCACAGACATGGTGGGACCTACTATTGGGGTTCTCTACCCAAAGAGTCACCATTTCCCTTTCTGCTGGTGTTGAGCCTTGACAAATTTTCCTTGTGTGATTTTATTAAGCAATCTTCACTCTGTTCCTTTGAATTACACATGTTGTTTAATTTTAGCAATTTCTTTTCTTTTTCTGCAAGAGATTATTACATTCAAAGTACTGTTCCATCCAGGTTGATTTTTATTGTTTCTGGTATTGTCTTCATTTGAGGCTGTGGAAACTAAATTGTTAAAGACATCATCACCTCCCATCCTTTTGGCTTTTCTTCCTTCTTTATCTGTCATTCTCTCCTATTTTTTGTTGCTTTCTTCAAAGTCACAACTTCCAACTCAAACTTTATCCAAATCCAAAAAAATCACTGGCGTCTGGGTACTGTGTGCATTCCATGTTTATGAATAGTCCTGTTCTTTTCTATAGAGTTAAACCACAGTATCCAGGTTGTGGCATGTCAAACCAAAGGCACAATAAGCACTAAATAATTTACTCCTAGCCCTTCCAATGCTACCATATTCCCTGATGACTTGGGCAGCAATGGTGATTATATTTGTAGACATCTTTTTTTTCAAAGCTAGCAGTTCATTTTTTTAAAAGTTTTTTAAAATAATTTTTAAACAATATATATGACAGCAGAATGCATTACACATATAGAACACAATTTCTCATATCTCTGGTTGTATACAATATATATTCACACCAATTTGTGTCTTCATACATGTACTTTGGATAATGATGACCATCACATTCCACCATCATTTCTAACCCTATGCCCCCTCCCTTCCCCTCCCACCCCCTCTGCCCTCTCTAGAGTTCATCTATTCCTCCCATGCTCCCACTCCCTACCCCACTATGAATCAGCCTCCTTATATCAAAGAAAATATTCAGTATTTGTTTTTTTTTTTTTGGGGGGGGGTGGGAGTGGCTAACTTCACTTAATATTATCTCCTCCAACTCCATCCATTTACCTGCGAATGCCATGATTTCATTCTCTTTTATTGCTGAGTAATATTCCATTGTTTATATATGCCACAATTTTTAATCCATTCATCTACTGAAGGGCATCTAGGTTGGTTCCACAGACTGGCTTTTGTGAATTGTGCTGCTATAAACATTGATGTGGGTGTGACCCTGTAGTGTGTTGTTTTTAAGTCCTTTGGGTATATACCGAGGAGAGGGATAGCTGGCTCATGGCAGTTCGTTTTTTGACACCACTAAAACTGACACTGACAGTATAGAGTCCTTGGGATGGCCCCACATTTTCCTTTTCTTTAAGAGAAATGTCACAAGACTTTAGAAACAATCATATTACTGGAACTTAAAATCATACCTCACCATGCCAAGGTAAAAATAACCCGGGACAACAGATCTGACTTTGATTAAGAATACCGTGGAAAGAGGAGTAAGACAGAAACCATACATTTTCCAGTTTTTCTGCCTACATTTCATTCCAACTCTATAGGGTGCAGCAACTCTTATTTATGGTCAGGCAGGAAAAATATTCACTGCATGTCTTGTCCTCTTCATGATAGATAATTTTGGATCCACAGTTGGTGAGTTCTCCGTATACCAGGCAACACAGATTTTGTGGATGAACTTTCAGAACCACAGAGGAAAAGTGGGACCCACATTGGGAAGGAACAATGCAATACCACTTGACCACAATGTTTGAAATATAACTCTCACTTCATTACCAGCCAAGAAAGGTCAAATACTGGAAGAGGCATACAAATGAAAAGTGAAAAAAAAAATTAGTTATATGCATTCTTTATAGCTGTGGCTAAAAACGTTTCATTCAACCATTCTTGAGTTTACATGTCCATCATAAGTCCAATTTAAGAGAAATTGAGTTTTGTATCTATAATTTAGCACTATTTTTACCCGTGGAACACAGGAGAATGCCTATTCAGAGGGATAAACTACACCAAGGCGTGGGATATGCTGAGCCCTTGAAATTAGGCCCCACCCTAAACTACCAACTTTGTTTTCCAGCTAACTGTCCTTTAACATGTGAGCATGCATGCTTTCAAACACACTCTGAAGAGGCAAGTTCCGGAGAGTGGGCATGATTACAAAAAAATCTATTTTATTTTGCCATACCTGAAGTCATAGCTTTCCACTTCCTGTAGGTCAGTAGAGAGTCTATTAGCCTCACTTGATCCCCAAACCTGGTGCATCACAGCAGAATTTTTCCCCTAACTCGTGTCTTCTTCCATTTTCTTCTCTCAATTGTTTCTCCATTCTATCTACCAATATCAGATAGACTAACTATCCTAAATCCTGCTCATCCCAGGACTCGAATTCTCAAGCATCACAAGACAGCTCTTTGCTGTCCACCCAGTAAGCCCAGTCTTGTTAACTCAGCACTTATCTCTAAACAGTCTCTCTGGAGACCAGCACCTCTTCCAATCCCATATCTTCACCTTATTCCTCACATCACAGTATTTCCCCCTTCCTTCCATCCTCTTTTGTGCTCTTTCCCATCCTCATGCTACTTCCTTTTGTGTTTCTCAGCTTTAGTAAATAAATATTTCTGTGATTCTCACAGATTCTGATATGGCCATTATTCCTTTACTTACTAAGACCAATAGTTTTGTTTATACCATCAGCCAGGGATTTGTAAAGCTCTGCTGTCCTTGGTTTGTACTGTAAGAGCAAAACTCCTTGGTTCAGGTCATATTTTAAATATGAAATTATAATAGAGAATATGTATTCCTTTAAACAATGCCCTTTCTCTCTACTTAAAAAAAAAAAATAAGTGATGCGTTTGCTCTCTTGAAAATCACAGATATGGTTAAGTCCTAAACTCCTCTCCAGTGTCTATAAGTCAGTCAGCCTTCCCTAATGTTGTCTTTCACTGTTCTCCCTAATTTGAACGTCTATGACCCTTAAATTTGTCACATTCTCATTTATTATCTACATATTGGTATCTTTTGTATTATTTCTGATTCTTGAATGAAATCAGTAAACTTCTTGAGGATAGTAGCCATGCCACATTTCTATTACTGTATAGCCTGATGCCAGTGTTTAAATTTTTATTGCCAATTTATTCCACTCAATAGTTGGAAATTTCTACTATTTTGAAATATGCTCCTGTCTGAATTATAGCTGCTAATGAATGTTTGTAAAAACCAAACACACCGATAATCCATGTACTTGATCAATAGAAAATTATAGTCTCCAAGCTTTGGGCTAATTTTGTACACATTCAAAAAGACCCAGAAATATAACTTAATGGATAATGATCTGTATGGTTTGAGTTTCATGAGGTTTTCAAGGCAATCTCTACCATATATTTAGTGACAGTTCTTCTCAGTGTCCAAAACAGCTTCTGGGAATCTATGGATGGTTTCTTCATTACCCTGTTGCTTACAGTCTATCTCTATTTGTTTTTCCAACACTAATTTATCCCCTCACAAATTATCCCTTGTTCAGAAAAAAAAATATGAGTGTGAGTAATACTTTCCACTCATCTTGCCAAACCTGTTAAGAAACATTCCGTTTGCCCTTCCAAAGCTAATGTTTACCTTTTCTAATAGACATTACTTTCATCTGAAGTCTGGCGTTCCAGAGTTCTCATTTAGTACTTGAGAAGTGGTATTTTGCCCACGTTACATAGATATTCACCATCATTACTTTCACTGAGTTCTGTATCAAATATGTTTATGAAACAAATCACCAGAAAACAGTGATAGGGAATAAATTATATTCATATAATTTTAGAGTGCACCTACTGTACCTGCATTTGTACAGATGTGGAAAAATCTTACACTATTGAAAGATAATTAATTTAAAAATAAAACAAGTTTTGTTTTCTAAATAAAGTCTAATGATGTATTCAGAAAGCAGATTCTTCTGTTCTCAGTGTTAAAACAGTCAAGAAACAACAAAAGCCTTCTGGAATTTTATTTACTCAAATGGGTTTTGAAATACATTACTCAATAGTGGCTATTTTTCTCTTTTAGGAAAAAAAGAAAAAAACACATTATTTCATTTCTTAATAATCCAAGCACACTTGCTACACATTTACTTGCTCTTTCATAGAGCACCAAGTTGACCTCGTACATACGTAATAAATGATCTTCAAAGATAATGAATGTTTTTTAAGCATTTTCTTGATTTATGTTATTGGCTCACCAACTATTCCCAGAGAAAATGAAGTGGAATGCTTCCAAAGTTACCCTTCTCACCTTCCTGCTCACACCTCTCTTTCCTGCCAAAATCTTGTTTTCACAGTTGTATTTGGTTACTGATGCTCGCTCTGTGTGGTCTTTTTCTAATAAGGAAATAGAAATAGAGAAACACCCTGATTGATTTTCTCTTACCATAATCCTGGTCTCTTGGGAACTTGGAGGTCAGTGATTTGCTCCTTGTACTCCTCCTTGTGCCCCCCACCTCCACCATCGTGTGCAAAGCTGGATGGGGATGGATGGAGAGATAGCCTTGGTGCTTCAGGACTCAGGCAGAGCAGATGCTCAGTGCAGCACTTTTTCCTGGGTGCAGCTCCATCAGCAGCTCCCCCACAGTGGCTGAACTGTCTCATCAGCCAGTCAAACAGTTTGTTCTTTTTAATGAATTAATTGGGTACTTAGCTAAAAGGCAAATCATTGTCCTGAACTGACAGGAGAAAATGGTGATTTGTGTAAGGATAATTTAAATTATTTACAGAAAAATGTAGAACAGCATCTTAATTATTATGCATCCTAGAAAATACCGAAACCTAATGTCATCTGGCTTTGCTATTGCACAGTGTTAAAGTACAGCATTCCTGCTTTAAATTTATTATTCAGATTTACCATATGAGAAGAGGTTTAAATGAAATGCTTCCAAAATATTACTGTGTCAAACTAGATTCAAATTTGTAAGAAAGAAATCTGTTCTTTTAAAAGAGCAGGTACACTGGAAATTCAAAATAACAAAAGCCTAGAAATGATGAGTTTAGCTATAAATCTCTGTCATTAATACATTCTTTTGGACTATCACAGAGAACAATACATTCTCACATTGCTATATTGCCCTTTGTTCTGCAATCCTAGAGCATTTAATAACAAATACAGTTAAAATTAGCAACATAGCAATAGACTTCCTACAGAAATTATTATAGACAAATGGAAGCAAAACAAATCAGCTTAAAGTTTAGAGGAAATAAATCAACCATGGAGGCTTTATTTATTTTATTTCACAATATACTCCAAGTCAGAGGACTTGTGACTCCAGGTTTATAACTAAGTTAGAATTTGGCTGGTAATAACAACAACAATGACAACTGATCTTTATTTAATGCAGTATGTACAGGCGCCAAGAGTTTAGCATACATTAACTTTCTCAGTCCTCACGATTTCATGATATACTATATTAGTTTCTTAGGGTTGTCATAACAAATTACCAAAAATTTGGAGGACAAAAACAACAAAAATTTATTCTTCCACACTCATGGATGCTAAAAATCTGAAATCCAGAAAAGACGCATTACTTACAAATGCTCTGGGGGAGAATCCATCCTTTGCTCCATCTTGTAGTGGTTGTAGACATTCCTTGACTTGTGGCCACGTATCACCCTAATCTCTGCATGGTTAAATCTCTGCTTCCTCTCCTGTTTGTCTCCTGAGTGTATCTCTTATAAAGACCCTTTTCATTAAGTTCAGGGCCCATCAAGCTGGTCCAAGATGCTCTCCTCATCTCAAGATCTTTAACTTAACTACATCTGTAAAGAATATCCCTGTTCTCAACTAAGATAACAGTTCCTAGGATTGGGATGTAGCCATATCTTTTAGAAAGCAACCATTCAACTCCCTACTATGTCCATTTTACAGAAGAAGACGTGAAGAATCTGCCTAACATTTATTAGACTATGAACAACCATCACACATCATACTATGTGACTTACACACACTGTTTTATCTATTTAATGTTCATAATATCCCAGAAAGTAGGTACAATTATTATAGACATTTTAGAGCAAAGAAACCAAGACTGAAAATTTGCTTAATCTCTCTCTCTCTCTCTCTCTCTCTCTCTCTCTCTCTCTCTCTCTCTCTCTCTCTCTCTCCCTCTCTCTCTCCAGTGCTGAAGATTGAACCCAGGGCCTCACACGTGCTAGGCAAGCACTCTACTGTTGAGTCACAATCCCAACCCTTGGCTCTTGTTTAGCTAGGTGTGAGGTGCCTAAAGGAATACTCAAGTGTAAATTGGATAACATTTATGGCTCCAGATTAAGAGCAAGATCTATGCAGGAGAAAAAAAAATCATCTGGAAACCTTTATCAAGTAGAATACTCCAAATCCAGTACTCAGTGCCAGTTCATGCCATGTTGACAATTGCATTAAAAGAAGGATTGGATTTTACAGTTAGTCTTGATGTTGGCACACAATGAATTTCATAAAATGAGAGCACATAGAACTGTCAAATAAGCTTGCATAGGCCTAAGCCTTATTTTGTAAAATCATGGACTCAGATGTGGGTTACGTTTATCATCAAAATGTCATTTATGCTTTGTCATTATATTGTGGTTGATGTGAGCCTGGTACTTCAGCTTCAACTGTAGCAGAGCAAGCAGGCCCAATGCCCATAACATCTGGTTATGCAGTTTAGCAGACCTTCAGAAAGTAGACAATCTGAAAAAGCACAGCTTAATACCCTTCCTGTGACTAGAAGTGAGAGGTTTTTTTCCACTACCAATTTTGACATCTAATAAAATAGGAACTTCCAAAGAGCAGAGAAAAGCCTTCTAAATTTACTAGCTCACTCTTGACAGTTGTAATTATCAGACTATGCCAAATAAACATTCAGTGCAAACAAAACCAAGTGACTGACGACACATCATGCAGTTTACAAGTTCCTACTCTTCTCTCCTGCCACCCATTGGATGAGAACACAGCCTCAGAGAAATTCTTGCTGGGTTTTGTACATGTGTGTGTTTTGAGAAGTACTGTGTTTATGGAAGGTCAATAATCACTTCAGAACCTTCTTACATTTTAATATATATTTATTTGCCTTTACTGTGGGAAGAGGATGCGGGTTGGGTAGAAGAACAGAATGGGTAGACTGCTTTGTAAGGTCAATCAAAGAGATGGGAGGACTGTGTTGAGGACTGGGCAAAAGGAGAATCTACCTGAGAAATGCATTTGCTAAGCCAGCCCTGAGTATGGGCCCAACTAAGATCTAAACAAAGTCTAAGCTGCCCAGTGGGGAGTCAGAAAGACTAGAGGCAGAACAAGGTAGATGCAAAAGGGGTGAGGTGGGGGAGCGCACAAAGCCAAGAATTTGGATCCTAGGATAGAAGCTTGAGCATCAACAAGTTAGGATCAATGACAATTTTACTGTGGTTAGACCCTGAGGATGATGTAGATTGCAGCTGTCACTCATGGTTTGCTATCAGGAAGTATGGTGCTTATATGAGCCATGGAGGATTTGTTAGTAAATGTGATCCACTAATTTGTGAGAACTACTGCTATAGCTATGATCTTTTATAATGTATATTTTAGCATGCATAGATTATGTACTATTTTTTTTTTTCATTTCATTTTGTTTTATTTTAATCTTAGACCCTTTGCTGTAGCTTTTTCCTTTATTTACAATGTCCTTAATCCCTGGGCATCCCATAAATGACTGCCGGTCCTTCAATGCCAACCAGATCTTACTGTAAATATCATTTCTGCTAAGAAGTTTTCCCTAACAACACAATATAGAGAAATCGATTATTTTATATCTTCCCCATAATATTTCTTTAACTTTCAGCTTGGGACCCACAACCAGCTGACATTTCCTACCTACCTTTGTCCCTCTTTTGATTCCTTCCTTTTGTCCTCTTTTACTTCTACAGTGTAAATTCCAAGAGAGCATAAACCACAGCTGTCCCATTAACTATGGTAGTGTCAGCAAATAGAAGAGCATATCGTTCTTAATATTACTCAATGAATGTTTTAATTAAGGCATAAATTGGTGGAACTTTGCTGGACTAAATAATGTTTGTTAAATTTGCTTGTTTTGCCTTACTGTTTGTGCATTATTATTTGCATACTATTAAAGACCCTTCAAAGGGTCCTACTGCCCCATCCTAAAAGAAGCAATGGGAGAATGTTAATATCATGATCACCACTTGTCCAGTTGTCTCTTAAAGGAACCTATAATTTGTGCCATAAGACATATAAACATTAGTCATTCATTTCTTTGTAGTAAAAGACTATGAAAAGTTGCTTGACTCTTCCTTTTTATTGTACCACTCCTCTAGCTTTATGTGTCTCTAAGGTATTTATAAGGAGGGGTAAGTGGACAATTGGACTATAGTCTTGTAGAATCATATCCTTTATCTTTATCTGACAATTAAGTCATGAATATGTAGAATAATGAGAGAATTGCTAGATTCTCACACAAAAGGGATTTTACTCTGAATAGTAACAAGAAGAACCCCCAAACTCCCAAAGAGAAATATTATGATCATTTAAAGAGTCAAAAATCTAAGGTTGAAATAGTCAAGTCTTTTACAGTCTCTGTTTTTCCCAGCTGATAGACTCTCAGCCCTGGGTATTTGTTAAAATCACCTGGGGACACATTTAAATACTATACTCAGAGGCGGTTGTGCCATGGTCTGGGTAGAAGGTGGACATTTATAGACAACCTTTTGTTCCAAATGCTGATAAATTTTATAAATGGTTAAAAAAAGTGCTAAAAAATAATAATTAGAGTATGACTTACAATGTACAGAGATTGAAAATATTGTTGTCACAGTAGATTTAATGAGCTAGAAAAATAATGATAACATACTGTATGATGAAAAGCTTAGGTTTACACAAAAGAAGAGAAAGCAGATGATCCTGCCCCAAATAGACATATTATTTTTAGTTTTGATACAAGATTCTCTTTTTTCATTCAAAAATAAATTTCGTTGAATCTGACTTTGTTAGGGTCTGTAAACAAGTCAAGATGGCGCCTGGCATTTTGCCAGAGGGAGTGGTTTGTGAAGTAACACCAGCGAGCCATTAAGTGTGGAGATTCCTTATTGGTTGACTGCTGTATCTAGTTTATGTTAATTAAGATAAGCTGTGTGTAATGTATATATACCCCTCCTGTCCTACAATAAACGGCTCCCACTCCTGCTGTATCAATGTACACAAGTTGTTCATCACCCCCCGATTATTTTGCTGCAGCCGGAGTGCGGCATGACTTTGCTATGACTCCTGATTGACTTTTATGGGGAGTGTGTGAGCCTTTTATAAAAAGAAAGTGTCAGCCCCATGCCGGTTATTTAGGATTCCTCCTAGAGAATGCAGAATTAAAAGGTGGTTTACCTAGCCCTGCCTCCACGAGGTGAAGATGTAGAACTCAGACCTGCTGAGTGGAGGTGGGCAGGGGGCATCTTGGTCTATGCTTCACAAAAGTGTTAAAATTCAAAAGTTGAAAATACTACTAGAATTAGAGCAGGTGATAATCTAGCACCTTGGGCAACTTGATCAAAAAAAGGAACAAGACCTCGCCAAATTTTTCAAATATACTTGAAGGAACTTTTCTGCATATTTAAGAGGGTGAAGGGAGAAAAATGCCTTACAAGATATTATTTATCCTTTGTTGGACCTGAATGACTATAAGACAGGAAGAATCCTACTATTGCCTGCTAAGGCCTATCATATGAAAGTTCAGTGGTCATCTGCTCTGCCTGACTCTGTTTTAAAGGCGAAGCAGTTCAGGACCAAGAGTCTGACAATCAACCTTAGTCTAATGCGGTTGCTGCTGAATCTGCTTCCAGCAGCAAGTCCAATGGACCAAGTGAAAACTCTGGAAGGGGGGGAATCTGACAACACTGTCAAGGGCTTATTTATCTGTTTTGATGTATCTTTGTTGAAGAGACCTGAAGTGCAAAGCTGATGTGTGCCAGGTTTTGTGATGCCCGGGCTGAGTCAAATACAGACGATCTGGCTTGGCTTGGCATAGCTTAGTAATGTCCTAACATCTTTAGGAATCCAGAAATAAAACTAATCGACTCTAAAGTGCACAGAGCAGATGAGGTTCAACTTTAATTATCTCAGTTAGTTTTTAGTCAGGACTCAGGATTTTAGTGTCATAGTCCTGTAAAAATTGAGGGAAAGAAAGTGTGTGCAAAGAATGAACTTGGAGGGTAAGAGTTTAAATCTTTCATTAAAAAAAAAGATAGTGCTGGGCCTTGAAACTATAGGTTGAAGAGTTTAGACCTCAGAAAGGTGAAGAAATAACTAACAGGTTTTCTTTCTTCTGCATTTTCCTTGGAAGACTTCAGTAACAAGCCAGCTACTTTATTTTATTTTATTTTTTAACTTGTCAAAGCTTAGAAAGGCTGAAGCTGCTATTGCAAATTCATTTTCTCAAGAAGTAATGTCATTCATAACACCACTGTTTATTAGGAAAGGAACCAGGAAGTGACATGGTAATTTTAACCTTCTGAGTTATAGTTAAAAGAAAGACAAAGTGGCTGAAACCTTAATGCCATATGGAAAAGTGAGCAAATGGGTAAGAAAAGAAACTTTTATTTCCACTTTTGAATAGGTAATAAGAACAATTGGAAGGAAGGGAGCATAAGATTATACAGTAGGTGGCAGTTTCCTTTGAAGTAATGATATATTAAGGTGTAAAATTGGATGTAGCATGGAAAAGTTTGCTGATTCTCAGATACTTGACTGGTTATGGCAAACAGGCTGGTATAAAGTGGCTGAATAAAAAGATGTCATTATTTTCTCGCATCAAATTAAAGAGGGTTGTGAAAGTACACTTTTTTCTTTTTATGTCTGTGACACAAATAGTGGTATGCTTTGCCTACTGCTACACTGAATCACCTTGATAGCACATGCTGATAAACATCAGTGCATTATGGATTTAAAGAGACATTATCTAATTTTCCTTTGGCTAGCAGATGGTAAGCAGCAGACTGGTAGTCTCCTGGTATTCATAGGAGGGACCAAACTAGATCAAATGTTACTTTACCCTCTACAAATACCTCTGCAAAAACACGGGTCTGTCAGCTTCTTTGAAGATAGTGAACATTTTGGAACTGTGGAAGTTGCATCTTATTACAATATGAAAATTTAGCAATTGCCTCATTATTTATTTATCTCAAAAATAATTAATTTTGGGTGTTGAGATTTAACATGCACCATTATAAAATAAAAATATATTTTTATAAAGCAGATACCAATTGTTATTGTGAACATGATTTGATTTTTTTCAAACAATTCTTTTAGGATAATGCATGTAACTTTTTTGTGTTTTAGAATCAATATTACCCAAAATGAGGTGAAGAATATAAGAGAATCCATTGGAAAGCTCAGAAAAATTCAGAGAATTGAGGCAATGAGTGGGGATTTTTGTTGTGAATTATCCAAATAATCAGTTCAATTTTTTAATTCATTTTGGATGCACAGATAAAAACATTCACAATACATAGAACCTTTTAGTGCATAAAAATTTTAATGTATCTTTTTTATGACAGTTTTGCAATATACAGATTTATAAGAGAAAAGAGTTTGAAAGGAAGACAGTCTTACCCTGGCAGAGTGTCAGCCTGTCACACTATTTTACCTATCAAAAAAGCAAGAATATGACTTAGATACCTCATAATTCATTTTAAAAACTTGAAACAGGAGCAAAAAAATCTTACTTCCCCACAGTAAGACATAAGAATGTCACCGTGGACCTAAGAGAAAGACAGTCGCAAGTTTGTTTGCTAGTAGACTCCTAGGGAGCTGAACACAAAAATCCAATAAATAATTAGCTCTCCTGTGACAGGCTTCTGAATTACTGTGATACATTAATTGGACAAAATTAGCATGAATTAAGGCAAATAAGTATAACATGTAATTTATTACTTACTAAGCATGGTGCTGCAGTGGAAGCTTCGGATTTCCCTTAAGATTGCTTTAACAGCTATAATGCATTCCTTAATTTACTCTGTGGAAAATCAATTTTTTCAGAGTTCATTAAGCACCAATATGTTACAATGCAACTCTCTAGAGCCTACAGCCTCAATACATTATGCAAATCCAGGCCAGTGTGGTACCAATATGTAAATAGCAGTAATATTATTGTCAGTTTCCTATTGATAAGTCTGACCAGAACAATAATGCCTAAAACTTCTTGAATCTGTTGATTTACTTTATATGTGTTGCGGCTGTTGCATGCTGTCGTTTGCCAATACATTTTGCAAGATATAACAAAGCTTTGGTCGATGACTAGGAATAACATCATTTCTGTTTAATTCCATGTCTTCTTATCTGTGCTAACCAATCAATCAACAAGTGTTTATTAAGTATACTCAATAAACTTAACAAATGTCCTTGCTAAACACTTGGCTTAAAGAAGTCACTTCTCAACTTTAATTGATACTGGGCTCTATTTACCTTATTTAAGCCAGAAAAATAATTTAGGTCATAAAAGCCACAGTTTCATGGTAATACATCTTGATTCCCCATCTTACTTGGCATTATTCCTATGCAGGCCACATTAACAACAGAAAAATGTAACCCATGATTTGACGGAAAGAAATTTTTTTAAAGGAAATATGTTAAAGAAAAATATAATCCAAAACAATTTCAGTTGGCTTTAAGATTTGGTAGGAAGACTGATCATTACAAAATATTAATACTAAAAATATCTTATTTTTTAAGGATTGGTGATTAGGGCATTCTAATAAATAGCATATCTATAATCCTTTATGACATTTTAAAGAACAGAGTTTTTTAGTTCCTAGTTTTATACTGTTTATTTCTTCTCTGGATTATTTATAGCATTAAAAAAATCACTGTTTTATTGCTCAGCGGTGGAGAGCTATTGATTGAACCGTGTCTCTTTCAGAATTGTATGCTGAAGGCTTAATCCCTGTGTGATAGAATTTGGCAGTGAGAGGTGATGGGATTTAGATGATCATGAAGGTGGGACTCTCATAAAAGGATCAGTGCTCTTAAAAGAAGTGACACCAGAGAAGTTGCTTGCTTTCTCTTCACCATGAGAGAACACAAGGAGAAGGCAGTGATCTCCAGGTCAAGAAGGGCACTCTCACCAGAACCCGACTTTGCTGGCACCCTCATCTCAGTCCTGTAGAAACCCCAGAGACTCCCTGAACTAAGAGAAATAAATGTACATTATTTGAGCCACCCAGACTGTGGTTTTATTATGGCAACTACTCTGTCCGAGATGTAGGGTAAGACTTAAATAATATAAATGTGACCAGTTCAGTAGGTTGTATGAAATCATGTGTTTTTTTTTTTTGTTTGTTTGTTTGTTTTTGTTTTGTTTTGTTTTTAGCATATTAGAGTATGGTTTTTTTGAGGGTTGGGAAAATAATACATATATTTAGTGAGTCTTTGCAAAGGATGTAAATCTTTTGGTCTATGACTGACTCTTGTTCCCCACAAGCAGTTTTGCATTGTATTAAGAGCTAAATAATATTTAAACAAAAAGGAATTATTTAAGATCATTTAGAAATTTTCCCCTATTTAATCTATTTATTCTTCTACCCCTTCATTCCAATCAGACTGCCCCCACCCCCTGCCCTTTTTTCCCTTGAACTTGTTTTCTCTGCCTGGAGCTTTCTGATTCCAGAGAGAATGTTGTCACCTACCATATCTCCTCCAAGTAACCTTAATTAAATGTCACCTCAGTTGGGTCTATACTTCCTATATATGAAAAATTGAAAGTACCTCTCACTCCCATCCCCTCTTAATATACCCTACTTTTTTATCATTACAAAACCATATTTTTTCTTACTATAACATAACTATGATAATATGATAAAGTTCAATTATTACCCTTATGTATTTGTGTTTTGTTAATTTCTGCTCATAAGAATGTAAATTCTATAAATATAGGGTACTTTATTTTGTTCACTAATGTACCCCAAATGTCCAGAACAGTACATAGTGATGACATATGGAAGATGTTTGACAAACATTTTTCTCAATGGGTAAAAACATTATAAACCAAAAATCTGACTCTGCTTGTTTTTTTTATGTTTGCATATACACACACAGAAATAAAAAAAGATATTAATTAATAACAAATATGTAAAATGGGAAAAATAATATGTTACAGGGTTATTACAAGTCAACTTATACTTACCATTAGAATATAGAATATAACAAACTTTCAATAAATGACATTTTAAGTGAATATACCATCTGGTTGCCTTTGGAAGTAGGCTCTTTAAAACTTTACATATTACAACATTTATTTCATCCATACATTAATCATGATACATTAAATTTTTTTTCTAATTAATATCCTGTTTTGGACATTTACACTGTCCCAAATTTTCACTATCATAAATATTTACATCATGTGCTTCTGTTACTTTGACATGTTTGTATTTCTCCTTCTTAGTACTCAACAATTTGTGTACTGCAATGAATGCAGGTACTCATATAATTTAGTCACCTTTTATACTTGGAGGTTGGCAGTGTGCTTGTCACATAATACTATACATGGCATGAAAGACCCACCAATGACTTGGAAATGAGTTAGAAACAATGAAGCAAAAATGAAGGAAAACTATCAAGAAATCAGGAAAATGGAGAAATTTGCTTAAAGATTCTTGAATTGTTTTATGGAATGACAATATGATCAATGCTCATATCTATCTATATATTTATATATAGATTTTTGAGACTGTGTATGCACACATATGTGTGAAGCTCCTTGATTTTGGCCAGACTGCATTCCATTGAACTTGTCTGTAATAAAAAGACTCAAACTCAGTATAATTGATTAGGTTGTTAGCAGTATTTTCTATATATTAAAGCATAAACAACATAGACTGCAAAATATATAGATGGCGATTAGCTATTTAATTTTACAGAAATTTATCATCATGGTAGGTACCAAAAATAAAAATAATCAAGTTTTTCTGGAGAAAATAACCTGGGCCTTTTCATATCCTTTGTGATAAATAAATTCTCTTATCAATTTTGGTATATGAGGATGTATAAGGGCTGAGTAAAATATACTGTACATCTTCTAATGGAAAAATAAGGTTGACTGATTCAATATTGTTGCATTTCTTAGCTGGATGACGTTTGTGAGTGTGTGCTCCAATTTTATTTAGGAATAAAGTGAGTTTTGGGGACAAGTAAAATTTTAATTATTTAGCATTTCTGTAGTTTTAAGTTTTATTGGTTGTTTAAAGGGAAAAAATGGGAATTGCATGTAGAGTTAAATTGATAAGGATTAGAAAGAAAAAGGTGAACTCACTGCTGTGGTTTGGATATGATTTGAGTATGCTCTCCTAAGAGTTCATATGTTGGAAGCCTGGTACCCAATGTGGTGATGTTAAAAGATGGGGATCTTTAAGAGATGAGACCTAGTAAAAGGTCCTTGGATAATTGAGGTTCCTACCTACTTATATAATTGATACAGTTCTTGTGGGACTCTGGCTGATTTATAAGAGAGAGAGAGTTGCTATAAAAACCTGACCCTGACTCCAGAATCAGTATTCTGGTTTTCTCTACTACCATTTGATCTACCTTCTCAGACATGTTCCTGCATCATGTCCTTCGTCATGAAGTCCTCACCAGAACCAGGGCCATGCTGTTTGAACTTTCAGCCTTCAAAATTATGATGAACCTCTCTTCTTTACAAATAATAGATATTTTGCTACTGTAGTAGAAAAGAGACTGCACTCGAAATTCAAAATAAAACTAAAAATGGGGAAAACATCCAACAGACTGCTGAAGTAAAAGTTTCTTTTTTAAAAAGATGCTGATAAATTTCATATTATTTAATCCTATGGAGAATCAGTAAGATTATTATCTCCAGGAATAGGAGACATTATGTTTTTATCACTGAATTCTCAGTACTTAAAGCAGAATGAAAGAGGGGTCCATCAGGAAATTGGCTAGAGAACTGATCTTTAAGATGTGCCAAAACAATATTAGGGCACAAAAAATATCTCTGGAAACATAACAGCATGGTGAAAATGGTATTTCCACATTTCTTCACATAGATAATTTTCTATGGGGAAGATAAATAAATTTGTTATATGCTGGAGGACATAATCAAATATGGTAACCTCTTATAGGCAGTTGGTTTAGTTCTCTGTGGGACTTTGGTTTTATTGAATGGGGTGTATATCTATGAAAGCAGGCTGGACTAGGAGGAGACAATGAGCTACATATTTGTGAATGATCCAGAGCAATGGCAATTTCTCTCTTTTCCTTGTGAAATTCTCAATCTCTACTCCAAATATATGGCAAAAAATTATTTAGAGTATACTTTTTAAAAGATATCCCTGTGATCATAAATCAATTAAGAATCCAACTGTTTTCACTATTCTTTTGTCCCTACAACACATGAACATTGTTAATCCATTTTCTGATATAGTGACCACTACACTGGAATGAATGGCTAAGGAATTTTTTAAATCTATGAGAAGAAATCAAGTGTAAAGGAGGCTGGGGGAAAATACATACACTTGTGAAAAGTTTGATTTGATGACTCCATGATTGCACATGGACATAGATTATGTGGTAATATGCTGATGCTTCTACAATGCTTTAACCACACCTAGTTAAATTTTGGCAATAAGAGTCCATAAATATTTATTTTACAAAGTAGGGTCTGCAAATGTGTTTGATAACCACATATGATGATAAGTTCAACAAAGCATGACTCAAAAAAGTATTTACAGGGTAGAACATTATATTTTATCAGATTTCTGATTTATATGGAGTAGCTAGAAATGAATTTATATGATTAAACAGAGCACTTACTGTCTGTAGAGAATATAAAATACCAACCCAGTGTACTACAGAAGTTTATGCGACTTTTATTACAGGTACTTTGTTTTTATCTGGTTTGATAGTTGGTTTTTAGGGTTCTTATAATATTCATTTTAAAAGTTGATACTCCCAAGTCAGATTAAAATCTAAGTACGTGGGAAATAACATACATTGTCAAAGACTGCATTGTAAATCTGAACATTTTCTAGAAATCTAACAGCTGTGAATGTCTTTTATAGTCTGTCCCTCAAGCAAAACTATCAATATGAAAGCTTTTAAAAGATGTCTAATTTCTAACATTCTCTAAGCAAAGTTTTTGTCTTTTACAATCCACAACTATGTGTTATAAAAGTGTTTTGAATAACAGGAACTTTTGGTCTGAGATTTATAACCACATCTGTTATTTGTTTATTTACAAATTGGCTAATAATGTCATATTTTTATAACACTTTTAATGTTGTAATTTCATATTATGACATTCTTTGCTTACAATAGTCATACAAATAAAAATCATTTCCTACTTAGGATTACTTCTTGTAGGTTATATTTTTGTAAACACTGACTCACGTGACTGGACTCAACTCTGAGTCTGCTTTCTACCTATACAGAGGACATATCAGAATACCCAATGTTTATTGAGCACTTATGACTGAACTACTCATGGTTTATTCAGTTTAATTCTCCCAATGACCCCTAACATGGAAACCTTTTTCATTTTTTCTTTGTGGGTTGGGAGATTGAGGCTTAAAGAGATTTAAGTAATTTGTCCAAGGTTACACAGCTTGTAAATGACAGTGCTAGTAATGGAAACCTGGCCTACTTGATCTCAAGCCCTGATTTTAATCACAATACCAGACTGCACCTCTCTAAGTTATAGTGGCTAAAGACACAGTTTCCATAGCATAATACTTTGCTGTCAACTCTCCTGTTTACCTGTGATCTAAATTGTGGGCTTTATGGAGCCACACAGGGAGCTAAATATTAAGTTCTTTTCTTATAGTCATTAGCTCCCTTAGCAAAAAAGACTCACAATTGTTTATCATTATCTCTATTCTAATACTACCCAATCAAATGGAAAACAAAAGCCCCACAAATAAAATGTTGGCTATTATGGTTTGAATATGAAGTGTCTCCTGAAAGCTCATGTACAAAACAATGCAAGAATGTAAAGTGAATGTAAAGTTTTCCTTCTCTAAGTTGGTCTTGTGAGGTATATTGGTCATACCCATGTAAAGTTGCCTGAAACATTTATCAAAACACTTCCCAATTTCTCAGCATTAATATTACTGGTCCCCATTCCCCATCCCCAGGTTTGTTTTGGTTCAAAATGAGAGAAGTCAGATTCAGAAGGATCTTCCCATTATGAGAGAGAGGGGGTGGGGGGGGGATGGAGAATTCTAGAGAAAACTAAACAGAGTTGCCCATGGAATCATGGCATGAGGAAGGCATTTAAAGATAGTTAGAAAAAGTCATGAAGATTAAGCTATCAAGTCTGATTGGGAAATAAGAAAGATATTAAGACTGAAGAAATGCTGCAGGTTGTGAACTTGGGAAGGGATTTAAATCTAAGGTGGTAGATGACACCTATGAATGCATGACAGAAGAGAAACCTTGAGTTTAGACTACTTAGAATTTTATAACAGACAGCATGCAGGACAACTTTTTCTCTGGAGTGAGACATTATATTATTGGACAATAAGTATGCTTACCTTCTTAGAAGACAATAAACATGCCTGCAAAGATGTACCTCTCTATGTTCCAAGGCTGTTTGCTAAATAAATTTCCTTTCAAGGATAATCCAGAACAAAGGCAACACAAGAGCCTTGCCTTTGCTCCCAGACTGGTCAGATACTTGAAGGACTTATAGATTTGTGTTCCACTTACATGCAATTCTTATTTCTATACTGTCTGGGCATCTGGCAGATTTTCCCATGAGCTCCACTGGAAGCTCCACTATTACTAAACTCAGAGACAATTTCTGTATCACTTTTTCTAATTGGATAGCTTTGATCCTAAGGATAATTGCCAACAACAACAACTACTTAGGTAGTACCCTCTTGGAAGTACTCTTGAGTAGCCCAATTTTGAGGTACCTTAATTTGGCAGAAACTCCCTCAGTTATCTGAGGTTTTCTTGATCCAGGTGTTATATTTTCTTTACACACCTGAAAGTTTTTATGAATACTCAAAGGTATGTATTACTCTTTTCAGAAGGGAAGTAAGTTAATGCCTGGATTTCACACAAGAAGTACACTCCTGGGGTGGTACAGTTCTCTGGAGAGAATGCTATTCATAATTTTTAGGCCGCCTATGTGAGATCTACATCAGTTGGAAGGCACAGGTTGACAGAGCCTCTAGGCTAGGAGGTCAGCATCGTTTTTCCCAACTTAGGTCAAATGGTTGGTGACTAGTCCTTGCACTTGGAGGGAAAACCTGAGGAAATCTTTCCAATTTGTTCTGTTTCTCCTTACTACCACCCTCATCCCATTCATCTGCTCCGGGAAGCGATTAAACCTAGGTTATGCTAATGAGGGTGGTGCAAGGTGATTTGTGTGTGAGGAACAGGAGCTGGTACCTTTGTGTCCTTGACAATAGATATATATGTAAGGTTAAGGGGAATGGTGTACAATTCATGGCAAGAACAATCTTCTGGGTAATGGGTGACCTAGGTAGTCAGTTAAATATGACTCTTGAAACACTTTGGGAAACTTGCACTAAGGTGTTTTCATTCAAGAGGAAGACTCCAGGGTAGCTCTGACAAACAACAGGTCTTAACATCCCTAATCTCCCCCTAAGTTTCTCATCCATCCTCATCTCCTTGATTCTGTAAGTGCCAAAGTCATTACTTTCTCCCCACTGTCACAAAATCAGCATTTCCAATTCCCATAGCTGTCATACCATTTGTTTCCCAGTCATCTCCTATTTGCATCTAGATCATCCTGTGGAAGTATTAAATATAATAAAACTCACAAATACTACAAAATATTATAAAACTCAAGAGACACATTATCTTGCCCTCTTATGCTTAGGTGGGCTACCAGAAGCTACCTGGCTAGCAGTATGCATATGCAAATATTAATTTATCCTTATAATCTAGGAACATAAATCCAATAAGAGAATCCAGGTTGTTGACCGCAATGAAGTTTGAGCTCCCTAGACCCCCTTTTAATGAGGCTACTGCACAATGAGTATAGAAAGGAGGCCTGTCTGAGGTTAATGTTAAAGAAAGATGCATCATGTCTAGGAAAAGTCTGGGAAGAATGCCAATTTTTTTTTTGTTTTCAAAATAGATCTATATAGCCCCCAGCTTTTTTGACCTGCTCATTACCCAAGAAGGAGGTAAAAGGGAAGAAGCCCTTTCTGGAGACAACCCCCTTCAGAGAGAGACCACATAGCCTTGCTAACATCTTGGATTAGTAGCAGAAAAGAGAAGTAAAGATAGAAATGATTTTGATTTGATTCCTTAGGAAGCGTTTCTCTCCTCTCTTTTTTCCTTGTGTCGGGTGGAGGCGGGGCATTTCCAATGTGCAGTCATATCAGATTCCTGTGGACGCATGGAAAAATCTTTGACTTATATCTGAAATATAAACTCACTGTTGAGTGGTTTTTCCAATAAAAGGTGGAACATTCACATAATGTAAATTATTTGAAAAACCAAAAACATAACACAGGTCATTTCAAGGGACAGCCAGAGACAGCTAACCCAACAAGCACATGAGTGCTGTAACCTGAAAAAGTATCAATAACAGCATGGATCCACCCAAAATCCCAAGGGGTGGTCAAAAGTCTGATATTGTTGTCAAGCTGGGAGTGAGAGGGAGCCATGCTTCTGGCAATGTGTCCTTCACTGTGAGACAGACAGGTCAACTTTTGGTGGGAGTCATAACTCCGGCATGAAGTTGGGTTATCTCTGACTGAGACATGGAGTACTTTACTTCGTGCCTGGCTTATAACCATGGGTGTGCTTCCATTAAGATGATGGTCCAGGCAGCACATGGAGATCTGAGTGGTTCAGACTCTGTCAGATGCTTGATGCCACTCAGATCTCTCAGAGAACTGGCACTTACTCTAGGTTTCCACACAAGTGACCCAGACAGTTTGATCAAAAGCCTCTATCCGTTTCCACAGTTCACAACTTCAAACAGAAGTGTCCCAAATGCAGCAGTATTCAGAAGTGGGGACTTTGGAAGGTGATTGGATCATGAAGAATCTGACCTCATGAATGGATTTTCTATATATGGAGTCATAGCTCAATGGGTTTGGAAGAGGGGTTTTGCTATCAAAGCAAGCTCTTTCTCTCTTTGCTGCCTGGCCATTATGAAGCAAATAGCTCTTCTCTGCCACATCCTCACCACTGTGATGTTCTGCTTCACTAGATGGCCATACTGATGGGGCCAAGAAACCATGGGCTGAAGCCTCTGAAACTGGGAACCAAAATAAATCTTTTCTCTTTATGAGTTCATTATCTCAGGTATTTTGTCACAGCCACAAAAAGCTGACTAATATAGTAACAGAACTTGACCAACATCAATATTGGGGATATCAGACTACTAGCTATGGTCAAATTACATAACGTTTTTCTGCCTTAGTGTTTCTCTATGTAGAGAGTAAATAATTTCTATCTCAGAAGACCATTACAAAGAAATTAAATATGCAAGTACTTATATGCCAAACAAACTATGCAGAAAATGATCGAACTGGTATGGGTATCCAGCATAAACAAGTAATAATGAACATTTTTAACAGTAGGCACCAATAACTTTTCTATAGCACTTTATTTTTATTGTATATTTTCTTATTTGTTCTTAAATAACACAACTGTGAAATATTTATTACAAGTAATATTCCTTTATCTCATTTAACAGTGAGGAAATAAGTTCTTCAGAGACATAATGTCCTATCTATTTTAATAACACTTCTTAGTAATGGAGTCAAGATATTCAGCTGCATTTTGTTTGTGTGGGGGGGGCTATTGTCTATACCAATTGCACCTGATGACACTGTCTTTGGGTAATTTTGTCTCAGCCCCAATAAAGCTCAATGAGTCTGTTCACTGTTACTATTTCACGTTCAAGTTTCCCAGACTATTTAAACAGAAATAAATTACCAAAAATCTACCTAAGTGTGTATAAAGATTTTAACCAGTTTTTCATTCAAATTTAAAATGTATAACAAATTATTAATGACTGGTAAAATTGATAAGTATATGTTGAATTCCAGTATCACCAGATCCGATTTTTGAAATAACGCAATCATATATAGTAAGTATAAAAGTGAATTTTTTCTAATGGATGTCTTCTTACTTTGTTCCGTTCCTGTCTCTGGCTTCCTCCAACCTTTGTGTTCTTGTCGTTTGTCATCTTCTAAAGTGCTCCATGCTGTCTTTCTCTCTGCTCTTAGCAGTTGTTCTTCCCAGGAACAGTTCTGTTGATTTTGCTTTGCATGTTCAGAGCCTTCCTGACTGTATCAGTAACTCAACATTTATTTAATACTATTCTTCCTGAAAATGCCCAAACACCCATGTTTCACTGTTTTCTAGTTTTTTTTTTTCCTACTTTAAAATGTTATTTCTGCTGTTTTCAAAGAGAATCCCATGATAGTTTCTTCTGCACACATTCAACTACTTTGGCTCTTGCATGGCCAAATGCCATTGGTACTTGCATGCTTCTAATGGCCAACACAGCCCTCTTTACTGATTCTATGGCTTGGGAAGAATTGTCATCAACCCTTCACCTAGAAAATCCTCTATTTTGAATTGGAAAGAAATGCTGCTGAACAGAACCAGGAGAAAGTCAACTCCCCTCTGGAACTTCAACTCCCCTCCCCTCAGTCAAACTATGGATTTAAAGTACTTCCTGTTTTTTCACTTTGGAATACACATTGGCTAAAAAAGTCACACATCAATAATTTGGGGCAGTTGGGCATGGTCACACACACCTGTAATCCCAGTGGCTCAAGAGACTGAAATAGGAGGATCGTGAGTTCAAAACCAGCCTCAGCAACAGTGAGGCACTAAGCAACTCAGTGAGACCATGTCTCTAAATAAAATATAGAATAGAGCTGGGGATGTCAAACACTTTTTTCATGTATTTGTTGACTGGTTGTGTATCATCTTCTGAGGAGTGTCTGTTCAGTTTCTTGGCCCATTTATTTATTAGGTTTTTTTGGGGTTTTTTTGGTGTTAAGATTTTTGAGTTCTTATAGATCCTAGAGATTAGTGCTCTATCTGATGTGCGTGTGGTCAAATTTGCTCCCCAAATTTGCTCTCTATTCACCTCACTGATTGTTTCTTTTGCTGAGAAGAAGATTTTGAGTTTGAATTCATCCCATTTATTGATTCTTTATTTTAATTCTTGCATTATAGGAGTCTTTTTAAGGAAGTCAGAGCCTAATCTGACATGATGAAGATTTGGGCCTACTTTTTCTTCTAATAGATGCAGTGTCTCTGGTTTAATTCCCAAGTCCTTGGTCCACTTTGAGTTGAGTTTTGTGTATAGTGAGATATAGAGGTTTAATTTCATTTTGTTGCTTATGGATTTCCAGTTTTTCCAGCACCATTTGTTGAAGAGGCTATCTTTTCTCCAAAGTATGCTTTTTGTCTAATAGAAGATAATTGTATTTATGTGGGTTTGTCTCTGTGTCTTCTATTCTGTACCAGTGGTCTACAAGTCTATTTTGGTGCCAATACCTTGCTGTTTTTGTTACTTTTGCTCTGTGGTATAGTCTAAGTTCTGGTATAGTGATGCCACCTACTTCATTCTTCTTGCTAAGAATTGCTATAGCTATTCTGAGTCTCTTAGTTTTCCAGATGAATCTCATGACTACTTTTAGAATGTTCAACATCTATAGCAAGTAGGAAAATGCAAATGAAAACTATTCTACGAGTTCATCTCACTCCAGTCAGAATGGCAGCTATTAAGAATGCAAACATCAATAAGTGTTGGCGAAAATGTGTGGGAAAATGCACTCTCATACATTGCTGGTGGGACTGCAAATTGGAAAGCAGTATGGAGAATCCTTAGAAAACTGGGAATGGAACCATCATTTGATTCAACTATCCCATTCCTTGGTTTATACCCAAAGGACTTAGAAACTGCATACTACAGGGACACAGTCACATCAATGTTTATAGCAGCACAATTCACTATAGCTAAATTGTGGAACCAACCTAGATGCCCTTCAGTAGATGAATGGGTAAAGAAAATGTAGTGTGTATATATATATACACACACAATGGAATATTACACAGGAATAAAATAGAATAAAATAATGGCATTTGCAGGTAAATGGATGGAGTTGGAGAAGATAATGCTAAGTGAATTTAGCCAATCCCCAAAAAACAAATGCTGATATAAGGAGGCTGATTCATAATGGGATTGGGGAGGGGATCATGGGAGGATTAGATAAACTCTAGATACAGCAAAGGGGAGAGAGGGGAAGGGAGAGGACATGGGGGTAGGAACGACGGTGGAATGAGATGGACATTATTACCCTAAGTACATGTATGAAGACACAAATGGTGTGACTTTAATTTGTGTACAATCAGAGATATGAAAAATTGTGCTCTATATGTATAATATGAATTGTAATGCATTCTGCTATCTTACATACCAAATTAGAATAAAAATTAATAATAAAAAATAGGTCTGGGGATGTGGCTCAGTGGTCAAGTACCCCTGAGTTCAATCCCTGGTACCAAAAAAAAAGTGCTTGGGGAAATGTGTTCAATTTTATGTTTAACTGTTTATCATGCATTACCTATAGTTTAAAAATAAACATAAATTCAAATGAACTTATTTTAAAAATTTTAGAGATGAGGGAACAAAATGAAAGATTTGTCATAAATGAAACATATTGTTAGGGTGGAAGGGTAGCTCTGTTTTGGAAGATGCCATAAATAACAATATTTCTTATTTACACAAGCATTTAATATGATTTTATTCAATGGTAGGGGTATATTTATGAAATATAGTGATGGGTCACATTAGTCTTAAAAGTAGGAGAAACTGTTAACTTGAATAGATTTTTACAGTCATCCCCACATTTTTATGAGTAGGGAAAAGGAAAAATGCATACTTTGAGAAGGGAGCCTGGACCACTTGCATCTTCTCAAAGAGACTACAGTAATTAGCATCAACACAGTGGTTTTATTTTATTTGGCCTTTATAGATTTCATTTTTTACATTGAGTCTTATCTTCAAATGATTGATTGATATAGTTTAAAAAATTCAAACTCTCACACCTTAAACAAATAAAACATGAATATTACTAGTTGTTACCCAAATGAGTTTATGGTAAACCAATCTAATAAAAAATTGGCCCTGAATGCATGAATTCGCATCTTTTTGAGCAAAGCATTCAGAGGACCTGGGGGAAGGGTGGGTACGTAGGAGGGAAGGGGGAAACTTCAACAGTAACAACTATAGACAACTCTCTTCCTCATCTCCACAGAGGTGGCCAAGATTTGGTCTTCAGGTTCTTCAATCATGTGGATGGGATCTCCCTGTGTGAGGGCCTACAGTGCCACTCAACTCCTTTGCCATAACCAAACTCCAAACTTACCTAAGTAGAGTCAGCTTTTCCTTTTATTTCTCTTCTCGTTCCCCCTTCCTCCCTCCCTTCCTCCCTTCCTTCCCTCCTCCTACCTCTTTTGTTTCACATCCTTATCATATCAAACACAAAATTATGTCCCATGAAAATGAATTGAGGTTTAGGACAATGATGTCACACTTCATAATATCCTTTGTAAGATATTCCTTTGCATGATATTTCCAAAGGACCTGAGATTAAGAAGAAAGGCAAGTCAAAAATTCACCTCTTTGCAGGTAGCATGGGGTGCCCTCTCGTGTCACCTGTCACATCTTCTTGTCCTGTAGTAGCACAAAAGCTCAGATCCAGAGGTTGGCCAGTTATCACAATATTGGCAGAACAACTGTCAGAGATATTAGGCAGCTCTTCTCCAGGAAATTCATTGTTCTGTGATTAATCAGTGAGGGCTACTGCCTATGGCTCTCCTTTCTTTGCCAGTTGACCCTTGATGGAACTTCACACCGGCACCCTCGGATGATTCTTCGTGTTGAGAACACTAAGATCAGGAGTGGCAAGTTTCCTTACCCCTGAGTGCACACAGTGTAAAATCTAAATTTGAATACTTTCTTGAGAAGTCTGGAAAAATCTAAATTTCGATACTTCCTTCAGAAATCTGAATCCAAAGTCCCTGTGAGTACCATGCCACTAGAGAATGGGGCTGAGCAATAGTGCCCTTTCAAACAGGACATTAGCTCATCCATTCCAAGGAGGCCAGCCCATCCTGCGTGTTCATTTTCGCATCCTGACTAGCCCCTGTGGGCATTTGTGTTTGACACAATTGAGCAAGATGAGCTCATGCCAGTGACCATATATTTAGAAAATTTCAATTGAGAAATACTATAATTAAAATGTGCACATATTCATCTATACCCCACTGATATATGTATACTTTTTTACTTTTTCTGGTGCTGGGGATGGATCCTAAAGACCCCTTGTATGCTAGACAAGTACTGTACCCCTGAGCTATACCCTGATCCCTACACCTCACTGAATTTTTTCGTTATGAGCTTGCCAGAATGCCTGGTATGCCCCCTCCCCCAGCAACACTGCCCTGATGTCTACCTGGGCCTGGTTTTGAGCATGTTCATGTTTACTAAGTTTATGTTGCCTCATTCAATTGTTACAGCACGAAGAGATAGGTAGGGCTGGGTAGTCAATCAGATGAACAATACCTCTTTATTCAATGCCATCTTTCATTGCCTTCCAGGTGACATTCCATAAATTGGAAAGAGTATTTTGTGAATAACACAAACAAAATCCGCCTGAAAATCCTCCAATCTTACTGAAATAACTAAACTTGAGACATTATATAACAGATAATAAAACCAAGCCCGCTGAGAGCCTGTTATTTTGAGCAGTGGGAGACTCAACTATTGTTGAACTTCTCTCTCCCCTCCAGCCTGTATTCATGTTGCTTGTTTTGAGGGCTCCTGGGTGCTGCTCTGATTAGAAGTGAAGAATACAGTTGTTGGAACATTTGCTGCAGCTGTATGCTTGGCTCTCAAAGTTCATATATTACTGGGATATTGCAATGCCTCTGAAATACATAAAGCATTATTGTTATGCTTAGCATGAGCCATGTAATACTTCCATTTGGAGAATTTATTTTGATGGAAATAGCTCATTAGACCAGAAAATGCCCATTTTGTTTTCATTTCATTTTTTTTTTTAAATCTGTGCATGTTTGCATAGCAGGTACAGTTAGAAATCCAGTGTAGCAAGACTAGCTGCTTTCTTCTCTTTCAAAAACAATAACAGAAAAGGGAATTTATACATAATATACCATAATTTCCTCAAATATAAATGCATACAATTTTGCATCCTCAATTATTAATTATAGAGGAATTTACTGTAATTTATAATGCATTAGAAGATTATTTTTGAAGAGAACTTAGCCAAAGCCAATGGTAGCTCCAGTTCTCATTTATAATAATGGAGTAACTGCATTGAAACTTGATTTTTTATTCTAATCGCATAATTGAAAAATAACATTTAACATACCCCCAAACATGATGAATTCATTAAAAAGCTTTTTATTTGTTATTTTATAATATTTAAAATAATTACTGTGTTTTGAACAAAATTTTAGCCATTATTTTCTTTGCTACTTTATAGAGTAACAAATAGAAGTGGAGTTGTTCTTGAATTATGTCACTGTATGTGTCCAAATAAACTGGAAATATATTGAATTACAGTGCTCTATGTTTTTGTTTAAGAAATTTCCATAATTGTAAACTTGTGTGGTATTTTGTCTCCAGAATTAATAGTTAGAAAGTTTTTTTTTCTTTTATGTTAAAGAACACCAAGATTTTCCAAGGTTGATGTAAGGAAGTTGATTCAGTTGCTGAATAGAGTAGGTACATTTTATGTGACTTTTTGAGCGTGGGGGGGATATTACTACATTTAATCCCAAATCTAACCCCAGTCCTACTTTTGTTCTGAAAGGCAGTTATGGTGTATTTCTGGCTATTCCACTTAATACAACTATGGGTGTATGGAGTTTACCTTTATAAGCTTCAGTGTGGTTGAAACGGGGCATTCAGACAGGACTTTATTAAAGAATAACAAAATGGAAAGAGCACAAGCTAGACTAGTTGGCTTATGGGGCAGAGCATAATTTTAGCAGAATTGTTTTATGACATACAAAAACTCTTTTCTAGACCCTCATATGATTGTCCTTAAATAACAGATGACATATTCGACTACTGCCCCCTTAGAAACACCATTATGATCATCTAGAACTGTCAAAGTCAACAGGAAGATTCAGAGGAAGAGACAAACTTGCCTCTCTTTCCCTTCTTGCTCAAAGACTTACGTCTTCTTTGAGTGATTGGTTAACAGAACAATCTCTCAGGGAAGCATCATCTTCCCATAGAAGTAATCCCATTAGTTCTTTCCTATATACCTTGCTTGTCTTGGCAGAAAGAGGATGAGTTTCACCTTTGTGAAGGGAAAAGGTTTTGGCCTGAATCAAAGGCTAATTAGCAAAAGATCTTAACAAAATATTTATAGATTTATGCAACGTAGTTATCTCTGATCCGTTCTAGACCATGGAACTCTGTACTCTGTACCAACTCTCCCTTTTCTGAGTCCCTGCCCACTAATGAAGGTGCTTCCTCTACTCTCTGCCCTGTGGAAGATGGTGGTTTTGCTTTTGAGGAGGCTCCCTTCCCTTAGATAAAGATACTGTATATTAATCAGGTATCCACTGCCACTTAAGAAAGATGGAGTCCATTGACTTACAGGTCTGCAAAGGATACTATGTGTCAGTCTCTTTTCTTTTGCTAAAAATACAATATCACAGATGGTACATTATTAAAAAAAAAAAAAAAAAAGGTTATTTTGGCTCATGGTTCTTGTCGATGGTCAAGGGGCCACATCTGAATCCTTCTTGCTAGCAGAATCCAAGGCAGCATAGGGCATCACATGGTGTGAGACAGGGAGTGTATAAGAGACCTAGCCACATTGTCTTTGACAACAGTCTCACCCTCAATATGACCAGCAACCCACTGATAAATTGATACATTAATCATGTTTGTGAGGAAGAGGCCTAATTACTCCTTAAATGTCCCATCTGTTTCATCCTCTTAGTAGCTCAAAATAAAGGTTACATTTCAACACACATTTTGGAAGGAACAAACATATTCAAATCATGGCATCATCTATTTACTTCTTTTAAAACCGGTCTCTTGTGTTGGCTTCATACCAGGCTCAAACTGTAGTGGCACCCCCTCCTCCACAAAAAGTCTTAACTGGGCTTCTCCAGAAATCTTCACCATGGCTGATTTTAGGACTGTCAGCAAAAGAGTCTCTAAAAAAGAGTTCAATGTAGATAAACTTTCTATTTTCATGTTGCCCTGTTTTACTTGGCCACTGGCTGGAAAGAAATCAGCACTGCAAGTGCTGGACACCCCTTATTTGTTTTTCACAAACATGTATCCAGTATAGTAGTTTATAGAAATGTGTAAACAAGGCCTCTGGCCTTGTGCTGGAGCTTCACAGAGATGTCTACATTTCTAAGATAAGAGAAGTTAACAATTGGGCTCCATGTTAACAGCTGACAGTGGGAGGAAAGAAAGGGGAAAAGAAGCTCTCCCCTTCTCAGGGGTTGTCCTTCAAGGGTTAACTTGCCCAGAACAGTGAAAGAAAAAAAAAAAAAACTGCTTTTATGTGAACTTCTACAGACTGTGAACTTCTGAGCCCCTCCCCTTACTTGCTGGGTATAAAATTCTGAAACTACCTGAACTCAGGGTTCAGGGGATTGACTGAGCAAAAGCTGTGCCCTCTGAACCTGGCTGCAGGCAAATAAAACTGTTTCCTGCTATCTTTGGTGCCTTTCCTCATCTGTCCCTACAAAAAAACTTTGGAGCAATCACTGTTGAGGGTTAGTCCCAAAGATGCTGGAGAGGGCCTTAGGACCAGAAGGGGGGTGGGGGAGGGCTCGGATAAGAAATGCTAAGCTGACAACAAAACAAAATAAACAGCTGTCATGTTTATGACTATTCATTCTATAGGCTGTGCATACAACCTGTTACATCTTTCTTGGTAGTGAGGGTTGAAGTCTGTCTCGTTTGGAGTTTACCTAGGGGCAAACACACTTTTCATGAATATATTCTCACATCAAGAATGTGTACTCCTCCTTATAACAAGGCAACATTACTTTGGCACCATTTCATTTGAAATGTTATCTCTGGTATCATCTTATTGAAAATCTTATTGAAAATCTACTTGTTCCATTCTTGACCATAGTCATTTCAAAGAACCTCCACCTGAGCTAAATATGTCTTCTCTGTAGAAAAATGAATGGATGTTTCTTCCATTTTTTTTTTCCTTTTCTGAACCTTGGGTTTCTCTCTTGATGGTGATAGTGGTATACGTATTTTTCAGTTCGCCTTGTTACAGTTACAAATGAGTAATTGGATCTGTGCACTTTTTTTGAGAAAATAAAGGAAATGTGATACCAAGATGTGTGTATTTCAGAAGAGTTTATAGGATGTTACCACAGTGAGTGAGATAAGATATCTCTTCAGAAAGCAAAACCAGAACTCCTTAGAGTAGAATCTAAATATTTGTTTACCCAAAGATTGAGTTTTCTCCCTCACTTTCCCCCAACTTCAACCCTTTAAACTCAGAAATTGATTAGTTATCTAAAATAGCTAGTTTGATAACAGAATAGATGCAAAAATCATGAATGAAAATGGACATAAACTGACTATTTGTGTTGGAGAGATATAGGTATCATTTATTTTGATCATTGAATAATTGTTATATGTAGTAATGTGATTCATTTGATGTTGGGAGGGACATTGAGGGATTAGGTGGCCTACATAAGAGAATAATCATACTATGACCTGAGTCACTGAAGGTGTGGAGCTGATGCTACTTTGTCTGGAGGCATAGGACCCCAGGGAGGGCTTTTATACAGATAATCTGGGGAAAGGGATCTCCAAGAACACTCTCCCATTAAGGTCCAGCATTTAAACATACAAGAGGGAAACTTCCCCTTAACATGTGTTACTGATAATGTAACAGATATACTTCTTGCTTCTTTTGTGACAGCACTAGGGAGCTGTCAATATTGACATGTATTATTTTAATCTATCTTACCTTTTTGTGGCCACTGATTATTTCTTTTGTAAGAATAAATGTCCACTAATTCTAAACACTAGTTTGGAAGAGAAATAGACTAATGTATATAGAAGAACTTACAGAAAGCCAATTAACTGACAACTCTTTTGCTGAAAGCCAGTTTGCCAAATGACTAATTTACCTAAAGCTAATTTGCTAACAAAACAAAACAAAGTCAATTTGCTGAATTCAGATTATTGAGGATTAAAAAAAAAAAATTTGGTTCTACCATTGTTCCCAGTGCCACTACCCTTTGTCTTTGTCCCTGTTAGGGCATTTGCCTCTTGTGGCAAAACAACATAAACTGTGTCCAGGAGTTTGGCTAACAAGCCCTATAGTTTATTTCTTCCATTTTAGAAGAAAGGAAACTGAGGCTTACAAAAATTAATTAACTTACTTATTCAATTAAGTTTCCAAACTGTTATGTACAAAGGCTTCTCTGCGTCCAAAGAATCCACTGCTGTTAACCATTTTGTTATGCAGTAATTAACTATTTGTGATGGGCTTCTTGCTGCACCATACTTAAGAAGCATCGAGGCAAAATCAGTCCTTAACAACTGAAAGCTTTCATTAGAAAAAAAAAAAGAAGGAAATAAAAAATTCAATACCAATGTATTATCTAATATTCTAGGATGAATTGGTATATTTGGGTTGATTAAATATTCTGCTTAAAACTATTACATGTGGGGCTGGTTTGTGGCTCAGTAGTAGAGGACTTGCCTGGCATGTGTAAGGCCCTGTGTTCAAACCTCAGCACCACATAAAATAAGTGAATAAAAATAAACCATAGTAGCTATAATGCAGTTATTAAAAACACTATTACATGTATTAGACATTGATAGAGATACCTAAATATGATAATGTTAAAATACAGTTCTACATCCATATGGGAAAATTAAAAATTTCTTGATTTTTTTTCTTTAATTTTTAAAAATTTGTTCTTTTTAGTTATACGTAACAGTGGAATATATTTTGACATACCATGCATACATGGAGTATAATTTTCCATTCTTATGGTTGTACATAATGTGGAGTAACACTGGTTGTGTACTCATGTATGAACATAGGAAAGCTATGTTTGATTCATTCTTCTGTCTTTCCCATTCCCCCTCTGTTCCCCCCATTCCCCCCATTCCCCCCTATCCATTCTGGTGAACCTCCACTCCTCCCACCCCACCCCCAATCTCCACCTATATGAGTCAGCATCTGCATATCAGAGAGAATATTTGGCCTTTGGTATTTTGGGATTGGCTTATTTCATTTATTATGATAGCCTCCAGTTCCATCCATTTACTGGCAAATGTCATAATTTTATTATTTTTTTTAATGGCTGAGTAACATTGCATTATGTATATATACTACATTTTCTTTATCCATTAATTTGTTGAAGGGCACCTAGTTTGGTTCCATAGTTTAGCTATTTTGAATTGAGCTGCTATAAGCATTGATGTAGCAGTGTTACTGTAGTATGCTGTTTTTAAGTCCTTTGGGTATAAACTGAGGAGTGGGACAACAGGGGCAAATGGTGGTTCCATTCCAAGTTTTCTGAGGTATCCCCATAATGTTTTCCAGAGTGGTTGCCCCAATTGCAGTCTCACCATCAATGTGTGAGTGTACCCTTTTCCCCACATTCCCTCCAACGTTTATAGTTACTTGTATTCTTAATAATTGCTATTTTCACTGAGGTGAGAAAAAGTCTCAGTGTAGTTTTAATTTGCACTTCTTAAACTACTAGGGATGTTGAACATTTTCAAATATATTTGTTACCAATCATATTTCTTCTTCTGTGAAGTGTCTGTTCAGCTCCTTAACCCATTTATTGATTGGGTTGTTTTTTGGTGTTAAGTTTTTTGATATATATATATATATATATATATATATATATATATATATACACACACACACACACACACACACACACACACACACACACACATATCCTGGAGATTAATGCTCCATCTGATGTAAAAGTAGCCAAGATTTTCTCCCTTTATGTAGATTCTATCTTCATGTTATTATTTGTTTCCTTTGCTGTACATAGCATTTTGGTTTGATACAATCCCATTTATTGATTCTTGATTTTATTTCTTGCACTTTAGGAGTCTTTTTAAGAATTCAATTCCTAAGCCAACATAATGGAAATCGGGCCTAATTTTTCTTTTAGCAGGCACAGGATCTCTGGTTTAATTCCTAAGTCCTTGATCCACTTTGAGTTGATTTTTGTACAGGCTGAGAGATAGGGGTCTAATTTAATTTATTTGCATATGGATTTCCGGTTTTCCCAGCATCATTTTTTGAAGAGGCTATCTTTTCTCCAGTTTATGTTCATGGCCCCATTGTCCAGTATGAGATAACTGCATTTATGTGGGTTTGTCTCTGAGTCATCTATTCATCTTCATGTCTGTTTTGGTGCCAATACCATGCCATTTTTGTTACTATAGGTCTGTAGTATAATTTAAGGTCTGGTATTGTGATGTCTCCTGCATCACTTCCTTGCTGAGGATTGCTTTGGTATTCTTGGCCTTTATTTTTCAAATGAATTTCATAACTGCTCTTTCTGTTTCTATGAAGTACATCATTGGAAGTTCAATAGGACTTGCATTAAATCTGTATAGCACTTTTGGTGGTATGCCCATTTTGACAATATTAAATCAGCCTATCCAAGAATATCTTGAAAGATCATTCCATCTTCTTCCATATCTTTCTTTAGTGTTCTCTAGTTTTCGTTGTCTTCCACCTAATTTGTTAGATCATTCCTCAATTTTTCATTTTCTTTGGGGCTATTGGGAAGGGAATACTTTTCCTAATTTCTCTTTTAGTTGATTCATCACTGATGTATAGGAAAGCAATTAATTTATGGATGTTAATTTTATATCCTGAGTTCTTATTTTTTTAATATTTGAATTCTTATTTTCCTGTTTCTATCCCTTTAATTTATTTCTACTGTCTAATTGCTATGACTAGAGTTTCCAGGCCTATGTTGAATAAAATGGTAAAAGAGGGCTTCCCTGTCTTGTTCCAGTTTTTAGAGGGAATGCTTTCAATTTTTCTCCATTTAGAATGCTGTTGACCTTGGGTTTGTCATATATAGATTTTACAATGTTGAGATGTTTTCCTACTACTCTTAGTTTTTCTGGCTGTTTTGAACATGAATGGATGCTGTAGTTTGTCAAATGCTTTTCTGCATCTATTGAGATAATCATGTGGTTCCTGTCTTTATGTCTATTGATGTGATTGATAAATTATATTTATTGATTTCCATTAGTTGAAACAAACTTTTTTTCCCCTGGGATGATCCTCATTTGATCATGGTGCACTAACTTCTTAATATGTTTCTTTAATGTGATTTTCCAGTAATTCATTAGAATTTTTGCATCTATGTTCATCAGGGATATTAGTTCGAAATATTTTTCCTTGATGTATCTTTAACAGGGTGATATTAGATTCACAGAATGAGTTTGGAAGCATTCTTCTCTTTTCTATTTCATAAATAATTTGAAAAGGATTTGTGTTAGTTGTTCTTTGAAGGTCTGGTAGAACTCAGTGAAAATCTTTCTGGTCCTGGGGTTTTCTTTCTTGAGAGGCCTTTGATGGCATCTTCATTTTCATTGCTTTAAATTGATCTATTTAAATTTTCTATGCTCCTGATTCAATTCAGGCAGGTCATATGTCTCTAGAAATTGTTAAAGTCTTCAAGATTTTCTATTTTATAAAAGTATACATTTTCCAAATAGGTTCTATATTTTATCTATATTTCAGTAATATCCCCTGTGCTATTTCCTTTTACATTATAAATTTTAATAATTTGAGTTTTTCTCTTTGTTAGCTTGGTTAAGGGTTTATCAATTTTATTGCTTTTTCAAAGAGCCAACTTTTTGTTTTATCAATTTTTTAATTATTTCTTTTGTTTCAATTTCATTGATTTCAGCTCTGATTTTAATTACTTCCTGTCTTCTACTGCTTTTGGTGTTGATTTGTTTTTTTTCTTTTTCTAGGGCTTCAGTCTCTGGATGTCTTTGCCTATAAGGTAAATCTCTTGAAGACATCATATCATCCGGTCTTGTTTTTCAATCCAATCTGCCAGTGTATGTCTTTTGATTAATGAATTAGGCCATTTACATTCAATATTACTATTGAAATATGATTTTTATTCCCTGTCATTTTGATTTATTTCTTTTTAAAAAATAATTGAATTAGTTTCTCCATTGATTAACTGTTCTTTATTGTAGAAAACACTTTGTTGGTTTTCACTTTTAATTTTTATTTCTTCATGAACTATTTTACTGAGTATGTTTTGTAGTGGAGGCTTTCTAGTTGTGAATTCTTTTAAATTTTGTTTATCATGGAAGGTTATTATTTCATCATAAATCCTGAAGTTAAATTTTGCTGGGTATAGTATTCTTGGCTGGCATGCATTCTCTTTCAGAGCTTGGTATATATTTTTCCAAGACCTCCTAGATTTGAAGGTCTGGTTGAGAGTTCAGCTGAGATCCAGATTGGTTTTCCTCTAATGTTACCTGTTGGTTTTCTCTAGAAGACTTTAAAATTGTCTTTTTTTTCTGTATTTCAGACATTTTCATGATAATGTGATTCACTGTTGGTCTGTTGTAATTTTGTATATATTTGATCCTGTATTTAATTTTATATTTTATTCTTTAGATTTGGGAATTTTTTTTCTTATTAGTTCATTGAAAATATTGTCTATTCCTTTCCTTTGTATCTCTAACCCTTATGTATCTTAATAAGTCTCAAATTTGGTATTTTCAGGTTATCCCATATTTCTTGCAAGTTCTGTTCATGGTTTCTTAACACTTTTTTTTTTCAGAGTTAACTCTATTTTCAAAATTATATATTTTGTCTTTATTGCCTTAAACTGTCATCCAGGTAATCTAGTGTGTTGGCGATGCTTTCAGTTGAATTTTTAATTTTGTTTATTGATTCCTTCATTATGAGGACTTCTGTGTTTTTTTCCCCCAGAATGTCTAACTCTTTATTGAAGTGATATTTTGTGTCCTTTATCTTCTCTTTGATTCCACTCCTTATACAGTCTTTTTCTTCACAGGTTCAGTTTAACTGTGTACATTCTAAACTCCTTCTTTGAGATTTTTTTTTTTCCACTGTGGTGTTGATGGATTCTGTTATTGGAGTATCTTGGTTTGTTTGTGGTGATTTGCTCTCTTGCTTTTCCATGTTGTTTGTGTATCCACCTATATAACATCATGGAACTGAGGCAGTAGAGTTTCTACCTTGTGGAATTAAAGTGTCCCTGAAGGTTTCCAGTACCTCATTGTTTAGGGGGAGACAAATAATAACAACAACCAATACAAACATTATACAGCATTAAACTAAATAGTTCCAACTATAATTTCTACAAGATTAATTATCGCAATAAACAGAAATGTTATGTTCAGTTATTTTCTACAGTATAAACAGCAAGTTTGCAAAAGGGTTTATAATTTTAAGTGGTGGACAGGGAGTAAGCTGAAGTGATATTTGATGTGATGATTATGAGGGAGGAGAGAAAATCAAAGTAAAAAATTAAAGGAAGAGTGAAAGAGAGAACAATAGAGATTTGTTGTTAGTGGAAGAAAAGAGAGAAAGAGAATCAAGGGAAACAGGTAAGAGAAAAATATATATATACAAAGTAAAAATTTTAAAAATTAAAAATAAATTTAAAAGAATACAAAACTAAAATATACTAATCAAATAACATATTAATCAAAAAACTGATTCATGTAAATTAACTGCCTTTAAAAATGCTAGAAATAAGACAAAAAGCAAATATGAGAATGTACAAATGTCAATGAACCATTAAGTTCACAATTAAACAGTGAAAAGGAAAAAAAATGAAGAAAAGAAAAAAAAAACAAACCTCTATAAACAAGTAAAGAATTCTTTCTGTTGGAGTTCAAAATATTCTCAGCTTATCTTCTCAACAGTTTTAGGGGAGGCATCTGGAGCATGATGCTTTACCCTCTGGATTGCTGGAGTGTGAGAGAATTCCTGTAGGCAGAATTCCTGCAGGTGGGGTTTAGGTTTAGGTGGGCTCAGGGCTCTTTGCTGAATGCAGTTGGTTGGGAGATTTTAAATCAATGCATCTCTAGTGCCCAGTGATTGCTGGTCCATGCTAGAAGACTGTACCCCAGGGATCTCCTGTGGGTTCCACTCCTCCGGTGGATGAGCCAATTCTCGGTCCCCTAAATTACCTGTGGACCCCACATTTCTTGGTCTAGGATTCAGTCTCCAAACTAAATCTTTCCAGCCTCTCCCCTTCCAAATTCCCAGTTATATGCCCCTCTCCTAGCAGGTCCTGCAAACAGCCTGGTTGAAAGGGGAGAGGTATGGTTAGTGGGTTTCCATGACCAGTGGTCCCATATGTAAACATCTCTGGTCACTTAAGCACATTCTATATCATGTAGTGTGTGTTTACTGGGTCTGTATTTCAGGCCAAATTTTAGTTTGCCAGGAATCAGCTCTCTCAGTTGCAGGCCCCCTTCACCATAGCTGCAAATGATTACTTTCTTTGTCCTCTGCATGCTACTAGGAGACATGATAGCTTCTTTTCTGCACAAGGATATTGTGCAGTGTACCTTTCAGTTTATTCATGCAACATCCTTGATCTCTAAACTCTGCATACCTGGACATGCCTCAGGCCTCCTAAAAATGTGGGTCCCTTTATTTCCCTTAACTTTGCTCCTGGAGGGACCACTCTGGCTGGTATTTCCAGCCTGGCTGCACCAACAACTGTGCCTCTGGGGATTTCTTCCTTACTTTATAAAAAAATTCAACCTCCTGTGTCTCCAATCTGCCTTGAATGTTCAGTTTTAAATTCCAGTAAAGCCCTCTCCTGTCTTTTTTTGTTCACCCACCTTGCTGAGAAGTTGCCTGTTTGCTTTCTTGTTTTTGCCCTATGTAGCAGCCAGGGAAGTGATCTCCTCTTATCTTCCATCTTGAAAATACCCCACCAAAATTTATTATTTGATTTAGGTTGATATAAAAGATCACTGAACTTGGATTCATTGTTCTGATCAACAGGAGGCTCTATTCTGAGTTTACTTGGCCTCAAGGCCCAACAAGCATTCAAAATACTAAGAGATGAAAGTTATACATTCACTTGATGAATTGTATCAGCTATCAAACAGAATTGACACTAATTTTGAAACTTCTGGCAACTTGGGGTGGAAAGAGAATCTCTCTTTGGATTAATTCAATTTCAGAGTCATCTTGCAACAGTTGAAAGTAGCAGCCATTCTTGCTCACACAGAGTTTAAGTTACCATTAGTGACCTGTAGACAACAGTGAAACTGAGACCACAGTGTGCAGATGCAGTTCTGTACTGAAGCATCTGAAAATGCAGGAAAACTCATGTCAATTTTTTTCACAGTAACTATAGTAGAAATCTACTCAATTCTCAGATTTAATGTATGCAGTCTTTGCAGGATAAGACATTTTCTGGTTTTAGCTTTTAAGGAAAAAGAAAATTTTAGAAACACTTCTGAAATTTAGATGAGAAACAGGACCATTGCACTGTATTTTGCATGACATATCTTGCACTATGTGACTCCTTTGAATGAATGAGAAAATGGAGATCCCTTGAGTAATGTGTTAAATTTGGCCAGGGGAATCTGGGCTGTATTAAGATCCCTTGTTGCCTTGACCATGAGTCTTTGTGCAGTTGTGTTTTCTCTCCTCCATGTAAAATCATAAGTGACAAAACAAAAACACTAAAAGACAATATCCTCCAAGCCAATTTTGTATGTTCATCAAACATTTTTTAATGTAATTTTGTCCTAATTGCTGGCTGCCTATTTTTCTTGTTTCTTCTTATTTATTTTAGAGTAAATAAATTGATTTTAAAGTAAATACATTGATTCAATACATTGTGCTTACCGTATTAATAAATTAATAATACAGAATAGAAGAAGAGGAAAGAAAATTCTCTTGCCAACCCATTTCCATCTTCCAGAAACAGCAGCTGTGGGACTACGCATAGTGGGTTAAAGAACTAGAGAAATTTTAACCACAGAAAATAAATGCGGGAGGTTGAGGGTGACTCAGGCAGTATCTGCTTTCTAAAACTTTATATGCACTTTTTCTTTTTTTCATTGTTTTTTTTTAAATAAACCATAGCAGAATGCATTACAACTTTTTCTTTAATTAGTTATTTGTGCATTAAATATATTCAGAATAGTGGGGTTCCTTTTGACATATTCATACATGCAATAACAATTTGGCCAATTTCATTCCCCAATATGTCCACTTTTCATCCCTCTTCCTTTTCCCTGGTCCATTTTCTTCCTTAAAAGCTCTTCTTAAGTACTTTCAATCTCTCCATTTCCCCACCCTTTGAATTTTTCTCAGTTATTGTCACTTAAAGGCCTCATCTATCTTACTTTTCTTTTCTTTTCCTTTTGCTAGGTGGGAATCCCATATGGTCCTGGTCAAGTCAAGTGAGTATATGGTTATAGTTAATTTTATGTCTTCATTAAATCAAAATCAACCTTAAATTTTGTCATTACATTATAAAATATCATGAAGCAATGGCATCTATTCTTAAAATATCTTGAATCCTCTTCTGGATCTAGAATGACATCTCCTCTTGTCTCTTCCTCTTATAATTAAAATATTAATTTCATTTACCCTAAGCCCAATATTCAAGGGAAATTTCTTATTAAATTTTGTCATGCTTATTTTCCAAATGTAGAGTGATTTTTATGTAATATCCTGTGAATGAATTGGAACAGTGCTTTAGACTTCTTTCTTAGGCTGAAGTGTCTCTTTTTCTACCCTCATAGAGGGTAGAAAGATAAATGCAGCTTATATCTATGTAGGTAACTGATGTGTAGGAGCTTCACTGCATTGTGGTCAACAATGCAGTCAGACTCCTACATCCTGCATGCATTACTGGATGATATTGCCCGTCTCTAAATGCTTTCTGCAGATGTACTCTCTTGTATATTTAATTTCCTCGATTTCGTTTCAGCTTTCTAATGTGTGGCATGTCAGCTTACAATATAGACAATGTTGGATTATTTTAATCAATTTTAAGAAATTTTCATAGAATTATTTTATATAATTAGCTATTAGATGTAAAAAAGCTGCTCTGTGATCAGAGATATTTTTGATAATGTGATGAAACTCTTATTTTACAGACTCTATTTATGATGGTATTTAATACGTTTTACTACCATTAACCAAAGTGTCAGAGTTACAAATTTTGGCAGGAAGCTGAGATAACAGTTCTGTCCAACCCTTAGAGTCTGCCCCTGAATCTGACCACTTCTAGCTTTCCTTTTCTTGCAGCAAATGGAGAAGAGTAGGACCACGGAATCCTGGTGTTCAGAGCTGGCTCTTCCCTTGAGATGGAAAGGACCCTATGAACTGATGGTTTACCTCTCCTCTTTGAGCTATAAAGAAGAAAATGTTGCTATTCAACCTAGTAATTACTGTATGTTATAAGATTAAATGTGAGAGTAACTTAATTATAATTTGCAATATTTAAGCCCCAGGACTTAGATATCTATTTTTTAAAGTCACTTGTTTGTCCCTGTAGGCTTCACTTGTCTCCTCTACACTGTATTTTATGTATTTATGCAGTTTAACTTGTAAAAATGATATGATATGCTAGGTCTTGTGTTGTTCCCTTTTTTATTTTTCTTAACACTGTGTTTTTAAGATCCATGTTCGTTATTTTCATTTCTAGTTCACTGTTTCTAAGCAAAGCATCATATTTTATAATGCATTCACCACATTTTACTGATGTCCCCTTAAGCAACTGTGTGTGAGCATCTCTGGGGATTGCTGGGTCATTGGTTATACCACTCTGGTTTTCACTACGTACTGGCAGATTTGTTCTCCAGAATAACTGTATTAGTTTTATTTTCACATTTTTGGCTTACTCTTGGCATTACCCAATTTCCTTCTTTTTGTGAATCTGATAGATTTTAATTTGCCTTTTTTTAATTATTGGTAAGGTTGAACATCTCTTCAAATACTTGCTAAGTTATTTGTGTCTATCTGTGAACTTCTCTTTCTGTCATTTGTTCATTTGTTTTCTCTCATATTTTTATTCTTTTCCTTGTATTTTTAAAGAGTGCTTTTGAAAGTGTAGATATTAATATCTAATTAATTTTTGTTTTGGAGATATCTTTCACCTACCTAGACTGTCAGGTCATTAGTCATTAGTCTATAGTAACTTTGATGAAAAGACATTCTAAATTTTGGTTTAGTCTTCATCTTACTGTTTTGAAAGTCCTTCTATTTATATTTGAAAGCCCTTCCTCATTCCAATGTTACAAGGATTGTTACCTACAATTGATTTTTATTAGCTTTACATTTCCTGCACTAATTTTTCACATGGAAAATATTTTTTATTGGACTCCAGAGACAACTGTATTCTTTCCTCCAAGTAGGTGTTCCATACACCTCTGTGACATGGTAAACCAACTTCAGCATTTGGGCAGAAAGTATATTCTGGGAACAAGCCAGTGCTTCATGTCAAAGTTGAATTTAGATTGAAAAAAAATGTAAGGGAGAAATTTTAAAATATCTGCACTTTCTCTAAAACCAGGGATGAAAAATTATGAATGCTTATAATTCTTGATCTGATTCTGTGCCAGGAGCCATGAGACAGTAGATGGTAAGTGGTACAAACAGATAGCCCCATAGCAAAGAGGTAAATAGTTGGTTTTGCTTGGATAGTATAAATCACATTATGTTGTAGGAGTTCAGGTCAATTCAATGCCATGTGAATTGCATTTTTTTTATTCAAACATTTTCCATACCTTTCCAGCCAACTTCATCTCATGCCTTTCAAAGAGGAGAACTGAACATTTCAGAGTTTTTACAGCATTAAAGTTGTGGCTTCCTGGAAACTGAGCATATCTTTTTGCTCCTCATTTTGATTTTTTTATGCATTTGTTGTCCTTTTCAGTTCTTAAATTAACCTAATTTATAAACTGGGATCTATTAGTTTCCATTTATTTTCTATTGCCTGAAATTTGTGTCAAAAACTCAACGGATATGGCCTCAAAGGAAACAACCTATTTCCCAATTTTAGATGTTAAATCACTACTAAATTTCTTGGGTCTTAATTTTGTATTTTATTTATCTTTTATCCCATATCTCACCTTGGAAGTGAGGTCTGGATGAGTATTTAATAAGAATATTGGCCTGTGCTAGTAGTGAATAAAAGTGCACTAAATGTATGTATATACAGAAATGCTTCTAGTTGGTTTGACCATTGTCTTCCAGGGAGTTTGATTCTCTCATGCACTTGCTATTCCTGGTACAGCCAGAGCTGAGTGAGCAGAGCCAGCGAACGGAATACGGGTTCTGATAGGGCAACCTGCCGAGACAGCTGTGTGATCACCCCCTTAATCTACAGTCATTTTCCAGCTGTGAGGAAGAAGCACTGTAGCAGCTGCTCAGCACAGAGTGGCTCATGTCCAGACTGGCTCAGGCAGGTGGCCTCTTTACTTGTATTCTCTCTCATTTTTTCCTTTTGTAAGCACAGATGTGTGCTCAGATGTGAGGCAGCTGTTCAAAGGACATCCTGGGATGAAAAGCAACTTTTATGCAGTCATTATGATTGATTCTTCAGATATTATTAACTTAGTAAATATTAATGGCATGACTCAAAAAAAATCCTCCAATACTTATTTGGATAATTTCTCATAAGGATACTGTGAGCGAGACTCTTTTAAAGCTAAATTTTCAGAATATCTTAACTCTTCTTATTTTAAATATACATTTAAAAGTAATTTTCTTTTTGCCAGGGCTGGTCTCATAACTAACTTTTATAATTAAAGGGTATAGAAAGGTCATTCTCTTAATAAATACTTCACCAGCTTGTTATGGAACCTAAAATTTCTCCTGGGGTGGAACTTCTTTTTTTTTTTTTCTGGAATTCTTTCCAACCCAATTCATATATAGAGTTTGTCTTACAAGATAGTCATCTTATTCCAACCCTGCTATGGCAGAGTACCATGCTGTGAACTAAGGATGCAAATGGAAATAGAAAAGGATTCCTGTCCTTGGAGGGTTTACAGTCTGTTTAGAGAGGAAGGACATATGCATTGAAGTTCAAACGACCAGGCAAGGGAGCATCTATGTGGATCATTACGTTTACTTCTATAATTCTCTGCATCTGCCTAAATCATTCCATTTATAGAAGTTGAGTTTCCACAGGCTGAGTCCTAGGGAAGGATTTAGAAATGACAAAACACTAGAAGCTGACCCTGAAGGCAAGTTGGGCTTGGACAGAGACCAAAAAAAAAAAAAAAAAAAAAAAAAAATCTAGATAAGGAACAAAGAAAGAGAGGCACTAAATGAATAATGTGCTCTGGAGTGAGTGGAATGGTCGAGTTTGCTTAAGAGGTCGCTGACAGCCAAAGGATGATATGGAAGACCAGTGCTTGTGGTGCCAGGTCAGGGGAATGGACTTCTCCTGTCATCTGTTTTAGATCTAATGCATGAAAAGCCTGATTTTTAAAATATACACATATATCAAAGAGAATCATTCTGTTTATTATCTGAACTCTGAAAGGAACTAACAAAGTCTGTGTATAGAATACAACTAGTGATCCTCCTAAACAAAACTGTGAACTCATCAGATCTGTTTTTGATTCCCTGTCATCTTCTTTTCCTAGAAATCTGATTTGTTTCTTTAACTTCTTGCTTTCTGCTTTCCTTCCTAATGGAAATGATATGAATGACTTTGGGATTAGCCCACTATCTACCCATCCACAGGGATTTTATCAGGAACCCTTTCCTCTGAGGCTAATCCTGTCACTCACATCCCTGAACCTTCCCAACCAGAAACTCTCCTCCTCCTCTCACCTGGACATGTTCCAGCATGGAGTCCTACTGGATGGACCCCTGGTTATTTTTAAAGTCTCTCCAGTCTCCTCAACCCACTTCAACTACTCTGGGTCAGTTTAGCAATATCAAGTCCACTTTGGTCTTTAACAGCCTCTTCACAGGCCAATTTATTGCTAGGCTTCTGAAGTTTAGCTTTAGTGTGTATTGCCAAATGCCCTGATCTTAAACTTTTTTTATTTTTGTGGTTACAGAGACAATCATCTAAGCTTCAGTAGTCTCCACACCTGGATCTGCCCAGGCCTTCACATTCTCTTGGTTTGTATGGGGCTATCCTCACACATATAGCCAGCAGAGGAATTTTTCATGCATGAAAAATGACAACTTGCTATTTTCTTGTTTTTAAAATTATTCAATGGCTTCTTGTTTCTTTCAGATTTAAGGAGAAAATTCCTCCATACAGCTTTTAGGTCCACTCTGACCTGACCTCTGCTTGTCTCTGTTATCACCTCTGACTACATATTTTTTTGTGTTTTTCACCATTCTCTGGTTTGAAGTGAGGTAAGCAGGGAAGGTTCTGTCTTCTTTAAACATGAGGAAAATAAGCTCAGATTGAGTAAACAACATTCCCCAACATATGGATCAAATGATTTATGTGGCTCAAACTTGGGCCAGGCTCTTCTGATTCCTTTTGAAATTTATTTTTCCATTGCAAATAACATGTGTAATTCTTTGTATAAATGTGCTCATTCTGAGACTTTGCGGGAAACAAGAAGTCTTTGTAAATAATTTCTGGGTTATATATTACTTGATAAGGTTTTCACAAGTTGATTTATGTGCAAACAAAATTAGCTGTTTCTTTAACGTGTAAAAACTAATCTTCTAAATTTTCTATGCTAGTTACCTCAGTCATCAAAATTTTCATATCAAATCTTTACAGATTGGCATATTTTAGGACATATGTTTCCCAAAGAGGTACATTTATAAAGATATAGTTCCAGCAGGATGTGTCCATTTCTGTGTGAGGCCACATTAATCTCTGCATATTTAACCGTTAGCCTAAAACTTGACTAAACTTTAAACAAGTTTCTGACTATGGATCCTGACCTCGCTCTTCTTAGAGCATTTACTTTAAAGACACCTTGCAATTGTAAATTCTTTCTCTGCCCCTTTGAAATGTAAATCTCCCAGAAATATAATCATCAAAAAGATGGGGTCCTTATTTCCCAGTCTCTGTGAGAAGTTAGCAGCCTGGTTTCCATATGAGCCAGTTAGCAAACACAGATGGCCTAATCAGATGGACAAATATCCCCTTTAAAGTCCTCCAATACTTTCCCACCAGATTATTCCAGCGCTGAAAAATGTTCCTATTTTTTTTTCCAATGGAGTTGAATTGCATCTTTCCCCCCATTTCTGTAATATTGAATAAAATCTTCTTTGTTGTTTTGTAACAAATATTTGGTACTATTTTTCTTGCATGGTGCCCTCTTATACAGATATTTATTAAAATATAGAGAAATTTATGTGGGCACAACATTGATACTGATTGTTGTTCTTTTTATTTCATTTACCTAAATGCATTTACTGTAGGATTTGCTATGTGAACACAGAAGAAAAAAATAGTATGATTCTCAGAGATCAGACACTCCTGATTCCTTTCAGGGCTTGTCAATCTGTCTGGATCCTCTCAGATTGTGACATTGCTTATCACTTTGGAAAATGCTCTTTACCTTCAGTGTAGTATGGATTATTTTCTCAGTGGCCTTTTCCTTAGTATATAAGAGCAGACAGCATTGTTTTCCTTGCTGATAGTGCCTAGAGTTATTTTATGACATGGTTTCATTTGTCTCCATGAGAGCAGGATAATATTGAGAAGGATGAATATAAGGAAAGGCCGTCAGCCCATCGAGCTCTTTTCCTTTTAATGCACCCTGGAGAACATTTAATTGCTTCTTGAATGACCCCCAAGGTCTTCCCAGAATGAGCGTGTTGTCTTCTTTGTAGAGGAGACCATCCCCATTTCATTCGAACTCATTGTGACTTAATTATAGGATACATATAATAAATTGGAGGCAATCAGTAATCCTTAATCAAACAGGGTAAATTTGTTTCACATGCAAGACACAATGGACCCTTGTGAAATAGATGGCACACTTTCATTTACTGAACGATACCCAGATTAATTAACTCACCTGATAGCTGTGGTTCCAATTTCCCAACTGCAATGCAAGTGTATCTTATGGTTGCCCTTCTTTCTTCCCTTTCTTATCATTCTATGAAACTGATCTTTAACAGACTTGCAGATTCAATGATTATAATTTCTCTCCATGTATATTATCTTTTCATTACATAAATAAAGTATGTATCTAAGAATAGCAAATGACATTTTTTTTTTAAAATTCTATGTTATATGTGTACACACACATGCTAACACACATTCAGTGGAGAAGATACCAGGATTCCTTTTGACATGGCACTTCTTTAGTTACAGGTCTATTATGGGTCTGAGTTCACTGGGTCTATTTCACAAATTTTATAATAATTTCTTCAAGCCTCCAGCAGTGCCTAATCACTTTCTAGAGCAGAGATTTTAGCTGTTTGGTTTCTGCTGGCTGTTTTCCCTGAAAATTACTGTAAGAGATTTAATTGATTTATATTTCATTTATCTTGCAAAAAGTTGAGGTTTTTATTAAATTTAAGTGTCTGTTTAGTGCCTCTCATTGTGTATCCTGATTACTTTTGGTGACTCAGTGTAACATTTAATAACTATTAGTTTTCTTTTGAAGAGTTCTTAACCAGGAAACAAGAGTTCTTACAGCTACATAGATAATTAACTTGAAGCTTGTCTGTCTCCTGAGAGACATCAAATATGTAAATGAGGAACTTAAGCCTTAACAAGACATGGTAAGGAAATCACTAAAAGTTTTATCACATGAAAGCTAAAATCCGCAGTTAAAAAAATATCAATATGCTTTGAAGAACTAATACATGCCTCTTTCTTCGGATTTGTGAAATTTATGGGCTTTAAATTCTCTTTCAAAGCTGCAGGAGCTAGCCAGATCTGTTAACAAAAAACCTAAAGTAGTTAAAAAAGAAGAAAAAAAAAAGTAAAGGAAAAAACAAGGGCAGGAACCACATTTAAATACTCTGCAATGCCTACCATATTATTGGAGCTCAACAAATATTTAATCAATTTTTTCTTTTCTATTTTACAAATTTTTCTATTCTATTTTATAAATTCTCATTTGCAATACCTAACATTCTTTCAATCTTTTCATCATAATGCTTTTCAGGGCTAACCAATAATTAATATCTTTTGTCTGTTTTTATTATTAAAGACTTAAAGAGAAGAGAGCCATTCATGTTTAATGTTTTAAACTTGATTAACTAAATCCCTTCATTTTTCTGTACAGGTCTGTAGTATATAATGTAACTCCAGCAAGATAGAAAGGAAAAGACCCTTTATGTTTCTTTGCTCTGTTTTTAATCTGAAAATATTTTATCACTATTCAAAGTTTGAGTTACTTGGGAACAAAGTTTTGAGTATAATTGACAGATTATATTTTCTTGAGATATGGTGGAAATAGGTAATGGAATGGGTGAATGTGGAAAACTATTGGTCAATTTCCAAAAAAGATGGTTTCCTTGAAAAAAGATACCTTTTAAAAAAAGTTTTTAAAACGACAAATTATTACAAGCTTTTAAAGACACTTAGATTGATTGTTGTTGTGTTACACACTTTAACAGTTAACTTCCAGTTCTTTCCTCAAGTCTTTATAGGGAGTGCAGATGAAATACTTGCTATTCCAGAGCCCTCATTTGGATAGCCTCAGTCTGGGTACTGACATATCCCTGGCTGAGACTTGGTTGGGAGGTCCTGGGTTGGGGAGGAGGTGGAGATCAGGACCGGATACACTTGATGTTGACACAGGGTAGCTGCTTGGTGGCTTTCCCTCTGTAAGTCAGGGCCCCATCACCCAGCCTAAGGTGGGCTAGGACTGGGATTAGTGTGGAATGTGCATGATTTCCTTAAGGAAATTGCCTGACTCTTGAATAAACACATTAAATACACCTGGTCAGGAATAAAGGGCATTTGTGTGCTTGATCAATTTTCTTCAGCCAGAATTTAGTGAGTGCCTTCCACGTCAACTGTGGAGAATCTGATGAAAGGTAAAACACCCAAGCAAGGAAAGGCGGCATTGAGGAAAAGGCCCTAGCCATGGGTCATCATGGCCCATTCAGTTCCCCTTTGTCCATCACATTAGTTTGTTACATTGTCAGCATATGTTTCCCTACATCCTAATATTTTTCAGTTTTCCAAAGCATAAGATACTGCAAGATTCAAGTCACAGTATTAACATAATTTTTTTGATTTTTATATGTTTTCTTGAAGCTTGTATAAGGGCTTCCTAAGCAGGATGCTCTGAAGAGCTCTGAGTGGCCCAGGGTCATGGATGAGTTATCACTGCGCTGCATGCTCTGTATCACTGTAGGGGGTGGGAGACTGAGACATTCTCAGTCACAAGAAATTTACAGCTTCATGGGGAGATATAGTTCGAATTATGCATATTCACTAGTTGTCTAGCATGGATTTCCTTCCTCTTGACTTCTAACCTCTCCCTGGCATCTTTTGGATCTCTTAAATTTGTAATACAAACAACATCTGTGCTGGTATTGTACTTGCCTGTGGATAAAGCTTTATCTTATTCATGATCTCAATTGATCCTTTCAGTATTTCACTGGCTATGAACTCTTTGGCCTCATTCACAAAAATCAGTTTGTAAACTCATCAGACACAACTTCTGCAAGTTAAGTTGCACCAAGATATACTGAACAAAACAAAACAAAACAAAAAATGCTTTTGTAGAAAAAGAGAGCTCTATTCTGTTGTGAAGCAGTAGTTGCGTGGTAGTTGAATTTTGGCTACATGAGTTGAGCTTAGAAAACTTTGTCCATTTATAAACTGATCTGTAAAATGTTGGATCCATTATCCTTTAATTCTTCCTTCTTTGTTTTTCCCTTTTCAGAGACAAATGCATGATGGATTGGCTTACTCCAGCAGAAGGGGAAAAAAGCAAATGAAGAAAGTAAAAGCATTGTCTCGCTTCCTGTTTAATTCATTACCTAAAACATTCCTTTTAATCATATGAATGTTTTAAATTTTGTTACAAATATTTTCAATTTAAACTAAACAAGGGATAGTTGTAGGGTCAGAAAAAGGAGTTTATCGTTCAACATTTGGTCTTTTAAAAGATAATTCAATTTTGCTTCCCTTCAAAGTAAAGGAAAGATTTCAAATCTTTAAATTATTAGACTACTTGACTTTTGGGAATATAATAAAAGGATTATTTTTAGTTAAATTACTGGAACCATTCTTAATAATTTATGATAGCTACATCATTCATGATTTAAGATTGTGTTAATTAGAAAAAATTTTATTTCATTTTACTTTTCACTATTAACACATACTAATGTTTCAGTTTAGTTTTTGGCACTAATGACATCATAGCCATCTTTTTACATGCCAGATACATAGTTATTATTTATATTTGAACTTATGAGCTTTAGAAAAACCACACTGTATGGATATATAAAACTTAAAGGAAAACATACTTTTTCCTGAAATCCATAGAAATGCATCCATTGTAGGATATTTGGAGGTCTTAGTAATTTTTATTTTATTTGATATGTGGTTATCAAAAATGCAAAGTGCTTTGTGACTATTCAAGGAGATACTTGAGAAAAAAACACGTATTTTGTAAGACATGCATTTTAGAATAATTCTAGGAAAGTTTTAATTTGTTGATACATCCCTGAATTTTTTGTAATTACTAGATATAAGAATAATTACAGCATAAATTTATCTCCTTTTTAAGAAAAGCTATAGTTATCATTGGCTAGCCTCAGTCATATATTTCTTACTCAAGGTAAGATAATTATTTATAAAGGTGCTTGTATTTTGATAGATGGACAAATTAAATAGATTTTCAGACTGCACTTGAAATGAATAAATTCCATTTTGAAAAAGGTAAGTTTAAGTATTCATATGTTTGAAAATTTTTCAGTACAGAGAAAAGTAAAGTGTTAATTTCAATTTTAAAATGGTAAAATATTTTAAGTGCCATAAAATATATTTTGCAAATATTTAGTCATTGTTATAATAACCAAATTAACTGTCAGGGAAAACCTTTGTTCAGGATTTTAAAATTGCTGACAAATAGGAAATTAGTAATCAAGTTTTGAACCTACTTTTTTTTTTTTTTTGAGAACACCAGGAAGCTATATAGATGCATTGCTTTTCCTCCAGGCTGATTTCTCATGGATGCCATCTATGTTTTCTTAACATTGTTATTAGCCAAAGAGTATTTTTAATGCACTATGATTTTGACCAGGGATTTGTTTAATAAGTTATGTTTTGGAAATTGTTTTGTGAGAAAACACACTATCTTTGATTTAATTTTTCCTGACACTGTGCCCACTGCGCGGTATTAAAAAAAAAAAAAAAAGTAATTGTAGTTTTGTCCTTTATAGCACAGGACAAATAAATGTCAAAATCAAATGGTGGTGTCCCCCAAGGGAAAACACACTTCAGTGATGAAATATTCTTCCTCACTTCCCATTGCTATTCCTCTGAACACCCAGGTGAAGCTGCCTCAAGACCTAATCAAATGCTGCTAATTTGCATATAATGAAAATCCTGCCATGAGATTTTAGAACGTAAGGAAGAAAAGCACATAGTCTCTTAAATGGTAAATTATGAAACTCCATGTACATATGCTCCAAATCAACAGTTTATAAACACTCAGAAGAGTTTGACCAAAGCCAGCATAATATGAGCATCTGCTTATGTTGTTGATGTGTTAATTGTCAGTTTTATTCTCTGCTTAATAAAAATTCTTGAAAGTGGCACACTGCTCTTTCCTATGTTCCTTGAAAATGCTGTGATATTGATAAAATGTCAGCCTCCTTCTTGGGAATGACGATAACAATCAACTTTGCAAAGCAATCATTAAGGTAGCTTTAAAAAGATAGCTGTATGAAGAATCAGTTTTTCCTGGGCTCTGTTTGTACTTACATTAGAACCATGTTTTTGTTTTTCCAAAATAAACAATTCACATAATGAATGTAAGGCTTTCTAATCAGAACTATCTCCACTCAAAAACTGAGAAAGAATATATATTTTAAGTCACCTGAATTATTTTTGGAATAAATTCCTTGAGCATTAGAGTAGATGCCTTTTATTTTTATTTTTATTTTTTTTTAATTTTTTATTGTTGGTTGTTCAAAACATTACATATTTCTTGATATATCATATTTCACACTTTGATTCAAGTGGGTTATGAACTCCCATTTTTACCCCATATACAGATTGCAGAATCACATCAGTTAAGATGCCTTTTTAAACAAGTATTTTGCATTTTTTTTTAAATCTAGAGGGTAAAACTGAACCATTTTTTAAAAGTTGCAATTGCCATTTTATTCACAAATACAAGATATAAAAATTTCAGTTTCCTAGTACTAATATTATATATGAAAATTTGACAAATGTCTTCTAGGAATCATAGAAATTATCTAGGCATTTGAATTGCTCTTTTTTGTTTTGTTTTACGAAAAAAGCCTTACTCCATCTCCACTGAAATTGAAATGTTCAACTGGTGAAGGAATATACTTGAATTCTGAGGTAATTTCACGTTGTTTGGAATACTAGAGAGATACTATTTATCATTGCACTTGGTATTGCAACACAGTAAGTATTATTACATTTCATGTAGCTGCGATTAAATATTGTTTTTAAGGACATATTGCAGAGAGTGATTGTTTTCTTGGAGTCCATATGGTCAGAAAGAAGATGATTAGCAAAAACATGAGGGGCTGATATAAGACACAAATTTGCTGCCTATGTTAGAATTAGTGAAACTTCTTAGGGACACTTTGAATTTTTTTTTGTATTGGAGTTTCTGAATGTACAGTTGTTCTCTTCAGTTAATGATACCTATACGGTGGTAGAATAGTCTAATATTTAGAAATGGTTCATTGGACTTTCATGTAACAAAGTGGATGTTTGCAGAATGTTAGTGTTCTGCAGTTCAAAAACATCTTCTGAAAAGAAACAATTTTGTAGAATAAGATCCTGTGTGGATAAAACAAACAAACAAACAAACAAAAAAAAAAACAATTACAACAACAAGAAAGAGTTTGCTCTGTTTTCCAATAGCAAGATAATAAACATTGTTGAATTATTTTTAATTTACTGTAATCATGAGAGAATTCTTTGCTAGTTACAAAACCCAGAATTTATATATGTGGGACATGAAGGTTTCTGCCTTAGAAGTATATGGAGAGAATCAGGAGATAAAGAAGTATAGAATGCCAAGAGACATTAATTCTTAAATGAAAGATTCATAAGAAAAGACATGGCAGGACTTGCAGTCCACCAGAGCAACTGGAATCCCTTGTGGGCAGGGATCATGTCCAATTCATCGTTTTATCCTCAGAAGGTCCACAGGATCTATTAAACAGAGTAGGTCATCCGTCCACAAGGATAAATACATGAAACGAAGTATACATCAACTGATAAGGGTTTCTGATCTTTCTGAGGCTAAGCACCCATTTTTCATTGAAATAATTTATTTGACTACACATAGCATTGGGCACACTTGAAATTGAGGAGTTTTTATGATAATCCTACAGCCATCTCCTGAATGGAAACCTCTCCTCAGAAAATCAGAGGCCTGAATGCATCTATGTTTGAGCTTTAACCTGTTGGCAGGCATGACATTGCAGATGTAGGACTGAAGGGGCATTCTCAAAATTCCCAAGGCTTCTTTTTTTCCAAATGAAAAGATGGAGGACTGCCATTGACCTCAGGCTTGCTTTCTACCAAATGCTTTTATCTAGTGTCTGTAATGGTTTTTCTTCTATAGGCTGCAAATGGGCATCTCTTTTTCTATGCTTCTCTGACATGAAGAAAAAGTTTGGAATTCATAAACATGCTTATAACAGAGACCAAAATTTAGGCAGTGGCATTTACCTACAAGTTAAAAACCAAGAAGAATGAATAATTTTAGACGCATTTTAATGACCAAATGAATATAAATTCTTTTAAATAAATTTGTCATGCTTTCATTCAAATTTCATTTCTACTGTTATTTGGTTGAGATGATTTATTTTAAATATCAGTAATCTGCTTTAAAAAAAAACCTTGTGTTTACTTTTACTAATAGAATTCTGTGGAAAAACCTAGTGAAGTATGCTGACGTGTTGCCTTTGTTATACAAGCACCTCCAGAGGACATTCTGTTGGTGCATAAGTTTCACCATAGTTCAGACTTCTATTTTTACTCTATAGGTTAATAGAAGTGAAAATTTTTGGTGGAATTATCTCAAAATTCATGAAGGAAAATTTTTGGATCCTATCAGTGATTTAAGTTTTGTCCTTTTCATGAAATGACTTGAACTTTTTAGAATTACTTAAACGTTCCCTGGGCTGGGATTGTGGCTCAGCAGTGGAGCGCTTGCCTAGCACATGGGAGGCACTGGGTTCTATCCTCAGCACCACATAAAAATGAAGAAATAAAATAAAGTATTGAATCCAACAACAAATTAAAAAAAATTAAAGATTTTATAATTTTAAAAAGCATGGTTTTACAGTCACTTCTGAGCAAACTCTCTCTTTGGTGTTTTCCTAAATATGTAGTACCCACAGGGGTGCACCTAACATTGCTACAAACAAACCGGGAAAGCAGAACTTCAAACATGCAAGACTTTGTTGTTGTTCAAGTCTCATAATATAGGCTTCTAAATTAATGTTTTCCATCAATATGTAGTTTGATGATTTCATCAACTGATGAATCAACTCTCAGCTCTTTAAATTGTTTAAACCCTGTTTCTTAATCTTCTTTAATGCTGTATTTTTTCCCAGAGAAATATTTATATCTCACAATATTTATGCCAAATTTAATTCCAACCAAATTTTGTTTACACGCCAATTTCTTTTATTTCATCTAACCCTTGAGACACTTTTATGTACAATAAAACCTAAAGAAAATGTAGGTTTAAATAGGTCCACGAATATTTTTTCCATCATCTTTAGAGATAAGAATTTATTTTAAAGGGGAAAAAAAATGAAGGGCCTTATGTTAGTCATTACATTTTTTTCTATTTGTATTGTTTAAAAAATGTATGTGATCACAAAAAAAGGCCTTCAATTAAAAAAAATCAATTTTATTATTCCAATGGCATTTTGAATATACTTATATATTTGAATATGTATATGTATACATAGTTATTTGAGTATGTATATTTAAATTTTGTATATACAAACTTATTTTATTATGCTATCAGTGGTTCATATGAGAGGCCTTTGCTAAGTGAATCCCTTGCAATCATTTCACAGTTTTTTCTACTCTAAGAAGATTATGACCCATAAAATATAAAGAAGACATCATAGCAGTCAACATCAGTCAAATCACCACATCCTTCCTTGGTCAAAAGGATAGACTAGTAGGCTTGTGTTTCAGGGGAACAAATCGTACACCAAAAAGAAAAGAAAAAAAAAATAAATTAAAAGCAGCATACTAGAAAGAATCTGGCTATAATAAAGGAAGATGGCTGCCAGAATTCCTTGACATTATGAAAGATAATTTTTATAATCTTTCGTGGCTTGTTTTTTCCTCCCTGGGGAATAACCTTATTAATTCTTTGAAGCAGACCAGCCCAATTCTGGTATTCAGAATGCAAAAGCATTTATAGCACTTTATTTTCGATTTCAGTCCTCATTTAAGAGGAGATCTAAGTTTTCTTTATTTAGTGACAGTTATGGCAAAGGCCACTTCTGAGTTTTAAGTGACTTCTTTTTCTGGGGTTATCACTCTGGCTGGGACAGACTCAAGTAGATACTGCTTAGGGGAACAAATAAAGAAGTCGGGTGACAATTGATTTTTGCCATGTGCACTGGCAATGCAGGAAAATGACCTTTTAATTCACTCATTATGTATTTCCTGTACTGCCTGCACCAAGTATTATGTTAGCTCATGGAGAAGTTAAAAAAGTGCCATCTGCCCCAAGGAACACCACCAAGGCTGTGGAGGTAGAGACAAGCAATTGCATTCACATGGAAAATTTTAACAAAGATACACATGGCATTTGGTGGGAAAATAAAAGGAAACCTTCAACTTATTCCATCTTGGTATAATAATGAAGAGCAAAAATTAAAGATGAAGAAATAATTTGTGCCATTCAGGTCTCTTTCCAGGAAGGGGTTCTTGGCTCATTTGTAGAGGTTTTTGAATTGAAATTTGAATTTAACTGCTAAGGACACAACATTCCAAAGCATTCCTGAATTACATCAGGGACTCCTTTGGGCTAAAGCTTTCTTTATTACCACAGACTGGGAAAAATAGTAATAAACAATACCTTTGATATAAACATTTACATCCAGATTTCTAAAAGACTTTTAAAATGTTATTTTAGGAAAACAACCTTGAAAAGGACAAAGAATTGGTAAAGATGTTTCCTCAAAAGATATATATATATATATATATATATATATATATATATATATATATATATGGCAAAGAAGCAGATGGAAAAACGTGCCCATTTGATTCAAATGTATGATATGTCAAGATCATTGTACTGTCATGTGTAACTAATTAAAAAAAGTGGCCATAAAATGTAAAGAGATATAACAATGTCAAATAAACCCGCAATGGTATACCATTATATGCCTACTAAAATGTCAAAAAGGAAAAAGACTGGCCACACCAAGTGTTGGTGAGGACGTAGAGGAGCTCAATTTCTCTCTCGTTTCAAGGGAGGGGACCAGGGGGCACAAAATGTGGAGTGGCTTAACCCTTTGGAAAATAACTTGGTATCTTCTTTAAAAGTTAGCCATACATTGGGGTTGAGGATGTGGCTCAAGCTGTAGCGCGCTTACCTGGCATGCGAGCGGCCCAGATTCGATCCTCAGCACCACATACGAACAAAGATGTTGTGTCCGCCGAAAACTAAAAAATAAATATTAAAAAAATTCTCTCTCTCTCTCTCTTTAGAAAAAAAAAAAGTTAGCCATACATTTAGTGTACAATCCAGCTATTACATGCTTAATCAATTACTCGATGGAAATGAAAACACTTGTTGTACAAAGATTTATGCACAAATGCTCACTGCAGCTTTATTTAGCAACTCCATAGTGGGAAAACCCCAAATGTTCATCTGTAGTTGAGTGGGTTAGCAAACTGTGCTATGTCCATGCAATGGAATCCTATACATGGAAAAAAGTAATAAACTATTGATATGAGCTACACCATTAGTGCATCTCAAAATCATTATATGTGGTGAAAGAGGCCAGCCCAAAGATCCTACATAATATATGATTTCATTTATATAAAGTTCCAGGACATACAAACTAACATATAGGTTCAGAAAACTGATATCTGTGCAAAGCATTGTACTTATGCCATCTAAGAAATGTGTTTGTAAAATATTTTTGCTACATTTTGACACCTGGGACAGGGTAGATTCTGAAGGGAGGATGGGGAGAGGAGAATTGTAAGGGATATGAGGAAAATTTCATTGTCTTGATTTTGATGATAGTTTTACCTATCTATATTTGTGTCCAAACTTATCAAATTGTGCCCCTTAGAAATATGCAGTGTATTGTACGTCAATTGAAATTCACTGAATCCATTTTTTTTTTTTAATCTTACAAAATTCAGTGTAATATTTTCGTTACATTGATTGATAGTGTATGAAAATCACAAATATATGAAAAGAATTTTGCAGGAAAAAATGAATATGTTCTTCTTCTCTGATCCTCTGTTTTTAGTCCAATTTGTCAATAGCATCGTATCATTGGTGAAAATTGTCAGATTTAGTGAAATGCATGAGGGCAAATCATAGATTAATATATTTCTTAAGGAGAGCCTCTATGGTCTTTGGCTGCCTGGGAAATCCATTTTTATGGAAGCTTTCACTGCATGCAATACATCAGAGATTAGAAGCCTTAGCTACCTTTTATTTAAAACATGTTTGCTTAAATTACAACAAGTTATTTTACGGCTAGACATATGAATGCCACGTGCTAAGTAAATTGTACATTATGTAGAAAGAATGTTTAAAAATACCCTGAAGTTGTAGAAATATGAGATGCACATAGAGAATGATAATTTAAGCAGTTTCAGTCATCTCACTGATGTTAAACTGAGCTTTCTGTAGTTCTCGCAGCAGAAGAGACATATGTCTTGAATGTATTTTAAATATACGCCAAAGCTAACCCTTTTAAGGGCATCATTGAATTGATAATTTCAAACAGTTTGTCAAACTTAGATATGTTCCAGAGAGGGAAGGGAAATCTTGAATGCATCATTTAGTATATTTTATAATGTCATTTTTTGAGGATTCATGTTTACTTTGACTGCCTGTCCCACTGTACCAAAACTATGAATAAATAAAGAAGAACACTTGGTTTCTGTGTCCTTTCACTACATAGCGTAGAACGAGTGTTAAAGCTAATATAGTTGGATGCAAGTCATATCCTCCGGTCACCACTTTGTTAATTTGATAATTGCTAAATACTGATCTTAATGAAGTTAACGTGCCTGTTATCTATAACCATAAAACATTCCTGATTTAAAACAGTTCCACTGTAAATCAAGGAAAAATTGTATGGTCACACATATTAACATGTAAGGTGGTGAACAAATTTTGTTGAATTACATGATGCTGTCAGCTCTTTGCAGAAAACTCTAATTTTTTTTATAAAAGGTCTTGATTTCCCAGCTCTTTACTTGAACAAGAAGATTTAATTTATCTGTTATTTTATGAAGCATTTTTATGTGTAGAAAAAGTGCTACTTGTTTGCACATGCTGGTTATGTGGCATTCTTACATGATTTCATGCTTTGCTGATGGAAAATTAGACCCTTGTGTATTATAAAAGAATAGAAGATAGCTATAGAATCAGGATGCAATTGCCTCAGGACATTCTGTTGACAGCTAGAAATATATACAGACAAAGCAATGTCACTGGATGCTAATGTGAACTATCCCCACTGATGAGTACTGTAAATCCCTCTAAAAGGAAAAGCCAAAACCCTCTTATTGGATTGGGGCTTTTACCTTTAAATTTTGAGTATGGAGGTAATTTCTACATTTTTGTACAATGAAACCATAATGAATATTTTATAATTACATTATGCCCATGAATTCATAAACAGAGTCCCAGGGACTGATATATCCAGATAAAGCTACATATAGAAACGAGACCATTCATTTCTGTTATTTATGTATTAGACTAATAATGTGGTGTCTCTCATGAATACCAAAGATGAATCACACATTTATTGAATTCGTTTGTACCACACAAGTCCCAACATAATAATTTCCTTGTCTGTTAGAAATGTTCAGTTTTCTGCAGTGTGAAATTGAATGAGAGGTATACTGTAATTTAACTAACAATAACATGTACCAGTAATCATATCCCTAATATGACCTTATAAGAAACTCTAGCAAGGGTTGTCAAACAGTCTTAAAAGATGCAATGTGGCTGTTGGTCTTTTTAACCCTCTAAGTCATCTTTAATAACCATCACAAATCCTCCACAGAGCAGGTCTCAGTGCAGAGGTGAGGCTCTGAGGCCAGCAGGCCAAATTATGAAAGGATTACCTTGCTTCATTCCAATGTGAAACTCTTTACCTTACATTTCAGAAAGCATCTTTTTGCTTATCAATAGATGGTGGGGATAAATTGAGGTTGACTGCTTTTGTCCTACTTCGAGGCCTGTGACACTTAATAACTTGTGGCTGAACTATTGAAGTAAGGCGAAATGCACAGTAGTCAAGTGCATAGGTCTTTGGTGATGTGAGCATTCTTGGTGGGTTTGGCACCTGGAGCTATTTTCCATTACAATGCAGCTGTAAGATGAGTGGAAACATTTTCTTTAACCAAACAACCATGCAGGCAGGCTGTGTGTAGTGTTCCTTGAAAAGAGTCTGGAAAAAAAAAAAAAAAAACAAGGCCCTTCCTGGTTTCTTTTAATTGTCACACTCTGAAATGAACTGTAAGTGAAACCTGGTAAGTAGAAATGTCAGGACTATTTGGTTTTCCTGCAGCAACTGCTTCTTGGTAGTCAGTATCAAAATGCAGTATTCTGCCCAGTTTAAGAATCGACTGAAAAGAATAGAGAACAGTCCTTGAAAATCATGGCAATTATTCACAGCAAAGAAAGATGCTGGCCTAGAAATCCTGATGCCAGTGAATAGTTTTGGAATTTTTGTTTGGGGTATGGGTAAAACAGGTGAGCCAGGAGTAGCCCTTCATAAGAAAAATCCTTTGTTGCTGTCCTGGGCTGACCCCCACTTTATAAGCCTGTCATTGACACCCGCAGGAGCACAAACTGAGCAAAACGAACAATGAACCACAAAACCTCCTGGGATAGAAGATCAGAGACCCCAGGGAGCATTATTCCCCATTTTAAATCAAATGATATACTAAAATAGAATAAGGCCTAAATGTACAAAGCAAGCTCAGTGTGACACACCAGTGTATGGAGAAGTAAATAAGGTTTACATGAATTTGCTTCTATTTCAAATAAATAGCCTTTTCCAGGTCAATTCAACAAACAATCTACAGTGCTAAAATGGGGGAACAATTGTACTAGCAAGTAAATGACTTAATACACAAGGATGCTGGAAGAAATCAGGCTAATTAACAGTCAGGTAGAATGATTCTACCTGTACAAATTTCTCAAGACAGAAGTAATGTATTTGCTAACAAAAATGAAGGGAAAATGAAAGAAGATTATCCCCAAGGTTCAGCAGTATTATTGTTTTTAACTGGAAGGACAGATAAGCAAGCCCAGCTGAAGACTTAACTCAAGACTTCTTCAAGCTGAGCCTCTTTTCCATGATGACTGTCACGACCATCCAGGTCTTCTCACCTCACAGAAGTATCATCACAATTATTATTCCCAAATGTTATCCTGCTTTTACTTGAGCTCCCCAACCCTCATCCTAATTTGTTGTATTATTCCCACTGAATTTTCTTAAAATAGCATGTTATTATGTCAACCTTGTTAAAAGCATTCCCATTACCTTCAGGCTAAAATAAAATCACCTACTCTAGAGGTTCAAAACCCTCCACAATCAAGCACAATGTTCCCATTAAAAACTCTTTTCTTTCTTATACTGCTTTGCTCACTGGAGCTCAAAGCATTATTCTTGCTTTCAAGCTTTTGATTAAGCCATACTGTCTTCAAATTGCCTTCTGTCTTCCTTGCCTTAAACAAACTATACTCCATTTATTCAACAAAATATATTTAGTACCTGCTGAGTGTTAGGCTGTGCTAGGCAATGAGTGTAGAGCAAGATGGTCCCTCCCTCAAAGAGTTTGTCTCTCCTAGTGAATAACTTAGGAGGACAGTAGATGTACTACTACAAATTTAATAAGAGATATGATAAATACTGTGAAAGAAATAAAGGAGTGATGTTATGGTGAGTGGTTGGGTTGCAGAGATTGGGTAATCAAGGAGGACCTCATTGAGAAAGTGTCATTTGAATTGAAGACGGATTGCAAGAAGAGCCAACCACTCAGGGACCGCAGTTTTTCAAGAGTAACAAATATAAATGCCCTTAGGCAGGAAACAATCTGGCATTTTCATGGAAAGAAGAGAAGGCAATGAAACCAAGGAGGAATGAGTTGAACTATGGAGAACTCTTGGTTTTCTGTATCAAGCATCAGAAACTAACCCTGACTCTATATGTTCTGTCATGTGACTAATTAACTCATATTTTGTTATCTTTTTAACTATCAACTAGATTTGGGGTTTATTAAATGTAAAAAATAAAGTTGTATCATGAACAACAGTGCAGTCTCACAGGATCTTCAATTGTGTTATGCACAGAATAGGTTTATAAAAATAGTAAGCAGGTTAACTCTCCCCAAATTGACATACAGGTTTAAATGAAATTCATATCAAAATTCAAGCAAGTTTTTTTTAATAGATATAAAATGATTATTATGAAGTTTATGTGGAAGAGCAAAATAAATAGAATAGCTAAAATAAAAAGAGAGCAAGAGGAATTAATTTCAAGATTTATATATCTATGTAATCAAAATGCTATGACATTGGCATAAGAATGGATATGTGTGTCTATTGAACAAAACACAGAATCCAGGAGAGCCCCACACAAGTTTGGACAATACACTTTTTTGACAGAGGTAAAAAAGAAATGAAATGTATGACGGTGGTCTTTTCAAGGAATGGTGCTAGAACAATTAGACATACTAGGGTGAAAATAAGTAAATAATCTGCAATCTAACCCTAATATCTTATGTAAAAATAAGGACTTCAAAGTGGATGCATAGAACCACACAACTTTTAGGAGAAAATAGAAAATAGTCTTTGGATCTAGGACTAAGCAAAACTTTAAAAGCCCATAAAATGAAAGTTTGATATGTTGCACTTTATCCAAACCTAAAACCTTTGCTCTAAAGAATTTTTTTAAAAAAAGATTTTAAATTTGTTTTTATACATAAAAACAAAATACATAGTCGAATGCATTTTGACATATTATACTTACATGGAGTATAACTCCCTATCCTTGTGGTTGTACATGATGTGGAGTTACACTGATCGTGTATTCATATATAAACATAGGAAAATTATGTCTGACTCATTCTACTATCTTTCCTATTCCCTAACCCCCTCCTTTCCCTTCATTCCCCTTTGTCTAATCCAATGTACTTCTAGTCTTCCCTCACTCACATTACTGTGTGTTAGGATCTGAATATCAGAGAGAACATTTGGCCTTTATTTTGGGGGGATTGGCTTATTTTACCTACCATGATAGTCTTTAGTTCTACCCACTTACTAGCAAATACAATGATTTCATTCTTCTTTATTCTAAGTAATATTGCCATATATATACATGAGATATATATATCTCATGTTTTCTTTATCCATTTATCTGTTGAAGAGCATCTAGGTTGTTTCCATAGCTTAGCAGTTGTGAGTTGAGCTGCTGTAAACATCCATGTGGCCACATCACTAAAGTATGCTGATTTAAAGTCCTTTGGTACATAGAGAAGAGTGGGAAAACTGGGTCAAATGGTGGTTCCATTCTAGGTTTTCTGAGGAATCTCCATACTGCTTTCCAGAGTGGTTGCACCAATTTGCAGCCCCACCAGCAATGTATGAATGTACCTTTTCCCTCACATCCTCAGCAACATTTATTGTTACTTGTATTATTTTTATGTTTTTCTGGTATAGGGGATTGAACTAAGGGACTCTTGACCACTGAGCCAAATCCCCAGCCCTATTTTTTTTTTTATAGATTTTTAGAGATAGTGTCTGAGTTACTTGGCACTTCACTGTTGCTGAGACTGGTTTTGAACTTGTGATCCTCCTATCTCAGCCTCTCAAGCTGTTGGGCTTACAGGCATGGGCCACCATGCCCATTTACTTGTATTCTTTGATAATTGCCATTGTCACTGGGGTGAGATGAAGTTTCAGTGTAGTTTTAATTTGCATTTCTCTAATTGCTAGAGATGCTGAACATTTTTTCATCTATTTGTTAAATACTTGTCATTCTTCTGTGAAGTATCTGTTCAGTTCCTTCACCCTTTTATTAATTAGGTTATTTGTTTTTTGTTGTTAAGTTTTTTGAGTTCTTTATATGTCCTAGAGATTAATACTCTACCTGAGGTGCAGGTGGCATAGATTTTCTCCCATCTGTAGTCTTCTTTCTTCACATTCTTGGTTGTTTCCTTTGATGTGAAGAAATTTTTTAAAAGGCATGTGATAAAAACCATCAAATGCATGAATGCCACAGTTTCAGGAGTAAGGGTATAAAATAAGGATGAAGTATGTTAAACATGTCTTAATTGATGTATTCACAATGTCTGTTTTATCTGTTTATACTGAGGAAGTAATAACAGGCTTGCAATTTGCCCTCAGTGTTCAGCTAATTACTATTTGTCTTTGACTTAGAAGATGGAGGAGTGGTAGCTTCTGTGATTCTGTACAGCAAGTGTAGACTAGAATAGTTCTCTTGTACACCATTGTCATTCTTATTGAAGAAATTCTAGCATTACTGTACACAGTAATTCAAAGCCACAATTCAAATGGTGAACTCTTTAGTGAGAAGGCCTATCTTTCTCTAAGCAAGGAAATGAATTTTTAACTTAACTAGACTAGCCAGATAATATTGAATTTGGTCTTGGGTCTAGAAATTATTTAATATGGCATTGTTAACCATATATATAGAGCTTGTAGTATCTTAGAAAATGTGACTACTTCAAAATTCTTGGCCACCATTTTCTCATTCTATGGTCAATTCTTTTCAACTTATACAGGATCTTACAAGATTGTCACAAATTAATGAATAAAAATGTTTAAAATTTATCATAGTCAATAAGTTTTTGCAGGGTAAATATTAGGCATAGGTATGTTTGCAAGACTATCCAACACTTACATTAAATCTATGGGATACCAAAATGAGAAATACCTTAACAAATAGAAAATGTGACAGGTGCTATAACTAGCAAAACTATGTTAATGAAATACTAGTGGGTATTATTTAAGTTAAAAGAATTCCCATTAGTATTCTAGAGAGAGGAGGCTCCAAATAATAGAAAAAAATGACAGGAAAAATATGTGGATAAATAAATTTTAATGACATAAAACAAAAATAATAATGTTTTAATTGAATGAAGAATTAAAACTCAAAACAAACATCTAGAAGCCAGGAACGGGTCAAGAGAAATTTTCTAACACTTTTATTTGTTTGGGAAGAGATGGAAAAAATGATTCATTTTAGCTCTTGATAATTAAAGAATACATATAAAAACCTCCTGGGTAAATAGGGAATGATAAAAGTATATGTAGTTAGCAAACTAATAGAAGACACAATTAAAACAATAAAAAAAATCAAATTGTCAGTTAAAGAGAAAAAAAGAGGAGGAGAGAGAATAAAGAGAAAATGAAAATCATACAAATATAGATTTATATAAAATATAAATAATGGCATTAAATATAATATGGCTAACTGGTTCAATGAAGAGACCAACAGATTAAGTTAAAATTCAAAACAAAACAAATACAAATACAGATGAGTTATAAGAGATGCCCTTAAAATGACACATAAATGTTGAAATTAAAATTATGGAAAACATGTCATGTAAGCAAAATTAGAAGGAAGCTCATGTCTCTCTTATCAGACAGACTTTTAAGAATGTCATGACATATGATTTGCCCAGACTGAGTCAGGAGGATACTCACAACTTAAACAGACCAATAACAATAGATGAAATAGAAGAAGCAATCAAAAGACTTCCAACTAAGAAAATCCCAGGACCGGATGGGTATACAGCGGAGTTTTACAAAACCTTTAAGGAAGAATTAATACCAATACTTTTCAAGTTATTTCAGGAAATAGAAAAAGAAGGAGCTCTGCCAAATTCATTCTATGAGGCCAACATCACCCTGATTCCGAAACCAGACAAAGACACCTCAAAGAAAGAAAACTACAGACCAATATCTCTGATGAACCTAGATGCAAAAATCCTCAATAAAATTCTGGCGAATCGGATACAAAGGCACATCAAAAAAATTGTGCACCATGATCAAGTAGGATTCATCCCTGGGATGCAAGGATGGTTCAATATACGGAAATCAATAAATGTTATTCACCACATCAATAGACTTAAAAATAAGAACCATATGATCATCTCAATAGACGCAGAAAAAGCATTCGACAAAGTACAGCATCCCTTTATGTTCAAAACATTAGAAAAACTAGGGATAACAGGAACTTACCTCGACCTTGTAAAAGCTATCTATGCTAAGCCTCAGGCTAGCATCATTCTGAATGGAGAAAAATTGAAGGCATTCCCCCTAAAATCTGGAACAAGACAGGGATGCCCTCTATCACCACTTCTATTCAATATAGTTCTCGAAACACTGGCCAGAGCAATTAGACAGACGAAAGAAATTAAAGGAATAAAAATAGGAAAGGAAGAACTTAAATTATCACTATTTGCAGATGACATGATTCTATACCTAGAAGACCCAAAAGGGTCTACAAAAAAACTACTAGAACTAATAAATGAATTCAGCAAAGTGGCAGGATATAAAATAAACACGCATAAATCAAAGGCATTTCTGTATATCAGCGACAAAACCTCTGAAACGGAAATGAGGAAAAACACTCCATTCACAATATCCTCAAAAAAAATAAAATACTTGGGAATCAACCTAACAAAAGAGGTGAAAGATTTATACAATGAAAACTACAAAACCCTAAAGAGAGAGATAGAAGAAGATCTTAGAAGGTGGAAAAATGTACCCTGTTCATGGATAGGCAGAACTAACATCATCAAAATGGCGATATTACCAAAAGTTCTCTATAGGTTTAATGCAATGCCAATCAAAATCCCAACGGCATTTCTTGTAGAAATAGAGAAAGCAATCATGAAATTCATATGGAAAAATAAAAGACCCAGAATAGCAAAAGCAATTCTAAGCAGGAAGTGCGAATCAGGCGGTATAGCGATACCAGACTTAAAACTATACTACAGAGCAATAGTAACAAAAACAGCATGGTACTGGTACCAAAACAGGAGGGTGGACCAATGGTACAGAATAGAGGACACAGAGACTAATCCACAAAGCTACAACTATCTTATATTTGATAAAGGAGCTAAAAGCATGCAATGGAGGGAGGATAGCATCTTCAACAAATGGTGCTGGGAAAACTGGAAATCCATATGCAACAAAATGAAAATGAATCCCCTCCTCTCGCCATGCACAAAAGTTAACTCAAAATGGATCAAGGACCTAGATATCAAATCAGAGACTCTGCGTCTGATAGAAGAAAAAGTTGGCTCGGATCTACATATTGTAGGGTCGGGCTCCAAATTCCTTAATAGGACACCCATAGCACAAAAGTTGATAACAAGAATCAACAAATGGGACTTACTTAAACTGAAAAGTTTTCTCTCAGCAAGAGAAACAATAAAAGAGGTAAATAGGGAGCCTACATCATGGGAACAAATTTTTACTCCTCACACTTCAGATAGAGCCCTAATATCCAGAGTATACAAAGAACTCAAAAAATTAAACAATAAGAAAACAAATAACCCAATCAACAAATGGGCCAAAGACCTGAACAGACACTTCTCAGAGGAGGACATACAATCAATCAACAAGTACATTAAAAAATGCTCACCATCTCTAGCAGTCAGAGAAATGCAAATCAAAACCACCCTAAGATACCATCTCACTCCAGTAAGATTGGCAGCCATTATGAAGTCAAACAACAACAAGTGCTGGAGAGGATGTGGGGAAAATGGTACTCTTGTACATTGCTGGTGGGACTGCAAACTGGTGCGGCCAATCTGGAAAGCAGTATGGAGATTCCTGGGAAAGCTGGGAATGGAACCACCATTTGACCCAGCTATTGCCCTTCTTGGACTATTCCCTGAAGACCTTAAAAGAGCGTACTACAGGGATACTGCTACATCGATGTTCATAGCAGCACAATTCACAATTGCTAGACTGTGGAACCAACCCAGATGCCCTTCAATAGATGAATGGATAAAAAAAATGTGGCATTTATACACCATGGAGTACTACGCAGCACTAAAAAATGACAAAATCATAGAATTTGCAGGGAAATGGATGGCACTAGAGCAGATCATGCTTAGTGAAGCTAGCCAATCCCTAAAAAACAAATACCAAATGTCTTCTTTGATATAATGAGAGCAACTAAGAACAGAGCACGGAGGAAGAGCAGGAAGAAAAGATTAACATTAAACAGATACATGAGGTGGGAGGGAAAGGGAGAGAAAGGGAAATTGCATGGTAATGGAGGGAGACCCTCATTGTTATACAAAATTACATATAAGAGGTTGTGAGGGGAATGGGAAAATAAACAAGGAGAGAAATGAATTACAGTGGATGGGGTAGTGAGAGAAGATGGGAGGGGAGGGAGGGGGGGATAGTAGAGGATAGGAAAGGTAGCAGAATACAACAGTTACTAATAGAGCATTATGTAAAAATGTGGATGTGTAACCGACATGATTCTGCAATCTGTATTTGGGGTAAAATTGGGAGTTCATAACCAACTTGAATCTATTGTATGAAATATGATATGTCAATAGCTTTATAATGTTTTGAACAACCAATAAAAAAATAAATTAAAAAAAAAGAATGTCATGAGATTAATATAGCAACAATGAGAAAAGTTTAATAAACCATGAAAATTAATAATTATGAATTTATATATATGAATAACATACTTATTTTTTTATATAAACCAATATTTGAGAGAACTAGAAGAAAAATTGACAAACCGATAGTCATAAAGCAAGATTTTCACATACAAACCGAATAACAGATAGAATATGTGGATCCAAAGAAAACAAACAAAATCAAAAGGAGTATGGATAAGGAAGATTAAATAACACGATTTAAAAATAAAATAAAAATGACACCTAAATGACACAGAATATTGTAACAACTGCTGAATATACATTTTTGTAATGCCCATGTAACACTTTTTGAAATTAATTATATGCTAGGCCATAAAGCAGGGTTCAACATACTTCAAAGTATTAATATTATAAATAAATTTTGGGACTACAGTGGAACTAAAGTAGAAATTGATAATAAGATAAGATAAATATAAACACCAATCATTAAAAAATGTGTCTAAACACCCAAAGGTTCAATGAAGAAATTAGACAAGTTAATGGAAATGAAAATGATCCCTACAAAAATTTGTAGTACACATGAAACTATTCTAACAAAAAATTGTAGCCTTAAATACATACAAGAAAAAAATGAAAAGACAAAAAATTAAATATCCAAGAATTTACTTCAAGAAATTAGAAATTAATTTAATTAAATCTAAAAAAACATAATTAATTAATAGGGACAAAAATTCAATAGTTTCAACTAAATCATTGACTATTATTTACATATATAGGCAGAATTTATTTTATTAATGAGATGAAGAACAAAATGATTGTATTAATATATACTGAAGAAGAATTTGATAAAAATGTAATATTTATTTAATCGATAAAAAATCACCATAAAGCAAAGTAGGAACAAAGAAAGAAATATACATTATTCCAACCTTTCATTGAGATTCATATTAGGGCTCCCTCTTTTGATTATCTTGGTAAATGCTCTAAATATATTCAAAAAGTAAAATAATGTTCTGATGTTGGGTATAGTAGCAGATACATGTCAACTAAGTCAATTTTATTGATAGTGTTTAAATCATGTATATACTTACTGATTTTTTAAATCTACTTGCTCTGACAATTACTGAGAGAGGGTGTTGAAATCGCTTCTCAGTTGTTTTGCTTCATATATTTCATAACCATGTTACTGGAGACATACAAATAAAGAATTTCTATTTTCTTGATACATAGGTCTCATTATCATTGTAAAATATCCCTAGGAATTTTTAAATTATTTTCAGATGTTAATATAAACTACTTCCGCTTTATTAGTAGTATCTGATGGCTTTCCCTGTTACCTTCTTCGCTTTTACCTGTTTTATATTTCTAGTGGGTTTCTTGTAAAAATCACACAATAAGCTTCTTAATATATATTTAATCCTATAATCTCTGCCTTTCAGACAAGGCATTTGAGCTATTTGCATTTAATATAATCAGATATCTAGTTTCAATCTCCTTTTTTTTTTTCTAATTTGTCCTATTTTTTCCATGTCCCCCTATTTTCTGGATTAAGTGAAAATTTTTAAATCACTGTTAATTTTTCTAAAAAAAAAACAAAAACAAAAACAAAAAAACCCTCATTATCTGACCTTAACGTTTGTGATATATTTTCATTGTATTTAGAATTCTAGGTCAATAGCTTTATTCTTTGGAATTTTGAAGATGTTCTTCTCTTGTATTATGTGTTGTAGGCTTTTATCAAGAAGTCTACTGTAACTTATCTGTATGTAATGTGTATCTTCTGCCTAATTTAAAGTTTTTCTCTCCTGTTTTTATAACACTTTGATTTTAATAATGCTTGATGTGATTTTCTTTGTCCTTATTCTGCTTGAGCTTCATAAACTTTTTAGACCTATGTGTTTAATATTTGAATCAAATCTGAAAAAATTCATCTATTACTCTATCAAACATTTATTCTGCTCCCATGCCCTCACCCCAACATTCCTGGGAGTCACAACACATGTTGGTTAGACTACTTAGTTTTATCTCACGGATCACTAAATCTTTGTACATTTATTCAGCTTATATTCTCTTTCTCTGTTTTTAATTTCTTATTATGTCTTTAGGATCATTTGTCATTATTTCTGCAGTGTCCATTCTGTTCTTAATAGCATCCAATAAAATTTTCATTTAAGATGTTGTATTTTTCTTTCCTAGAATATCCATTTGCTTCTTTCTTATATTCTGCATTTCCTTTTCTCACTGTTTTCATGTTTGCCTTAATACTGGGCTACATTTTTCACAGATATTTGGATGTCCTCTTCTAATCCCATCATATAAGTCATCTCTGCATCTGTTTCTAGTGATTTATTTCACTCCTTATTTGGGCAATATTTTCTTCCTTACATGTAGTATAATTCTTAACTGGACACTATATGTTTTGAATTTTATTATGGACAGTGAAGTGACTGACTTCATTATATTGCTTTAAAGTGTAAGGTCTTTGTGCAGAGTGGACATTTTGCAGACTAATTTAATTGTTTCCAAATTTGTTCTTGAGACTTCTGAGGACAGATGAACAGTGATCCTTTCTCTAATGCCCTGCTTCTCTAACACCCTGAAATTTCTCTTTGGTTTGTTGGAATTCAAATGATTCCCTTGCATAATCTTGGGGGATTGTTTGCTTCTAGCTTCCCAGTAATTTTTCTTTCCTCACATTTTATACTTTGCTCAGCCTTAGTAAATTTCACCCAATGCATGTATAAATTTATGGTCAGACAAAGACCCAAGGGGAGCTACTTGCAGGGGATCCATTTTCAGATTCCTGGAAATCTTTCTCTGCATCTCTCTATCTTTCATGGTATTCTGTTCCATTGCTCTCCATTAGAGTTGCCTTACCCTATTCTGAGAGCCAGTCTTTGTCTTCTCTTTTCAGAGAGACAACAAAAGTTTGATTGGTTTTCCCTCCCCTGCCATGGGATTTGAAAATTGCCCACAGCTAGAAAACTGGAATGATCACAGAGCTCATTTCTTTTATGTACTTTCCCAGTAATCTTAGTCCTCCAACACTTCCTTGTCTGAAACGGTTGTTTGATCTATTTTTCCAGTGTTCTAAATTTGAAAATTATTTCTATTATGAGGAGATGGCAGAATTCTGTTACTTTCTCAGGGCTATGAGGGCTATGAGCAGAAATGCGAACAACATTTTAAAGTTTATTTTTATGTGATCAAATTTCCATGCAAATGGATCAAACCAATTTATTTTACCCTTAGAATGATTACTTTCTTTACTAGAATAGTTCTCTGAATTTTCATTCATGGACTTTTATCTTAATAGCACACTTTTTACATAAAAACACGTACATATGTGATATATATGTGTCTTCTTGTTACTTGTGTCTCATGAATAAGTGCTGAGTATATGCTAGTGGGAATTGGCATCAAAGCTTATATGGTTGTGTCTGTAAAAATTTTAAGTGTGGTTTTCTATGATCTCAGGAAAAAATGGTAGAATAATATATTCTGTTTTGGAATCCTGAAGCATTTTATTGCTGTGGATCAACACAGAATGAGGCAAGCATTATTACAGATTTACAAACTATGATATTTGCTTTGGTAGTTGAAATGTATAGTGCATTTATGTTCTATGTTTAAGATACATAAAATATATTCAAATCATTAATATTGTTATAAGATATGCAAAAATAAATTTTAATTTAAAAGCTATAAAAATGAACAAGACACTAGAAAATAGAAAAAGAAACGCAAGAAAAAATATTATCTATCCTTAATACTGGTAATTCTTAATTCTTTAGTTATGCTAATGATAACTACCGCCAAAATTTAGAGCATTGTCTCATGCATTTTTCCTATATACTTGCAATCAAACTTTAAGAATAGTTTTATATTTTACTTTTTCACTTAAATGTTGTAGTTTCAAATTTTTATAACTGTCTTTTAGAATAACAATATATTTTATGTAAATATATTTTGTTAGGTCATTAACCATTTATACTATTTACAAAGGTTTCTCATATAAATACTATTATTTTATTTTTTGTAATCAAAATGATAGTATTTATATTTCTAGTATAAATACTATAATTTTATTTATATTTATATACTTATTTATATTTTTAGTACAAATACTCTCATTTTTATTTATATTTATATATTTATTTATATTTCTAATATAAATACTATTATTTTTATTATCTTTGTGAATCAAAACTTCATTGATTCTTAGCTGTGGTTTTATAACATTTCTATAGGAAGAATAATTAGATGTTTAAAAAGCATAAACTTCTAAAAATACATTTTTCACCAATGCCATTTTTTCCTTAATGTGATGCAACAACATATACTTCTAAGATAGTTTATTAGATTACTTGTTTCTTTGCATTTGAATTAGCCTGCACTCTTACCATTTAAAACAAGCTAAAATTGCATTCTTCACCCAAGTTTGGTATATTTCAACTCATATTCATATTCGGAATCCCTGAGAATTAGAGATTATTCTGACTCATGATCAATAATCCTGAAACAGGTTGGGATCTTCCAGTCTTCAGTACATTTGATGTAGGTCCCTCGGAACCTGCTTTGTTCAGAGGTCTCTGAATGTGTATTCTGTCTCAAGTCTTTAGTGTGGGTGAGGGGACATAATAACCTATTATCATAAATTAGTCCTCTGTGTTTCCAGATTTAGAGTTGTTTCAATTAGACAAGCAAATAGTTCCTAGTGGGCTGCCTATTCATTTGAGTCTGAGAAATTTAGTGGTCAATTTGCCAGCACCAAAGATTCTTGTAAGTTTAATTACTTACAAGTTTAATTATTATAAAAACTATATTTTATGTTATGGAGATGGATGGAATCCTACAAAGAACTTCACTTTTCTTAAAAGTTATCTACTGACTCAAACATCAAGCAAAGAGTACATGGAGATAGCTCACAGACAAGAATAAAAGGTGTTTTAGTTAGTTTTTTCACAGCTGTGGCCAAAAGACCTGACAAGAACAACATACAAGAGGAAAAGTTTGCTTGGGGGCTCAGTGTCAGAAGTCTCAGTCTGTAGATGGCTGGCTCCATTGCTCTAGGGCTGAGAGGAGGCAGGACATCATAGCAGAAGGGTATATGGAAAAAGAGTATGAAGCTGGAAAGCAGCTCAGGCATGACAATCAGGAAGGAGAGACAGAGAGAGAGAGTGAGAGAGAGAGAGCGCACTTCACTAACCAAGAACAAAATATATACCATAAAGGCAGCCAGCCCCATTAACCCACATCCTCCAGTCATACCACCCCTGCATATAATTACCACCTAGTTAATCCCTATCAGGGAGTTAATGTATTGATTAGGTTAAAGTTCTCTTAACCCAATCATTTCATCTCTAAACACCCTTCTAAACTTCCATCACGCATGAATTTTGGGAAACACCTAATATTTAAAACATAACATTTGACTCCTGGCCCCCCAAAACTTCTACCCACCTCACAATGCAAGATACATTTAAGTCATTTTCAAGGGTCCCAATAGTCTCAATAGTTTCAGGATTGCCCCCAAATCAATGTCTAAAGTCTCCTCTGAGACTCAAGAAAAATTCCCAGCATGAACAGCTACAAAAAAAAAAAAAAAAAAAATACAAGTATGCAATATGTAAACATGCAGGGTAAACATTTACATTCCAAATGGAAGAAATAGGGTATAGAAAGAAGGGATGGGACAAAATCAAGACCAAAATCCAACTAAGTGAACAAGTCCTACAGCTCCAAGTCCAGTACATAGAGCACATAGTATGGTGATGTTCTCGCCAAAGGCCTTGTGAAGCTTCACACTTATGGCCTTGCTGTTTGTAGTCCACATGGCCTTTCTCTGGACTTGTCTCTGCTTGATTCCTGCAGCTTTCTTTGGCACACATCCTAAGCAACTGGAAATTCTTAATGTTGGGGGTCTCCAAAGCAGCTTTGTCTTCCTTCTCATACCTTCATGCACCATCCTCTCAGGGGAAGCCTGCAGGGACTTTGACTCTGCTGTACTGTGCCTGGCCTCCCTGGTCTGCCTCTGAAATCTTGGTGGAAGCTTCCATGACCCCTAAGTCCAGCATCCTAAATTTCTGCCAAACCAGCACCATGTTGTTGATGCCAAGGTCTGCCACCATCTTGAGCAGTTTATGGTCCCTTACCCCTAGGGACCATGGCAACAACATCCTAGAAGTGTCTGGGCAGCTGAATATGTGAAACAACTTCCCAAGTCCCTGTTTGCAAGCATAGCGCTCCATTGCTTGCTGCTTAAAGGAACTTTTAGTTTGATCCCCTTGAGTCTGAGTTGGGTGTGGTCTTGCCAATTCCTGAGATGCCATCTATCCATCTTTACTATTAGTTCTAATTATTTAGTGGTTCTTTAGTGACTGTGATGTCTTTAATAACCACATCTCCTTAGCCCCAGTTTTACTTGCAGTTTTCTGTCCAGACCACATATTTTTCAATTTTTTCTTGTTTGCTTTCTACTCCTGATTATTACAATAAACTTGTCTCAAAGTCTCCAGCAATACCTATGCCACCCCCTGAAGGTTGTGCTACCTTGAAATTCCTCTGCCAGATTAGTCTGTCATCTTTAAACTGAGCCTCACACAGAGTCTCAGGAAATGGGTAAAATTTAGACAACTTCTTAACACGAATGCAACACTAATGGCCTTTAGTTCAATTTCCAATGGAGTTCTCAGTTTCCTCTGAAACTTCATAAATACAGTTTTTACTGTCCAAAATTCTATCAGAATTCTGGTCTTTTGGGCTCCCACCTGAATCACCCATTAAGTTCTGCTCACAACAATCTAACATTTTTCTAGCTTGCATCTCTAAATTTTTCAAAAATTTCCTCACAAATTCCAAAAAACTCCAAAATCTTCTAAGCTTCATGGTTAGGTTAGTCAAAGCAGCAACACTGCTTCTCAGAATCAATTTCTGTTTTAGTCACCTTTTTTTTTTCTGCTATGACCAAAAGACCTGTCAAAAGCAACAAAAAAGAGGAAGCATTTATTTTGGGGCTCATGGTTTCAGAGGTCTCAGTCTGTAGGTGGCTGGCTTCATGTTCAGAGCATCATGGCAGAAAGGAGCAAAGCAGCTCAGGACATGGCAATCAAGAGGAGGGAGGGGAAGAGAGAGAGAAAAAGGTGAGGAGAGAGAGAGAAAGAGAGCTAGCAAGTGCAAGGGGTGGGGGTATATTATGCACTCCACTCACCAAGAGCAAAATATATACCCCAAAGACAGCTCCCAATGACCCATGTCCCCTAGCCACACCCTATCTGCCTACAGTTACCAGCTAGTTAATCGCTGTCAGGGAACTAAAGCACTGCTTAGTTTAAGGCTCATAGAACCAAATCATTTCATCTCTAAACTTCCTTGCATTGTCTCATACATGAATGTTGTGGGTACATCTCATAATCTAGGCTATAACAAAAGGTTGACTTCCTCTGATTTCTACTTTAAGAGAATTTCTAACTTTTAAGTTTAGAGAAATATCCACTGAAAAGCAAATTATTTCCCACAACGTGATTTGAGCTGTTAATGTCCCTCTAAACAAGTAGAGCAATTCTTTTCCATTCTTATTATGAAGTAGATTACAGAGGGGAAAAGGGTATATTGTCAGGGAGGGGAGAGTATTTGTGTCTGTTTTTGTGATGCATGTCTTCTAATTTTTTCTTTCCTCATGAAATGGTGCAAGATCTTCAATTCAGAGTTATAATAATAGGGAAGTTCATGAAATTGGAAAGGGGGTCTCTGGAAACAGGGGAAAAAGCAACTTTTGAATTGGTATGGGAAGCCAGGATCCCAGAAACAATAGCAGCAGCAAAACTAATGTGAAATGAAGAACCTACCAAAGGAGAAGGTGGGTAGAGGGTCCAAATCCAGGACCACTTAACTAGAGACACAAATGGAGATTTTATCTTGTAGTTATCTGTTATGATATTTTATTATGAACACATGAGAATGATGAGCTCTCCTCTCCAACATAAAAATTAGTTTCATTTGATTTTAAGTGTCCTTTATTCATGAATAGCAACTGTTCTGGCTATGTATTTCTACCTCTTCAGAACTAGTATTTGAGGGAGGGACATTGAAGAAGCATTCAATTTTTATTCCATGTGATTAAGGGTCTTTATTTATTTTCTATTAATGAAGGGATATTTTATGCAAGAGCGGATGGGATGCTCAGGGGAGAACTAACAACCTTTTGTGAAATTTGATCCATGCCTTGAAATCAGGCCAAAGGAAGCACTGCACATTGTCTACACCAAGGTGCTCAAAATGTATAGGACATTAGAACAGTAAAGAGATCACAGTGATAACTAATGACCTTCATCATTTACACAGAAGCACAAATGACCAATATGGATCTCCTTTCTCAAAAAAAGGGCAGATAATGTTTGTCCCTGTGTTAGTCAACTTTTTCTTACTACGATACCAATACCTGACAAGGACAATTTAGAGGAAGAAAACTTTCTTTTGGCTCAAGGTTCCAGAGGTTCAGTCCATGGTGTTGTACTCTATTGGTCTGGGCCAAAGGTAAGGCAGAACATCATGGAGGAGGGGCACGGTAGAAAAGAACTGTTCCACTAATGGTGACCAGGAAGCAGCTATTATGACTGAAAAAGTGTCATAAGGAAGATGAATCTTTCCACCACATGCTCCAGTGATCTAACTCCTCCAGACAAATACCACCTGCCCACAGTTAGTATCTAGTTAGTCTATTCAAACTAGGATGGACTGATTAGGTCACAGCTCAAGTAATCTAATCATTTCACATCTGAATATTCCTGAATTAACACAAGAGTTTTAGGGGACACCTCATATCCAAACCATAACAGATTTTATAAATTTGCGAGATCAAATAAGACCCTTGGCTGTAATTTGAATGAGAACAATGGGAGTTGGTGTCTGATATAGCACCTTAAATTGAGTCAACACCTGAATTTGGATGGGGAGCAAAGTGGAAAAAAATAAAAATTACAAATGCCTTACTACTCAAAGCTTGGCTTATCAACTGGTTAATGATGTATTTTCATATAATCAAGTCTGTAAACTTTTCTGAGTCTATCATTTTGGGAAAAAAAATGTTACTTTGAAGCAAATTGTTTTCTATTTTTTTTTTCCAATAGTTGTTTCCGGGAATTAGATTTTTGTAACCATGGTACACTTTCCTCCTAAGGTGAATCATTTGAACACGCAACTACACAAGGGGTTCTGCCTTAGAGTCATGAGTTCTGATTGGTGTTGGCAGCTGTGTATTTTAAGGGAGCAGATCAATACCTATAGACTAACTGGCTTAGCTGAAATTACTGTTAACTGCCAACTTTGTCTTCTTTAAAAAAAAAAAAAAAGGATTTTCTTCCCAACAAAGACTCTTTATAAAAGTAATAAGGTAATGGCATGAAGTGTGCTTACCATGCTGTAATCACACCCCGGGGGGAATGAGAGGTGCGCCACTGCACCTTTTGCTTTGTAATGACCCAGGGGTGTGATTATCGTATGACAACCACACTCCCTGTCATGCCTTATTGCTTATATATTCCACATGTCATAATGAATCCTGAAGCACTTTCTAGGTCTCATAGCAAAGGCAATGACTTTGAAGTACAGGAAGTTGCCAGATTTTCTAGGTACACATAGATTAACACTGTATACATTCGGGGCAATCATGAATGACTATTTTTAAGTGCCAACCAAGACACAGTTATTGGGGAATTTTTTTCTTGGTTAAAAATCTTTCTTTGGCTAACTTTTAACTTTTTTAATCCTCTGTTCTAATTTTGATGACTGTTAAATTATTCTGTTTCTGTACAGTACATTATACTCCTCCAAAACCATCTGGGAAATAACATCGATGACATAATTATCTTGCAGTTATCTGATGTGATGTTTTACTACAAAAATTGGAGAATGATGAGTTCTCCAACACAAAAATTAGTTTCATTTTATTTTAAATGCCCATTATTTATGAATACTGACCATTGTGGCTACAGATTTCTACATCTTCAGGTGTAATATTTGAGGGAGGGACATTGAGAAAACATTCAAATTTATTCCATGTGAATTAGGGTCTTAGTATTTTTTTTTTTCCTCAGATGTTAGAGTTGCTACATTAGCTCCAGTTATAGTGTTGATTTTATGTTATCTGGATGTAGCAATTTAGCTTTGAGATTCTTCATTGCAACCGTTAATATATTCAAATTAAAATGTGTAGGGTTAATAGTAGACCTATAGGGAAGGAGAGAGATCAAGAATAAGAGATTTCTGAATCTAGCATGAAGTTTTAATATAATAAGACAACAAGGCAATAAACTAAGCAGTTATTTTTGATGCAACTTGCATGATTATCATACCACAGAATGAATCTGCACCTCAGGGAGAGGTTTCTAAGTAATTTTGCAACCTTCAAAATGTACAGAGCAGACAACACTTAAGTCCTACTGGCTCTTGCAGAGAAAAATCTGCAGTGCTCTCTTTATCCTGTCATTGTAACCCAGGTGATGAAGATGGTGGCCTTTCACGCTGATGAGTTGATTCAATGTCAGTGTCAACCTCAGGATCAACCATGTTAACCTTAGGTCATTTCAAGGAAAACTGTGTGCCAAAAGTGACGATTATTTAGCTGCCTACTGCATAAGTGGAGATTCTTCTGATTACCATAAAGGTCAAATATGCACACTCTGACTGGTGGTAATGAGTAGTTTTAAAGATGTTTTAGCCTTTTCTTAATCTTGCAATGTCACCAAGGCTTCTATTGTTATGCACCAAGGAATGTGCTTCTAATTGTACCATTTGCCCTTATTGTAGCTTGTACATAGAGCCAGTAGTGTGATGTTACTTATGTAACCACCCACCACATGTCCTAATAATTATTAGCTTTCAATAAAATGTATAATAAGGTAACTAGAGTCTGGAAAAACCCAAGGTTCTTAAAAGTTGAAAGCAATATTTAAGAAGCTTGTGTATCAAGTTCTGATAAGAGTGGAGAACAAAATAGGGTATAAAAATAGTTTTTAAGGTATGATTTTTTTTTTTTAATTAAGAGGTACCTTAGGAGACTCCAAATACTAGACATGTGTGTATGTGTGAATGCAGAAGTATTTGTACATATATATTCCCATATATGTAAAATGTACTTGTATATGTGTTTATGTTGTGTTTACATTTTTTATTATTTAAAATTCACCTTAGAAAGAAGCCTTCATCAATTGATTCATTCAAAGATTAATATTAGTAATAAATTTTCTTATGAACAAAGAAATCAACAGAAATTGCACATAGAAATTTATCTAGAAGAGACTTGATAGCAGCATTTAACATTCATGAGAAATATGCAGTGTGGTGCCACATTTAAAAGATTCTAGAAATTGATTCTTTAGGTATTTTCAAAGAACCCAATTTTAAAATTGACAAGTTCAAAGAGTTAAAAATGTCATTATACACACAAAAAGTGAAATAAATATGCAAAATACTACTTAAAATATAAACCCCAACCCAAATCTGGTGCTTCTCAATAAATTAAATAAGAGTGAAACAATTCCAATTTTTTCTTTGTATTTCAATGACTGCTTGGATTTTAATAAGGACACTGACTAACCTTCTTGATATTCTCTATTTTAATAGCTGTCAAACCTTTCAGAATTCACTGTAGGTGAGTAAATACAATAGAAAAACTAAAAGTAGCTGGAGAAAATACAAATTGGATTGCAAGATAAGTTAGATTGAAAACATAAAAATGTAGGTTAGTGTTTGAAGTTTTCATGTTTTTAGTTATATCAAAATTTTAAAGATGATGAAAATGTGTCAATATAAGTATATAAGAAAAACTGATTCCATATAAGCATGAGGTATAAAAGTAGATTTACTTTGGACTTTTAGACTTATTTCCCTAAATTATGAAAAGTTGTTATGCTGACACTAGTGTTAGAGTGACTCCAATGCAAGGTAGTAAAATTTAAACTTTGGTACAATTTGGAAAAGTTTAAGCCTTTTAATACTATTTGACCTTGTTGAAATCCTTTAAAAATAAACAGAATTATTTTATTATGAAAATGGGTAGTACATACGTTCATAAATTAATGATTATAAATTGAATGTATCAAGTACTTAAAATATAGTAAATGTTAATCCTCTCATAATTCTTGCTGTATCTAATGCATGAATCTATGACTTCCTTTGGATATATATCTAAGTGTGTGTGTGTGTGTGTGTGTGTGTGTGTGTGTGAGAGAGAGAGAGAGAGAGAGAGAGAGAGAGAGAGAGAGAGAGAGAGAGAATCTACATGATACCAAAAGTCTAGGTTAAAAGTGAGCATATTTGTTCTATACATTATTACTAAAACCACCTAGGACCAAGTTTACATTTGTGCCCAAGATATGTTCATAAATCTTATTTGCACTTACAGGAATTCCAGTCACACTTGAAATCTAAATTTCCTGATTTCCCGAAGGAAATAGCAAATGGTAAAAGTCAGGGTTTTATTTTAGAAAATTATATTGTTTTATAATTCTTCAAAATATTTTTTTAAAATTTGGGGATGGAGAAAAAACAAAAAAAAATAGAAAATATAATGAGATTTTAATTATGAATTAGATGATTTTTTCTTCTTTTAGTAATTAGTTTAGAAATTATGAGGCAGTACATGTAGGCTTACTAAATCTAGGAATGTAGCTGTCTTCAAATTGCCTGTTATTCCTCTCAAATGAGCAGATAAGGTGTATCATAGTTGGTATCAGAACTCTTTCTAGGGTATTTATTGAAGAATGTTGATTCCTGTACCTTTTTATGTTTTAACTTTATAATTGTCTACTTGAAATCCTTTTCCTAAGCTTTACTCTATAATTCATTGATGTCATTGTGTGTCTGTGTGTGTCCATGTGATTTTAAAAAACCAAAGAATATAAATTAATAAGACCTATAGACAAATGTAATAGAAGTTTTTAAATATAAAATGGAGTAAGTTTTAACTAGCTTTCATACATTAGAAAATATGTACATTTTTTTACACTTTCCCCTTTGTTTTCCAAAGGCTGTGTTTTTGTTGTACAAGGTTAAATTTCACATATAGAGTATGTCTTTATCTTGGTAGTATACTGAAGTTTCTTGTCCTAAACCATAGGAATGATTGTTAAATGTTCAGAAATTTTGGAAGTCAATTTCTTAAATATGTCATTGTTAAAAATTAACATGAACTCATGATTAAGTAAACTAAAACCAAGAGTAACAGATACTCAAAAGTGATCACATTCTAATTACCTTACTATATGTTACTATTATCTGTACTTTTGAGGTGATTGACCTCTCTTGTATCTGTATGGTGGAAGTATTTTATCATAATGTACTACTGCATCTTTCTGTTCTGGTTTCAGTGAACTTATTTTATAGTCTGAAATCAGTAATGGTAGAGTACTCAGCTGTTGAAAATTGGTAATCTTGTTTAATTGTTTTGTGACTTGTCCAGATTTTAGAAGATGCTGTAGAAAAATTTAATAATGCATATAAAATTTAAGAGATTTCAAATCTGTGACTGTTGCATTGTGAATAGCCCCCAAATTTAAAGAGTTGTTATTCTAGTATTCAAAAAACCATTATTCAATAGTTGTTTGCATTATTGATGAATGGATGGAGTTCTGAATTTATGGATAAATACATGTTCACCTTTGCCTCATTTACTAATGTAAATGAAACCATCAACCAGCATTCAAGTTGGAGCTAAACGCATTCAACTGCAATCATGGGTTGACGGAACATAATAGTTTGGAAAATCAAAAACATTCTCTGAACATCAATTGGCTGCACTTATTTTACACACACAAAAAAAGAATATTTTTATTTGTCAATTATGTTCTATACATCCTTTTATCAGTAAAATGACAAACAAGTATCTACACATACTTTTATTTTCCTGAAAGACATATGTAAGAGAGATACAGAGAAATACTAACTTAGCAATAAAGTTGCTAAGTTAGTATTCTGTTTTAGAGGATCACCAATTATTAGAAAGTTCTCATATGTAATAGAAATCAACATGTACGTTAAAAAATTTAGTTGATTGAAATACTTGATCTTTGGGACTTCCATTAAATAAGTCATGTTTAAATTGTAGCCGTTAAACTCTTTTTCTCTGAGGTTCCTACAACTTTCTCCTCTGGGACAAAAAGGTTTAATTCCTTCAGAATAGTTCTAATTCCTCTTTCTCTAGAAAAAAATAATCCTAATTTGTTTTTCATATAGACCTGATTTAATTTTTAAGCTGTTCTTATTGTAAAAAACTCTTTTGCATGTATTTCATTTATTGACAATATGGTTATGTTTTAAAGTAAAAAAAATAAATATAATGTTTTGATGAGTGAGGATTTAGTTTTTTCTAGGTCATTATATTTCTATTCATCCCATATTTTATTGATTAAATTGATAAGAATTCGGCCCAGTTATACTTTATTTAGTTAATAGCTTCAGGCTTTTGAATATACCAACTGTCATCAAGGCATAAGATATCTATCTAGATTTTAATATTTAATGTTTTATCTACACATTTTGAAGTTGATATTTTAAACTTTGTGAAAGAAACCACGTATTAATCCTCTTACTTCCAATAGATCTTCTGTATTGTTATGCTTCAGGAGTAGTATTTGCAAAGTACTTTGAAATTATTACAACTTCTTTCGCTCTATCACCTATACCCTTTTGCAGTTTCTGAGGAAACTACATGCAATAAAAAAATGACAATCATTGCTATGCTCTATTGAAAGGCAGTTGTATACAGCCTAGGCTATTGAACTACACAGGGCTATCTCCTCCTCTACAGACCTGCAGATTAAACTTGGGCTCTGCACTCTCATGTTTGCCTGCCTGCATGGAGAAAGGAGAGTGATGACAGTGTTTGGTCTGACTTACATTTCCAGGTGACTACTTGGAGGAAAAAAGGAGCTACCTGGCTCATCTGTACCTACTCTTTTCTTCCATGTAGGGCAGCATCTGTGAGGTGGGCACAGTTGAAGTGTTAACTTAATCAGTTCAAATGAAACAAATGAAGAAGACATCATGTTTGAATAGCACAACCCCCATTCCAGCCTTAAATATAATATAATTATATATAAATCTGAATTATTATACACACACACAGCATTTCAGGGTTGTAAAAATTCAAACAATATTAAGAAGTGTACAGAAGGAAATGAAGATTGCTTGAATTCCTACTCAAATCAGATGCTGCCATTAATGGTTTGGTAATGACAATTCTCAAACATTTCTTTCATATATACACAGTCATTACCCCAAATGGGAATACCTCATGCATTTGCTTTTATTCTTGAGTCTCTTTTAAAAGAAGAAGGTATGGCTTGTTTTTTTTTTTTTTTTTCTTTTTAACTTGCCTTTCTCTCAATTTCTTCACTCTCTCATCTTTCCTTTCAGTCCTGCACATTCTTCATCTTTTTCCCCATGGTCATAAAATCCCATATAAATATTTGTATATGTATGGTCCTTCTATCTTCGAAGGAAATTGAACAATATCATGTATTTTCAGTACCTGAGTTCTGAGCAAATTGTGAAAACAAAAGAAGCAGCCGAAGGAGGGGGTGTAATGTAATTTTAAACAAGGTTACGTTGGAGGATATGAAAGCCACAGGTTCTGCTTCCTAAGTGTCAGGGTCATGCTAATTTAACCACCCCCAGTTACTGCCTGGGCTTAGCTGGGGCAAGTCCCCACTTTAGGTAACTGTGGAGGAGGCAATGGCTTGTTCTGAAAGACTTAATGCACAGAAGACTAGCGCTCCATGTGGGCAGGGTCACTGCATGAGGAAAGGGGCAAGAAGGGTGAGCACTGACTTCCAGGGGCCACAGCTGTCCCTGAAGTTTCAGAGCAGAACAACTTTCCTCAAAGTTCCTCACATCCCAGATAAACAAAAGGGACATGTGAATCAAACATGTCCAGTTTATACTTTCCAAGATGTCACTCTACCTCCTTGGGAATTATAATTTGAAATCTTTCAACATGAGAGGAATGTTAAAAACAGTAGACAAGGGTTCCTCTCAACACACGGTTTGGGGGCTCCTTTTTTTAATTTAAATAAAATCACATTATTATATACTTCCGAATCTCAACTCTTCTTGCTCAATAATACATAAAAAAATCTCTCAGAGAAAAAAGATATAGACCTAAATTTATTTCTTGTGATTGGTTCAGGTTATTCTAACATGGAAAGATACACCAAAATTATTCAATTCTTCACTTTTTTAATGATCTTTTAGCTATCTATATTTTTTAATCCTTAGGTAGTTCATATGTCTATATGTTTTTCAGTATTCCATTTTAATAAAAAGGACTATATATATATATATATATATATATATATATATATATATACATTCTTTCAAGATTATTAATTTTTACATTTAATACTCTACTTTATCTTGGATAGTGAGAACTATAAACAATAAACTCTATTACTCCTATAAGTAGCATTTTATTAAACACCTTTGCACATAGGTATTTAATGTGTGGGCAGCACTTAAGCTATGCTGTGGATAGGTTTCGTGGGGTGAGACTAGTAAATTAAGGGACATGTGCAATTTTGAGAGATATTAATAGGATTTCCCATGGGTTGAAACAGTTCATTTTTTCAACAGCAACATGTAGCAAATAGATTAACTTTAATACCCCTTAGCAGTAAATATTCCCACTCACCTTTCCATATTTGCCAATCTAATGACTGTAGTGTGAGAGCTTCCAGTTATGTGCTGGATTGCTTCATAACTTCAAGAAGGATTCTAATAAAAATTCTCCAGACTAGAGAGGCCTTTGCCGACTGACATATTTGTAGATGTTAACCTCACCCATTATCTTTATCCCCCATGTCTTTATCATGTATTGTAAATACTGTACCACTTTTCCTCACTGAATATATTTTTATGTGTATGCTGTCTGCTCTACCCGTACCTAAATTTGTAAGCTTTATGACAGCATTGACTTGTTCTTTTTGTTTATTAAATACTTGGCACTCAGAATTGAGTAAACAATTAATTTTTTTTATTTTTCAGTGTATTGGTGAACATTTTTTATTTTTTCAGTGATTGTTTGGCTTTTCTTTCCTTTGAACTGCTTATTTATATTATTTAGCCATATTTGTAGTTGTTTTATCAATTTTGAAGTGTTTTGACATAACATAGATATTAATATCTTGTTTAAATATTAATACAGTTCTCATTTTTTAAATTTACTTATAGGCATAACATAGGTATTAACAGCTTGTTTAAATGTTAAAATAGTTTCTGTAATTTTTTTTTACTTTCTTTGTAAAATATTTTGCTTTCCCTTTTATAACTTTAATTTTTCTACAGCGGATGTCTTATATATTCTGAATATCCTATCATGATTAAAATATTCACCAATATATGTATTTTTGAAGTTTTATTTATGTTTACATTTAGGATTTTACCTTATGTAGAATGAGGATAAGTCCAACTTAGTTTTCTTCAAATGGATATCTACTACACCAGCAACAGTTTTTCTTCTTTTATTTCATGTGTAAATTTGAGTTTATTAAATCAATCAGTAGTACTACAACTACAGAAGTAAATACATATTTACAACTTAAAGCTTGGTTCACTTTATTTTTTAAATTGATACATAAAGACATAAAATTGTACATGTTAGTGGGGTACTTTATAACACTCAATGCATGTATATATTTTGTATTATTCAAATAAAATTTAATGTTTGTAGTAGCTCAAACTTGTATTCTTTCTCTGTTGTTAAAACATTTACAATCCTTTCTTTTAGTTTTCAGAAATGTACAATACATGTAGCTATAATCACCAGACTGCACCAGCAACCTATTTATGTTAATCATTGTTTCCCACCCAATAGAAGCATCATCTTTGCCATCCATTAAATTACTTCCACTCTTGACTTTGTTTCTTAGCTCTCTATACTTCAATTGACCTATTTGTCTATTTCTAGTTTGATTATAATACCTGTATAGATTGTTTTCATGACTGAAAAGTAACCTGCAATTTAATTTTACTTCAAAGTATTTTTTTGGTTATTCTCATGAACTTAATGTTTTGTAAAAACTTTGGTGCTATTTTACCCAGTACAAAACAAAGCATACCACTAATAAGTATTTGTTCAAATTGAAATCATTCATTTGAGGGATATTATATATTTAGTATGATAGTAAATCATTCAATCTCAAAACTTATGTATGAGTTACCCTTTGTTGCATAAAAAAATATCATCCTAAATGCATTGGTTTAAAATAACAATGAATCACTGTTATCTATATATTTTTATGATTCAGGAATTAGGGAAGGGTTTGACTGGAAGGTTCTGTCTTGAGGATCTTTCAGGAACTTGCAGTCAGATGAGAAGATAATTATAGGGGCCAAGGTTACATAAATGCTTCTTTCCTCACATGTCTGTTTGATGCCTAGGCTGGGAAGGACTACCAATGTAACATTGCAAGATGAGATATATATTGTTGCAGCCATCATTGGAAATGACCATTGCCTACAACATGGTATATCTTTAATTTATACTGTCATTTTTTATAGGCTTTAGCATGATTTAATGATTTCATTTTTATGTGTCCTGCATATTTCATGTTAAATTTAATCTGTAATAATTTGTAATTGTTGTTTCTATTGCAAATGGAATATTTTCCCTTTGATTTCTATCCTCTTCTTGTTAGTATAAAGAAAATCACTGATATTTGAATATTTGTCTTAATCCAGCCATTTACTACATTTCCTTTTTAAATTCAAGAAGTTTTTAATAGAATCTTCTGGGTTTTCTTAGACATTCAGTAATATTATTAACAAAAAAAGAGATAATTTTCCCAAATGAAACTGATTAATTTTTCTCTTTTCTTCTAGGCAGGAGAATCTCTGAAGAAATGTTGAATAATAATGGAGAGCAAGCATTCTATTCTTGTTCCTTATTTTAAAATAAATGGTTATGTATTGTTAAGGAGATTGATGATTGCTATTGCTTTTGCTAAATAATCTTTATCGAATTTAATTAACTTTTTTTTCTATTTATATTGTGCTTGAATTGCCTCAAAACACTGGTATCATCCATATTCTGTAAGTTAGAAAAAACAGAAGCATCTGGTCCTGATGTGCTTGAAATAATCAACTTTTAAAATCACTTTTTAAAAGTTGAATTTTAAGTCAACTTTTAAAATTCAGTCTTTTCTCTGATACTTTTTCTTATTTTCTACTTTTTTCTGTATTTCTTCTTACTACTTATATTTTGCAAAGCAATCATCAATTTCCTCCAGATTTCTTTATTTCTAGAGTAATACTTCTTATTTATTTATTTATTTATTCACTGAGTTCATCATTGATTTTTTTTTTTTTTTGGGATATCAATTCCACAGGGATTGTGTAATAAAAACACCTTTTCTAGTTGCCTACAAACTCTCCCATGCTTCTTTAACTAATGGCTTTCTGCATTCTCTCTCCTATTAGCCATGACTTACTTCACAATAATTTTGTTATTTCTATCATCCGCTCAATCCTCAGTTCTTATTAATATTGAAGTCAGATGATGTTACTCCTCTCTTAAAGTCATCCAATGGATCTCTATTAACTCTCTGACTTTATGCCCTACTCATTTTTGTTTCTCTTTCTCTGCTTGAGCACAGTAACCTTTCTATGGGTACTCAAACCTGCCAGGCTATTTATTACTTTTTTATTATTATTAGTTGTTCAAAACATTACATAGCTCTTGACATATCATATTTCATACATTTTATTCAAGTGGGTTATGAACTCCCATTTTTCCCCCGTACACAGATTGCAGAATCACATCGGTTATACATCCACTTTTTTACATACTGCCATAGTAGTGTATGTTGTATTCTGCTGCCCTTCCTATCCTCTACTATCCCCCCTCCCCTTCCCTCCCCTCCCATCTTCTCTCTCTACCCCATCTACTGTAGTTCATTTCTCTCCCTTGTTTTTTTTCCCTTTCCCCTCACTTCCTCTTATATGTAATTTTGTATAACGATGGGGGTCTCCTTCCATTTCCATGCAATTTCCCTTCTCTCTCCCTTTCCCTCCCACCTCTCATCCCTGTTTAATGTTAATCTTCTTCTCATGCTCTTCCTCCCTGCTCTGTTCTTAGTTGCTCTCCTTATATCAAAGAAGACATTTGGCATTTGTTTTTTAGGGATTGGCTAGCTTCACTTAGCATAATCTGCTCTAGTGCCATCCATTTCCCTGCAAATGCCATGATTTTGTCATTTTTTAGTGCTGAGTAATACTCCATTGTATATAAATGCCACATTTTTTTTTTATCCATTCATCTATTGAAGGGCATCTAGGTTGGTTCCACAGTCTAGCTATTGTGAATTGTGCTGCTATGAACATCGATGTAGAAGTATCCCTATAGTATGCTCTTTTAAGGTCTTTAGGGAATAGTCTGAGAAGGGGAATAGCTGGGTCAAATGGTGGTTCCATTCCCAGCTTTCCAAGGAATCTCTATACTGCTTTCCAAATTGGCCACACCAATTTGCAGTCCCACCAGCAATGTACAAGTGTACCCTTTTCCCCACATCCTCACCAGCACTTGTTGTTGTTTGACTTCATAATGGCTGCCAATCTTACTGGAGTGAGATGGAATCTTAGGGTGGTTTTGATTTGCATTTCTCTGACTGCTAGAGATGGTGAGCATTTTTTAATGTACTTGTTGATTGATTGTATGTCCTCCTCTGAGAAGAGTCTGTTGCTATTTACTCCTTAACTGAGGAACTTCTACCCAGATAAACTCATAGTTTGGCACTTACCTCATTCAAGTCTTAGCTAAAGTTGATCTCTTCAAGAATCCTTCCATAATCACCTTACTTAAAACTGTAATCTCTCTCAGGTTTCATGGTTTTATCCCCAAAACATTTGTCATCATACATTGAATTAGAACTTTTCTTCATTTACTTAGTTTGTTTTTAGTTTTGTTTTCTTATATAATATCATTTACCCAGAATATTAAGGGAGATGTAACTAGGTATCTGATGAATAAATACATTATACAGTATGATCATTGATCATTTGCAGTTCCTCCCTATGATCTTTCCAACATGGTGCCTTTGAGTGGCCAGACTTTTTATAACGCAATTAAATCTTCAAAGCTATGTGAAAGAAGAAGGAAAGAGAGAGAGAGAGAGAGAGAAGAGAGCAGTGTTATCTTTCATGACCCAATCTCAGAAGCCACTCAGAGTCATCACTACCATCACTAACAATTCTATTGGTCAGGAAATTACAAAGATCTGTGCAGGTTAAAGAAATGAATAGCTTGTACATGAAGAGTAACTATTTCTTAAATTTTTCTTTTATTCTTCAGGAGTTTTACAGTTATATCTGATTTTTGAAGGATGTTTTAGAACATATATCCTATGATTTTTATCTTTTATATAATTATTTTTCAGTTTTTACTTTTATTAATTTAAATGTCTTGCATTTAAGTTATTTTAATAATTTCTTGAGATAAGGTTGTAATAACATCTATCTTTCACCTTTTAAAAAATCTACTTTTTTTCCCCTTTGGTCTGGATATCTTTAAAAATGTACCAACCTTGATAGCTAGTGTTTTTTTTTTTTTTTAATTTAAAACAATTTAGCTTTTATGTCCTATTTAAGAATATTTTTCTAAGTAGTCAAAATATACCAGTAATGCTTACAATATTTGTTTTTGACTACAATTAATACTGATCAAAAAATGTTGTGAATTTTATTGATTTTGAACAGATATAAGTTTTTATATTATAACATTACAGTTTCTTACATAATAATTTTTGAAACTATTCCATATACATATTAATATTTTAATATTAAATTTTTATCTATTAATAATATTATCATGCTTTTTTCTGTCTTCTTACATTTCATAGATAGTGTATGAAATGACTAACAAATGCCCAGTAAAACAGATATTTTTCAAATGCAATCTGTAGGTATCTACTCTCAAAATAAATTAGATTTTTGTTGCATTTTTTTTTTTTTTTTTGGAAGGTGATCATCTCGGGCAATTTGCCCTAATTTGTTTATTTATTTATTTATTTATTTTTAATTTTTTATTGTTGGCTGTTCAAAACATTACATAGTTCTTGATATATCATATTTCACACTTTGATTCAAGTGGGTTATGAGCTCCCATTTTTACCCCATATACAGATTGCAGAATCACATCAGTTACACATCCATTGGTTTACATATTGCCATACTAGTGTCTGTTGTGTTCTGCTGAAAAATATTGCTTTCATATTAGTTCATGTTCACTTTTAAACACAATTCTATTTTTTTCCTTTTGATTGAGAAGTCCCGTAGTACCTTCTCATTTCACTACTCTCATTTGCCTATTATTCCTGAATCTTTGAACATGCTACTTTCTCCTCTCCTATTCTCTGTTCCCCAAACCACTAACATGCCATGAGTCAACATTATCACCTTTGAGTAACTTTTCCTACTATATTTTGTCTAGAGAAATCAAAAACATCAAGATAGGTGTAGTTTTCTCCTATAATTAAATTCCAGATAATCCAATTGAAAAGCTCACATACTAACCCAAAGACCCAGATGTTTATTGATGAAACTTCCATTATCACAGTGTAATTCCACACTCACAACACAGCCAAATGTTGTGGCACTTGGTGATTTCTCTAACATGGAGATGTAGATAGAGAAGAAAAAAAGGAAAGAAAGAAAATCTTCCAGATTACACACACCAAAGATCCCCGTGAGTCCTGGACAGTTGTACAAATTACATGTGTATAGTGTCAGTTGAATAAATAGAAACCTGTTTTCAAGGAGCTAGTATGATTCTCCAGGGCTTTACATAAAGAGTACTTTCTGTGGGCTCTTCCTTTGTCTGTATCCTCAGATTGCTCAAAGGAGAGAAGACCTCAGACAGGTACTTTTCCTCAATATCTTGTAGAAACTTCACAGTGATTTCTCCTGTTTCTTTTCTCCCCTAACTTAAATCAATACAGTTCTGATCAGGTGTGCTGGAAAGAGAGTGAGCGTGAAAATAAGCATGAGCCAGTAAAAGAGGGTACACATAGGCCAGAAAGAGCCCTGCCCTCCAGTAGGATGATTAGGTCTATCAGATTAGCAGCTCACTTCTTGAAAGAACAGGAAGATGGGAGACAGTATGGAGAGGGAGCTTTGAAGAATGCCTCTCTTTTCCTTCTTTTAAATCAGTGTCAATTCCTACAATTAGTTTTATATGAATCTTAAGTTTTCTGAACATTTCTAAACATTTAGGATAAAACCAAAGTTGATTCTTTTTTGAAATATTATAGTTATTATTATCCCTTATCATATTGAGGTGGTCTTTTATTGATTGGTTGAATTCATCACATATGAATGCATTTTAATAGTTTCTGCTAATTTTTTCAATATTTCTAATTATTTTTGAAATTTTTTTGTATCATCAGAGAGTCAGCTATTCAATAAAATTAAAGTGCCAATCTCTTTTATATCATACAACAGCACATATCAAGTCCAGTGTGTTATTTTGTGTCTGGTGCATAGCAAGTGCTAAATAAATAAATATTAGTAGTAGTAATAATCTTTCTGTGTTATAAACAGAGGTGATGAATTACAAAAAAGTGACTTGTGGTACACCACTAGTAAGTTCTATTCAATCTTACAAAATATTAACTAGATTTTTTTGGATATGATAATTCAAATAATTGAGTTGAACTGAATGTGTAAACATGTAATCCTCATGTTTTGCCTTTTGAGGAAGAGGAATATACTAGGAAACATTATGATACATGTCACAAATCAAAATACACAGACTCTTTGGTTCCATTGGTTTATTTTTTAACTATGTATAAAACATCTATTTTATAATATATCCTAGAAATTTATGAATAATGGAAGTCATAGTCACTAGTTTGTGTAATGTATGTAATGTTTTAAAAATAACTCTGTGCTTCCTTATGAGCAAGCCACTTTTTTCTTTTATACCCTGCCCATTGTTAAAGCTAATTCATAAGACTAGAGTCAGGAGAAAGAGGATATTACTAAGGTATAGCCCTTAGTAGAAATTAGAGGAAAGATAATTCTCTCTCTTCAATAGAAGTATGAGGTACAACTATATTTTAAATATTGAGGAATGGAGAAAAGAGAAGCAAGTGGTAAGATATGTATGATCTGACCTCCACACAAAATCTTAACTGAACTGAAGAAGGCTGTATAGGTTGAGGTAAGAATTTAGAATAAAGAGTTTCTTGCCTCTCTTTCTATTGGAATTAAGAAAGAGTGTGTGCATCAAATAGTAAGAGGTGAAACAACATCATTTCGCAGGGAAACAAAGAGAACGTGAGTAAATATTCCCTACCTGCATTGGCTCCCCTGTGATATAGAAAGGATCTAGAGGCTCCTGTTCATCCTAAGAGAAAGTCAAACATAACTGGGCAATGAAATGGCAGTAAATAGATATACATATGACCCTCTAGCCAAGCACTGTGGATAGGCTTGCCTGGGCAAAGAGTTAGTCTTGTTTGGGTAATTTAATTTCAGGTGATAGCTGAGGTAGGTTGAATCAGTAACAAGGCTACCAGTTCCCAGTAAAATCAAAACAGAAGAGATGACCAGGCCATGGACTCTTCAATTCCCTGGTGCCTAAAGCTTGGAATTTCCCGTAAACCTGTGCATCACATCTCATTTATATCAGAAGGCACCACACATCAGGTCCTAATGGTAAAAGCTACAGGCTGAGCTCGTGACAAGATAAATGGTAGCTGACAGAATTTAGCAAGTCCCCTCTGAAGACAACAGTCTAGCTTGATGGTATGTTATCTTGCTGAAAAATTCCATTTTAAATATCAGAAGTGAAAGATTAACTATTTTCATCCAAATTCTAATGTTGTTCTGAGTAAATGGATGCTTTAGACCAAAGAAAGCAAGTGTCTTCTTGGAAAGGGAAAAGATTCTCATTAGTAAGATTCAAAATAACATCTCTGTTGTATTTATAGAATGGAATCAAAATACTACAAACATCCATTCTATTTATGAAAGGTGCAAAGATTATTAGAGCAAAAAGAGATGTGATAAATGATCTCAACTAGCCTCAGAGATGAGGACTCTGAGATTTCAAAGAACTTTAGGTAACTTGCCCTGGGTTGCACATCAAGGATAGAATCAAGTTATATAAGAACACATCCCTGCGTCTCATTCTGGTGAGTCCTCTCCTACCCATTATCTCCACAAACTTGAGGACTCCTCACCCTGTACATTTATCCATTCATCTGTAAGTATTGCAAGACACAATGCTTCATTGATTCTTCCTTTTGCAGATTCAATTTCCTGCTTAAATTCTGGCTCTAAAAGGAGCTTGCTCAAAGAATGACTGCTGGGCAAATTATATGATGATCTTAGTAATTTAGTATCATCCTGCCAATATTAGACTTCTTAATTCTGTTTTTTTTAATGGTAGATATCTAGAGAATTCTTCATTCTGGTCAAGAAATTTTCATGGTAATAATTTTGATTTTTAAAGGGACTTAAATGTTTCTTTTAAAAGAAAGACCTAGAAAAATTCTTCAACTATTATTAATTCTCAGAAAATAATTTAATTGAAACTTACTGAAGCTAATTAAAAGGATAATTTCTCATTTTGCTTCGTGGTCCCATGGACTTAATTCAACCAAAGAGTTATATATACTTTTTTTTTATTTTTTTGGAGGTAACTGTGCTCAGAGTCAGCATCAGGGGATCAAGATGAGAAATGCTCTCATATTTCTATTCTTGTATCTCATGACAAAAACATCTTGTACCAGTTTACTCTTTCTAAATAATTTCACCTTTTCTCATGTATATTTTAATTATTATATTTTTAAAGCTATCACATATTTTTAAAACCTTTTTAAAATAAATCTTGTTTTGAGTATATAATAATTATCCAATACATCTTAGCAAGCATTTATTTACTTTTATTTAATACTGTAGCTCTTACTACTTGGCAGACATTACTCCATATGCCTCACAAAGGTTGATGTATGTACTATAGTATTATATACCACCCCATTTTATAAATGGAGAAATTGAGGGACCAAAATATTAGGCCTATAGTAAAACTCACATATTTGCTGTGTACATTCATCTTCTTAACCAAGTTTCCAGGAGTCATTCCTTAGGCTGATGCTAGGGATAATGAAGACAAACAAAAGATCACGTGTGTTCTGATGAAATTTGACTTACAATGCACTGTTGATAGAGATGTAAAACAGCAATATTAACTAGTATGGAGATAATATAAAAAACACTATGGGAAAGCACAAAAGGGAATTCAGAGAAAGAGACACTGAACTTGTGCTCCAAGAATGGGTTGTATGTAAGTGGAGAGTTATTTAGGCAGAGAAAGGAAAGAGAGTGAGCAAGCAAATACCAGCCAATGGAAAAGTGCAAGATGTCTTTCTATAAACATATTCATGTTTTATGGCTGGGAGTTGGAAATAAGAAATTAAAAAAATAAAGCACAAGGAATTTAGTAGGGCCAGATTAAAAATGACATGCAAGGTGAGAATCAAAATTCTGAATATATCCTGGGAACATATGATGCTTTTCTAGGTGATTTTTCACAGAGAATGATGTGATTACTTTTGAGTTTCACAAGGTGAATCTAGCAGTGACGTAGAGAACAGATTTGGGTGAGGAAAGACTGAGTGAAGCTTCCAGTAAGGGCTACTGCAAAATATGGGTACAAGGAAATTAAAGAACTAATAAGGTAATGGAAGTGAGAATAAGATGAAGAAAGCAATAAGAAATATGAGAAGACTAACAGGCTTACAGGACAAAATAATGGATTTATGTGAGGAAATAGTGAATTTAAAGAAAATATTCCCTGGATTTGGTTGCAAATATTGTAAAAAAGGAGAGAGAGACTAAGGTTTTTGATGTAGATTTGGGAGTCCTTTGGATTTATGGTTATGGAAGTTTGGGGATTAAACACATGGGAGTGGAGATAAAGATAATGTCAAAATATCATGAGAAAGAGCATGAATGTAGCAGAATTGTATATAGTAAAGAAGGCTTTGAAATCCAGTGGGAAAATTTTTTAAAGGAAGCACATGTGGCTAGCCACCTCCAATGCACCCGAGAATATTAGTGAGATGAAGATCATGACATTTGGCAGTTAAGAGGACAATTAGTGAAAAACTTTTTTTTTTTTATTTTAACCCTGTAGGCTAAATGCAGTTGTTCAATAGTGGCTCCCAATGATGTTCATTTCCTAACTCCTGATACCTTTGAATGTTACCCTTTATGGCAAAAGAGATTTCATAAATATGATCAAGTTGAAGGTCATGAGATTTGTGTGTCCTGGATTGCCTAGCTAGGTCCAGTCATGTAATCACAAGTGTACTTATGCAGAGAAAGAGAATGCAACAGAAGCAGTAACGTTAAGGCTGTACAACATGCTCAGTGGCTGGTTTTGAAGAAGAAGGAAGGGACCATGAATCAGGGAATGCAAAGAAAGCAGCTGTAGAACCTGGAAGTCAAGGAAATGGCTTCTACCTCAGAAACCCCTGGGGAAGAGCTGACTTCTGTCTTTCCCCTGTGCTCTTCTTCTCCACTGCAGCAGAAAACTCAGCAAAGTTGAAAGGAAATGGGAAACCCTAATACATACTGGACTGAATTTTTTAGTATCCGGCCCACTGTTTCAGGAAGGAGTAGCAGACCAGATGGCTGGCAAGGGGAAAGGCAACATTGGTCCCACGTGGCTACTCCTGAATCCATGTACACTATCTGTGCTACAGATGATGGAATTCTGTCTCCCCAAGAGCAGACAACATTCAGGCTGAAAGTTTAAAGGAAAGGTGAAGACAGTCAGTCAATGGAAGATGATTAATAAAGTGGGAGTGAAGATTGTAAGGATAAATGTTTTAATAAAATATGTTTGAAAAAGTAGATAAGTAAAGAGAAATATTTAAAATAATACAGATTGAGATAATATTAAGGGAAAGGCCAAACACGAGGCCTTGTACAGCAGGGCACAGAAACCCAAATGTCTACCAGAGGGTTAAGAGAAACACTTTGATAGAACCCTTGGTAAACTGCAGAGCATATAGCCTCCAAAGACAGCTGTGGCCTCTTACTGCCAAGAGGAAGGAGAGGATATTCAACTGTTATCAGATTTTCCAGTTTATAAAAAGAATGTGAATAATAAGTGTGTGTTTTTACATGAAGTCTTCTAATTATGAATTGTAAAAATCTGTATAGACTTTCTATCACTGCAATAACAGATTGCTACAAATTTCGTGCAACACAAGTTCATTTTCTGAGAATCCTGGAGGTCAGAAACCTGAGACAGGTGGGCAGGAATGTTCCTTCTGGAGGCCCCAGGGAGAATCTATTTGCCTCCTCTTCCAGATTCTAGAGACAACTTACATCCTTTGGATCATGGCCCCCTTCTTGTATCTTCCAAGTTAGCATGATAATATCTGCAAATCTCTGTCACTCTGCTTCTTTTATCACATGTTGCTGACTCCTCCATTGTTTCTCTCATAGGAACCTTTTGATTGTCACTGGTAATCCATGATAATCTCTCCATCCCAAACTTCTAAACTCAAATCACATCTGAAATTCTCTCCAGCCATTTATGGCAACATTTTCAGGCAGCAACAATGCCAAAATTGTCGTGTGTCAGTCAACATAAAAAGGTTAATTAGACAGATCAGTGGGACAAACACATTTTGCACTATCAGTTTGTAGACTTTGGAACTTCTACTTGAGCTCTTTCATTTTATCCCTCACTTCTTGTGACATCTTAAATAACAAGAGGTTTCAAACTTGGAATGAGGTTATGCTATGAAATGAAAAATGCAGATAGTAGAGTTTGTTTAAATAAAATTATATATGCCAGGGATTATGTAGGCAATACTCTGGAAAGTTTTACTTTTTTTTTAATTGGTTAGGGGTTTTTCAAATGTATTTGAATTAAGTATGTTTTGAACTGATTGACTATGATTCTCTAAGGCATTGGGTGACAGTATGATTTATGATTCTGACCTAACAGCTGTCAGTCAAAATAGATGTTTTTAGTTTTCATTTGTAGAAATATTATCATGTACAAAAGTCTACCACCTAGATATAAAATATTCATAAAAGCAACATAACAACATATAGAATAGTTAACTTCAATTGTCCTTTAATATTTTGTCAGATGTTTTTGATATTCTACAACATAATGTAAGATGTCTGATAACAAAATCACCATCCAGGACAAGACACATGGACCTAAAAATAATGCCTGCATTGCTTGTGTCTTAAAAGCAAGTTTTGTCTAAAACAAAAGAAAAAGCTTTTGTTCTCTAGTTAATTACCTCATTATGTTGTAGGTACATAATTCTTTCCGAAGAAACCAATCCATTTGAAGGGAAATCACAACATATTATGGATTATATATTTCAACCATGCAAAAATATTAAAGCTGTTGACTTCACATAATAAAGAATCTTTGCTAATAAAAGAATTTGAGCTTAGGCAACCAGAGCTTCAGTGATGTTTTAATTTCTGCCCATATAAAAATCCTCTTTTGTTTGTAAATTAAAAGGGGAAATATTTCATTGTGGCATGTCCATCTGTTACCTGAACAATCAGGGAGGTCCTGCAGTTAATTACAGCATTTTCTAATGGGATTTAAAGTTAGAGCTGCTTTGAGCTTTTTTATACACAGATATAAAACATTTGCTCAGCACAACCAACTCATTCTCTTAGCTTTGTGTTTCACTTGCAGTATGGGCTACCTCGGCAACCATAAATACAGATTTCCTATTAAGCAGTATTTCTAGAATGGCCTGTCTTCTATACAACTTCAAATAGTAAAAATTTGGGATGGAAGAAAAGTTTCAAAAGTAAAATGTAACTGTTTGCAAAAAATTCATGGAAATACTTTCTCCCATTTCTTTAATTTAAGCATTATCATTTATAAAATGGTGGGAGGGAAATATCCCTTGAAGCCATTTTGATAGAGAGTATTCTAACTTTTTTCTTTGTAATGCCTGATGTGTCTGTTCTGGTAGGTGTGAACCAAAGTCATTCTTTTGTATCAGGGAGATGTAGCACTATACCTTTAGGAAGTGAATTATTCCTGAAAACTGGCGATTTTGCTCTTCACAAGAGGTTGCCATTTCTGTCTAAACTTTGCGACCCACAATGCTGTGAGTACTATAAAATCACATTTTTGCTACAAAGAATTCTAGAGGAAAACCATTTTATTTTTTTAAACAAAGAGAGAAAACTTTTTTGGGGGATGTCAGCAACATTACATTTATATCTCCTAGAGTGAAATCTAGATGTTAAACAAAAACTTCTCTACATTGAACATACCTGAAGTTTTTGAGTAGGGACCAAAAATTCCAATCAAGAAGGAAAATGAGAGAGCAAGCAGGTCATAGAAGAACATGCACAGTTGTTATGTGATGCTTGGGTAAAAACGTGTGGTGCTTAATGGAAGGTGAACTATCCTTGGGACACACGTGAAAATGTGCAATATTGCTAGGAGATATAATTTCATCACTATTTTAAGATTTTGACTTTTTGCTGGCAATATTCATTTCTAACCCAACCCTAAAAAGGAAGCACCCTCTGCTGGATTATACAAGACATAACGGTGGCACGAAAGAGAGAAAAAAAAAAAAAAAAAACATGAGAGTGTCTAGCAGTAACCAGAGACAGAAGTCATTATCATTACTGTGTGTTCACATCAATCATGGTATTCACTGCCTGACATAGGTCCCAGAAAAACTTTTGGAGGCTCAAAAACTAGCGTTTATTTTCTGTATTTTAGTTTGAGAATTTAATATTGGTGAATAGGATGTGAATAATGGCACAAAAAGTCTAAGAAAGTTTATCTTTTCCCATGTTATTTGAGATAACACATCCTAAAAATATATTACAGTTCTTAAATATTTTAATCTCAATAATACTCAGTGGTTAAAATTTTTGAAGGTTTAAAATTAATCCTGCAAATTCTTCTATATGTGGTGGTAAAATGCTAAGTATTTTCCTGATTACAAAATTTCAAAAATATTAAGTGAATACCAAATTATGTCAGAGAACAATATTGACTTAGTGAACAATTACTGGGCAAATATTATTCTAACATACTTCACATTATTACTAAGGTTTCCATCTGATACTTTCCCAGTTTACTTATTTATTAACTTGTATTTACTAATGGTAGATAATATTTGTAGCCACATAGCATCTTATTTCTTTGTTGAATGAGTTAATAATTCAAAGACACATGAATACAAATGTCCACCTCTAAAACATAGACCTAAGTTAGAGTCTGCAACTGAGTAGAGTCAGTTCTATATTTTTGCAGCTTCAAAATTAGGTAGAATTTGCATAAATCCATCTCCCTTCTACCAAATATTATCAATTTACTGAAGATTTTTGATTCTAAAATATTCTGAAATTGTACCATTGCTTTTTTTAAAATGACCTTGATATTTCTTACAGATGTTTGAAGCATAATGAGCCATAGTTTTATAAGTTGTTTAAAAAGTTTGCATAAAGATAAAGTAATGCATTTTTGTAATAGACACTATGATTCCTGATACACTTGAGAAAATAGGAGGCACAAAAATATTTAATTAAGTCAACCCTACGTTATTTGAAATGAAGGACCATGTCTTCCATTTTGTATCACCAGCTCCTAGTAAATAAGCTACAATAGAGTAAGAACTAAGTAAACACTTAATCATTTGAATCAAAATCCAAAATCTAAATTAATTTGCCTATTTGATGCATTGGAAAAATTTTCTTTTTTCATGACTTCTATTAGCACATTGAGATTTTTTTTTGGTGGGGGGGGGTGGTCACTGCTTTCCCCTTTTGCTTTCTCTTCCCCTCTCATTTTTATATGTCTTTCAGTGCCTGACAATATTTAAATCCCTTTCATGAAGTACCAGCACCTAGCAGAGTGCCAAACAAAAAAGAAATGCTCAATAAAAATAGTTGACAAAATAATGAGATCCATTAGAATTAAAAGTCATTAAGTTTATGTAATTAAGAAGCAATGAGCTTTCAAAGAATGCTTTAGTTTAGCAGAAAGATAAATTGACAAGTACCCAGATGATCTCAAGCAGTGATCTGTTCATGTCACTCTCTAAATTAAAGCTCTCCAATAGTTTTCCACTATTGCAAAGTAAAATCCTTGCATGCATAGCGTATAGGTGCTCCTGACTCAGTAGTGGGTTGGATAATATAATTAGTGCAGGCTTGAAGACCAATAGGCTACAATTTCAGTTCTATCTTTGCTCCTTGTCAACCCTTGCTCTGAGTTTCACTTCCTTCATATGGAAAACTGCATTAATATTATATACTCTATAGGGCCATTATGAGGATCCAAAAGAATGCTCATAGAACTTTTAGAAATTAGGAAACTTAGGAAGCTCTCAATTAATGTAACTATTATTATCCTACATATCCATTCTCATTCTTTCCATTGCCTCGTGGAGACTCCAAGTTCTCCCATCCTAGTCCACAACTCTGAGCCAATGTGCATATTGTTTTCTGTCTCTGTTTATGCAACCATTCTTCATGAATCTGAGAATCTTTTCATTATCCTTCAATGCTCCATTGATGAATATACTTTGTTATGCCTTTTTATTTTGGCTCTGCCACACAGTACTACTATATCCCTTGTGCCTATATTATTCTTCATGATTTCATTATAGATTTTGCCATGTTGTATTGAAATTATTCTACCTCCTGCTTATTATGCATTAGGTACTAACAATATTGTGCTAAATAAATAAATAAAAGAAGTAGAACTTTGGTCAATTGATGAAGATTATATATTATTACAGACCTCATATCATCAATACCAAGTGCAATAAAGAATGCACAAAAAAGTAAGAAAAGCTCTCAATGGGAAACGGGGGGAAAGGAAAGAAAAATAATAAGCAATACAATGGAGTAGAGTTTATAATAAACTCCACTAGGGTGATCCAGACAGTAAGAACTACATACGACAGCTGGAGTATAAAGAAAGGCCTGCATTAACAAGATATTGTTGAGGTGGAACTGCAAAGACATGTTAAATTTTAGATGTGAGAGGGTGTTAGGATGACAGCATGATTTCTAGGCTTGGTAACTGGAACAATAGAAAAATATTCAATACAGAAAACATTAATAATAAAAGCTAACAAAGCCTGTTCTAAACAGCCTACAAAAACTAAATCCTTTAATCTTTACAACAGCTCTATGAGGAGGAATCTAACATTGCAATTTTACATATGCAGAAATGAATGTCCCAGAAAGTCATGGGATTTGCTTCCAAGGACACTCAATTAGTAAGTGACAGATTTAGGATTTAAGCTGAGGCAGTCACCTCCGGAGGCCAGTCTCACTACTCTGCTACACTGCTGAATGTTAAAGTATCCTGAGTTGAAGGGGTTTCAGTGTGGAGTAGGATGACACTGGAAGGAAGAATCATTCAGACGCTGACTCTCTCTTTGCATGCACCTGCCCCTCTGTAGTTGACATCAGTTAAGTGCCTCATCTAAGCAACTTGTGAAAGACAAGGGGATGGCTCAAGGCCAGCCAGGATGGTGCTAAAAAATACCAGACTATCTTCTCTATACACTTAAAAAAGGGAACTGTTATTGCCTGTAAACAAGTTGTGTGGCTCAGATGGATGATAAGGATTTCCTTTTTTAAGGTTACTTCTCACATTCACTATCAAATTGTCAGCTTTGTACAAATCTATAGCTGTATGTCAACATGCTGATCTGCAGCATGGGACCTGTCCTGAACTCTGGATCATCTTGACTTGGTTCTCAAATCCCTTAAAATCTAAGGGTTGGGCTATACCAGTGACACCCAAATGGTATATAGTTTGCAAAAAATAAATGTGGATTGTACATGGGTGAACCTAGTGTTTCCGTGGCTTTACATTTTTAGGCATAATATGTAATATGATGCTATGTAACTAACAGACCACTTATGTAACTGTCCAAGCTAAGTTTCAGATCTGGAAGTGACTATTCATAGGTAAGTAGAAACATTTTCAGAATTTAGAAATTGTTTGACTTTTGAATTTAGGAATTTAATGCATTACAATGCAAAGGATACAAGAGGGGCAAACAGGAAGTTTTAGCTTTTGAAGGGTAGCCTTAGCTGTGACTCTGCTTAGCTAGATAACTTCTGAACAAATTACCAGCCCACACTGTGTAAGGTTGCATCTGGGAGTTGCACATGACTTGGTCCATTTCACCTTCCTCATTCAGCCCACCCAGGCACTGAGGCCCAGAAAGTTTAAATTACTGACAAAGAGGTTACCTTTGATGGCCCATGAAGTTCTCAGGCAATTTTTTGAATAAATGAGTAATAAATAAATAATTCGTAAGAGTCTTATGGTTTCAAAATTCTATGATCCTCTGAGGCTTTACATTTTAAGAAAGAGAATTTTCCCATCTATATTAAAAATATAAAAATGTGGGTTTTTATGAAAACCCACATTTTCCTATGACTGTGTAGATGTGCTTAATAATTTCTAAAAATTGACAGTCTGCCTTAAGTGATTAGGCAGATAGTCTCTAATTCATCTTGCCTGGGGTAATTCCCACTGACTTCAAGCCTTAAATGAGGTATGGAGGAAAATGAGAAATGAGCCCATAGAGTTATAATATTAAAGAATCACAGAGATTGTAACCATAGAGGATTTTGACTAACTCACATTAATTATCCAATTTGTGAAAGAAATAAAAGAATTATGGGGAGCTAAATTCCTGAAAAATGAATACTTCCAGTCCTCTTTAATGAAGTCATATCTTTCTATTTACAACCCTTTATATATGCACCATGTCTGGAGGTTTTTTTGTTTTTGTTTGGGGTTGTTGCTCTGTGTTCTACAGCATCAGCTCAGCTCTTGCATGAAGTACACATTCCTTGAAGGAGAGTTTTGTCACCAATGGAAACTATATTAAGATGGAAATTGGATTTCTAGGACAGACTAAACAAAACAAAAGCAAGAAACAAAAGAAGGCTATTCACATTCTGGAGGGAGAAATACCCACCCCTCCAACACACACACACACACACACACACACAAACACACACATGCACATACACACACACTCGCACACACATAAGCAGCAGGAAGAATGAAGGATGAATGAGGGATGGGAATGAGCTTGCAGTTTGTCCAATGTGTTCTCAGTGCTGCAAAAACACTTTAGAAACCTAAAGTCTCACAATTTCTGACAAATTTGGCTTATAACCAAATCATGTCATCTAAGGAATGTTTTAAGGGACTTTACTGAGTGTCTATTTCCCTTTATGTTGACTCCTTCTGAAAGTGAGTTAGAGATCCAGTGTAAACAAAATCATTATTTCAAGGGTCTCAAATAAATGATGCTGGGATTTCCTCTCATCCTGTCTTCCTAATTTAAAAATGCTATGAACCAATGCAATCATTTTGTTTATTGCTTGTCTTGTAATCCATACTTCTTTTCTAATAATGTTTTCAACTTTTCTGACCCAAAGTTTATAATTACTGTAATGCTAGAGGATTAATTATTTTAATACTGGAGTAACAAAATATTGTAAAACTCTTATAAATTATTTAATTAGCCAAAGTAAAAAAAAAAAAAAGGAGAGAGGGGTTCGTATTTGGAATAATGACACTAATTCACCTCTTTTTTTTGCATCATATTGTTCAGTTAATTAATAATGGATCATTTCAGGAGTTGCAAAACTCTGAGTTCTTTTTAAAAACATCATGTAAAAGTTTATAATAACTGAAAAATAAATAGTGGTAGTGCATTAAATTTATCATAAAAAAGTTTTTAATAACTGAAAATCATAAATGTATATAGGTATCTGTATATATGTATATAAAAGTTTACATTACCAAAGTAAATTACACTCCATGAGATGAGAGAGAGAGAGAGAGAGAGAGAGAGAGAGAGAGAGAGAATATTTCCAGTGAGTGTATAGGGTAGAAAATCCATGTCATAGGACTTAGGAAAAATCACTCTCTTTCCTTCAGTGTCCCAAGTACATGTGGCGTGGGGCAACTCACATTGACTATGGGTCGATTTCAATATATTTGGGGTGTTAAGATGAGCTAGATAAAGTTGGTTTACTTAGTAGAATAACTCTGGAGGTTGTGAATTTTTAGTTTTTAGGTTAGATTATGATCATGAATCAGTACATCATAGATGATCATAGGAGGAAGGGTGACCAAGTCCATGAAGATGCTAAGAACTACAAGAATGGCTCCCAGGGGAGAGTCACAGGGAAGAAAGGATGCCCAAGATGAAGGGGCTATTAAAAAACTGTCATATCTTAAGCAACCTGCAGTTTCACAGCCTTAAAAATAAAGGTTGTGGACTAGGTAAGAAAGTAACGCATTATTTTCAGACACTTTTGTGAATGAAACCTCGAAAGTCAGTTAAGACGAAGCTTTTTAGGGTTAGATGACTGAGGCAAATAGAAAAGGACTGTCAGTGTCATCTGGAGGTAGGATTATATGGACAGAATTAATATTCCCATTTCTTCACAGATAAATAATAATGTCACATAGAGAGGCAAATAACTTGGCCATTGTTCCCTGGTTTTCATAGGTTAGGCCCAGAGTAATCCCATCCTAGCCAATGTTTGGATCTCAGATAGGATATCCAATAATTAAACAGTAGAAAAGTAAAGCAGTTGTCTCAGGCCTTATGAGGCCCAGTGCATTGATTGTTATTAATTGCTCTTGAACATATCTCTGTTTTAAGTCTATATGAATTGGAGAGATTTAAGTGAGAGTAGCAGTTTTAAATGTTAACTTGAAAATAAGCTTTTAGTACCTTGATACATTTAATTATCAAAAGGAGGCAGCAAACTATAATAATAATAATAAAAACCACACAGTCTATGGTGTCAGAAACCTGTGAACTCAAATTCATCTTCTGCCAGTTTTTTTTTTTTTTTTTTTTAATATTGCTCCATGAGTCTTAGTTCCCTCAAAACCAAAATGAGAATAATTACACTGACTTTGCTCAGCTGTTGTCATAAATAATGTATCTGGCCAGTTGTGAGTGCTCAATTAAAAAAAGCTATTACCAACTATATATTATTTCTGTAAAAGTGGTATTGTTGGGGTTACTGCTGAACTTGAATTGGGCAAGAATTATAATTATCAACTTCTAAGATTGATTAGTAGGAGGAGAATCTGGTTAAGTGTCCTGTAAATAAGACAACTTTCTTGAGATGACAATGGTAAAGATTCTGGGAGACACTTTGGATTGTGATATTCCAGGTTTGGTCATTCCATTCCTGGAGGAAGATGTAGCCCTGTGTGGTTCCTCCAAGCTGGGATAATCCCACTTTAAACTTTGGCTAAGTTCACTTATGTTTCAGAGGAGATATTCCTATGACATCACTTTGCAAATTTCCTTTTCTGCCATGTATTTCGACATAAAAATATAGGAGAGACCTTCCAAAGAGTTGTATCTACTTAGAAGCATTTATATCATAGAGAAATTGTGCAGTTTCATTAGCAGTATGCCTTAAAAGAGCCATGAAAACTAACCCAAGGATAGCAGGACTTTTCTCTGTGACCAGGAGTGATTACATGGTACTTTTCTTATCTTGTCTCTTTTAGAGTTTTAAAATGTGACACAAAAAATATTAAGTTAATATTCACAGTAGAATAGAATAGGTTCATATGCAGAGTCTATACTTACAATGCCCTCAAACCCACCTTTCCAATTTACCTGGAAGATCTGTTCAGTTTTCAACAGTCTAGTTTTTAAGAGCTACTTAGGTCTCCATGAGTGACCTAGAACAGATCCCCATTTCATATGAAAAATGCAGCATTTCATTTAACACACATGTCCTGAAAATCACAATGAAAGATAATCTGGGGCATTAAAAAAAGAGAGAGAGAATAGTGTATGGCCTCTGCCATCAAGGAAGTTTATATTTTGTAAAAATATAAAATATTATCATTTACAGGGTAAACTATAGTACTAAGCAAAAAATTGTATTATAAAGGATACAAAAAATTTTGTGCTTAGTAGAAATTAATCATAGCCGGAGAAACAGAGGGGTCAGCTTACATTCCTATAGCAGGAATGAAATATAGCATCCTAACATGTGTATGCAAGTGCTTAGCATGATGGAAACTTCCAGAGTGTGGAGGTAAAAGCACAATATGATTGGAGAGCATAAGGGAGTGGTCCAGGCAGGACAGGAGTGGCCCAGGCAGAGCGAAAGTAGATAAAGGGGTGATGCCCATCAGTGACACCAGAATGAAATATCACATGCAGATGAGGAAGAGGTGGGCATGAAGGGGTAAGGATTGTCCAGTTGTTTTTTAATATTCTCAGTTTGACATCTTACAGAACCTTGGATTTTCTTTTTCTAAGAGGTAGGTGACAATTTTAGTCTGGAGCTGAGGGAGAAAGACAGGAACTGAAGACAGTGTGACATCACCACAAAAATTGCAGTTCCAGCCAGCAGCATAAGAGTGGTGCTGGTAGTTATCTGCATTAAGGTTGCAGTGGAAATTATAGAACAGGATGAACCAAACATTTTATCAGATGAAGAACAGAGGAAGGTGATGGCAGATCCTTGGGGTCCTCTTCCTGCATGGCACAAACCCAGGGAGTGTGATCCACTTTTGTCAGAGAACAAGAAAAGTGCATCATCTTAGAATCCACAGGGTGGGGATGGGGGCAGGTGATAAAAAGTTCCAAGGAAACCTTGCTACTACATCAGTGCTGAATTGTGCACACAGGCTGGGGATGATGAAAACAGCAAAGCAAAATATCTGTGGTTATGTGGTCACTGAAGGCCATTAGTACCATTTTAGAGAGGTATCAGTAAAGTTGATAGATGCAAATAAAATTGTTACCAGATTAATAGATGAATATTGTGTTGGGGGGGGGGAGAAAGAAAGTAGAGGCAGCCAATGCAGAGGTTCTGGAGGGGGAAAGCTGCTGGTCTTCAGAGGCATTAGTTCATGATGTCTCTTCAAAGACTTTCTGCAAAATTTATTTTCAATAAATGTAGTCCCTGATATGGTAGTTTGGTTTCTCCTACAATAGAAACTGAAAGATCTCAACTGTCTTTGGAGGACAACCATCAAGAAGGCTATAATTGCCATTCCTGTCTCACTGGCCCAGGTGAGGTAGTACAGGACAGGAGTAAAGTTTGCCATTGGAAATAAACAAGAGTGACAGCAGAAACAGCAAAGACCCCCCAAACCTCCCTGTGCTTGGTTTCCCCTGTGTATCTAAATCTGCTATAGAAAACAAGTGAACTTGTGAGTTTGAGAGACCTTACCAATTCTAAGCCATGAAAACTTTAAGGAAAATCCTTAAAGATCAGTTCCTGGATCCTTGATCCTCTTCCCTTAAGAGCAGCATGGCTTTTGACTAACTTATTATCCTATTTACAAAACTGGCAAATATAGTTGACTTCCAAGACGTTCTTCTTACCAAGACATTCTTATGATTCCCTTCAGCTTGACTAAATTTTAGATAAATTTCTTCCTCACTGTAGACCCCAATCACCTACAGCATTTACTTTAGAAAACTTATAATTAAAAATTCTTTTCTGTTCCTTTGGGATGTAAATTGTCTCCCAGATTCATGTCAGTTTTACAACTCAGGAATACCTTTTTCAAGGACCTAGGAGCCATCCCTTTGAAATGTAATCATCAGAAAAGATAGATCCCTGCCTCTCACTCTGGTAACTGATAGGCACTATTAGCAAAGGCACAGACATTATCACATTGATAAGCCTCCCCTCTCATCCCCAGTACTTTGCTGAGCACATCACGTCAGGTACTTAAAAACCTTGTGGGGTTGAGCTCAACGTTTCCCTCCTTTTATGTTCTTGACCCCTATTGCAATAGTCTTGACTAAAATCATTCTTTCCTGTTTAATTCTGTTTAGTGCATTTTTTACTTTGATACTTTTAAGAGCCATATTTTGTTATCATTGGAGCTTTGATTCTTATTATTTTCTCTCTTCTTCTGTACATGCACATTCTCCTCCTAGGTTAGCTCCATCTGAAGACACAGGGATGGTATGCTTTACTGCGAGGTAGGTAGACTAGTCCAGTACCTTTGGAAACATGGCTTAATAGAATGGAAACTGAGAGATACCAACCCAGGAAGCAAAGCAGTATTGTAGGCCTTCCTTGAAATGTTGAATATAGAATATATGATAATTTAAAATGTAGCTTCTGAAGTAAAGAAATGTTTATTACTAATCCCTGCTATTAAGGGGTTGCCTTGTGAATGTTTCTATATTTGACATAATTCTGAAAAGTAGAAGTTGGTGCTGGATGATAGACTCTGAGCTCTAGGACATCAACTTGGTTCAGATTCAACTGCCGCCCACATGTGCTAAGGGATAAGGTCTTGTTTTAAAGAGTTATGAAATATTTATTGAGGAAGAGAACATAGCCCTGTACAAAAGCTCCTTTTCTAAACAAAATGGTCATTTTATTTTTATCCCTGAAGTGCCTAAAGGTACCATTCAACATCATGGACTAATGAATGAAAATGAAACTGTGCCTAAGTCATATGAGGACAGAAATATAAAGTAAAATAAAATAAATAAGAAAAATGAAATGGTATGGAGTGAAATGTTATTGTTTAAAAATAGCTTAGAGGATTTTTCTGGCAAATATATTTTCAATAAATGTATTTGTTAGGCTATATGCTAACTTTTGAATACCTCCAATTTTTGTCTAGATATTAATAGGTCCTAGAAGGGGCAAAGACTTTTAGTATAAATGCTGACATTGTTACAATATGGTTTTCTTTATGTCATATTATTCTGACAAGGGCGCTTGTATTTTGGGAAGTGCACAAACATACATTATCAGGAAAGCACTTATCCCACACCTGAATATGTTAAATATGTTTGGATATTGAGTTGGAAAACACCATCTCCACTTGCCACTTGAATGTCTCAGTGCAATGTTGTCATTTTATAAGATCCCTGGTTTCCCAGTGGAACATGCCTGTGGGCAAAATTTTTTGTTGAGTGTCATGGTATATCTCATAATAAAATAACCCTATGCTTTTTTTTTTACTGAAGAGGACAGTATTAATGTAATCCAAGTTTAGATGATACAGATGAGAGAATAGAATAAAAAATAAGAATTAAGCCAATCCAGCAATTTCCTCCAGCATCCAGTCATTAAGGCATCAAGGGAAGCTTCTGAATGTGTTCTCTATATATACTCCTGAAACATTATATAGCAGAAAGATAGAACCTTTCACAAAAGTTTATAAAGCAAATTTCACACTGGAAGGGGAAGGTGTAACTTGAACATTCAAAAAAAAAAAAAAAAAAAAAAAAACTCTACAGATGTTGTGTTTGGGTTTAGGGGGAAAAAGAGAAATATACTCCTGACAATCTTCTCTCACTATATAACTGAGTCCACATTTCTTCCTATTAAATGTGCCCATGAGGCTTTGTGACTGTTCACCTAAAAAGGTCATTTTGCATTTTATCTCCTACAGTGGAACAGTCTAGGTGAGTGATAATGACCAGAGAAGTCAAAGGGATAAACTCATAAGCCACTATGTCCACAACTTTGAAATCTTGAACCCTACATCCTGTTGGGGCATAAATTCAGAAAACCATTTGTAGAGGTATCAGTGAAGGCTTAGGTATAAAATAGGAATGATGCTTTGCAGAATCCCCCAACTGCCTGAGCTTTCATGATAATGAAGAAATGTCAGTGGAGTTGATGGGGCGTGTGGGCATGTGTATGGATGTGGGGTGGAGGGGTGCAGGAGGGAAAAGCTGGCAGACTGAATTTTTACATCTGAAATGTCATTTGGAAATCACTTGTGTACTCCAAGCCCAAGTCCCAAACAGTTCTCCTGCTATTAAAAATGGTTGGCAAACAGGCCAGTCTTCTGTAAAAAATCGATTTGACAACAGCAATTCTAAGTCCTTGAAGGCCTAAAGTTGGCAGCCTTTTCCTCTGCTCCGATGTGGTGTGAACAGGAGGATATTTGTCCGTTATTTATGTAAGAGCCTGATGAAGGGATGGAGCTTGTGCTTCCCTCCTATTTGTCTTCTGCATTAACCTCATCTTGGGGTCAGGTGTGTGAAAACGCTATAGGTACTGATTGCCATGTGTTATTAGCGTTATTGCTTAATGTGTCATCCATCAACCACAAGGGCAAGTGGGAGCACAATCACCCATCCTCTCAGGAATCATTTATCTGGGATTAACTCTGAAAATATTTGTTTAGAATTATGGCATCCAACGTAAAGATTAAAAGTTCTGAAAAGAGCAAACATCATTTACACAGAGCCCCCTTAGCACCTGAATCCAAGTTTGTTGGGAGTTGGGAGATTGGGATCGCAAGGTACTGAGGAATGCCCCTTTAGTGAGCTTATCCAGCTTGGGTATACCACTCCTACCACTACCCCTTGCTGGGCCACTTCTGGTTTTGGACACTGGTGTCACAATCTTGAGTATGATTTTGGCAAACACAAAAAGGCAGCATTAAAAGGAGAAAATGATTGCAGTGGAAAGCCTCTCTTAAATAGGAAAGTAGTGTTCAGTATAAAGTTGAAATAGACAATAGACGTTCCTGGTTTCCCTTCTTCACTGAGGATTGTCTGTCTCACCGCAGCTCCCTGAAGAGCTGTCCACAGAGGGTGATCTCGTGTGGCTGCAGAGGATCACTTCTGAGGACTCTTTGGATAGTTCACTGGGAAGCTGAACAGCTTTTTGACTTCCCTCCATACAATTCTAGTCAGAACGTTTGATCCTAAGGCAATAGAGAGCTTAGAAACCCGATGTCTCCATTTAGTTTGATATTTTCTGAAAATGATAGTTATTAAGAAGACAAATCTTTAGATACAGGCTATGCGGATGCTATGGCAGATACTCCTTTTCAAAAAGATGACATTTAAGGTTACAAATTATTTATCATATTCATATTAGCAGCTGTGTTGAGAACTCCAAACAATAAACAAGGCACATACCCAAGGTAATTGCAAGCCTCAACTTGCATGTATGAGTGCTGTCAAGCCACAGGATGCTTTTCGAATTTTAATAATTAATAAATTAAAAGCCTTGATAAATATTACTATTTTTTTTACACAGTAGAAGCCGAGAAAGAATAGTATTGGCTGTTTATCTTACTGAAAGAGAATAAAATTATTTTACAAGGTCTATTTGAAGCATTTATCATTCCAAATGCATTTTAATAGTTGTTGATAAATACTTCTGTCTTGAGAAGGCTTGAGTTGTAATAGAAAATGAAATAAAAGGCTCATGTGGGAAGAACTTTGCAGCATGCTGAAACTTGATTGTTCACACTTCAAAGCAATCCTAAGAAAAACTGTAAATAAGGACTAGGCATAAAACTATGCAGGCACCTGGGAATACTCAGCCCACTGCACAACAGAACAGAGTCTGAATTCTGGCAAACAGCCAACTTCTGTGGATAAATCTAGAAAGGCTTAATGTACGCTGAAGAACTGATATACTCAGAAACCATGTGGGTGTACTTAGCTTCATGCTACTTAGAGAATACATCGGGACTTCCCTGAATACAAAATAGATTTGGTCATCGTGTGTCACACCAGAGTCTAACACTGCTGGAGCACACATCATAAAACCCGGAGTTTATAAGAAGGACACACCTTTCTCAAGAGATACTTCACCCTCCCTGCCTCTCCTTTTTAATGCTTGTTTGGGTTTATGAGAAGCTCCAAAGCAATTCTCAAACACTTTAATATGATGAAGATATACCAGGGAAGGTAACTGGGTGAGCTTTACTGAGTTTTAGTTTTATAACAGCATAGCAAAGGCTTGCAGTGAGTCATCTGCTCAAGTTGCCATAGCTATACACAACACAACACAACACAACACAACATTGCCTTTGTCTTTGGAAAGTGGATACCTTTCCACAATATCTAACAGTACCAATGGCAAGATTTTTGCATTGCTCATCTTAAAAATATTCTCTGTTGTTGAAGTTTATGTTGTATATTCTCCAGACTAAAGCTCTTTGGAAAAGAAACCACTCTTATAAAGATAGGCAACAGATCACTTGTATATTTTAAAACAGGAAATGCGTAGACATGGTAGGGCTTTTTTTTTTTCATTATAGCCTGGTAATAAAAATTGTTAATACAAAAACCTTTCATCTTCAAAGGGATCTGAGAAAAGTAATTATACTATGCAACAGCAAATGTTAGATTTCTATTAAGTTAGCTCAATTTTCCAGTTTCTCTTTTCCTTCCCTTGCATACATTTCCCTATTGCTGGCTTCAACAGAAAAATAACAGCTTCGAATTTATCCCTAAGCTAAGACCCATCAAATGATTGACAAAATCTTAGCTAACTTGAAAAGTGACTTATATAAAAACGGGTTTGCTATTTGGGGGCATATTCTGCTCTCAGTAAATGAATGTACCCTTTTCTCCATTGATAGGAGCAAGAAGTGAATATTCTTCAAAGGTAATGCTTTCTTATAAAGCTAAATATCTTTTGTGCTGCTATGAGTCATACCTGAGCACGTCTTTTATTCCTTTGTGATTTTATCAAAGTTCAGATATTTTTAAATTCTAGATCTTGAAATTTTCCAAATAAGGTTCACATAATATATCCTTTTGTGCTTATTATTTTAAGATATTAAGGACTAATCCAGAGTCTGACATACCGTTTTCTTGTGTTTTATATCTAATCATTCAACTTCATAGCATAGCAATGATTTTGACATGGCAAATGAACATGTTTCATTGTGCTTAAGGCCAAAAAAGATATAGACACTGAACATAAGAGTCCTTTTCTGACTATGTCTGCTGCTTCCATTTGTTAAAGATTCTTATTAGAATCTGTGTTAGTAAATTAATATTGGGTACATATATCACAGGGCTGATATTTATTTTGTGTCACCAGTGTGGCTATATTTGTTGTTAAGTGGCAAAGAAACTTATGTATAGGTTGGTAGGTAGCTGCAGCTACAGGCTCTCTCAAGTGTCTCTCTTCTTTCTTACTGTTCTGGTCCCACCTGAGGACCACCACTTATTCCCCATCCCTAGCAACTGTAATTGCATCTACAGCAGTGGATTCTAGGGCTCTCCTCCTGAGCTAAGTCTCATATCCACTCTGATTGTTTGTTATCCATGCTACAAATATATTTGAAAACTCATCCCAGCTAATGTGCATGGAAAACAATTGAGTCAGATTGTCCAGGTTGAATCCGGAATTCTGCTGTTTAGTAATGGTTGATGTTGGGTAACATCAACTGTTCTATTTACCAGAGTTCTAGAACAGAGCTCTGACTCCAGGGATCCAACAAAATCAGCTCTCACCATTTGCCCCACCCCCAAAGTGAACAGAAAACATAATGGTGAAAAGCACTAAAGGAACCTTAATCAGTATTGCTACACCATGAAGACAAGGGGACCCATGCCACTACCACAGTCTTCCAGTGACTGACAATGATTTTGAGGTTTTATATGAAGAAAAATGAGGACAAGGATTGGGTTTTCACACGACTAGAGTTTTCCACAGATGCCAAAGCAGGTGATCTTGATCCATTTTAGTCTGTCCACCATTTTCTTAGGATTGTCCAGGCAGGTTCATCCTGAAAGTTGCTGTTACTACTAGCTGAAGCTTCCTGGAGGTAATTTTGACTGACTATGTTTATTGGATCAGACCTTTTCCTGGTATCCAGGGTGACTTGGAGCAAATGAGATGAATGTGAAATGGAGGAAGAGATGCTAAGTTTTTAATCCTGCTTTTAGGCACCATCAGACATTTTCAGGAAAAAGTGAAGGGTCTAATTCTTTGCTATATTCTAAGTCTCAATTACCGCCTCTGCAAAATGGAAATAGAAACTAAACTTAAATCACAAAATGTTTTGTACACATTAAACAAGGTAACATAGGTGAAGTGCTTAAAATAGTGTTTTTCAGTATATGTTCCTTATTACTCTCATCTTTACTTCTTGGAATAGGAATAAAACTCAGAATGCCTGATTAGAAAACCATAATTTTTCTACTTGTTAATACCTCTCTGGCTCAATATAGTTTTTGTAATATTATAAGAAACTAGACTATAACAATCATTTTTGTGAGAAATAAAATCTCTTAGACGAAAGTTCATTGATTCAACAGATGCTATGGCTTAAATGTGCCCCTTCAAAATTCAGGTGTCCTCTGCAATGTGATGGTATGAAGAAATAGGACTTCCTCCTCATGAGAGTCCCAAGAGGGCTCCCCCAACCTTGTTAATGAAACTGTGGTTCCTAAAAAAAGAGCCTTTATGCAACCTTCACCTAGATTGTTTTTCTACTCTTTTGCCATATGGAAAGCACAGTGTTAACTTTTCTTGTCCTTTTGCCTTCTGCCCGTTGGATGGTTCAGGATCTCATTTGTGAAAATCTAAGGTGATTCAAAAAATATTTTCTTGTCCCTTTACCAACCAAACTTAGCCTTCCCTTCTGATCACAACATTCTTGTAAAGCAGATTCATTTAGAAGTGGTCATTCCTAACTCCCTTGTGGACTTCATCTTGCCTTCTTCTCAATTGCAATGCACTGTACAGTAGCCAGTGATAATCTATTCATGAAACCCTCCTGCTTAACACCCCTAAATAACTGATGATGATCAGGATCATGATGAAGGAAAAGGCAAATACTTACAGAATATTTATTAACTCAAGTTCTATTCTAAAGGCCTTACATATATTAAGTAATTTGACCCATACAACAATTCTACAGGGGTGGGGGGGCGAGTAATATTATTATCCCCAATTTACAGATGTGAAAATTGGAGTACGAAGGAATTACATAACTCTAAAAAGATCACACAGCTATCAGAATGGAATTCCCATTTTGAGTTGAGATTTCCATTTTAAACTATATGTAGAATAAAAGTGAATTTCTTATTGTTAAATAGAAGCTACTGAAAAGAATAAAATTTCTCAACTTCCACATTGGAAGCTAGAAAGTCATGGAGCAATATCTTCAAATTTTTATATAAGAATTATTTTCAATTTGTAATCCTATATCCATGAAAAATTATCAATTAAATATGGTAGTTGAATAGAGACATTTTAGAAATTCAAGTTGCAGAACAAAACACACACTTCTCATTGTTGTTTCCTCTGGAAGCTGCTAGGGCATACTTTCAACAAAAAGTAGGTAATTCAAAATAAAGATGTATGTAGGTTCCCAAAATAGAGCATCCTACACAGGAGAACAATGAATGTAGGTCCCTACATGACAGTGAGATGAATTACATGGGTAATAGTTGTGCAACAGTGCAAGAGGACTATCTACATAGGACCAGAGATTAGAGGGCATCAAAAATGGAAGTTATAAATTATATGAAAAATTTGACCATATGGAAGACTGTAGTGAAAGACATTTTAAAGTGCTGTCAGAACTTTAAAATGTTTCAAGAACCACTAAGTCAACTTAATGAATTTGAAAAGCAATTATTTACTCCAAGAAAACAAAACAAAAAATGTACCACAAAAAATGGAAATGTAATCAAAGTACCCCACTTAGTTCATTAGTGAAGAACATGTTTATAGTTACAACTGTGAAATACCTGAATATGGATTTTTTTTAAAAAAATCACAGTGACAATGAAATTGGGAAAATTACAGTGAAAAATCTTCATTCATCATGATTGAAAGACAGTGGACACTGTCTACAATTTGTTAATCAGAACATGGCTTTATGCATGTATTATTTAGAAACAAACAGGTAGACATCAGAAGGAACAAATGGAAATGTTGGAAGTTATTAACCTTGGTAAACCAGACTGCAAAAGGGAGAGAGATCGTTATGTTTAGTATAAGTCTAATAGGCGTCCTGGACTTATTAGGCAATGTACATGTGTTACTTTGAAAAAAAAAATACTCCCAGAATTTAACAGGTTGTAATAATGCATATTCAAACCATCTTTTTCATATAAACCCACCACTATTCATAACATATAAATTAACAGCTACTATTAATGAGGGTTTACTCTGTATTAATCATTAAGAGAAAAATTTATACACATTCCATCTCATTTAAAATGATAGCCCAGGGAATTGATACTCTTGGTCCCGTTTTATGAACAAGAAAGCTGAGGTCCATAAAGGCAGAATGACTAGTTCAAAGTCACATAGGATTTGTAAAGTCCAAATTAGAGATTGAAACTTTATAACTTCAAAATGCCTGTTTCTCTCCCTCTCTTAGTTGTCCTAATTAAATTATAGGCCATAATTACATGTAAATAACTTTCATTTAAGAATAAAACATTTGGGGCAAATACGTAAAAATTTTTAAGACAGAAACCTCTCCACCCATGTGTATTTTTAGTCTGACTTACATTGGTTTATTGCATTTTTTCTACATTACTTTTTATAAGACATTTAATTTTTTTTGCCTCTTTTCCTTTAGAACTGAAGCTCCATGAAAGCAGGATTAAATCTTTCTTGTTACTGTATCTCTAATGCCTAGAATATAGTACACTACTTAATTATTGAAGACATTACATATTTAAAGACTTTTTTTATAAAACTTCTTATTTTAGAATGATTTTGCTATATAATTGTTGTGAAGATGGTTCAGAGTTCCCATATACCCACACCCAGTTTCTTCAACTGAGAACTTGTCTCATTTGTATGAAATATTTGTCAAAACTAAACAGATCATCTCAATATGCTATTTTTAACTAAAGTCTGATGCAGAATACCACATTACATCATATCAATCATCATATCTCCTTAGGTTTCTTTTGGTTGTGACAGTTTTTCAGAATTTCCATTTCTGATGGCTTTGATAGTTTTGAAAACAACTGATTAGCCTTTGTAGAATGCCCTGCAATTGGAGTTTGTCTGATATTTTTGGGGGGATCAGATTGATGTTATGTGGTTTTTGTCGGATGATTACAGAGGTAAAGTCTCTCTTTCTCTCTCTCTTGTTCTCTCTCTGTCTATCTCTTTTTGTGGGTAGGTGGTGGGATTGAACTAATATGGTATTCTTATCACATCAGATCAAGGGCAAATGCAGTCAAAATGACTTATATTGATAAGATGATGATGATGATGTGAACCTTGACCACATGTCTGAAGCAGTGTTTGTCTGGTTTTCTTGTCCTCTTTTTTCTCTTCTCTGGATGAAGTCATCATGTGCAGATCACACCTAAGGAATAGGGAGTTATGTTCCACCACTTTAAGTATACAGTGTCTACATAAATTATTTAGAATACTTCTACACATATATTTCCACTTTCTTTTATTTACCCTATTATTTACTTATATAAATATGGACTTGAATGCTTATTTTATATTTTGGATGAGAATCCAATAGTAAATTATTTCATTGCTCAGATATTTTACATCTCTAGCTATCAGGAGCTGTATTATTGGCTCCAGTATCTCTTTAACATTTTTCAGCATATCTTCTTTTCAAACTCTTTCTCTGCTCCCTCTCCTTTCCTTTATTTTGAAGAATTTCTGACTTTTTGGCATGAAGTACTCCAGGCTTACATTGTCAATTTCTTACCTCAGTCCCACAATGAGACTTTTTTCCAATAACCACTGTCATTGATAGTATGAGGTGTCCCTCAAAACCTCCTGTGTTTAATGCAGGAATGCTGAGAGGCAAAGCCCTCTGGAGAGCATATCTTGCTACCATGTGTCCTAGATGCTGTATGTGGAGTCATGGGACCTGTGTGCCTGGCTGTGTTTTGTTCATTTTGGTCCCATTTTTTCTTTGTATGCTCCTATTCCTCTACTTCGGAATGGGAATATTTACTCTGTGACATTGTATATTGGATATATACAACTTGATTTAAACTTTGTAAAAGACATTTTCTTTTTCTTTGTTTTTGATTGCTTTATTTTATGTATTTATTATGTGGTGCTGAGAATTGAACTCAGTGCCTCACACATGCTAGGCAGCCACTCTACCACTGAGCCACAATCCCAGACCTTGATTTTGATTTTTCTAGGGGCTCACAGCCAAGAATTTGCCATGAGTCTCAGATGAGGCTATGGACTTGGACTTTTGGGCAATGCTGGGACTGTTAAGACTATGGTAACTCTCAAAGATGGACTAAATTCATTTTGCATTGTAAGATGGACACAAATTTTTGGAGGCCAGTGGTGGAATATTATGAATAAGAGGCATCCTCCCTAAGCTTCTGTGTTAATTCTGAAACATTCAGAGCTGAAATAAATGGATTATGAAAGCCCATCCTAGTTTGAATAGACTAATTGGGTGGTAAATGTAGGAAGGCAGGGCATGGTGGGTGGAGGTGGGTCACTGGGCAATTTCCTTGGAAGCGTTCATCTACCCTGTGGCCCCTTCCCCTTTGCTCCCTGGCCACCATGAGCAAGGCAGTGCTCCTTCATTGTGCCCTTCCATCATGGTGTTCTGCCTCACCCTGGGACAATCATGGACTAAACTTCTGAAACTGTGAGCCAAAATAAACTTTTGCTCTTCTAAGTTGTTCTCATCGGGTATTTTGGTCACAGCTACAAAATGTGACTATCACAACCCCTGGTTCTTTTTCCAAGAGAATGATATCAGAAACCAAGTTCTGGATGCTAGGTATGCTAGTTGCTACAGTTGTGATTCTTTTGAGTCAGCTCAGCTAGCAGAGCATGGAAATATATAAATGTTTATGTTTATGCATATATGCATGCATATTTTATATGTAACAATCTGTATATATATATATAATTAAAATGAATTCATACTGATCTATGCAAGTCCAATCCATTATTGCATGAATCATTTTAACATTTTTCTTTTGCTTTTCTGTACCTTTCCATACCAACAAGGAGAAAAGTGTTATACCATCCACTAATCATTTGTTAATTATTTACTTCCAGTGTACATATTAGTGACTTCAGAATTGCTAAGCCAATTCCTCAGGTGTAACAAGTATTATCAGTTAGACTAGTTCATAGGTACAATTCCTTTTACCTTTAGCCTTACAGACTTCCCTCGTTTCCAGTGTTTTTGTTTTGTTTTGTTTTTCTTTTTTAATGCCAGCCAGCACCTTATTTCTCCCACTCCTCTCAGTGAGATTGTTTTATACATTTGCAATACATTTACATTCTCAGGTCATACTCTGAAGTACATTTTGAGATCTCTCTAATCTCCTAAATGACATTTTTAAGCTTGACTGTATAATTGTTTACCCCTCTGCTGTAAAATTCTATGGTATTAACAAATGTTTACATCTTTATGTATGCCTTTACAGTATCATGCCAAACCATTTCAACCCTCTAAAAATCAACTTAATAGGTACTTCATCTACTCAACTCTCCCTCCTATACATGAACTATCAGTATCCATTGCTCTAATTACCCTATATTTTCTTTTTTTCCAAATGTCATAGAATTAGAATCATGTGTGACTTTTAATTGAATGGCTTCTTTTATATAGTGATGTGCATTTAGGATTCATCCATATCTTTTCAAGGCACAATAGCTCATTTCTTTTTATCATTGAATAGTATTGCATTGCATGTATGTATCAAAGTATATCTATTCACCTATTGAATATTTTATTTGCTTCTAATTTGGGGCAATTATGAATTCAGTTGTTCTAAACATTTGCATGCATGGTTCTGTGTGTACAAAATTTTAAAATTTAGTTGGTATCACTGAGGAACACAGTTATTAGATCATTCAGTAAGACAGATTAACCTGGTAAGAAACTGTTAAACTGTCTTCAAACTGGCTGTACCATTCTGAATTCCTACCGACAATAAATATGCTCCGCACCCTCACCCTCAGTTTATTTATTTATTTATTTTTAGTATTTGGATTTTAGCCATGCTAATAGGTATGTTGTAGAATCTCATTATTGTTTTAATTTGCCATTTCCTAAAGAAAAATAATGTTGAAAATATATTTATATGATTACTTGCCATTTGTAAGTATTCTTTTCATTTCTTTTGAACATTTTCATATTGAGTTTTCTTATTGTTGAGTGGGTGTTTTTTTTGCTATATTTTAGATACAAATCCTTCATCATATATATTATGCAAATAATTTCTCCCATTTTGCAAGTTGTATGTTCATATTCCTAAAACTATATTTCCGAGTGGAAATTTTAATAAAATCCATCTTGTTACTTTTTTTTCTTCCATAAATTGTACTGTTGGTATTGTACTTATGTAAAACTCATCATCACACTCAAAGGTAGGTATATTTTCTGTAAAATTGCTATATTCTGAATTTTTATTTTTAGGTCTGTGATCCACTTTGAGTTTATTTTTGTGAAAGGTGTAAAGTCTGTGTCCATGTTTCTTTTTTTGTGTATAGACATACAATTGTTCCAGCACCATATATTAAAAAGACTGTTCTTTCTCCATTGAATTGCTTTTTCTTCTTTGTCAAAGGTCAGTTGTGTAGTCCTATTTTTGGATGCTCTGTTTTGTTCAGTTGAATTTTTTTGTGGACTCTTTTGCCAATGCCATACTGTCTTCATCACTTAGATTCATAGTAAGTCTTGAAAGCAGCGCATGTGTGTCCTCTACCTAATTATAATTCCACAGTATTGTTAGTTATTCCATGTCTTTTGTCTTTCCATGAAAGCATCAAATTACTTTGCTAATATCCATGAAATAATCTGCTGATATTTTCATTAAGTTTTTTTTAAACTGTGGATGAAACTTGAAGAAAATAATGTCTTAATTTTTTTTGGCATATTGATACATAAATGCATGATATCTTTCAGATGTTCTTTCATTTTTTTATCAGGTTTTTGTATTTTATGCATATATCATATATATGCTATTATATAAATGTAAGTATCATATTTTGAGGTACTATTAGAATTTTAATTTTTATATTTCAAATTTAATTGTTCTTTCTTGTACCTTCATGTATGCATTTTGTTTTCTGAGGTCAAATTATACTCGGTTACTAGTTCAAATAATTTTTCAATGTTGTTATTGTTCTTCTTATTATTATTTTTGGTTAGACAGATCTATTATCTGTGAATTGATAGTTTTATTTCTTCCTTTCCAATCTATCAATTTTGTTTCCTTTTCTTATCTTATTGCACTAGTTAGAACTTCCACTCCAGTGTTGAATAGAATGGGTTAGCAAGTACATGCTTATTCCTGATCTTAGGGAGAATATGTCTGGTATCTTACCATTAAATATGGTGTTTGGTTTACATTATTGGGATATGTTGTATCAGATTGTGGAAGTTCCCCCGTACTCATTAGTTGAGGGTTTTAATCCTGAATGATGTATATTCTCAAATTATTTTTCTGGGTCAATTGATATGATTAAGTAGTGGACTACAAGATTGATTTTCCAATTTTAAACCAGTATTGTGTAACTGATATAAATCCCACTGGGTTATGGTGAATAGTTATTTTGATTGCATTTTTTGAATCATCATTCCTCAGTTAATTCAAAAAGTTTGGCATATTGAATGAAAAAATGGGGTCTTGTGCCAGACAGTCTCTGCTGAGCTGAGAACAGTGCTACTTCTGAAGTTTTGGTGTCTGCCAAGCTGGTGTGGTGCAATAAGATGCCAAGAGGTCTTTGCAGCTTCCTCTGGAAATTTGAAACTCATGTGACTGGAATCCTAGATCATAGGCTGTTTTAGAGAATTTCAATGGTAGTTTTTAATTAAGTTGTATGTGGGAGTACAGACCCCAAATTGCTTTTAGGGGGAAAGGAAAGAATATTCAAGAAAAGCATCTAGATTTGGGGAGTCTTACCTGCAAGAACAAAGTAAAACCTAGAGGAGAGATACCAAACACGATATAGATAAAATAAATTTATTTTAGTCAACTTTTCCACTGCTGTGACTAAAAGATCTGACCAGAACAATTGTAGAGGAGGAAGAGTTTATAGGAGGATCATTGTTTCGTGATCTCAGTCCATGGACAGCCAGCTCCATCATAGTGGACGAGTATGGCAGAGGGAAGCAGCTAACATGATGATCAGAAAGCAGAGAGAGAGTGATTCCACTTGCCAGATGCAAATATATACCTCAAAGCCACACTCCCAATATTCCACCTCCTCCAGCCACACCTCACCTGACTTTAGTTACCACTCAATTAATTCCATCATATTATTAATTTTTAATTCACTGATTGGGATAAGTCTCCCCCTCCAATCATTCCCCCTCTGAGCCTTCTTGAATTGTCTCACACATGAGTTTTTGTGAGACATCTCACATCCAAATCACAACCAAATTGTAGTGATAATTATAGTGGAGAAAATGTGGTAATCACCTATTTTTTTGTAGGTGGGGGAAATAATCAAGAAATAAAGTATAACAAACTAGCTCCCTGTGTCAGGCAGTGGCCCAGCTTTTTGGCTGGGTGTATTTAGACATCCCCTCTCAGAACTACCTCCTCTGTGGCCAGAAAAGCCTAGTGGTCAGGGGAGAATTTGAACTGACATCCACTATCCTTCTTATACACAGTAGTCTGTAGGCAAATGGAAGATTCACTAACCAATCTCCCTGACAGGAAAATTTTACCCCTAAGCTATAAAAAGCTTATGATTTATAAGGCTGCACCAGTTATTCTTGTGATTTTTATATATCTATTCCAAAAAGAATGTAACTGTGGATAGACTTAATCACTGCAGAGTCACATTGTGTGAGTAAACACACCACCTAGGCTGTGCTGATGAGTGTGTAGAGAAGCACACCTAGAGAAGCATCACTTTCACTACTTACTGGTGGTTAATACATAAAACATTGTATTAGAGATAGGTCACTTCATGAAAAGTTGAATACAGAAAACAGAGATGATGCATTCAATTTTAAAGCTCATGTTAAAAACACCAGACTTTAACATAATGAAATTGAAAATTTCACACAAAATATTGCTCATATAAAGCCACCTCTATTTTCATATTATGCCTTCAGTTTTGGATATAACATCAAATCTCAGTAAATTTATGCCCAGAGCACTATTTTATAGTTACTGGCCTCAGAACCAATGTGATACTTAAAATGTACTGAGTACACCATATTATTAATTATTTTTTCATACAGTGAGAGAGGGAAATGGAGATTGTGAACGTTCAAGAGTTGAAATACTCCAAATTCACAATTATTGACTGACTTTGGTTATTGATATAAAATAACACTCATTGGTCTCTGGATTCTTATTGTAACTGGATGCTAACGAAGCTTCTTATTCCCTTTTATATTTTATTGATAATGTACACAATCAAAGCATCTGTTCAAAACGTAGAAGAAATATGATCATGGTGACCACCATTTAAACATCCATGTTGTAGTTAATTTAGTATAGTACAAGAAATACGGTTGTAGGTTTCTAGAGGTAGAATGTTGTAAAATACTCTCCCTCCCTTTACTTAATGTGCAGATTTTTCACATGCACAAGTTCCCTGACAGTTTTTTCTTCCTTAATGAGACCCAATAGTAGGGATGAAGCATTATTAGAGGTCTCTCTGAGCTGGTCAGACTGCATATTAAATATAAAAGAATGAGTATGCCATTGTCAAACTCTATCAGTAAATAAAAGCCAAAGCAATTCAACGTCTTTGGAAACAGGAACTTTAGGGAATTTATTTTTGTTTTATAAATATTCTCTAGATCAGCACAGGTTAGAAATGCCTTACACAATACTATTGCATGCAAAAGACAGGACATTATTTTTGTAAATTAGGAATCCAATCAGAAGAAATCAATTTTTTTTAATTTTTATTTTTAGTCTGTTGTCCAAAGGTTCCGTCTGAAATACATCTTGTAAGACTAAGGTAATAGAGAGTAGCTCATTCACAACACAATTTGTTCAGTGTGAAGGAATAAAACATGTAATTCAGTTCAGTATCCTTATGGACCATGTTCTTACAACTTTGATATTTTGCTTAGATTGGATTTTTTACATTTAACTTGAATCATTTAAAATATTGTATTAACAGTAGAGTCGAGCAAGCAGATCAGGAGTAGGGAAAAGAGGAGAAAGGGAAGGTACTGGGTAATGAGATTGAGCAAATTTTGTTATGTGCATGTATGTATATGGTATATTAAAATCCCACTATTATGTATAATTATAATGCATGAATAAAAGGTATTTATTTAAAATATTTTTCTTGGCCATGAGATTTTGGCAAGCCACCTACTTTTGCACCTAAGACAAATACCTTACTTGCTTCACCCTGGGCCTGGCCCTAATTCTTACAGTTCTTGAACATGCTCTACTAAGTAGTTGGTTAAGAATTTCAATTCCTTAAGCCACATATGGAAGTCCCATATGTTTTTGAATGATCAAAGGATATTGAAGCACTTTAGTCTTTAATGATATTTTTATATGCAACGGAAAACGGTGAACCAAATAGAAAGTGCATTGCACTTTCCACTTTCCAAGTAACTTTGAGAATAGCTTTTATTGTGACTACTGGAATATTAGTGGCAAATTGAATATCCAATCACATTTATAGATCATACTTCAAATGCAATAATTACTCTGGAGATTTTTTTTTCTTTTTCTTAAGAGTAGTTTCTGTATCCTTAGAAAAGTTGGATAATTTCATAGTCACATTTTTTATTTGGTAATAATTAGTGTTGGTGACTGAAAATCAGGAAGAGAAAGTAAGTTTTTTATTCATCTCCAGTATCCTTCATTAGTGCATCACCCAAAAGAAAGAATGCCATATCCATGTCCCTTGCTTAATCATTGGAACCTGAAGTCATGTCCACCACCTTCTTTCTAGGTTTCCCTCTGTCCTTACTGGTAACATTACTTAGTGTTGGAACAAAATCTTCTAGCTTCAAGCTCTTAGTCACATAAATGCATTTCAGTAGTTATAAGTTGCTGACATTTTAATAAACTAAATATGGATTAGCTAAAGAGATCATTTTAATGAGCCTATTAAAGTTTTCATTATATATTTTTTCATTGCAGATTTTCAGAGGTGGACGGACCTTTGGGATTGTCTAGTCCAGTTCTCTCATTTAGCTGAGAAGAAGCTGAGAGAAGTGAATGACTTATCCGAGGTCACAAAGCTAATTAATTGTGGAACCTAGATGACAAACTAGGTCCTCTGGGCACAAATCAGTAAAATTCAGGGCTGGTTAAATGAGGGGCCGTGTTAAGAATACCTCCAATCAGATATTACCCATTCTTTCGTCTTTTTCTTTTTCAATTAATTTTTTCAGGTATAATTTGCTTATAAAAATTGGATGATCAATTTTTGACAAATGTAGGGTCTTAGATTCAGAACAGGTTCATGCCCTCCCCACCAAAAAAATTCCCTTGAAGTTCTTTGAAGTCAATTCTCATCCCAGAATCCTGAGTTTAGACAATTGCTGATCAGCATTTTGGTCATTAAAGATTAGATTTGTTCATTATAGAATTTCACATAAATGATTTTATGCAGTGTGTATCCTTTGGACTCTGAACTCATCAGTTTAGCATAAAGTTTGTCAAATTAGTTCAAGTTTTTAGCATAACAGGATTACATTAGAGTATAAGTAGGAGTTTATTGCCACTGTCACCTCTTTTTTATCATTATTTATATATAACAGTGAATGCATTACAAATCTTATTACATGTATAGAGCACAATTTTTCATATCTCTGGTTGTATACATAGTATATTCACACCAATTCATATCTTCATACCTGTACTTTGGATAATAATGATCATCTTATTCAATCATCATTAATTACCCTGTGTCCCCTCCCTTTCCTTCCAACCCCTCTGCCCTATCTAGAGTTCCTCTATTCCTCCTATGTGCCCTCTCCTTATCCCACTATGAATCAGCCTCCTTATATCAAAGAAAATATTTGGCATTTGTTTTTTTGGGATTGGCTGACTTCACTTAACATTATCTCCCCCAACTCCATCCATTTACCTGCGAATGCCACGATTTTATTCTCTAACGTAAGATCTTCCTGGACTGGGGATGTAGTTCAGTGGTAGAGCATTTGCCCAGGATTCACAGGGCCTGGATTTGATCCCCCATGCCACTAAATAAATAAATAAATAAATAGATAAATAAATACAAAAAATCTAGAACTTTTCCTATTCTTCGGTTATTGTGAATTCAGCTTTTATAAACATGAATTTATGAGTTTTTCTGTAGAAGCAATGGTTTTATTTCCTGGTATAAATAAATTGGAGTGGAATTCCTGAATCACATGATGATTTTTTGTTTAACTTTTTAAGAAACTGCCAAATAATTCTCTGAAGTAGCATTTTACATTCTTACCAACAATATAGGACAATTATCATTGTTCCATATGCTCTAATTAATTATCCTTTAATTAATTAAAATTGCCAGGTATTTTAGTCATGAGTATAGATTTTTGTTTATTTTTTTAAAAATGTTTTAGACTTTCTGGAAATTGTGTATTTTGCTATGATTTAAGAATTGGATTGTCAGTGTGTGTAAAAAGTTTACTGAAATTTTATTGAGATCAAATGGAACCTATAGATGATTTTGGAGAATACTGACCTGTGTGTATTGAAAAAAACTTTATTCCTGGGAACAAATTTTAAGTTACATGCTTTTATCTGTTTCAATAGACTTTATTTTAGGGTGTCAGGACTGCAGCAAAATTGAACAGATTACAAAAATTTCCCATATGCCCCCTTCCCTAGATTGTCATAGCCACTCAAATTTTGGATCCCCTCTGCCATAGTGGTACATTTGTTACAATTCATGGACCTACACCATCACATCATTATCACATAAAGTCCATAGTTTACATGAGGGCTCTCGTTTGGTGTTGTACTTTCTATGAATTCAGAAATATGTATAATGCCATGCATCCAAATCCTTCATACTCTGTCTATTCATCCCAACCTCTCTGTTAACCCCTGGTAAACTCTGATCCTTTTAGTACTTCCATACTTTTGCCTTTTCCAAGTAGTTTTGGAAGTTAGAATCATAGAGTAGCTAGCCTTTTCAGATTTGCCATACTTTTATTTTCATTTTACTTTCTAATGCTTCATGGTTAATGTATAGAAATATAATTGATTAATGTGTATTGGCCTCTAATCATGTGACCTACTAAACTCCATTATTATTATTATTATTATTATTATTATTATTATTATTATTATTATTTAATTTTGAGTTTCTAAAGGCCTTGCTAAGTTGCTGAGGCTGACCTCAAACTTGCACTCCTCCTGCCTCAAACCCCTGAGTTGCTGGGATTAATGGCTTGTGCCACCATGCCCAACTTTTTTGTGTAAATTCTTTTAATACATGATCATGTTTTCTGTGAATAAAGAATGTTTAATTCCATATTCCCAATCTACACTTCTTTAATTTATTTTTCTTCCTTATTTCACTTTCTAGAACCTGCAGTACATTACTGAGTAGTCCTGGGAGTCTTGTTCAAATAGTTAGAGAAAAACTATTTAGTTCATCACCATTAACTTTGATGTTAGATGTAGTTTGTTTTAGATGCTTTTCAAAATTTGAGAATTTTTCTTTGATTCCTAGGTTGTTTATACTTTTTCATATTAAGTGGGTTTTTCATTTTGGTTATTTTTTCCTAATCTTATGAGATGCAGATGGATACCTCTTAGTTTTCTTTTAAGTTTAGAAAATAATCTTGACTGCCTTTCAAAATATTTGGCATATTGTGAATTCCTAGTGTCTCATTTAACCGTTATTCATTTCTATTTTTATATATTGTGGACTTCATCTTTGAAAATATTTGGAGAACATATATGCCTCCCATCATGATTGTTGCTTCTTTGCAACTGCCTTCTTCTATAATTTCTTTGTATCATTTTGATATCAGAGTAGTACTGTCCTCAAAAATGGAGTGTTTGCTCTATTTCCTGTAAGAGTTTATATATGATTAAAAATAATTATTCCTTAAAATGTAATAAAATTTACGGGCAAATCCATGTGAATCTAAAATTTATATTTTAGACAGCTTTTAATTATAACTTCAACTTCTATAATATATATATCAAATAATTCAGACTTTCTAAAGTATTATATTTTCATTCAGTTTAGGTATTTGTGTATTTCAAGAAATTTTTTCAGTTGTGTTACTGAAAAAATTATTGGAAATGTTTCCTTTTTTCCTATCATTTCTGAAGATTTTAATTATTCTCAATATTATTTCTGTATCTTAATTATGCTGGTTAGATGTTCATCCATATTATTCTTTCTTTTTTAATATTTTAGTTGGACACAATACCTTTCTAACTCCAGCCCCTATTGTTTCGTTTTTAATGAGTGAGTACTAGGCTCTGTCATTAAGTTTTTTCTTTCATTAACCTTTGCTCTTATCCTTTTTACTTCCTTTCTTTTACTCATTTTAATTTCAGTTTGTTATTATTTCCTTAGCTTTGTACAATGGAAGCTTAGAATTTAATTTGCCATCTTGCTTCATTTCTAATTTAAGCATTTAGAGCTATATTTTTTATATCCATTGCTTTATTTATTTCACAAATATTGACTTGTTCTATTCTTCATTTTCATTTAATTTAAAGTATTTTCTAATTGTCCTTGGAATTCCTTCTTTGATCAATGGTCTTATTTAAAAGCACATTGTTTAAATTTCTAAGTGTTTTAAGTGTTTTCTAAATATCTTTTTTTGCCATCAATTTTTAATTAATGTCCACTCTGGCCAGAGTGGAATTATTTTAAAATTAAATCCATAGCCCAGAATTTGATATCTCTTAATATATAAGCTGTATGCATTTAAAAAGAAAATTGAATATGTAATTAGTAAAGTTTCCAATTTGTGTTGTTCAAATTTCTTGTATTCTTACTTATTTTCTTTTTATTTGCTCTATTATTTAATGAGTAAGTAGTATTAAAGACTCCAATCTAATTGTGGATTTATATACATTTTCTCTCAGATCTGTGAGATTTTTATCTCATAAATTTTGAAACTTGGTTATTTGATGCATGCTAATTTGTATTTGTTTCATCATTTTGATGATTATCACTGATTATCTATGAGATCTCTCTTTATTTTAAATAGTTCTTGCCCATGAAGTCCAAAGTGCTAATACTGAAATATCCACTCTGGCATTCTTACACAGTATATGAATAGTATGCCTTCTTTTTAAAAAATCCTTTCACTTCTAACTTATGTATGTTTTTCTGTTCAAGGTGTATTTTCACAGAAATCAAGTTGTTGAATTTTTCTTTATCAAATAAGGAAATTTTTGTCTTTGATGGGAGTATTTAGACCACATATCTACATTTAAATTATATTGACTTTTTGATGATATTCATTTTTCCCTTCTATTGGTTTTCTGCTTTTTATTTGGTTTCTCTTCCAATTTTTCCCTTTTATTTTTTTCTTTTTGATTAATTAAATATATTTTAGTGTGCCCTTTGATCTACTAAAATGGCTTTATTGATTTTATACCTTAATACTTATTTCCATGGTTGTTCAAACATATCATTATCTATTTTCGTTACAATCTTCTTTAAAATACATTATATGTGTGTGATATAGAATCATATGGAAGCATACCTACATTTATACAATTACTATCATTTGTGCTTTGTTATCATACTTTAAAAATATGTATGTGTGATTACATGTATGTGTGTGTGTGTGTTTTGGATTTTTTTGAAAATTGTGAATTATAAAATATTAAAAGCAAAACAAATTTTTAATTTAGCCACATATTTTAATTTTTTATACTTCATTAATGGCATGCATATGAGTTTCTACTTTGTAGCATTCTCCTTCAGTCCAAAGACTTCCTTTTAATACGTCTTGTGAAAATTTTTTGGTGATAATTTTTTAAATTTTAGCATGACACATCTTCATTTTATTTTTGATGGACATTTTGTTTGATATAGAACTTTATAGTTACAGTTGTTGAAGGACACCTGTTGTTTAGGGGGACTGAACCAAAGCCAAGGCTATTCCACCCAGTACCTTTTTACCTTGGGATGAGACATTCCCAGAGCATTCTAGTTTTCTTGAAAACTGCAAGTAGGAAAAGTGGAAAACTGAATCAATGCAAGTCTACCTGGAGACCTATCCTGCACTTATCCATAGATTACTGACTTCCTTCCCCAACTCCAATAACTACTGTCCAAACTTTATTTGGATTTTATATAGTTTTTTTCATTACTATAATTTTCTCCTCAAGGATCCAGTCCAGGATATCATCTTGCAATTGGATTCTTACCATTATGTCTCTGGTCTCTCACCTGGTCTGTGACTGTTTCTCAGGTTTTCCTTATTTTTCAGAACCCTGATAGTTTTAGGAAGTACGGGTCAGGTAGTTTCTGTACTATCCCTCAGTTTGCTTTTGTCTATTATCACCATTCATCATTACATCATAATTCTGGAGTTTAGGAAAGAAAACCAGAAGAGTGTTGTACCCTTTTTACCATATTCTATCAAGTATACATGCTGTCTATTTGACATTCCTGAGGATCTTAATCTTGGTCACTTGATTGGGATAGAGTTTGTTGAGTTTCTCCATGGAAAGTTAATATTTTTCCCCTTGACTCTTTAGAAGTGAGTCACTAAATCCAGCTGACGTTTGTGGGAGAGAAGTATGTGTGTGTGTGTATGTGTTTTGAAATTTCTGTGTAAGGACAAATATATTTATTTTATTTATAATATTTATTTTCTTACTAAAATTAGTTATTTACATTTATTTTCTTATTTTAATTAGTTATTTATATCAGTATACTCTTAAGTAAATACTTTCTTGTTTTGGGCTATGAACAAAATACAGTATCTCTTTTGTTGCCAAAATTGTTCCAATTTTGATCATGAGGATTTCTTAGAGGTTGGTACCTGTGACCATCTTATATTTCCCATTCCAGTATTTTTTAAAGAATTTCCTTAGTTTTTGGTACTACAAGATGCTCTAAGCTCATTTTATATTTGTTTCTCCCTACCCACACTCCCAGTAACAGACATTTCTCCAAGGAACTCTGGTTCCTTTTAATAAAGAATGTTATTTATAAACCACAATTTGAGCTCTAGAATGTTAATTTATGTCAACCTTTCCCCCAATATGCTTCAGTTTAAATAGTTTCTACTGGTATGTTTCCAATTTGACTGATGTTTTCTTTCTCAGTGTTCAATATGCAAGGTCATGAGTGATATTTTCCTTTCATATAACATCACTAAGAGACTTCTCTTCTTTAGTATGTTTATATTTTCCTTCAGATCCTTTAGCATTAAATGGTGGGCATTGAAAACTCCTATACAGTTATCATTACTAAGTCCATTTCTGTTGACTTCTCCCTCCTGTCTTGTATACATTTCCCATCTTATGCTGTTATAGGTAGTTTGGGATTGCATGCAATACATTGTGAATGCTTTGTTAAGGGTCCAAATTTTCTTGAGTTCCTCTAAAGAGCTGAATCTTGTTGTAGCAGGCAGTTAAGGTTTTTGTAGATTAATTTCATCATTTCTTGTATTTGAACTTTGTGAAACAGGCCTAGAGTAACCTTTAATTTAGGGTTTATTTACTACCTTGACATTCTTTTATGGGAGTTCTTCTACATGACACAAGTGTTCAAGAACATCTTTATATTGCCTGATCAGAACCTGCACAGATCCCAGGTCTGTGTGTTCTGGAAATGTTTGGTTTATAGCTCAATGCTGTCTGCCTTTCCCCTGCTGTGCCTCTCATACACTCTGGTCATATTAATTTGTTGGTATTCTGGAAGACTGAATGAAACCCGTTCACACATTTCTGGAATCTCTTTTCTGTATAGTTTTTTACTTCTCTGTTAATTCTGCTCCACACATTCTAAATTCCTCAGACTCTTCAAATTTAAGCATCTGTCTCCTCAGCTCAGCAAGACTGCTTGCTCTGTTTGGGGTTTCCTTCTTTATACCCTTATCTGGAAAATGCCTCCAGGTAGAGAGGCAGGATATTCATAAGGATTGCCTCATTTATTTCCTTCTTTTCATAGTTAACAGTCCTCCATAGCCTATTGCCCAATTTCTGGGAAGAACTGTTTAATATACGTTTTTAAGTTATTCATGGCAGGAGAGCACCTGGTACCAGCTATATCATCAAGGCAAAAAGTGGAAGGTATTTTAGGCAAAGAAACACTTTGTAAATTTATTTCAAAATTCCTATTTTTTTAGAAAATTTACATTCTTATGGGTGTCACTTATTTATAGTTAGTCAAGTAGATGAATGTGAGAATAATACTGTATTTAACAATTAGAAGAGCAAACATGGGTGCACATATAACTTCCTAATTAAATGAAGAGATCTGAAAAGATAAATGTTATCAAGTGTTTTTTAGTTATTTGATGTAAAAAAATGGACAGAGTTGGAATTCTTTAATTCATATACAGGTTTTTGAAAGATTTTGTTCAAATAAATCAATGATTTAAAGCAAAATAATTAGCCTACTTTTCTCTCTCTCTCTCTCTCTCTCTCTCTCTCTCTCTCACACACACACACACACAACACACACACACACTTTTTTTTTCTTGTTAAACTGTCATTTTTTCCCTTTTTCAAGACCCAGCTATTTGTTAGGTAAAACTGAATGCCAACACCTTTTAAAACATGATATTTTAAGCCAAAAAAAGTTAAGCTGTGGGAGTTTGGGAAAACTTGCTTTAGAAATATAATTGCTTTCAAAAACATTTTCTAGGACTTGAATGTCACTAAAGGAATAAAAAATGAGGGGAAAAGTAGACTATGATCTTGAAAGCATATGGGGAAGAAAATAATTTTTCTAGTTTCATAATATTAAATGAATTTCTTTCTTAGCTTAAGGCCTCAGGATCATTACCCCCTTCTTTTTGTTTGTGTGTTACCATTAAGTAAGAACCAGCATTTTAACTATTTGTATTGAAAACAAAAGGAGAAAATTTGAATCCTGTTTTGTGATGGTTTAATTGATTCTATGCCTGTCCTTTAGCGCACACTGGAATGGCAGATAAGGCTGTCCTGTTCAATGCTGATGTGGTGTCAGGGGATTCTTGATCCAATTTTTCACTGGAATACAGTGTCTCATCTTAGTCTGACATTCTACTCCACTTGCTACTGTCAATGTCAGAGGAAGTGTCATTATTTGAACAATAGCATCTTCCAGAAGAAAAGACACCATGTTTACTTTTAAGAATGTCAGTCGTTGTACATTTAGAAGCATTTTCTGGGGTTAGCAGAAACCTATTTGACTGGACTAAAAGCACAACTCTTCTTCAGTGTGAAGAATCACAGATTCAAGACTGGGAGAGCCTGTAAGAGGCTAACTGGTCTACTCTCCAGCTTTCAGGTAAAAAGAGGAGAGACCTTTCTGCTGGATTTGCAAAGATCTCCATGAAGTAGATTCTGCAATTGCTTTAAATAGTTCTTGGAAATTTAATATTTTTAATTCTGCTTCACTTACTTCTGGTTTTCCTTCCTTGCAATATGCATTATATAAAAGAATATCTGTTGGCAAATACACATTTAATTGCTTTGATTTTTAACCAGCAAAACTATATGCCCTCATTTCATTCTTGTGTGATTGGTAGTGTTCCACTACAGAACTTAATATTTTCTGCAAAAAGTCACTAATGTTGCATTAGTGACCATGAGATCTCTGTTACAACTGTATAATGCTACCACTGTCACATGAAAGCAGCCATGGATAGATAATTTGGAAATGAAGAGGCATCACTATATTCCAATAAATGTTTACTAACAAAATCCAGTTATAGGATGGGGCACAAGGCACATAGTTTGCTGACTACTATTCTACTGTTTCCAAAACCTACTGTTGGAGAAGACAATCACCTGTAGATAGTCTTTTGACCATGGCATAGTTGCCTAAGAATGTGACCGGGACTTGGAACGTTTCTTTATGAAAAGATAAAGATGTTCCTCTGTGCTAGGCGAACCTCTTTATAATGCAGTATCTTTCTGTGTGCCAGACTTGATGTGTACACTTATTCTGCTTAAGCATGTGGCACCTGGCTAAGTCCTCTGCTGTATGTGCTCCAGCATGGAGGGAACTGAGTCCTCTGCCTGTAGCGAAAGAATGCCTGCAGACCTTCTCTCACAGTGGCTGCCTGGTGAGCTCAGTATCGAAGCTCAACTTTCTCTGTCTCTTCTTTCTAAGAGTAAAGCATTGTTGCATCCAGTGCTTGTATAAGTCATCTTAGTCATCTTTTCTTCGTATTCTGACACTAGAAAACCGTGGAAAAGGCAAACATGCTGGGACTATAGCTTTGGTGGCAGGCACAGTTAAGCCCATTGTAATCTTCCATAGGGTGTGACTCCTCTCTCCTTTCCTGGAGAAGGGAAATGTCACTCAACACCTACATTTTTTTTTTCTTTTTTCTTTTAACGTTTATTTGAAAGACAGATTGTTTTACATAAACAAACATCTTCAAGCTTAGGATCAGTTTAACTAGGTGCTTTTGACTAAATCTGTTACTAGACCACAAGGCTGACTTGCCTATGTCTATTCTAAGCTAATTCAGAGAGAATTTTTCCTAGAGAACACTGTTATTAGGTCAACTATTAAAAAAAAAAATCACTCAACACACATACACACACACACACACACCTACCTATTAATTGGGGTATGAAATAATTCTGAAATACTATAATGTGTTCCAGTATAATACTGTATAGTTAATAAGACTATTAAAATGAATCTATATAAAATAAAACAAAATAAATTTGCATACAAATATAATATTTATTAATGGCATAAATGACATTCACAACTAATGATATTTATTGAAATACTTCTTTGAAAGATACCTTTATTTTATTCAGGCCTTGTTAAATTTAGATTTACTGTCTTTAATTTCTGATGTTTCAAGGGTATTTTAGCTGAGAACATTTTTATGTGAGTATTAGTGAAAGTTGTTATTTATGTATAAATAATGATTTGGTAGGAAAATGTGTACAAATGTGTGAAATATATATTCTCTCAGTAATAGTAAAGCTGAACTTTGTTATTTACAATTAAATTGACAGATAATGATTATATGTATTATGGTATACAATGTGATGTCTTGATACAAGTTTACAATATGAATGATTAAATCAGGTGTCACATCTAAAACCTCACAAACATTACATTTTATGGGGCAAACATTTAAAACTTAATTTTAGTACTGTTGAAATATATAACACATCATGGCTTATTGTAGTCACTATTCTGTGCCCTAAATAACTAGTGCTTTCTTCCTAACTGAAACTTTGTAATCTTTAGTCATATTTCCCCACCTGGGCCATCTCTCCTAGTCTTGATTTTATACTCTCCTTTTATGATTTCAACAGTTTTAGATTACAAATAAGCAAAATCCTATAGTATTTATCTTTCAGTTCCTGTCTTATTCCACATAGTATGGTGTCCTTCAGGGTCATCCATGTTGTTGCAGATAATAAGATTTCCTCATTTTTAAGGCTGAATAGCATTCCTTTTTGTTTATACTTTCTTTATCCATTCATTTGAAGATAGACATGATGCTTCCAAATTTAAGCTATTGTGAATAAGTCACGATAAACACAAGATTGCAGATGTCTCTATGCCATCAAGATTTCAGATCCTTTGGGTATATAATCATCTATGGTTTGAATCTTAAAAGACCCTCAAAGGCCCATGTGTTCACAGTTTAATGCCCAGGGTGGTGCTATTAGAGGGTGGTCAAACTAAGAGGTGGGGCTTAGTGGAAGGTTTTAGGTCATAGCACTGTGCCCTCAAATGGGATCAGGGGACCTCAGTCTTTTTTTCTCTTTGTCTCCAGCCATGAGATTGATAATTTTCTCTGGCATGCAATTAAACCATGATATGTTCCTGTATGCCCAAAGTACCACCAGGGCCATGAACTGAGTCCTCCAAAATTGTGAACCAAACCAAACCTTTCTTTTCAAGTTAATTACCTCCAGTATTTGACATAGTAACAGAGAGCTAGCTAACACATACCCAGTAGTGGCATTACTGGATCATTTGGCAATTCCATTTTTTGGTCTTGTGAAGAATATACCCAGTATTTTCCATAATGGCTCCTTGAATTTACATTCCCACCAATGGTGCACAGTGGTTGTATTTTCTCTACACATTCTTCAACGTTTGTCACTTTTCATCATTTTGACAATAGCCATTCTAACAGGTATGAAGTGACATTTCATTTTGTTTTAAATTTTTGTGTACCTGATGATTAATAATGCTGAACATTTTTTTATGTATCTGTGGCCATGTGCATATATTCTTGTGGAAAAATGCCTATTTAGATCCTTCATCCACTTTTTAAATTAAAAAAATTATATTGAAGTTGTTGAGTTTCTTCTTGTTTTGGATAATAGCCTCATACCTGAGGTATAGTTTGCAAATTGTTTCTCCCAATTCATATTTTGTTTTCACTGTATTGTTTCCTTGATGTGCAGATTTTTTTTTAGTTTGATGTAATAATATCTATTTATTTGCATTTGTTGCTTGTGTTTTGGAAGTCATGTCCTACAAATCTTTGCATAGAACAGTGTCAAGTATTTCCTCCACTTCTTTCTTTCTTTCTTTTCTTTTCTTTTTTTTTTTTTTTTTTGCTAATGGTCTTATAATTTTAGGTCATACATTTAGGTCTTTAATTCATTTTGAGTTGATTTTTTATATGATTAGATAAAAGTCTAATTTCCTTCTTTTGATTATGGATAACTATTTATTGAAGAAGATAATTTTCTCTGGCATGAATTGTGAGTATCTTTATAGAAAATCAATTGGCCATAAACATATAAGTTTACTTCTGGATTCTCTATCCTGTTCAATTGGTGTGTAAGTCTGTCTTTACACTAACACTATGCTCCTCTGATTACTGCAGTTTTGCAATAGATTTTGAAGCTGGATACTAGGGTCCCTCCAGCTGTATTTTATTTTTGCTCCAGAGTACTTTGAGTATTCAGAGTTTTTGTGATTACATACAAATTTCAAGATTGTTGCTTCTGAAATTAAATTTTATATAAGCATCATATACACTGAATTTTGCAATCTGTGTATTTTCATAAGATTCAGACTCTTATGGAAATTTTTCATGTGATTATTTTGATGTTGAATCTATATTTGAATCAATTTGTGAATTACTAAAATATTTTGAAGGAAATTCAATACTGAAGGTGTTAACTTGTAGTGCTGAGAGATACAGAAATACAATTTGTTTAGAAATACAACTTATATAATTAAAGATAAATACATGCCCAATATTTCATTTCACTTGTTTTCTTGCCTGAATTCCCATTAAGTTTTTATTATATCATGACAGTGAGCATAATTCTGACAATATACATATTTTTATCAATATGAAAATAAAAGAAAAAAAAGAAAGAAAATAAAAGGATGCCAGGATTTTAATCAAATCAAACAATAGTAATTAGTTATTTTTAAACCATAGTAAATATTATTAGTGGAATGATGATTCAACTCATTATGTTCTGTTCCCTATGACAACATTGGGAAAATATGGATGGATTGCAGAGTTAAAACTTCTGTGGGTATGATGTAATAGAGGAACTCTCAAGAATATTTTGATGAGAAATAATTATAAAACAAAATAATAATATTAGGGGTTTCTTGCTCATTAAACAAAGGAACAAACAACAACAACAACAACAACAAAAAAAAAAAAAAAAAAAAAAACTACAGTTCTGATCCTTTTGGTGTGATGGGAATATTTTACTTTAGAGTTGTATTACCTCAGGCCACTAAGGGACACTTTAGAACTCTGGATGAAGTAATTTACTAACAGATCCCCTGGCAACAAGAAAGAATTAAAAGTCTCCATAAAAAATTAAAAATGTATAGTCTACTTATATTGGTAAGATGAGAACAAATGTGTGATACAATATTTGTAATATTTATCCTTGCCAAGGTCTTGACAAGACACATTAATCATGATTTAAAAAATAAACTACTTAATTTTTAAAAACTTGACAAATTCTGTATTTAAAATTTATTGGCAAATTCTTGGTAGTTTCCATATTTTCAAAGGTCATGTTATGAAAAATATCAGCATGATAAATGAACTGAAAAATAACTAGTAATTTTATCTGCTAAAATAAACATTTTTATAATAAACAATATGTTTTATAAACAATCTCAATATAAAACATCAGGAGACTATAATTGTACTTCAAAATTCAGAGGTTAGGTACTTTCTTGTTTGTTTTGTGTGGCTATTACAAAAGATGTGAGGCTAGGTTATTTGCAGAGAAAAAAAGCTTTATTTGGACTCATTGATTTGGAGGCAGGCAAGATACAGTGTTTGCATAGGTTAGCTTCTGGTGATTGTATCATGGTGGTTCAACTCATGGTGGGAGGTAGAGGGACAAGGAGGTGTCTGCAAAGAGAGAGAAGGGGCTGAGCTCCACAAAGAGCTAACTCATTCCTGAAAGACAAGCATTAGTACATTCATTCAGGCTCCACTACTATAATCCAACACCTCTGAAAGGTCCCACTGTGTCTTGATAAGGGTACATTGGTTAATAAACCTCTACATCAGTTTTGATTGGAAAAAAACCATAGCCCACAAGAGTGGGTACTTTGGAAAAAGAAGTTAGTTCTTTTTTTCATTATGAGGTCAGCATTACTTACTTTATCTCACTTTCACTGTGATGAAGAGTGTATAAATTGATTTCCTTAAATAAACTTGACAAATTCTGTATTTAAAATAAGAACACAATATTATAGTATAATACTGTATTAATGTAGTGTAGTATTAATCAAACCTGGATCACAAAAGAAATACAGCAGCAGTTACACAAAGGTTTCCTTCCACATCAACAAAGACAAGCAGTTACTTGGAATCACCTGAAGGGCAGGTTCTGCACCAACACAGATCTGACCACACTACACATGTGGCAAAAATTATGACTGATATATATGTTTCAACTGGAAATGTTGCATGCATTTAATTTCTTTTTTATGTATTAAAAGGGAGAGAAAATTAGAACCTGCCATTCTATTATCTCTGATTTCAACTTAAATGAGAATCTCTCCAAATTTATTGTAATTGAATGTGTCTGTTGTTCCAAATTCACCTTGAAAGCACATTATTTCTTATTCTAATGAGTGTATATATAGTAAACCAACCACCCTAAAATTTGTGTTCTTAAAAGATAAAAGATATATTAGCATTTATTAATAGATTATTGTAATAAAGGAAAAATTTTAAAAATCTACAACTATGCACAATTCATCCTTTGCTCATCCTTTCTTTTAATTTTGAGTCTCTTTTTCGTCATTGACTATATGCAGAATATAATACTATATATACATATATATAATCATACATACTATGAAAAGAAATAAATGCCATTGCTATAGGCCAGTGTGACTTAGGATTTGCTTGTTGCTACAACAAGGGCTGACCGATAAACATGATTACGAAGTTGACATTTTGTCCATCATAGTGAACTTGGCAAGTATTGCTAAACCACTTTCTAGGAGATTTTGCACAAAAGTTCACTGACACCAATGACATGTGGATATAATAGATCAGTAGTGGCCTTTTTACTATACAACTCCCCTGTATTAGTTAGGGCCCAATCAATTAAAAACACAAACTAAGTATTTTGAAGAAATGTGTTTAATATAGGCAATTAATTATACAGATGTTAAGGTTGGGGATGTATTTCAGTGGTAGAATGCTTGTGTAACATGTGTGAAGCCATGCAATCCATCTCCAGCATTGCAAAAATAATGATGATGATGATGATGATGATGATGATAATTAATTACACATTTGTTAGAGGTATGAAAGTAAAACTGAAAACTTAGACAACACCAAGTTAATAACTAGAAAGAAATTAGTATTTCAAGAGATACAAATAGGAAATATTTATGCAAACTTTTATTTTGATATTTAAATTTGAGGATTATTTTTGAGACTGTGTCCGCATATAATAGCTTGGTGTAAGTTGAAATTGAAATGTGTAAGTTGCTTCCTACAAGTTGGTTACTAGAAAATGTGTAAGTTTCTTCTACTAAAGCTGTAACTAAATAAAACTGAGATAAGACGGGTGTGGAGATCAGCTTTCTCTTTTAGTTTGGGTGCCCTCTATCAGATTTGAAAAATTAAATTCTTTATTTACATATGGTTCATTCATAGCTTAGTAATCTCCGCATACATTAAGAAAAGATCATTCTGTATTAAGGTCACATCCACCTCCACAAATCTGTTTGAACAATTTGACTGATGAACAGTCAAACCAGTCCAAAAATGAGACATCAATCAAAAGGTGTTGTCCATCAAAGTAAAATTTTTGTCAAGTGCTTTTTAAAATATAAAGATGTTATTTGAATTTTGACTTTCTTTTCTTACTGCCTTTTTTAAAGATAAGCTTTGCAGAGGTATAGTTTACATGCAATTTTAAGTGTACAGGTTTGATTTGTGCGTCTTGGTAGTCAATTAACCCCTACCAGAATCATGATAGAACATTTCAAACATCCTCTTACACCCCTTTACAATCAAACCCCTCCACAGTGCCCACTCAGGCCACTACTGATCTGTTTTCTTCACTCTTCGTTTGCATCTTCTACTACATAATATAATTGGGATTATAGAGTCTGTAGCCTCTGGTTTCTACCCTCTTTCATGTAGCATGATTCTCTTGATATTTGTCTATGTTGTTAAGCAATGTTATAAAACCCACATTACATTTCTATTACTTTTTGTTTGAATAGTTGTCTTTCAACAAAATTATAAAATGAAAAAGTATGTCTTTATTTATCACATATTTACTCTTCTGTGCTTTTATTCCTTTGTGTACCTGGAAATTTTATTCTGGTACCATATAATTCTTTTTGGAAAAATTACCATAATTTAGGTCTGTGTGCCATTAATTCTTTCAGCTTATTGCCTGAAAAAAATTTTAGTTTGCCTTCTGAATGGCTGTTTTTACTGACGTTTGTTGATTATTTTTTTTTCCTTCATCAGATCTTTAAAGATGTTTCCTCATCGTCTTTTTTATTGCCTGGTTTGGGGCAAAAGTCTGCAGTGATTTTTTTTTTTTTTTTTTCATTTCTCCAAATGTAGGTGCCTTTTTACTCTGGTTGTTTTTAGATTTTATACCTTGTAACTATTATATAGCAATTTGATCTTAAGGTGTCTTAGAGTAGTTTTATTTATGGTTTTTTTTTTTTTCTCATGTGGTATTTGTTGAGTTTTTAGAGCATAGAATTTTATAGTTTTATTATATTTGGAAAATTTTTAGGCAGCATTTTTTCAAATCTTTTTTTGCCTTACCATATCTTCCTCTCTTCCTCTGATACTCTAATCACAAGCATGACCTCCTTATCTCCAAGTAATCAATTGAAATTTCTCAAAATATTCACTCTACCTTCATTCAAGGGTTTTAAATATACCTTCTAAACACATAAAAATATTTTGCAACATATTTTTTAATACCCATCATTTGAAATATACATTGAATTGATTTTCTAAAAAGTTTTTAAGAGATTTTGAGGTCTTCTGAAACTAATCACTAAAATGTGTGATCTCATAGCAAATATGGAAGTAAAAGTACTGACTTGCAGATGACTGAAGTCAATATTGTGCCTAACTTCAAAAAGAAATAAAGAGAGGTACACCAAGAAAATATACTTCTCATTTTTATTGTTTCTTCAACAATTGTACCTCTGTTTATAAATACCCAGGTGTAAGCAGTGTCTTCTTGCCTCTGGAAAGCTCATGTCCCATGAATTACTCATACCTTGTTTCCCATGTGTTTCCCTACCTACATGTTTCTGCATCCAAAAATGCCATCTAGCTTCACCCAGAAAACAATGTAGAAATAACGCAGGACAGTCTTTTCTTCATTTTTTATGAGCAGTTCAGTGACAGTATGATGTTACAGGGAGTAACTGCTCACCTTTAAAATGTGTTCCAGAATTCATATCTGCCAAATGAGCCATCCGACATGCTGGTCTTCAAAAGAGTAATTATTATAGAATAATGAATGAGATTTAGATGCAAATGCTAACTTTTTATCTACTACAGAAGAGACTCAGAACAACAAGCATACTGCTTCTTGTTCCATTTTCTATAACCACTTCCTGCTACTGGGAGATGGCCAGTGGGCTTCTCTAGGCTAGGTCTATTTCTAATTTGACTGATTTGGCTCATCAGTTTGTTAATTGTCCGGTTCAGTGAAAATAAGTTTTATATTATACTGTCTGCATTCATTTTCTATGGAGAGCAGGTAATTGACTCCATTGTATATAAAAAGTACTCAGAGAATACCAATTGTTTGTTCAGTTTTTAGTGAATTAAGAGTTGAAATATGGGCATTTGGAGGGCACAATGAAACAATAATTACAGTCTTCCTAGATATCTCTTTCCTACTCTGCTGTACCAGGAAAAAAATATACTTGCTCTTCAATACCAGTTCTTGGTCAAATATTTCTATAAATAATTCTATGACCCCTTGAAGTAAAATTGGATTTATTATTACTATTAATGTATATTTCCTCATCCAAGATATGGTTAACTCCTCAATTAAAGGGATTTTACTGTTGGTTACACAGACTCAGAATCTTCAACAAGATCTTCAGGAAATCTGAGTGAACAACTGAGTGGGACAAGGACAGTATTCAATAGGTGACATTGATTGAAAGGGTCGTGTAAAGCTGAGGGTTAATATTGAGTATAACCCTTAAAGTTTCAGTAGGAAAGAATTGAGCATTAAGGAGTAAACTATATAAATCTAGGTAGAGAAAAAGGCCAGGGCATTCTGCAGAAAATTCTATGAATGGATATATGGATGAAAATTAGAATGTCATGTCGGACATGAAGAAAATTGACTTGATTTGGTGAAAGGTACATTTGGGGGAACTTCAAGAAATGGGTTTGAATATGTTTGGGGAGTAAATTTTTCAAAAAGACATATATTGATGCATATAGGTTTGGAGTCAATGCAGTAATGAATAGGGAACTACTACATATATGAATAAATAATTGTACCTTTATCCTTTTCTCAACCAACAATAGGATTGCCTTGAAAAATCTGTTTATTCTTCAACAATAATCAGTAACTAGAGAATGACTATACCCAGCAGATAGTACAAAAGACAGGGAAGAGTAAAAATGGCCATATATATCTTAATACGTAACTGAAGGCTGAACACTTGTACTTTTCTTGCTATTTGGACTCTTGGAATGCCAGGCCTCTGAAGCTGCCTGAACTGAGAATACCACGTGCCTCTTCCACTTTTAATATGTTGTCACAGAAGCCAGAAAGAATGGGGGCTTGAAATCCAACAAGGAAGATATGAAAATCATCCAAAAAGATAAGGAAAATTTAAACTACAATTTGTTAGTGGGAAGAATTAAGAAGGGTTAGATCTGAGAGGTGAATCCATGGAGGTGAATCAATGGAATAATAAGGAAGACCTGGTATTGGGCTGGGGATATTGCTCAGTTGTAGAGTGTTTGCCTCCCATGCACAAGGCCCTGAGTTCAATCCCCAGTTTCTCTCTCTCTCTCTCACACACACACACACACACACACACATACACACACAAAACAAAACACAAAAACAAAACATACCCGATAGTAGTCACGATGATAAGTAAAATGAAGGTTTGATTACAGTAATAGAATGAGAACCAATTTGAAGTGGTTAATGACAGACCATGAGTTAGGGGGTATAGATATTATTTTTGACGTGATGGCATATCATTCAAAGTAAAATAGTATAATTAAATAAATTGAGAGATTTCTCAAGAAACAAGCTCAAGGGAGAGTAGTAGAGATAAATAGGTCCATTCATTTGTAGAGGTAATGATTAAAATTATGAGAATAGGTGAGCTCTCTTGGAATATAGATGGGGAAACCAGAGATACCATTTTTATATTTCAGTGCCAAATGCATTCTTGATCTTAATTAGGAAAAAAATAATTAATTCCATTTTATTCTCTTAATTGAAAACTTTTCTGTAAAAAAAAAATGATTATAAGCAAAAACACAAACAGAGGCTAGACTCTTCCTTAGAAACTTAGGCACCCTGAGAGAGAATGGACTGTTAGTTCCTTGTGGTAGAGGTCTTAATACAGAAAGCACCAATGGTTCCAAGTAACCATGATAGTGAAAAATTAGGTGTTTCCTCACATAGAAATCTTCCAAACACTGGGATGCTTGGTTTGTGGGTCTCTGAAAGAAAACAAGGAGAAGACTGCATTTTCATATTTACAAAAATTAAAACTTGTTTCTTACTGTCAAGGGATTGAAGTGCACTTAGTGAACGGAGAAGTGAGGACAGCTAGAAGAAGTGTAGACTCTGCAATATTTTGTAAGATGGAGAAAGGTGTGGACCAGAACCACAGAGAATTTGATGTCCCACAATCTGTGAGCAAGATCTCTCTGCTGAAGCAGGAAGCAAGAGGCTCTGCAGACCTTGCAGGAGACAGTTGAACAAGGATCATTGGCATTGCCTGAGGCAAAAGAACATGGACCTTGGCACATATTCCTACATTTCATTTGTTGAACAAAGTGTAAACCACTTTGTTCAACAGAAACCACACCAATCCACACAGCCCAAAGGATTTGGAAGTAGAGAGTATTTGTTGGCTGTTTATTCAAATGGAACTGGAAAGGAATTTGGTAGAATGTCTCCTGATAAATAAAACACCTGATTAAAGATGTAGAATTAGACAAATGTTGGAAACTTCACTGGAAAAGATAAATACAGTATTCACTTCATTTTAAATCATGTAATTTTCTAAGATGAACCAATCCTTGCTTTATAGAAATTGTATTGGAGAGAAATTCATATTCTTATACAAATAGAAGATTATGTTTTGAACCAGGAGAGATAAACTAGATTCTAATTCTAGTCACAATTGGCGAGAAGCTAAAGACTAAGATTTCCAGAAGAGGAAAGTTTTAAAAAGAGGATTGAGGGATGGAGAGGAGTAATTTCCCTTCATATGATAGTATTCTTTTGGATATTGGTTGTGAAGAGAAGTTACAAAGGGAAAGAATCCTTCTGAAAGCACTTACGCTTTTATGAAAACATGTATGCTTTTCATTGTCAATTACTGCCATATGACTCATTTTCAAATTCAAAAGATACCTTCTGTTTTCCAAGCTTTGCAGAATCCTGAGACTCCGGAGTTTTGTGTTAACATGGTGAATTATAGACACTGTGCTTTTAGGATTTGAGCAATTGAAGCAGAAGAAAAGTCATACATGGCATTTCAGTACACAATGGGGCCCAGACTTCAGTGTTAAGGTAAAAGGTTGATGAAAGGTACAAGGGAATATAATGGAAAAACCTTGCTTTTAATCCATCAAAAATCCATTGATGATTTCAGTTTTTATTCATTTGTTATGATATAGATATGAGTTGTCCCTCAAAAGCTCATGTGTGAGACAACACAAGAATGTACAGAGGTGAAATGATTAGCTTATTAAAGTTGTAACCAAATCAGTGGATTAATCCACTTCAGTGGATTAACTGGGTGATAACTGTATGCTGTTTAGGTATGGCTGGAGGGAATAGGTCACTGGGGGCATAACTTTGAGGCTTATTCATTTTTTGTCCCTGATGAGTAGAGCTCTCTTTACTTCCTGGTTCCTACATCCTCAGCTGCTTCCCTCTGCTATGTCTTCCTGGCATGGTGTTCTGCCTCACCTTGGTCCCAGAGATATGGAGTCAGCTAACTGTGTACAGAAACTCTGAAATCATGAACCAAAATATTTTTGTTTTCTCTTCTATGTTGTTCTTGTCAGATCCTTTTGTCACAGTGATGAAAAAGCTGACTAAAACACCAATAAAGACTCTTCTCCTACATAATCACAATTGATATTTTGAAATATGCCATGCATAACCAGAATTTATAAGACATATAATAGATCTTATGGAATAATAATATAATGAACTCTATTGTAACCCAACTTGGCTTTTAAAACAGAACATGACCAGTGCCTTAGAGGCCCATCCAGTACAACCTCTCAGATCACATCTCCTCCTTCAGTTACCTAACAAGTAACCACTAGCTTGAATATTTGGTAAATCTTGTCCCTGGTTGTTTTTAATTGTTTTGTCATTCATGCATGTATACCTAAATAGTGTATTGTGACTGTCTTTTGGTAGATGTTGAATTTTGTTTTTATAGAATCATTATGTAAGAGTATTTCTGCAGTAGTTTAATTTAAAAATTAGGTTCATTCTGGTATTTTTGTACAGTTGCAGTTCATTCATTTTTATGAATATATTCTATTGTATAAATGTACTAGAATATATCCATTATTCTTGTGGACATTAGTCCATTTCTAGCATTTGGATATTATACAAAAATGCTGCCACAAACATATTTGTTCATATATTCTAGAATGCAAGAACGTAGCTGTTGTGGTTTATATGCCTAGGCATGAAAATGCAGGGTGGTAGTGTTATGTATATGTTCAACTTAGATAATGACTATTTCCTTAAGTGGTCATAACCATTTCTTTTATATTTCAGTTAGCAATGGATAAGAATTTCCATGGCTGCACATCGTAACTAACACTCAGTACCTGTAGTCATTTTAATAATTTGTCAATCTGGTGGAAGTAAAATGGTCTGTTGTAGTTTTCATTTGTTCCGCTGTCTGCTAACATTATAATATAGATTTTGAAGATACATTTATTTTATCAACACAGTCCTTTGTCCATTTTCCTATTAGATTGCTTGATTTTTTGGGCTACTGACATGTAGAAGTTCTTTTTGTGTTATGGATACTACTAATGTATAAATTATATGTGTGTATGTGGATAATATCTACTTTCTAGTAGTTTGTCTTCTCTGTAAATTTTTTATGATGTATTTTGTAGACCAACCAGCACTGTTAATTTTAATATGTTTTTCCTTTCCCTAATATTGCTCAGTTTTTTGTTATTTTGCTCTTTTTAATTTTATTTTTAAAGATTATTTGAGGTCCAAAGAATAAATTAATCTGTGTCATTTTATGTATTGCCTGTTTTTTTTTATTACCAAGGTGATATTACTTTTTAAAATGTGCTGCAGATTGGCCTCTCTTTTTTTCTGAAAGAGTTATTATACATCAAATTGTCCTTTCCTGAAAATTTTAGTATAACTAAACTTTAGTATAACTCCAAATATGAATAGGCTCACTTCTCAAAATTGGTACTGGAAGTTCAAATTGGAACAAATCCTAACATATACACAAGATTATATGTAAAAGATAAAAATTCCCTTCTAGTAGTCTTAGGTAAATCAGGCTACATTCACATAACATCTGTGTTGCTATGTGAACATACTCCATTGTTTCTAACTGCTTACACTTCACTATATTTACTTATTTCCTGTCTCTTTAATGGACATATCATCTAGGTCCCTACCACTACTAAGAATGCTATGATCAGGCTGTAACCAGGCATCATGTAAAAACACTTAGAACTGGTGCATCACAAGCCCTACCCAAACAGAACAGACACCAATCTTTGTATCTGGATAGTCTCTAGGAAAACTCTACTGGTGGGTTCACCAGGCCATATGTTTGTATTCCTATTTTTTAATAACAGATGTGTCATACTGATACACAAGAGCAGATTTATGGCTTTCCTTATACATACTTCCTATGTGAGAATTTTTTTTTGAAACACGGAAATAGATTTGCAGTTGTGTGTTTGTTTATGGTGTGCTTTCTGGAATGTTGGACCAGTTGACATGCCTCCTGGCAGTGGTTTGGGTTATATCCTTACATTGTTTTCAGAACTTGTGAACCTAAAGGTATTTAAGGGTGATCTCACACTGAACTAATATGTCTGTGATTTCTAATAAGCTGAAGCGTCTGTGGGTTTCATCTCTTTGTGAATTGAACCTTTTCTTGCTCATGTTCGTATTGAAATTCTTGTATTTGATGATTATCAGGAACTCCTTATAATTGAATATTAAAACTTTATTGCTTTTGATATTTAAAATATCTTCCTTTATCACCTTCATGTTTACTATGTCCTTGTAAATTTTTGATGTAGATGAAGAGAGATTAAAAATAAAAACTATAGTATTCTATAATTATAAAGTAATTGTATTCCCAGGTCACAAATAATCTCTGAAATTCTTTTTTTTTTTTTTTTCTAGGCTTTGAAGCATGTGGTATGAGAATGTTTTATTTTACTTAAAAAGTATCTACTTTGGAACAAACTGGTAATTCACAAAGTCTCTGAAAACTTCACGTGATTTTTTCTAAAATTAATTATGAAAAATTTCAGATATACAAACTAAAGAACTATTACAATAAAAATTACCATACACTCTACATTCAATACTTGCAAACATTTTGAAATATTTGCTTTAACTCTATCATATTGTCATCATTCACTAAACTTTAAGTTCTATATATCTAAGAGATTTTTCCATACACAGTGCCAAATAGTGATTGAAAAAGCCATGCAAATTTGGGCTGGGGATGTGGCTCAAGCAGTAGCATGCTCACCTGGTATGCGAGGGGCACTGGGTTGGATCCTCAGCACCATATAAAATAAAATAAAGATGTTGTGTCCACCGAAAACTAAAAATATGTACATTGTTATTACTATTACTGTTAACAACTAGTTAGGGGTCACAGAAGAGTCTGGTTGAGAAAAATTAATGCAATATAAATGTCAATCTTGAAAAACTTTCAAAAGTTTTTCAAATGTTCTTCATTGACAGACATCTAAATTTAGAGTGTCAATCTTTATGCCAAAATTCCCAAAGCAAGTCTTCTAAGGAAAAAAAAAAAAAAAAACTTCAGTATATTTAGTAAGTTTATTCTTCTTAGACATGGTTTATCATGTAGTTAGTTCTGTCAAGTTGAAATATAAGTTGTCTTGCACCTAGAAAAATGTATATGTAAAAACAAACAAACAAAAAACTTCTTTGCTCTCCCCTACCTGTTTTATTTTAAGATTTCAAACAAATTTTCTTTCCTAAACATAAAGAAATTCAAGAAAATACCTTGCCCTTGGGGCACATACTGTCTATATTTTGGTTTAGATGGGGGTAGGAAGAGGAAGGAAGAGAGGGTAAAAGCAAGTACAGGGGATTTAATTAGAACAAATTATATTCCATGCTTTTGTAATGATGTAAACATTGAATCCTAATGTTATGTAAACCTAAAATGAACCAATAGAAAAGGAAAAAAAAAAAAAAAGACAGTTGCGTATTTTGATCCTGTATGAGACACTACAAGAATTTTCAAAGGTGAAAATTGGGTTATGAGAACCTAAACCTAGTCAGTGCATCAATTCTCTGATAAGGATTAATTGGGCAGTAATTGTAGGCAGGTAGGTTGTGGCTGGAGAAGATAGGTCATTGGGAGCATGTTTTTGAGGTTTATATTTTGTCCATGGTAGTGAAGCTGTGTCTGCTTCCTGATTGTCATGTCTTGAGCTGCTTCCTCCTCCATGCCTTCTACCTTGATGTTCTGCCTCATCTTGGGCACAGAGCTATGGAGTCAGCCATTCATGGACTAAGACCTCTGAATCCATGAGTCCCAAGTAAACTTTTCCTTCTCTAGGTTATTCTTGTCAGGTCTTTTTAGTCACAGCAGAAAAAGCTAACCAAACAGTCTAAGATAGAAGATAGAGTTTCCATGGTATGTGAAGCAAGTTGTGTTAGAGAGAGCACAAAGTGTCATGAGGATAGAGGTTGTGAATCTCAGTCTGCTTGAGTAGGACATAGCAGGAGACTTCTCAGAAAAGATGGTGCCAAGACTAAGTGATAAAGAAAGAATGACAGTCTTGGAGGAGAATATGCCAGACTCGGGGAGATGAGTGAAGTTTTGGATGCTACAGATGGACAATTGTTCTGTAAGTTTGCAATGAAATGAAGGGATGAGGAGAACAGGAAGAGATGAAGTAGGAGACATAAAATCATACCTCAAAGGATCTGGTATACTAACCCATTTTGAATTAATTATAATAGATCTTACATAGGGGAGTGGTATGTCAATTGAACACTTCTGGAAGACAGATTGGAAAATGGATTATGGGTAAGGGATGGATGCTGAGAATTTGGGCACTTTCTATTGCTATTATGTAGTTGCAAGTGACAGATAACTTAGAGAAACTAGTAGTGATCTTATGTTGTTTTTTTATTAGGTGACTTGGTTATACACCTGTCCTCTCTTTCTAAACTGATCTCCCTGAGGGAGACTGTGCCTTATTCATATTTGTGAGTAAATGAAGGTGACCATTCAAAAATTGCTTTCTATTTTCTAGTCATCATGGTGTAGGACTTTAAAATGTCATCTGGTTGGATTCTTGCAATGATATTAAGTAACATTAGTAGATATATTTTATTATTATTATTATTATTATTATTATTATTATTTTGTCTTTTCAGGAAACTGAAACAATTTTCAGGAAACAGAGTTTCAGAAAACTTAAGATAGTAAATAGAAGAGTTTGTATCAGCCAAGACCCTGGCAGAGAACACATGGCACATTCAAAAGGGAGGAACTTAAGACAAGTTAAATAAAGAAGCTCTCAATAAAAGAGTGGGCAGGGTGAAGGGAAACAAACAAACAAACAACAACAACAACAAACAAAACAACAACAAAACAAAAACAAAGGAAGGCCTAAGTGCCTAGAGTTAGTGATGCGAAAGCGGCCCCAGGACTCTATTTTATGTTTTCCATAAGTCTTCATATTCTGCTATTAGTATGTTTTTCTAATTTGTGTATGTCACCTGTTGTATGTCACCCACTACTTATACAACTAAAATGCAAGCCCTCTAAAGGCAGAGAATTTCAGTTTTGTTCATTCTTATATTCCCAAAAGTTAGTGTTCTGCCTGGTATTTAGTGAACTCCAAATTAATAATGAACAAATTGGCCAATGTGAACAGAACACAGCTGAATATTCGAGCAAACTGCATTTTGGGGGGCATTTTAACATTTAGATACATTGTATGATTGACTGTCTCCTAATTGGATTTGGCCTTTTTTTTTCATGGCCACATTTTATCTTAAGTTCAAAGTGTAAGTTCAGCTCATACCTAGATGGCTAATGCCTCAAAGATAGAGAGCATAGTCTACCCTTGTACTTTACTGCAATTATTATTATTGAAGAAAATATCGCTCATTGTTGGTAAATATTCTCCTTGTATCAAGTCAAGTGGAATCATCAGGAAGCACCATGCTAGATTTCCACAAAGAATTATAGAACCCAGGCATAGTGGTGCATGCCTGTAATCCCAGCAGCTTGAAAGGCTGAGACAGGAGAATCACAAGTTCAAAGCCAGCCTCAGCAAAGGAGAGGCACTAAACAACTCAGTGAGACCCTGTCTCTAAATAAAATACAAAATAGGGCTGGGAATGTAGGTCAGTTGTTGAGTGCCCCTGAGTTTAATCCCTGGTTCAAAAAAAAGAGAAAAGGAATATAGAGTGTTGAGAGCCACATCCGAAGAGGACCCAGCAAACTTCCAGATGCCAGCAAACTTCCAGATGCCAGCAAACTTCCAGCTGCCAGCTGATGATTGGCTCACAGCCGCCCCAGCAACTTCTAGCTGCCAACTGATTGGCTCCTCTGCGGTGATGCTCATTGGGCTGTTTCCCCGCCCTTTCAGACCATGGAGCTGCTCATTGGGGGACTTTTTTGGCTCCGCCCACGTGACCCAGCCAATCGGCCTCAAGAGCAGGAGGAGTGGGGGAGGTTGAGAGGCTTGTGGGAACCGGGTGGTGGCAGTTGGGCTCTGAAGGTTTTTCCTGAGGAGCTGTTTTGTTTGGCATGTGTGGTTCTAAAAATAAAGTTAGTTTCTTTTGACAAGTGGCTCCTGAATTGTGCCCAGCCAGACTGCGGCAGTAGAGATGCAATTTAATATTGTGAACTATGTCTCTAAGTTGCTATTTATACATCTTGCTATTTTGCTACCTTCCTCTTAGAATTTTTTACATGACTTCCTAAAATAGTATTTTTGTTTATGCTGTTTTCAACTTAAGAAAACACTGCAGTGTTCCAGTCACCACAGATGTGGGGAGCTACAGGTTTACTTTACAAGCACGAGACAGCATATTTGGAAGCACAAGGGACCCACTGAGGTCTAGCCCATCTTTGAGTTTGCAGTTCCAACCTAGGCATCTGGATTTCAATCAAGAATGTAGCTTCCATTAGTTTCTGTTGCTTTCTCTTGGTGATACTCTATTTAAACATTTTAAAACTTTTTCTATTGAAATACAGTATATAAAACGTTTGCAAATTTTAAGGTAATTTACAAGGAAATACAGCCATATAAACACCATCCCCATTAAGCACTCAAGAAGCATCATGTTGCTCAATCTCAGTAAACATCTTTACAAAAGTAAATAGTCTTCTTCTAGCTACATCAGTACAGGTTAATTTTTTGTAGTTAAGATTGATTAAGATGTAAGGTATATACCCCCTGTCCATCCTTTTTATGTATTAGCTTTGCCTCATTTTGAACTTTACATAATTAGGGTCATATCACATGTAGTACCTTCTCATTTGGCCTCTTTTGGTAAATGTGATGTCTAATAAATCCATCCTGTTAATTTTGCAATTATAATTGACATTTTTACTGCTATAAAAAAATTGGTTGCATCAATACACTGTGATTTATTTTCCATTCCATTGTTGATGGACTTTTAGGCTGTTCACAAATTTTAGTTAGTAGGAATAATACTTCTATAAATGTTTATCTTGTATCTTTGATAAGCTATGTTCTTGCATTTCTCTTGGTATATATCAGTGGGTGAAGTTTCTGAATCATAGAATGTATGCATGCTTAGTTTTAGTAGATATTACCAAACAATGTTCTACAGATGTGCTATCAATGTATGTGCTCATCATTTGCTCTGCAATTCCACCAAAACTTGCATGGTCATTCTTTAAAATATTAGCCATTCAGGTGGCTGCATGGATGGCTTTAATGTTCATTTCTCTAATAACTGATAAAATTAGGCTCATTTGACATTTGGTTATTTGTAAAAAGTACCCAATTGTGATGTTCTCCTTTTAAAAATTGATTTGATTGTCTTTTTATTATTAATTTGTGGGGGTTCCTTATTCATCATGAATATAAATTGTGTGCACATGTAAGCACATCTGCATGTGTATATACGAATAGATACATATGTATGTTCATGTGGGTGTATGCATATGTGTTCATATATGAATGCATGCATAAATACGCATACACATATTCTCAGCACCCAAGGACTTTACTAACTCCATTCATTCACTGTAGTTACTCCAACATAAGTAGAAGCAAAATTGTCTCCATTCTTCTAACTTAGCTGTTCTGCATAAATTCTTCTATGTTACCTTTACTGTGTATTATTTCTGTGTATTAATCTTTCATCTAATGACCTTGTGGCAGATTTTTTCAAAGATAGCTTTTGCAATATTTCCCATTCAACATGGTATTTATATAATGTGATTTTGCTATTTGGTCTACTGAGACAAAATATTTGTTTCCTCTCCTTGAGCCTAGACAAAATTGTGCCTATGGTTTAAGTGATGCTATGTAACTTCCAAGGGTAAGTCATGAAAGACAGCATAGTTTTCACCAGATTCTCTTGGAATTAATGCTCTTGAAATGCAACCACCATTCTGAAAGGAAGTCCAAACAAGCCCACGACAAAAGCCTTTACATGATAATGTTCTAGCTGACTATTCAACTGAGATCTCAACTAACAGTCACCAGCAGTCACTAGATATGAGAGTGAATATACCACTAAATGATTCTTACACCTAGCTATTAATTCACTTTCAGTCTTTACACCCTCTGTGTGAGTCCTGAGTCACATAAGAATGGCCTCCATTCTTATGACTGTTCAAATTCTAGATTACATAATCCATGAACATAATGAAATGATTATTTTATTATTATAAATTCTGGTGTGATTTGTTAAAATGCAATAGCAACAGAAAAAGAAACTTTCTCTAATGCCTTGAACTTAAAATTTTGAGTGGGTATCTATCCGAGTAGCATGATAGTTTAGGCTAATTTTTAAATATATGTTAATTTTATTTCTATGCTAACATCTGTTCTTTTCCTTCATTTATCTAAGTGACAAGTTTCTTAGAGGATTTAGCCATTATATCAATATCCCGTTCACTCAGCTGTGGTCAGTAGAGTGTTATATCAAAAGTCATTTTTTTTTTTTTCATAGAAGAAGATTAAGGGAATATTTATGTGGCAGATAGCTTAATGTTTGTAGACAGTATGATACAAAATGCACATATTTGCTAATAAAATAGTAAAAGTTTGTTAGATAATTCTAAAATAAAAATGACCAGTATAGGTTACTGGTAAGCTAACTGTTGTCATGATCGGATCTCAACACGCAAGTAGATGGTAGACCATCAGTTTTAAGAAGTACAACCCAAATGTATATTGAGGCAAACACAACAGAAACCTATTTCAGGCTCATGAAACTATTCTGGTGAGTAAGTCAGTCAAAATGCAGGTGGTGAGGGGAGAGTGGTCTTTCTATGCAGTCATTCAGAGACCTAGACTTCCAAAGACTCTATGATTTTCAACACAGCCTTTCAAGTTGGAAGCAAAAAAGATCACGGGCAACAAGTCAAGGGAGGATTTTATGGGCCAAAATGTAGCGCACATTACTTCTGGTCACACTTTATTTTCTCCAAATCAATATGCTACATTTAACTGCAAGGGAGTCAGTAGCATAGCTGTAGACCCAAAAAGAAATGAAAACCCTAAATTTTGATGAGATGCAAACAGCCTCTGTAATAAACATGCACGTGCATGCACACACACACACACACACACAAATAAAATAGATAGAATTTAATATATTTACTATTAATGATAGTTTAGAAAATTAAAAGTAGAATTTAAGTGTTATCCAGTAGTTCTTCTGGTGTTTTTCTTCCTTTATTTGCTCTGTTACAGCCTTTGCTAAAGCCTGAATGATTCCACTCTTAATCACATATTCTTTCAGGATATAAAGCTGAGAACATTTCTCTAATCAGTCTTTCATAGCTTAGAAAGATAACTCAAAATGAGATTGCAATGAAGAGAGGCATAGGTACTCTGGACTTGAGTGGCCATTCTCTGGTTGAATAGTTAGCTAAGAGATTATACTGACATGACATTTTATCTCTATCTTCCTCCATTGCTTTTTTTTATAGATAGAAAAAGAAATCCCTGCACATTTCTCTTCTGCCCTTATGCTATATTCCAATTCATTGAGATAATTTGGGCTGCATGATATTTGTGACTACAAATTAGCACAGGACACATGCAGGTTGAATGCAAAAAAATGTGAGTATTAATTCCTAACTTCTCATCCAAGGCAAAATAAAGCAGTCTAGTGACTTAAAACAAAACAAAACAAAACAAAAAATTAGAGCTTTTCAGCTTTTTCTATTAAAATACACTGATTTGCATATATAATGCTCATGGAAAACCATATGCATTTAAAAACATATACTAAATATGTCAAATAGAAACTTAGAGATGTTATGATATCCTAGCAAAGTTTTGAAACATTGCTGTGTTATGAGTGCCAAAATCTGAGAACTAGTGACACATAAAAAGCAAAATACCCCAAAAGGCTGTCCCTGGGCAAGTCTAGGCCTTTTTCTCATTTTTAATATTACTCACTTATCCTTTTTATTGAGTATAATTACTGAGTCCTTGGTAGCCCAAATTTTAAAACTTTTATCTAAAACATCACAAATTTGAAAGCAAATATATTTTTCATGGTCACATCTTTTTAATAACATTGCTTTTATACCATCATGAAAGATGTTGATGTTTCACAAGAGTTAACACTAAATTACATTCCTTAGTAAAAATTCTAAAATATTGCTGATTTTGTTTCTCCTCTAAAATATACATAGTATTATTTATAGTAATTAAAATTTAAAGAATATTTTAAAATATAAATCTCCTATTAATCTGTACACATTTATTTTGAATAGAATTAACACTCAAATTAATGTCAAGGACATCTATTAAAGTTGGAAATACTGGGAGATTCTCTTTTGATTTGTGAATGTTCAAAGTGCTTTTACCTTTGAGCAAAATAACTGCGTATTGAATAAAAATCACATTTTGAATGTCTGAATGATACTGGATTCTTTGCAGCTAAGTTCACATCGGAAGCAACTACACAAATTACTTTTAGTTTAAAAGTTAGCTAAATTCAGAGTTTCTGATGCATATTTTAACAATACAATGTTGCGGTCTTAACGAGGGCTGCATTTGTCTTTAAGTCCACATGATAGTGAAAGCTTAATATTAAAAAAAAAAAAAAAAAACTTTTGTCTAGCAAAAGTGATTTGAAGATGTTTTGCTCCATGCATGTGAACTCAGCAGGTGATTCTTGCCTATCTTTGATGTCAAACGCACAAAACTTCAGTGAGTAGTAGCTTCAGAAATGCAATAGACATAGCTGAGTCTTCATATGAAGCTCATGCTTGAACTACATCAGAAGAACTGACATCTATTATGGTGAGCAAAGACAAGTGTTTGAAAAGAGATTCAAACAGAAGTGTCAGAATTTACAGTGCATAGTTTTATATAAGTTGATTTTAACCAAGCATATCTCTATGAACTCTGCAGGATAGAAAAGAAATTTCAAAAGGCAGAGAAATTGTTGTCATCTAAGGGCAGGGAATGTTTTAATAGCTTAAGGAAGAACATTTCTGAAAGGTTATATGGTGATCCATTTACTTCGACTGAGTAATAAGGCTTGTCATTGTGATCCTGCAGTTTTTAACCCTTAGAACAATAGAAATGTCTGTGAACCAGAGAGCATAAAGGGGCACTTACAAACTCAGAAGAAACTTGAGACCCATTTTAAAGTTTAAAGTTTTAGTCACAGATTTACATTATAAATTTTCTGAGTAGTCTGGCTACCAGAAACAAAACAAACAAGAAGCAACAAACAAATAAAGACCCTTTCAGAGACCTATTGATCTAAAGAGAAATAGGCAGAGAAAATGCAGTTGTGCTTTCAAATCGATATTTTTTGAAAAATAAAAAAACAAACGTGGGTAGTGTTTCCTGTGTTTCTTCATGTATGCTTATACTTTCCTCAACCATTCACAGGCTTTGTATATATTTTGCAAAAAAAGTCTGTGTGTGTGTCTCTGTGGGTTTAGGCACATGACAGTGTGCTTGGGTTATGGCTGGGCTGGGCAGGGTGCTAGGGACTTGTGTTAGATGAAGGTTTGTTTGAAATTGTGTCCTAAGGGCTTAATCACAGCAGTTCCCTAAAACTCTCCCTAAGGGGTCTAGTGTCACAAACTAATCTAATTGTTTTTCTAGCAATGCTTCTCTACCCCATACCCAAACAGATTTAAATAAAAGCAAAAAACTGCTTGGCTAAGGCACAAAAACTCAATTCCTATGCAGCAATTTCCAGCGTGTAATCAACACTTAGCAGTGTGAGATCTACCTCTTCTTAACCTACAATTAGCACAATTAATGCACCACATGCCAAACCACTTGTTTAGTTATTATATTCTAATGTTTGCTTTTAACAACAAATTTCCCTCTCTAGATTAGCTGCTAAAGCCTCCTCCCAGGAAAAACAATCTGGCTAGTCAAATTCCAATTTGTCACTCCCTTGAGTGCCACATCTTGGTTCTTTTAGATTTAATTAATGAACTTACTGCATTTCATTTAAACAAATACTTTCTTTTCTTTTTTTTTTTTTTCCTATAAAGTAGCTGAGGCTTTTAGAAGGGAAAGAGTAACACTTGGCCCAAGTTGTAGGTTAGGTCAGTGCAAATTAAATGACAGGAATGTAAATTTAGCAAATGATCATTCTGCATGTACTTTTTACACAGCATGGTTGTATTGCTGTGGGTGTAACACCATGGGGGCAATTATGATAAACTAATGGCAAAAATAACCACTATTCACTGGGCTGTTATTGAATTAGCTCCTCCTATCCAGTTGTGTCTATTTCCCTTGCTGTTCTCATGAAATTGTTTATTTCTTAACTCAGTTAATATATTTCTTCTCTCTCATTTATAGACTCCAAGAAAGTGGAGAGCTTATAATTCTTACTGCTCTATCTCTGTCATTGAGCAGAGTTCCTAATTGACAGTGGGTGATCAATACCATTTTTCGTAGAATAAATGAATAAATGTTAAGTGCTTCACATGCATTATCTCATTTAATCTTCACAATAGGTATATATTATTATGGTGATTTTACAGATATGGAAACCAATCTTAGATGGGTTAAGCAAAATTGTTGGAGCCATAATTCAAATGCAAGTGTGTGTGACTCCAGTGTCATATATGGTAACTATTTCATGTTGTCAATTAAATAGAGATACACATAAGTAACTCATTCAAAATGGACTGAAAATTGATTTAATAAAGATACAAAGATCACCTATTAATGAGGAGATTAACTTTAAGTAAAGAACAGGGATTTAGTAAAGTTTTCTAGAAGAGCAAGATTGATTTCATACATTTTACTTTGTAATATAAAATCTTCCTATTTTCCCTTTTCAAAATATTTTCTATTTCAAAGATTTTGAAAAAAACATTCTAATTCAATTTATGCATTATTTGTTTTCTTTATGTTGTTACAAGTGCTATAACAGCTGTCAAAATGCTGTCTACTAATTCTAAGATCTGCATTATCTCAGAGTCAGTCTTCGTAAAATGTCTTTTTCTTTTGAGAATGGGTCATGATATCTTATTTCTTAGTTTGTAGATTCTGGGTTTGACTATATTCCTCTTATGACTATCAACATATTTTATCAGTTTTTACTTTTTTCTTTTCTTTTTTTTTTCTTTGCCAGCAATGAACTTGTTTAGATTCAAAACTATAAGCTCAAATGCATGGGCAACAGCTCTGATATCATTTTTTTTAAAGCTATGCTGGGCTGCCTGAGTCTGCAGTGAATGAATTGATTATGATTCAACCAGAGATGCAAATACATTACACATAGAAAATTTGGGGTTCCTCTTCTCTGGCGTTTTCCCCTCCTAGTTCCTCCTCACATGAGTAGCTATGGTTACTCTGAATTCCATCTTGTGGTTCTTCATACCATAACTACAAATCTTCTATCAGAGTTAACGCTCACATAAGGTACAGACAGAGCCTATGCTCTGGCCAGCAGGTAGCCATGCAAAAGGAAAGTCATGAAGTGCTGTCTCTTTTCCCCTTGGAAAATAAGATTGGCTCAGGAAGTTGCTTGCCACTTACAATCTCCTATTCCTACTCCTCCTATCTGATCTTCCTGCTTTGGGTTCCTCTTGAATGCCTTAAAGTTGTGAGATGTTTCTTAAATAGGTTATCTAAAGTTAATGGTGAATAGAGGGTTAGTTTGAGAATTTACTTGATCTTCAACACAAGGTTTCTATGAACAGTAAGATTTCAGTAACCAAGAGAAGTTTGTCATGGGCACATAAGGGGTGCTGGTGATGGTGGTATGTGAGTAAAAGAGGACTTGTGTACCAGAGGAGCTGTTTGTACAATGATACTGAGAAGTAAAGGTTCAGCATGTTGAGTTGGTAGCACAGTGTACCAGGCAGTGTAGGCATTTGGTTATCTATGTAGCTGAGAGGGAGAATGTGAATATAGAGGTAAGTTAGATAGGAACTCAACGGTTAAATAATTTTCCAAAATAACAGATGAAGGAGTTGGACTCAATATGTTGGCAGTAGATGGCCACTGTAAATGTTTGGGTACAGTAGAGAGAGAATCCTATAAGTTTAGGATAATTACTGGCTATTGTATGGAGGATGAGTCAAGTGACCCTTTGGGGAGTTTTGCATAGAAATCCAGAAGAAAGGCCAAAACTGAGACTGTTGCAGTAGAAATCCACTTGAACTGATAAAACATAATTAAAGTTCTAGAATATTTTTCACACACATACTCTATAATAGTTAAAAAGACATCTAAAATAAAATACAGTCACCATGGGAATTTAATTGTTAGAATGTTTTGATTGATATTAAATTAATCATGAAACATTTATGAATTGTGATTTCAGCTTGTAGCTGAAAAACATTAAATTCCTTGGCAAATTTAAGCATTAAATGTACTTAATTGTTGTCAGTTGATTAGTATTAGATTTGAGGGGACGAGAGTGAGAATAAACTGACATATTTAAATTGCTTACTACAAGCCAAGCACACTGTCTATTGAACTCCTGAGGAGTATTCATTTCTCTTCCCATTTCACAGATATAGAAACTGGTAAGCACAGAAGTTAGAAGTAACCTTTCCAAGGTAGTATATCTTGGAGTTAGAAAATTACCATTTAAGTACTGGAATAGCTGATTTTAACATTTATTCTATTTTCAGCATACCTTTCTTTTAAAAGTGAAATCACAAACATAGCAGACAAGCTCTAAATCCTTGTCTGCAAAGAACTCTGATACCTCCTCTTCTTCAGTGTGTTCTGATGAATTACATCGGGTATTATTTCAATGACAGACACAAATTCCATGAAAGTACAACAAAAAGAGGTGTTTCTTAGGAAATATTTGTTCAAAGCATTTTATGTGTAAGAAAATTCTTAGTGTGGTAAAATGTGAAAAAATAAATATGTTGCTTAGTAACAAGAATATGTGAGATAAAATAAGTAATTTACATACAGGTGATCCAATTGCTTTGAATTTTTTATTAAATGATACAGGTCACTAGGGATTAACTGGAGAAAATATAACAATTTTAGTATGAGTGTTTGTAAAGTTCTGTTTTCTTATGAAGTAAGCATAAAGTAATAGTTCATTTAGTCCTTAGTAAAGCCTTTAAATATTACAAAAACCTCAATGATCCTTGAAGTTATACCCAAATTTAAACTTACATCGTTTTTTCATGACTTCAGTCTTATACTGCTCATCATTTTTTTTAATCTAACAGTTTCTTAGAAATACCTAAGGGGTATGGAGGCAAGAGAAAAGATATCCTATGATTCTTGTACAACAGAAGATTCCTGAAGTAGGGGAGAAATCTCAAAAGTACTTAGTGAAGGCACGATGGCTTCGAATACTTAACAGCTCATGTTTAATGTCTCACACTTTTGGTAAGACGTTATTTGAACAATAAAATTTTACTAAAGACTAAAACTGGAAACACTGTTCAGATTCATCATAATGTGTTGTATTATGGGGGTAAAAGAATCACATAAACTACTCCAGATTTTAGTTAGCTATTACTAGTGACCCATGGGATCTATGAGAAGATGAGTCTCAGGAGATTAGGTTGTAAATGAGGTGAGGAAGAGATGTAGGTGGTTATAAAATATCTCACTGAATACAGCTTGTTGAGAAAATATTTCTAGGGTTACAATGGGTTGAGTCCTGGACATCTGAGAAAAGGGAATCTTTGAATTTGGAACGATTGATCAGTTTTTGGTCAAGAACTGAATACAACCTCTTACTAATAGCTCTTATTTCTATTTTTATACTCAAAATGGTCTTGCTAATCAAGAAGCTTTTTGTGAGGGGCTAGAGGTGCTTTTGTGTTTTAAAAATTAAGCACTACCAGTGACTGGTTTCAAAATTTAGAATAAATACTAGAAATTTAAACTTACCATCACAAATATAAATATGATGTTTTCATAGTTTTCAAAAGGTCCTTCTAATTTCATGGAGATAATATCATGTCAGAGTTCCAGTTTCAATAACATTTAGTTAAATTAAATAACTTCATGAACTTTGTCCACTGAGCTGAGGTAAAATTACAATAAATATTGAACCAAGCATATAAAATATTTTAATTGGTTATTCTTTTGGAAATAGCTGGTAAAAAGTGACTTGTGAACATGTTGTGATATTTAAAGAAATATGTACATAATTTGAGCAGTCTATTTTCACAAAAAGAATACATGGGTAATATCTCACTAAGCTCATCCTGAAACTATATGATCTTTTAATTCTGGCTTAATTTATCAGCAATGTGCTAATTTATATGTTGTCTCTAGTTGTGCTTCAGTGAGACAAGTTCTCTTCATTATAGCATGTTACCACAACTATTTACCACTTCTACAATGACTGCATAAATTTGAGTGATGCTTAGTTCACACAGAAACATAACAGAATCTTTAAATAAAATTAACCTATTTAATGCTCACAAGAATGTGTATTGGACATTCTTCATAGATGAGAAAACTAATATTCAGAGAGTTAGATAAACTCTCTAAAGTCATACTGCAGAAGTATATAATTAGAGGTAGTTCTGTCTAAATTCAGCATCTGTCTTCTGTCTGTCATGTTACTATCCACTACACTAAGTATGGGCAAATAGACCCCTGAAAAGTGGAAGCACATTTTTCATTCTGTATAATCTCTATGCAGAAGATAGATAAGTAGAGATAATTTATACCTTTTGATCTACCCATCCATGTATCGAATTAGCCTTCTTGCTTTTTAGACATATCTCATACTGGGTGCTTCTTTTAAAGTATAAGCAACTGAGACCACTGGAACAGACTGGCCACCACAGTTTGGAGAATTCTAGGATGCAGAAGGATGATTCCAACAAAAGGTACCCAGGCTTCTTTCACAGTAATATCACATCCATATCAGCCATTTTGAGTCAGTTTCTGTGGGGCTTACAGAAAAGAAGTAAAAAGCTAGTTCTTTTACCTTGTGGTGAAATAATACAGTTTTTCTGACAACTGAATATAGTTTTTTTTTTCGTCTGAAACTAGAATTTGGATATACTAAATAATGATAATCCTTTCTTATTCTTCTGGAATACCACTTATACTGAAACTTGTCTCTGCAGCAATGAAAGAAAACTGATTAGAGAACTTGATTTTTCCAAATGAAGGAAGGGAGTGAAAGTATTTTGACTTTAGGAAGCACTGTGTTTGTTTGTTTAGGTATTTATTTATCATGTATTGATTTTGCAGTCCTAGGGACCAAACCCAGGCCCTTATGCTTTCATGTGTCCTGCCACTGAGCTGCATCTCTAGCCCAAACATTGTGTTTATACATACTTTAGAAAAGTGATGATTATATTTACTAAACAGTATACCATGAAAAATAAAGATATCTTTACCAAATGAAAGTTGAATTTATTGCATCTTTATTGAAATATATGTTAATAACAGCCATTCTACTCCTTCCAAAAATTTATAAAATAATGAGTAAAACAATTTCCAAAGAGTTGAATAATGGTTCCAAAACCCCATTTAGATGTATAACCCTTCCTTCCTTTTTTTTTTTTGCCCCCAGAGAAATTTTAAATGGATCCTCAAAATATAAAAGAGACCCAAATAAGGTCAGTGGTTGAATACCTGGGTGTGATCTTAGGTCAATCTGAGACAATGAAGGAAAATTTAAAATAGAATATATGAAGAATATTTAAGAAAATGTCAGAGTTTTCTCAATGATAGCAAGAAGATAAAAATTAAAAGAAAAAAAACGACATTTATTTGAGAGTGGATTAGCAAATATTTTAAATTACACTTTGTATTTTTCAACAGAAATTGAACACACTTCTTTAATGTATGCCAATAACCCCAGACTTAATGCAGTTAGGCCATCTTTAGCACTACACTTAAATCTGCCCACGACAATAGATAACTTTCTTATATGTAAAGAGAATCTCTGCAATGCATTTGGTACTCAGCCAACTGGAAAAGGGCCTTGATTTAAAAACTTGAGAGCCAAATGTATTCTCTATCAAAATTACACACTACTATTCTGATATATTATTGGGTCATTTCACCAGCAGTGGACCACAGATATAAGCTTTATTAAAAAATGTTGGCATGTTTTAAATGGTGGCATGTCCATTAATGTATACTTAATTATAATGGAATGACTATAAAAGTCCATGTGACATCTACATGAAGATCAAAACAATTAATTATAATCAGCATTAAATTGATATGGAATGAATTAGGGATGCTCAAAAAAAAAAAAAAAAAGACCTAAATGTTGAAAGCTTCAATATGAATAACAATAGTGGCTGATCTTTATTACAGAAACCAAGAAAATGTTAAAACTGATTATATATGTATATATGTGAATATATATTATTATATACATTTATCTATTTGACTTCATTAATGTCTATTTTTAAAGTGCATGTTTTTATCAGTTGCCAAATATTTCAAACTCACTAAAGTACATGAAACCTGAGTATATATTTGTTTTCACTCATTTCATTTACTTAGTATTTATTCAACTGCTATTAGACACCAGATATTGAAATAGTAAAATATGCTACCTACTTATAAGTTGTTCATAGACTTAGTTCAGAGAGGCACATTATTACATAATTATAATCAGTGAAACTGGGACTATTATAATAAGAATCATGTACCCAGAGAATAGTCAGTTTTGTTGGGCAGGAGGTGGATTGGGGAGACTATGAGCAATATAGAAATGTATTTCAAAGAAATGAAATCCTTAAAGAGGCATAAAAAGTGGAATATTACTTCAGGATGGAAGGTGTATTAGTTAACTTTTCATCACTGTGACCACAATACTTGATAAGAACAATGTAGAGGGGTTGTGTCTGCTTCTCTGCTGCCATGATGTTCTGCTGAACCTTGAGCCCAGAGTGAAGGAGTTAGCTGACCATGGATAGAGACTTTTGAAACCAGCTGGTGATCAAAGGATGTGGAAAAAATTACACTGAAGACTGTGAATGCTGCCTTGAAAAGATCTTCAAGATATTTTATTAAGTGAAAAATCACCAGGTGCAGAACAACGGTACAGTATGGGTTTGTAAATGTACAAACCTTCTGATAAAAGGTTCCTATGGGATCCATAACTATAACAGCTTCTAAGAGAAGATGTGTGTTCACAAAAGGGGGTGAAAGACCTTTTTTTAATTTTTGAACCAATTATATATATATATATATATATATATATATATATATATATATATATATTACTTTTGGTGAATATTAATAAAAGTAATAAATTTTAAAGCTTAAAAAGCAACAACATAGTGGAGGGAAATTTTACTTTTGGCTCAAAGTTTCAGAGATCCATTCCATAGCTAGCTGACTGAGTTGAAGTGAGGCAGAACATCATGGTGGAGGAGTGTGCTGGAGGAAAGCTGCTCAGCTCATGGAAGCGGAAGGGAGGGAGAGTGCACGCTAAGGACAGCTAATGGCCAATACCCCACTTGGACAGTAGGTGTTTCTGACTCCTTGTGTGACCTACTTCCTCCAACTATACCCAATGGCTTAGGATCACCACACAGTAATCCATTCAGATTATTCATCCATAAAATGGATTGACCCACTGATGGTGGGTCATACTGTAATAATTTCACTTATGAACATTCCTTTGTTGCCTAACATAAGCTCTTCAGAGGAAACTATATCCAAACCACAACTGAAGGAGAGCATACATAGTGACATGGCACGTGAAAGAGTATTGTCTTCAGAAAACTCCATATTGACCACTCTGGATGAAAGGCAAAGATTGGGAGATGACCTTAGTGGCATGCAATAGAGGCCACTAAGACCAAGCTGAGAAATTTGAACGTTTAAACCCTGGAAAGGACTGAAGTATTCAAAGTGGGTAAACAATTAAACCAGTTTTATATTTTTATATAGCAACCATGTATACAGATGGAGTAAATATCGGAAAGGATTAGAGTCAAAGATGGGGAGACACTTAACTGAGATCTGTTATTACCCAGAATTTGAGGCCCTCAGCTAAGATAGGAAGAGAGCTCAAGAGAGAGGTGGAAACTTCACAATAAACAGTGATTTGAGTTTGCAGGGGCCAGAGGAATATAGCAGGAATGTCCTAACTGTTTCATAGAATAGTTCCTATGTTCTTGATTTGGCAACCTGTCAGAGTGCAATATCTTTTAATAAAATTTAAAAAAAAACAAGAAGAAAAGACTGGGATAAAAAAGATGATTTTAGTTTTGAACATGTTAAAATTGATGCACTTCTAAGATATATATGAAAAGATCCAGACACAGTTGCATATTTAATTGTGGGGCTCAAACAATCAGCCCAAATCAGAATTTTGGCATTAATTACATTATGTCTATGTTTTGTAATGTTTAATCAGTATACATAGACATATTTTGGGGTTTAGTATCTTTAGTGTGCAAAATATTGCCCCTGGGAGAAAACTGCAAAAAGCATCTGTGATAAATATTGCAAAGACAGCAGAGATCTACAAGTATGAAAATTAAGCATTTGAGATGATATATGTTAACAGCCATATGTATGGACAAATGATTCCTTAGCTCAGTGCCAATATAAACTAACTTTACCTGTCTGGGAAATAAAAACCGATCAACCCAAAACTCAACCACTTATTTTCCCTACAGTCCTTCACATATAAATTCCTTTATTTTGTTGTTTGTGTACTATCTTAGATGCTGGGAAAATAGCATCAGACAAGACAGAGAAAGTTCAGAGCTTCATGGAGTTTATAGCAGTTGAGATTCACCACAAACACACACACACACACACACACACACAGATAAATATTTCTTAATGTCAGATTGCAGATAACATAGTAAAGACAAAGAACACAGGATGAAGAGAGTATGAAAAATGACTATTTTAAGAATGATTGTCAGTAAAGAATTCTTTGTGGAAGGGATGAAAAGTGGGAGTCATGGAAAAATATGGGAGAAAAATACTCAAGTCCAAAGGATCTACAATTTCAAAGACCCAGAGGCAGGAACTGGCTTCCAACATTGAAGGAAAGAAACACAGCACAGGCTCCAAGAGAGTGGAGGATGGAGAAATGATTGGAGATGAAGTCAGAGAATATGGCAGAGCTGGATATTTTAGGGGTTTATTGGCCATTGAGAGCAGTGTGGGTTTTTCTCTAGTTTGAGTATAACCTAAATTCATTGGAAGGTTGAGAGTAGACAGTAAAAATATCTGCTTTATTTTTTAAAACCAATTCTATCTGCAGAAGAACTATGCTTATAATGGTGCAAGTTTGAAAGCAGGAAGACCAATGAGGCGGCCAAAAGTATAGTCCTGGTAACCAAAGGTCAGGGCTGCACCAGGATGGAGTGATGGAGTTGATGACCAGCGGTCCTATTGGAGAAAAGCGTTCAGAGTGAAGGCATGAGACTTGCTGATGGACTGGAAAGGCTCAGCCCTAATGAGTTGTGAGACATCATATGTCAAATGAAGTTTGTTTAAAAACTGACAAACAATAATTTGCACTGAGTAATGTTTAAACTGATTTAACCAAAATATTTTGATGAACCAATATATTTAAGCAGGTTCCTGAATCTGGATGTAACCTTGGCATAGAATCATCTTTCCTAAGATACGCCTGCTCACTTATGAGTGGACAGCATTTAAATAATCAGTGTTTTGAAGAAGATTGACAGAGGACCTGGAAGATAAGACTGAATGCTGATTTCTCTCTCAGATTTTGGCCCTATTCTCATCATGTTTCTAAATATGAGAAAAAGATTCACGATAGTATCCACTCATGGATTTGACAGTTCATTGTGATGCTCTATATAGAAACAGACCTAACAAATATATTACCTTTTAAATAGCAGCATTACAAGCATCATTTGCAAATTACCAAGTGCAAGATGACAGAAGGGTGTGAAGATTTTCATACACCCACAAACTGGATTTCATCACACTTTGAAATGTAATATTATTACAATTTAGAATGAAGAAGTGTTTTGTTCACTTAGGAAAATAAGTAAGTGTAAAACATTCATTTGAAAGCCAGCAAGTTCCATTCTACACTTACATCAGATGAACCTAAAGGAAAAGATGTTTTGAAGTCATGAAAATCGAGTTTACTTGGTAAATACCACCAGAGTCTTAATAAAAGTACCAGGCAACCATGCATGCCCCTTCTAAAATTTAACACATGGAATGAACCTCCCCACATCTGTGGCATATGCACACTCTGCTGCCTTAAGGGCTTGGCATTTTCAGATAAAAAGAATCAATGTCATTATACAGTATCTCTCTAGAGCATCGTAATTATTCTGCATGCATACAATATTTATTTAAAACTTAAAATTAAACTTCAAGAGGTGGTCATTTGAAAGCTGGCAGTCAGTGAACGGATCCTATATTCATTAAAAAGAGAATATTTCTTCTAAAAGTTGAGAAATAGATCAAAACGGTCTTTCCAGTAACTGACACTTTAGTCATATAGATGCTTTTTTATGTGTCAGATTTATTAATAAAGAAGGTCCATGGGAACGAGAGGAGGAAATCTTGAGGATGTGACTGTCAGTTTTTGATATGTCAGGTATAATTTTGTAGCTGTGATTTCTGGATCGCAGTACACACACAGCATTGTACTGATGTTTGTATACTCTTTGTACTTATCATTTGTGATGACTGGAAAAGAAGATAAGGCGGAGATGTTTTGATACAGGATTGAAACTTGAAACTACAGTCCTTCAATTTGAACAGTATTCCTTTTTCATCTTTCTTTTCATGTTACCTTTTTAACTTTTGCCACTGATGTAAAAGGAAAAAAAAAGAAAAGAAAATTTGAAAAGATGCCAGGTGTTGGTTCTTATCTGGGTGAAGGATCACAGAAGTAGAGGGTAAAATAGAGTTTGTAGTTTGTCACAGCAGCAGACTTATGAAGATCAAACACTTGTCAACAACAACTGTTTGTCCTCCTGTGGCCATCATAGAGTCATTAAGATGGTGACATCTCTTCAGAGTTGATACATTTTGCCAAGATTGTAGTGCATAATGTCCCCATTAGTTTAACAGGCTGTATTCTGCTGTGATGAATACAGTCTTCCCCAATTGCTTTCAGCTCCTTTCTGGAATAAAAGAGTAGGGTAGTGCTGCAAATTCATCCGTCAGTGTGAAATTCAGAACGATATGCTGCCTTTCAAGTCATCAGAAAGAACACAGAGACAGTTCCAGAAATTGAGATGAAGTAGTTTATTTTTATGATGTCTGAACTGAGAATAAAACAAAGCTGAAAAGCAAAAGAATTGGGTCCTCCCCCGCTTTCTTTTTGGTTACCATTTTGCTCTCCTTGACAACTTGAATTTTCTAATTTGTTTTGCAAAAATTGACCAGCTAATTGTGTGCTTCTTAAATTGTGCCCTGTATCATGCAATTCTTGGTGAAAAATTCTCCTGTTCCATCAAAGAGACCACGAATGACTGGCTGTTTATTTTCCATCAATTTACCATGTCTTTTACTTTTTGACTCCTGCAGACATCTGTCTAAGGGTCTGGGTCTATGTTCAACTCAGATCATTCCTGGGAAGCTTATCTTCAGGGTGTCTTAAAGGCTGTCATGCTGGTTGGAATTTTCAGTGAAGAGCACAATCACGTTTCCAGCTGCTACCCCAGTTGGCCTCTGTTAGTGGCAACTTCTCTTGGTAGCTATGTGAGGCCCTAACGTGTCTGAAAGCCTGGAAGAAATTTAGAGTCACCATGTGGGCCAAAAGGAGCAGGAATCAAAAATGAGGCAGAAATCTGAAGAAGAAAGTCTTGGGTAGAGATGTGAAGCCATTAAAATATAAAGACATAAAGTTTTACGTGAAAAATCTACTCTTCTAATACCTCCAGGGATTTGATGTGGTTTTAATTTTAAGTGGGATTTGTATTTCTATACATGCCAAACAAAACCACTCGAGAGAACCAAGTTAAACATCATAAAATTGTGTGCATATAACTAATAAAATGACATCATATTTATAAAGCATGCTTCACAAATTGTGACCTAATCTATGTACCTATTGTAAATTCAGATAAGTCTAAATTCATCCAGATGGTCCTAATTAATGACCAGTCTCAGAAATAAGAAAACACTGACTCGTCAAAAGATAAGGGTCACAACTTAACCTACCCAGTTATTTTACCTGATTTGGAAAGAAATCAGTATAATCTTCTCAACTGACTTCTTCCTATTAGCATGTATTAGTTTTATTATGGTCGACTCTTGGGAAAATATTCATGACTGTATTACTAAAAGGCTTACACCACAATATAGCTTTCTTTACCATGTCTACTAACCATTCTATCCTGAAAACAACTATTTTAAATATCTCTCTGGTGTTTCTTATGGTGTTTACCCCCACATAAATATGTATATATTGCATTTCTTAATTTTATAATTATACAAATTATATATTGACTTTTTGTTTTTGAGGTAAAGGATTATCTCTGTCTTATATTCTGCATCTACTTGCTCTCTTCTGCCCTCTCAATATAATGAAGTTATAATTTTCTGGTTAAAAGACTCATTAGTATTTACCTAAGTACTAATGAGTATATTTCACTTCTGGGCTCAAGAATCAGTTATGAAATTCCTTTCTATCAAAGCTTTTTTGTTTTCCATTGATTTAATGTTGCCTCACTTTTGTTTTCTGGAAGGATTTTTCATTTGTATTTTCTAGATAGTATTTTCAAAATAAATTTATTAAAATAACAATCTGCCTTGGTGTACATTGGCCTCAGTGCATCCTTTCCATTAGAGATATATGCCCTTATGTTCTGAGAAATGTTCCTAAATTGATTTTTTATATATATGTATATTTTGTTACTTAGGTTTTCTTTGGTCTTCATTTCTGTTTTGTATCAATTAAATTTATTCTGCTTTTCCCAAAAGCTTCTTTAATGTTCAGTTGTCATTTATTTCCTCTACTTTCTGGAACCTCTTGCCGCTTTCTTCCAAACCTTCTGAAAGTCTTTCTTAGTAATCACATTTTAAATTCTAATAGTTCTCCTGGTTCTTTGCTTATTACATTTTCTAATAACATTCCATTTCTTATAGGTGCAATATCTTTTTTCATCAAGATTGTAATAATTTTTTTTAACTTTTTAAGGATGATGTTTTCTTTGTGCCTTATATTGCCTTGGCTTTCTTCCAGTTTTTGTTTTTATTTATTTCACTCTGTGTTTCACCTTGGATGCTTTCCCCAAGTATTGGGTGTTACTTGGTTTTTTCATTCAAACCAAGAGGCACAATTACAAATTAAATATACATACACACAAAGAAAACCACAAATGTGTGCATGCATGTGCACACACACACACACACACACATACACACACCTGGTTGAAACCTCTTGGTGTATGCTGAAGATTCACAACATGGCTATTTATGCAAGGGGAACTTTATGTGTCAGTCTATGGGCTATTTTAATTCTCTCTCTCTCTCTCTCTCTCTCTCTCTCTCTCTCTCTCTCTCTCTTTCTGACTCTTATCTATGTCTTGGGTAGGTAGGCAGGGCAGAGCAGATAGGTATAAGATTGGTTATATGCAACCTGGAGGGAAGTAGGAGGGAACAGAGGCAGTTCTCCACATCCACTGTCCTTCTCCCTCCCATGTACCAGGTGGACAGGACTCTAACATTTTTTGGTGACCCTCTCGCCCCCACCATGCCCAACCAAGAGCATAAATCTCTTGTTTGTGAAGGGACAGCCTTTGAAGAGGAGTAGCCAGGAGCTGTGTAGGAGCTGCCCTCCTATCCATTAACTACTGAAACAAGTTCCCTTTTGTATTGTTTTATCTAACATTAAGCTTCAAAATCTTTGGTGGGCACTTTACTGGGCAAAAGTTTTCAGTTGTTATGAAAGTTATACTTCCTTTCTCAGAAGATAATTTGAATTGTGCTTTGAGGTAAAACTTTACTAAAATCCCTATAGCTGACCAGGTGCATTAAACTAAATACTTTTTATTCATCTACTAATTTTGTTATAGAAGGCTTTTTGAGTTACTTTGTTCCTTATGAAAATCCCATGCTGCTTATTACTCTTGTTTCCATTATCCCATCTAGGCAATCAGGTTATTTTTTTCTCCCTCTCCAGGGGCCTCACTATAGACTTACTAAATTATAATTATCAAGGCAAATCTTTTTGTTCTGACAAATAAAATTGACACGTTTTATTTTATCCCATTTTTTTGGACCTACCTAGTTTAGACTAAGTTTTTAATAGTAATCACCAGTCTTTTTTGAATCTTGAGGATATTTCTTTAGAACTTGTATTGCACATAGTGTAAAACCATTTAAAGTTATGTTATTTGTTTTTATTTTTTTAGAAATACTATTTTAAATAACCAAGCAGTAAAAATGAATATTTATATCAACAGAGAACCTCAGTGAGAGCTATTAAGGGATTGATAAACAAGAAAGCTTTAGCAAAAGTACTGGGATTATTTAGCCAAGGGAAAGGTCTAATGGAATCCACAGGCCAAAGACAATCTAGGAAAATAATGATCCCCTGTTTTCTACACTGAAAAAAAAAGAGTATGCCTTACATAGGAAACAAAGTGTAAAAATTCGGAAATATATCAGTGCTAAAATGTATCCTGAAGCTGATTTAAAAGAAAAAGAAAGAAAAGTAAAGGAAAAAGAAAAAGAAATTTTGAAATTTATAAGGAATGGCTCCTAAAGGTAGAAAAATCTTATTTATTTAGAGTTACAAATTCAGATTAAGTAGAAAATGAAACAATTCTAATAGTTTGGTTAAAGTAGATAATATTCATCTTCATTTTTAAATAATACACAAATTGCATGGAAAACAAACAAAATAACCCCTTCTACAAATCAAGGTTTTAGTATGGGTGTGTATGTGCCTGCATATATATGCCCACTGTGTAAAGAAGGCAGAACAAATGACAGATGTTCAGAGAACTTCCATCTCCAGGTGTCTGTTGTCTTCCTGAATCTGCCTATTTTACTACTGACTTCTGTTGGAAGAACACGGGGTGTGCTGTCACTTTAGGTTTCAGTCTAGCTGCCATTGAGCCAGGTGGGTCCTCTCTCAAATACCTGAAGCTTTCTGTTCCACAAGATGATCAGGTACCAGAGCAAAGGCTGACTTGGAGCTCCCGGTGCACACATTTATCCATAAAATATAGTCCTAAGGCTGTAGAGTTTTTCACTTACCTTTTCTCCCTTCAACCTCCAATTGTCTCTTTATACAATCCTGTTTTCCTGATTCCAGTTTTGGATACCTTCTAGAATACAGGAGAAATTGAATACAACCTTGAGTTCCATAAATAGTAAGTGGAGGGGTATGTGTGTGCACATGTGAGTGTGTGAGTGTACATGGATATATACTGTGCCATTCCTTTTGTATATTTGAAGCCTCCTCCTGGGCATTTGCATTTGTGTAATTATATTTGATGATCAGCACTAATCATTACTTAATCTGATAATGTGTGCAGAGATTGGCCTCTGAGCAAGGGTAGCTGGGATTTGTTAAGGGCACTAAGGCATTTTTTGGCTTATCAGTGTTAGTGGAAGAGTGCAGATCCTTCTGCTGAAGGCTGCCCATCACATGGAATCTGGACTTCAGGTGATGCAGTTCCTGGCAGTGACCTGGGAACTGTGCCCTGTAAGAAGGAATAAGTGCTTTCAAAATGCAGTGAATTGGGGGTTGTACAGGAGAAAGATACAAACAGTCTCATCTAACACACTCTCTTGAACACACCTATTTGTCAGATACTAGGGTGGCGTTACAAATGCTGAATTAGACTTACTGGGTCAGTAACAATCTCCTCCCCTTTCTTTGTTTAGAATACAGCCTGCAAAACCTAAATTCTAGGTTTCTTAGTCTTTTTTTGCAGTGAGAGAAGAGGCCATATGACAGAGCTCTGTGAAAGAACAGTTAAGTGGAAACTGTTTAAATACTTCCCATTCTTCATGCTTAAAAGGTAGAGTAGGGGCAGGAGGCACTTGGGTCACCAAACCAAAGGACAGTGGAGCAGATGATGGGAAGAGTCTCACTGATGGCCTGCCTGTGCCAGCCCTGGACCCCTGTTTTTGTTGTGTGAAACATTTATGCTCCTTCCTGTTTTCACCAGAACAGCAGGAGCTCAGAATACTGCTATCTACAGTTCAGCACACATCCCCTGCCAGAAGAGGTAAGGGATAAAACATTTCAAGGTCAAGTTCTTTCAAGAAGTCCTTGGATCAGTGTTACATAGGGATATAAATATAAACAATTATATTTTTAAGGCAGATACATTATAGCCTTTATAAATTCTTTGAGGGTGGAGAGAGCAAGATTTTGTAATATGTTCAGCCATGTGACTCCACTTTCCTAAGTTTTTTTTGACAGTTTTATTGAGATATAATTCACATACCATGTAATTCATATATGTAAAAATGTAGAGATCAGCAGTGTTTAGTATATTCACAGAGATGCCTAACCTTTACATAATCTAATTTGAGAAAATTATATAATTATATGAATAAATATATAATTATTATAATAATTGTATATCTAATTTTAGAATGTAACCCCCAAAGAAACCCAGTAACATTCTTATTTGCTAAGTTGTCTTAAGAAGAAGATATTATGAGATATTTTAATTTCTTGTTTAAAGAATTGTTTTGTTTTTTTTTTTTTTTTTACAAATGTATCTACTTGAAAAAATGAGCATTGTCTTTCAAGTTGCCAATATGAAATTGACAAGAAATAAGACTAAGCTGATATCTGAATACATACCTTTGGTATCACATCACACAAATTAAGACCAAAATCAATGTGGCCACAGGTTAGTGTTATGTGAAAGATGAGACTGTGGCTTTGAAGCTTTTGCCTATGTGGATTTATCTAGATTAGTATTAAGTAGAGTCAAAGCACATTCAAGAAGAAATTCAGACAAGAGGATAGACAACCTGTTGAGTTTTTCCTCTTATGAAGACTGCCCCTACCAGAGATGTGAAGTAAGAGAAAGTTCCTTTTGGATCTCTTTCACCCCTTGCTAATTAAGACAAAGCTACTGAACCAAATACCCAGAAGCCCTGTGCCTGAGGCACATTTGTCCAGAGAGGGCAGCGGTTAAGGGGGGAATGTGCCTGTACTTCAGGAGGTTGCTCAGGGCAGATGACTGCCATCCTAGTGCTCCGCCATTGCCTAAGGTACATCCTCCAACTCAACTATCATAGACTGAACGGTGTTCCCCATAAGTTCATATGTTATAATCCTAATCCCCAGAGTGGACAGAGGGCATGTAGGGAAGTAATAAAAGTTAAATGGGGTAATAAAGATGGAGCCTTAATCCTATAGGACTGGTGTTCTTATAAAAAGGAGAAGAGAGACTAGAAGTCTCTCCTGCTCTAGGCTTACTCAAAGAGGTCAAGTGAGGACATAGCACACATCTGGCCATTTACACAACAGGAGGATGGGATTCAGACATTGCAACTTTGATCTCTGCTCACTTTCTATTGGTCAGAATCTAGAAGGTGGGGAAATGTCTAGTGAGTTGACTTGTTCCTGACAAAACTGTGTGTGTGTGTGTGTGTGTGTGTGTTTGTAACAAAAAGAGGGGGAAGTGCATGTTACTGGGGACTTATTACTCTCTAAAATAAGCCAGTTTTTGCACCTACTTTCAGGGGACTTTTGGTTCCTCAGCAGCTATAGACTTGACCTTTTGACAGTGTCTCCTACTTTGAACTTTGATATTTAACCCAGCATTTTTTAAAAATTGCAATCCTGTTTCTTTCCTCTGCTCAGTGTTCTTAGAAAATACTGATCTTAACTAATTTACATGGACTATAAATGGTTCGTAAACCAGTGATTAATAGGTAATAGATTTTCCAAATAGTTCTATTTATTAATAAAAAATTTAAGAATTACTGTGGTTTAAACAAAATCAGCAAAGTTCTAAGTAATAAAATGTTAGTTTCTCATGCAAATAAATAAATAAAAGTAATTTAAGCTAGTTCTTTTTTCATTCTGACTGAGATAATGTATAAATAATTATTTGCATTTAGGATCTTCTCCTTAAAGATAAAGCAATGAATAACATTGTCTTGAAGTCCTTTTTTATTGTATTATTTTTAACTTTTGGTTACTGTCCCATTCCTTCTTCCATTAATTCTTCTGGAAGTTTTTTTTTTTTTTTTCTAGATACATTTGTACCTATTTATGCATTCAGAAAAATTCCTCAATATCTAGGGACAGTAGATTATTGATGATGTAAGGAGATCTGACAACCCAGCTACAATCAAAATATCTTTGTTTAGTCAAGAAAAAATATGTTTTGACTATACACTACATGGAGGTGCCGGGGATACATGGAATCATGAACAATTGGATCTGGACCCTATACTTATGGTGTTTAGAAATTACTGAGCCTGTAAAATGGGCTAGTTGTTGTTTTAACTGCATGCAGAAAAAATAATTCATATTTCTAGCAGATTCTGCTGTGGAGAGAATATGAAGGGAAAGAGAACTCAGAGCATTAAAAGGGATACATACGCTTCTACATCCCTTCATTTGCAATATTGCCCTGGTTTCAGACATCCTCAAACAGTCTAGGCTTCCTGTCTGTCGGCATCGTGTGATTCTTTATACTTACTGTACTCCTAGTGGACATGTGAAAATAGCTAGTATAAAGTGATGTGAACGTGAAGGGGATTTTTCAAATTGATAATCTTTAATTAAAAGCATAATACTCTCTATGTTATGTCTGAGGACTACATAACACATAAAGTATTTTTTATAATGAAATTCAGCTGGTAGTTTCTTTTTCTACTGGGTCTTCTTGGATAGAAGCCAAATGGATTAAAGTTGTACCAAATTTGATCATGTACCAGGAGGTATTATCATTAAGATTTAATATATACAATTCAGCTTAGGCACTTCTACCAGGAGAGCCAAAATTAATTTAATTTTATGAGGGTCAAGAGACAATTGTTCAGGGGTGGGGGGCTTGGAATGGGAGTCAGCTTCTCTGTCATCAGATATTGTTACCAGTGATGATGTAAAGGTTTCCTAGTTTCAGGGGAAGAGGAGGCAGGGATAATTCCAGTGACAGAGTTGCTGAGGGCAGAGAACAATTGGGCTTCACATAATCCGCTGATAGCCAATCTCTTTTACTATAATAGCCCAGTCTAGGGGCCAGCAGAATTTTTGTAAATGGCCAGATAGTAAATATTTCAGTCTTTTTGGGCCATAAGTTATATATTACAACTATTGAACTTTGCTGTTCTGGAGAAAGAATAGTCATAGAAAGAATGTAAGTGAAGGAATTTGGGCCTGTAGTAATAAAAAGTTATTTATAGTCACAGGAATTTGAATTTTTTGTAATTTTAGTATGTCATGCAGTTTCATTCGTCTTTTGACTTTTTTTTCAGCCATTTGCAAATGGAATATCTATTTTTGCTCAACAGGCATAATAAACAGGCAGCAGGCCGGATGGCTGCCCGTTAACCTGGTTACTTCTTGTTCAACAAGTAGGTACTGAGTGAGTTCCTTGTGCCAGGCAATCTTCTCAGCGCTGGGGCCAGCATTGAACAAACAGAAAACAGTCCCTGCCTATGCAGAGCCTGTCTCCTGCAATAGTCTGCAATTGCTGCTTGTCTCTACAAACAAGACTGTAATGATGACACTTTATAGATGCATAATCCTGTTGCAAAAATTTTATGTTCATGTACCAGTTGAGCCACAAATGCAGCTCCCATTCTGCAGTTTCAATTGAAAGTGCATTCTTTGTACATTTCCTTATGTAAATCCTCCTAGTTTCATATCTTGTCTTCTCATTTATTCCTCATCACTAACACAGTACCTTGCACAGAAGAGGCATTTTTGATGCTTGAATAATATCTCATAATATTTCATACTATTTAACCAATATTATTTATGATAATAAGCAACAAATTATTGTATTTAAGATGTTATTAACATTATTTTAGGTACTAAAGGAAAGAAATATTGCTAACTAACTTCAAGACTCTATTATTGTTATGAAAGGCCCCCACATTTGAGTTGTGCTGAAATATGCACAAAGAAATATAAGGCTTGTACCCTGAAATATGGTAAAGTTTCCTGAATAAATTGTGTCTATATTCTCAGTCATTCTGAAAACTGTCTGATAGTACATTTTATTGAAGTACAGGAGAAGTCAAAACCACAAATCAGGGCTGTGTGAAGCAGGTGGGTGTGCGCCACTGAATTCCTGTGACTCTGCTGCATTTGTGTACCAGAGAGGTTCCCTTATAAGAGGCCTTGCTTGCTTTCTGGAAGGCTCCAGAGCTGCCTCTCATAGCAGCCTTGCCTCTCTCTTGCCAGTCTGGTGGTGAGTGGTGCAGAAACATTTTAATTAATGGTGAACTTCTCAAAGTTGAAGTGCAAACAATTACAGCTCAATTTTACTTTCGGCCTCATTTTCGTCATTTCCATTCTCTCCTCCCTCCCCATTAGATGACTCCGTTTCACAGTCTGTAAAGCTGGCTAATGGCTCTGCTTATAAAAGAGAGGGCTTTGTTTCTCTCTCCTGCAATTAAAAGCAGTGCAGACAAAGACAGAAGCCTCATATTGGAACACCTCTGGAGGTGTCTTTCCAAAAGGTAGACACCTCTCTCTTCTCCAGCTGGGCAATGATTTCTTGTTCTAGAAAGGATCATGTCTCCCCCATAACAACTGTTTGCACACAAGACTCAAAGAAAGTTCATAGCACACATCACAAGAACATCTGATATGTAAGTGAAGTGATCTGTAGCACTGTTAATTAGACCTAAATTCTTGATTTACTATTTATAAAACAAAATTGATTATTACTTCATCAACAACATTTAAAGCATCATTAAGAGAGGTCTGCTCCAGCAGCCTCAGGTTAAATTTTTTAACAAGCACTTTAGTTGCTAATCTGTGTTATTGCCAACATATGTAAACTTCCTAATGCTAATTGCATTCAGCTGTGAATCAAACAATGTCTAATTCTCTTCAGGATTAATTATGCACATGTGCCGCCTGCATTCCTAAACATGGTTCTCATAAATAATAAGAGATATATCTAAGCAGATGGGATTTTTCCAACTAAATGATCTGTTTATCATGAATAAAACAAATGACACATACTAGACTTCAAATGCAGAGTCACTGCAACTTCACATATTTTTAGCATTAATAATTACACCAACAATTGTTTATGAGAATACATTTTTGAACAGTTGAGCAGCAAACCATGTTTGCTCACATGCTGCATTTATCTCTAACAGCATTCAAAATAATCAAAACAGAAAACCTGAGAACCAGGCAGGGTATAGTTTATTTCATGCACTCACTAGCTAAAGATAATTGTACACAGCAAAGATTCCACTCCACAGTCCCCAGAGAGTTCTTTTAAATGGACTTCGTAATTAAGCTGATAAAACATTATATAGATACTTCACTTTATAGAACAGAATATGTTGGTGAGAATCTACTGTTGCAAGACCAGAAACCTAGAATCATATGTATAAATAGTTCAACAATTGTACAGTTTAATTCTTTGATCCAGTTAAAAAAATAAATTTGAAAGAAAATGCACTTGTGGCTGGGGATATAGCTCAGTTGGTATAGTGTTTGTCTCACATGCACAAGGCCCTGGGTTCAATCCCCAGCACCCACCTCCCCAAAAAAGAAAGAAAATGCACTTGTGTTAAAAAATAACAAAATGGATAAAATTCATGTATTAGAATAGAAATCTACCCTATTTCTTTGAAGTTATGGGCTTTTATAGTTTTAAATATTATTCCCATTGTAAATGTATGCCACATATGACCCAAAGTTGTTTTGTCATCCCAGATAAAATTATAGGTTTGTTTTTTGTTGTTGTTTTTGTTTTTTTAGGAAGGAAACCTGGAACAGTTTCTCATGAGAGGGACTGAAAGAATGGAGATCTGGGATAAATCACTCCAACTGTTAAAGTCATATCAGGTTAAAGTAATTCAGAACAGAACATATATTTAGAACTTCAGTGTCCAATATGGAACCACTGACCATTTGTGAATATTGAGTACTTGAGATGTGGCTAGCCTGCTTTGAGATGGACTTAAAAGACTAACTGCAAAAAAAAAAAAAGGTATAAAATATTATTTTTAATACCTTTTGTACATTGACCTATATGTATAAATTTAAATTAATTTTACCTGTTTCTTTTCCTTTTTCAGTATAGTGGCAAGCACATTTTAAATTACATTTTGGGCTCATATTATATTAATATTGGACAGTACTGATCTAGAAGGTTCCTAAGCATCCAGTAAATCTACAGTGGGGGACAGTCACTCTACATTTGAATACACACACACACACATATATGTATATATACATATATATTTTCATGATATGTATATATGATACATATATATGATATATATGATATGTATAAAACACACATATTTAAAATTCTTTAGGCGAATCTGATTCATATTAGATTGAATACCATTATTATAGAAGCTAAGGAGGGGGGCATGTGCAGAAAATTCATGGCCTTACAAATAGAGATATGAGCTTCGTAGAACAATTCCCAAAATATTTCTGAGACTCAGATAGGTTGAGAAACATGTGTAAGGCTACATAGAAATGGTAGTTGTTCCCATTTTTCCTTTTCCTTCCTCAACATATTATTCATCTTTCAGTTTTTATGCTCAGAACCTTAACTAAAAGGAGAAATATGGAAATCTCCAGGAGAGAATGAGCAAGTAGTAACTTTTCTGGTACCTCTAGCCACACTAAAGTCTCTTGTTTTCTACTTGGTCTGTACAAGTCCTTCCTTGTATAAACTACACAACTTTTTCTAAGTTTAATTATAGTAAACACACCACTTAAAAAGCCCAGAACTTGGGCTGGGGTTGTGGCTCAGGGGCAGAGTGCTTGCCTTGCACATGTGGAGCACTGAGTTCGATCTTCAGCACCACATTAAAATAATAAACAAAATAAATTTATTGTGTCCATGTATAACTAATATATTATATGTATATGTATGTATATATATATATATATATATATACATATACATATATATATATATATATATATATATACATATACATATACATATACATATACATATAATAAAAAAACACAGACCTCATGATTCTACTGGTAAAAGAGCACAGCAGCACAACAACACAGCATGCCATGGCTTTCACAGACACACTAAGCATCACCTATGTCATGCGGTAATACATTAAAATATTGGATCAAATGTTACTTTCAGCAGGGAAACCTGTAAACAAGGATATTTGGCATTGTGGCCAAGATTGTTCAAACTTACACTCCTTTATTTTGTATAAAAAAATCAGCCTCAGCCCTTCCTTATCACTTTATGAAGACGTCCTAGGCTTCTGAAAGAATGGCATCTCACATGGCTGCTAGGAGGAGATGGAGTGAATATGGCTGATGGCAGCAACAGGATGAGGGAAAGGTGTTCTTGGACACAAAGGCCTTCATCTCAAGTCTGGCCTGGACCTACATCCCTCACCACGGGGGCTGCTGCTCCTCACCTCCATTCTCGAAGCTTTGTGCAATCTTCTTGGAAAGATCATTTATTTATGTTTTTTGAAAGTAAATAATTTATGATATATTGGGACATTTTTTAAAAGTGCAATTAAATTCAATGGTTAAATTTCTCAAATCAGGAAAGTACATATTTCAGACAGTATCTCATCAAATCTTAAAACTAAAATGGTTATTGAACTTCACCTTGCTCCCATTCCCTCTTCTGCACAATGGACACAAAACTAATCAATACCTCATAAGATGGTTTGAAAGGTTAAATAAATTAATACTGTAAACTGCTTAGAATAGTACAGTGCCTGAAAAAATAAGTGATTAATAATTGTTTTTCTTCTATTATTATCATTAATTACTAACAAATTTGACCTACTCAGTTGTTCTCATATTTTTTATGACTTTCTAATGAATCACATGGATCTGAACTAATAATCTAAGAAGTAAATAATGCAAATAGATTTTTTAAAAAATCTACCTTTCCTAAAAATTGGAAAGCTTCCAAAGATACAAAAGGATAAAAGGAAAGAAACACTAGATTAATGATGGAAATAGTGCTGTTGGAGAGTGTGGTAGCTGTGCAGTAGATTGCCTGAGGCACAGGGCCTGAAGGCATTTTTATGGCTTTTGCCTTCCACTTTTTCACTGGGCTCTTGCCCACATGTAAATTCGAGTGTCAGTCCACTCTCTTCCCCATTAGTGTCTTTCCAGACATGATAAGGATATTCATGCCATTCCCAAGGGTATAATAATTGCCAAAAGATGCATTAAATGATAACATTGACTGTGAAGTACTTTACGCTGATAAATTCCTCCTTTTAACAATTAATTTCATGTGCTTCCAAAAACAATCTTAACCACTTAGCACAGAACATATGGCACTTAATATTTTACTGACATTTAAACAAATCTAAATTTGCTAGTTTCACTAAATAGCATTACACTAAAATTCATTTAATTTCTAAAAACGTATGTTTGGCAATAAACATGCCATCTTATGTAATTTGGAGATTACATGGGTACTGGGATATAGTCCAAACTGCAGAGATGCTAGAGAAATTTTTCCCCTTTGGTATCAAGATTTAAAAAGTTCAGGTTTGAAGGTAAAAATGAACTTACGAACTTGATTATGAATAATCAAGCTAATTTCTATAGAGTTATTTGAAACATAAAGGAGCAAAGCAAATAAAAATTTCTCTACCCCTTTGTTGATATTCTCCAACTGCTCATAGATATTACTAAATTTTTAAGTGTGAAGGCCCAACTTAAAATAACAAGTCCAAAACAAAACAAGATGGATACCAATCATAAATTCCTTTTAGAAAAGAACAACTATCTGTTTTGAGTCATCAGAAGAATATGTTTTCTTTGATCTTCATTAATGTATAATATTCTATGATTTATAAGATTTTCTTTACATTAAAATACTATTATATCTTTTTCCAAAAATCTTCAATTGGTATATAAATTTGTATTGTATAATATAGTCAATATGAAATAAAGTTGGCAAACCAGTAAGAAAATAGAGATAGAATATTTTTTTAAAAAATGTAGAGTTTACATTCCAAATATATTTCATAATGTTCAAAAGTAAAGGCAAAAAGAGTCACAAAATTAATGAAAACTTAAAAAGAATATTTATCAAGATAAATTCCAAAGGCTAAAATAACAAAAAGAAATACTTATTATATACCACTACATATAAATTAAAAGTTTCTATTTATCAAACAACACAAATGACTTAGGGAAATAAACTTTTGGCCAAAGGTTAATATCTTTACTTAAAAAAAAGGCTATTTATAATTCAATCAAAGAGACAAAACAAAGACCCTGATCAAAGAATAAACAAAACAAAAACAAGTAATAAATGAAGAAAGAGAAGAAAGTTGGTTATACATAAAAAAAAAAAAACTTTGTAATCTAAGAAGTATTTAAAGAAAAACAAAATCTATTTTGAGGATATAAGATCAGAAAGATCAAAAGAACATTAATATAATATTCAATATCATAACTATATGAAGAAAAAGACATTCTTACATGCTGATATCTTCCATAGAAAATAATAAATTTGGAGGCTTATCAATAACCTAAAGTAATGTCAAGAATGAGGACCTGTCCTAAATTATAGGTGACCAAATAATAACTAATGCCTTGGGAATCCTGGTTTGGGATAACCTGTGGGAAAGTTGGAGATGGAAATGGGAACTGTAAGAAACATTGTAGGGCAGTTGACATTCAAATATGGCGTATGAAACAACTTCAATACCCTGATTTTGATATTATATTGTGGTGTTGTAACAAAACTTGCTCTTAGGAAAAGCACATCAAAGTACTTGGTGGTAAAGGCTCAGATTTTTATCAACCTAACCTCAAATGATGGAGGAAAAGACAGATGTAAGAAAGAATCAAAAGGAGGGAGATAGATTGATAAAGATGAGAGAAGTGGGGAGGGATAGGGAGGAAGAGGAGAGGAAGAGAGAGTGCAGAACACAGTCTGGTAATGGATCTGGGTAAAGGGCATATGATCCCTACAACTCTGGTCCTGACTCACCACCTCTCTTTGCTATACTAAGCTTACCAACCCAGGATGCTTATTCTCACATTTTAAGGCAAACAGGTAGGCATGCTACTAGATAGGATATTGCTAAGATGCAGAATCTGATTCAGTAAGCATGGGGCAGACGCTGATGCTTTGCATTTCTGACAAGCTTCCAGGTAACATTGATGAAAATTGTTCTGTGGACCCTAGAAGAGTATCATGGTGCTAGGAAATAGAATCACCATAACTAGGACCTATGTACTGGATATTATTCTTCAGTATCCAGGCTTTCATTTAGGTGCTGCCTTGTCAGCACTGTCATTCTTCCTGGGGATGCAAGAATATCTATTACTTCTTGCTGTACACCTATCTATTTACCAACTGAGCTAGACTCACATCCAAGTTCATACCATACCTAACCCTGTGTCTGGAAGAAGGTATGCAAACATATGAGCAGAGATCATTTATTCATGGTGGAAGTCAGGATGTTTAATGTTATTTATATATTTCAGTTTACAAACTTCTCTTCATTGAAACTTCAATTTTCTAACTAAAATGTTGTATATTATAAACATTTAAGCTTGATATACTGGTGCAAACCAATAATCACAGGCACTCCAAAGGGTGAATCAGGGAGATTGCAAGTTTGAGGTCAGCCTGGACAAATTAGGGAGATGCTGTCTCAAAATAAAAATAAAAAGGACTGGGTGTGTAGCTCAGTAGTAGAGTACCCTGGGTTCAATCCCTAGTACCAAAAATAAATAAATAAATAAATAAACAAATAAATAAACAAACAAATAAATAAACAAATAAATAAAATAAACAAATAAATAAAAATAAATGTTTAGAAAATTTTATATAAATATATCCATGAAAATAAATAAATAAATAAATAAATAAATAAATAAGTCAAGTCATGATAAAAAAAAAAAAAGAGTGTCATTTTGATGACAAAAGTGAGAACAAAAAACCTAGCTATTGAGGAAGCAAAATAATCTTTTAACAAAAGTATTTAAAACAATTCATAATTTTGTTTTTATCACTATAATGAAAACCAACTAATATCTTAAAAACGTACTTTTTCCAAAATATGATATGATTCTCAAGAGTATATGATTTAACTTTTCACCCTATACACTGTACATATTTAGTAGGCAAAATTGCTAGGTCATATATGCTTAATGAATGAATGAATAAATTAATTAAATTTTTTATTTAGTATTCTTGGCAACAACCAACATAATCAATAATATTAGTGGCCCCATTAAAATGACTGAATGACCTGAAAGACAACAACATGCTATTCATTCCAACTCCTAAAGATCTTTGGCACATAAACTTACACAATCTGTCTTTGGGGATCTCCAACATTGACCCAAAGTTTATTTTTATAAATTTTTTAAACTTAAAACACTGCTCATGAAATATGCTCAGTTTATCTGAAAACATAAAGTAATATTACTCCACTTTTTCCATGAAATCTTAATGGACATTCTTTTTATCACCTCAATTTATTACAGAGTGGTGATATTTTCTCCATTAACTCATATTTTAACTTTCAGTATGTGTATATTTTTTTCCTAAGTCTTTATCCGATCATCCATCAGGCTTTGATAGTTATAAATGCTAGCTTAAATCCAAATAATTTGAACAGAAAAGAAAATAAAAATCCATAATTTTAGACCAGACAAATATATTTTGCTTAGCAGTCAAGATCACATGTAACTGAATAATATAGTATGTCATCACAACAAAAAATGATGTGTGTGTATATGTACACATATATATGCATACATATATATATATAAAACAACTTTGAAGTTTTTGAAGTTTTAATGTTCTCTTTGTGCTATGCCTTTTAAAAATTTATTTATAACCAGTATATGACATATAAACAATGGAAAGCTTTCAAGGTTGAATTCATTACAGGTATTAAATGCACCCATAATTATACCTTTCTCCATTCACTTGAGGTGACCTGTTATTTGGCACTTTTTGGATGGAAATATTCTCATTCAATTCATGGAATGTTTTCAACTATATTAGTGCTAGTATGTAGTAACTGCCTTATCCAGACATATAATTCTTACAGAAATGCTGGAATGGAACACCATGAAAATTAATATTCTGCGTTTCCCCTGCAGACCCTTAGAAACAGGAATTTTATATGATTTTTGTAGAAACCTGATATAAGCCTGTACAACTTAAGGATCACATTCACGTTATTTCCCATAATTACTTAGCACCAGGCCAACACCCTGTATACAATACAATATTTATTTTAGGTGAACTATAGTTTGAGGTTTTATAATTTCTTTGCGTAATGTGTATATTTAGAAAATATATACACACGGTTGACAGACGTTATAACTATTCCTGCTGTACAATATAGCCATTGAGCCTTTGTCTTGGAGTCATATAAACATAATCTTATGAACTGTTTTAAACTTCAGGAAATAGATTACTTTATCCTGTATTTTAAATTTAAAATTTTTATGGCCATATGTACATATACTATATTTATGTATGTGAAAGTGATTCATAATTGCCTATGTAAGTCTGTCTCAATTAATTTATTCACATATTTCCCCTGAAAGTCTCCATGACTATTCCCTGAGTGATGAGAAATATGATGTCATAGAGTGCCTATGACCTGACTACTAAGAATAAAATCATTTTATACAATTAAATCATTTAAATGTGCAGTGTTTTGAAAAAAATATGTAAAATATGAAATGTAAAAAGAACATATGAAACATATATCTAAGTTATGAAAAATAAAAGGAGACCCCTGTGATTCTACCACCCAACTTAAGAATTAGAATATTACTGGTAGAGTTTCATCAACTTGCCTGTTCTTATTTCTCTTTCTCCCCAGGTGAAATCACTATTCTGAATTTTATACTTATCTTTCTAATTCTTTCAAAAATAATATTGTCACCAAATATATGTTATTTAGATTTGTTGATTTGTTTGCTTTTGAGTTTACCCAAAATATATATATATATATATATATATAGCATCTGATCACCACTGATCATCAGTTTTAATGTTACATAGTAGGAATTGGCAGCCTGGCCTGATGGTGCACACTTTCATGCCTTTAATCCCAGCTGCTCAGGAGGCTGAGACAGGAGGATTGTGAGTTCAAAGCCAGCCTCAGCAATGGTGAGGTGCTAAGCAACTCAGTGAAACTCTGTCTCTCAATAAAATACAAAATAAAGTGGGGGATGTTGCTCAGCGATGGAGTACCCTGGGTTCAATCCCTGGTACAAAAAACAAACAAACAAACAAAATTGGCAGTTTATGGCTCATGGATCAAATCAGACTCATGGTTAAATCCAACAACCCACTTGTTTTTGTAAGGTCCATGTTATGGTTAACATATGAGGTGTCCCCCAAAAGCTATTGTGTGAGATGATGCAAAAATATTTGGAAGTAAAATTAATGCAGTGGATTAATGCAGTGATGTGTATGTAGGTCAGGTGTGGTGAGAGGAAAGTGGGTCCTTGGGAGTGTGCTTTTAGGGTTTGTATTTTGTGCCTATCTAGCAGGGCTCTCTGTTTCTGCTTCCTGGTTGCCATGTCCTGCTTTTTGTCACCAGGCTCCTCCCCCATGATATTTTGTTTGACCTTGTGCCCAAAGCTGTAAAGTCAGTAGACCATGGACCAAACTTCTAAAACCACGAGCCAAAATAAACTTTCCTCCCTTAAGTTGTTCTTATCAGACATTTTGGTCATAGGAATGGAAAACTAACTAAAGTAGCCCATAACAATTACATTTTATATCTTAAAATTGTAAAGATATATATATATATATATATATATATATATATATATATATATATATATATATATGATACACACAAGCCTAAATTAATTCATATCTGAACCTTTACAGAAAATATTTGCAAAATCCTACTCTAAATTATTCACAATTTATCACTTTTCCTGACCATGGATTTGGCCTCTCATTTTCCAAGTTTTTTGCCATTTTAGGTGTTGCTACTGTAAATTCTGTCCTGGTATATATTTTCAAGAATTTCTTTTGTATTAGTCTAGGAATGCTGGGTCATAATTTGTTATATTTCTTGGCTTTGTAAGTCACACAATCTCTTTACCATACAATTCAACCATTGTAGCACGCAACTAGATACGTGAGTTGGATCTGGTATATTTTTGTTCTAAGATGGTAAAACACATATAGTTCTAAGATAATTGGAATTACATTGACTTATGTCTTTATGCTTATATAAATAAATGATTAAAATTTTATCTCATTAAAAATTTATTTCCAAAAGCAGGAATCAGGACTTTGAGCACAGTCTGCAGACCCATGCTTTAATCTTTCAAAAAATGCTTTTTGCATTTGTTTTGAGGTATGTTATGATTTGAATATGAAGTATCCCCCAAAGACTCATGTCTCAAAGACTTGGTTCCCAATGCAGCAAGGTTTAGTGGTAGGCCTTTGGGGAAGTGATTGGGTCATAAGATCTCTAAACTCATCCATGGACTAATCCATTGAGGGATACATAGATGTTAATACGATTAGGAGATGGTAGAAACTATAGGAGGTGGGATCCAGTTAGAGGGAGTGGGATCTTCGGGGTGTTCCCCTGAGACTTTATCTTCTCCTGGACACCCTACTGTCTCTCTTTCTCTTCTTTCTCTCCTTCTCCTTCTCTCCCTCCCCTCCCCATCTTTCTTTCTCATCACTGGCTGTCATGAGGTGAACATCTTTCCTCTGCCATGCCCTTCTGCCATGAGTTCTGTCTTATGTCAGGCCCAAAGCAATGGAGTTAAAACAAACATGGAGTGAAACCTCTGAAACTGCAAGCAAAAATAAATCTTTTCTCTTCCAAGGTATTTTTCTCTGGTATTTTGTCCTAGTGATGAAATACTAATACAAGGTGGAAATACAATTTCATTTTCCTTTTTCATTCTCTTTTAAAATCTTCTAACTATAAATTTGCTTTTTCTTTTTCTCACATGCTGTAACTTCCAGTCCCATGCTAAAAGTAGCAGAGATTAATGGTCATCCTGTTCTTGCTTTGCACGTTACAGTATTAAGAAGGATATTTTCTGTAAGGTTTTGAAAATTAACCTTAATTCACATTTTTTATACATAATAAACTTTGTATTTTAAATCATTTTATTTTTGCATGTAATATAATTCTTACATTTAATTATTTATTTAGGTACCAGAAATTGAACCACTTTACCCCTGACCCACATTCCCAGCCCTTTTTATTTTTTATTTTGAGACAGGGTGTTACTAAGTTACTCAGGGACTCTAAGTTGCAGAGGCTGGTTTGGACTTTCAATCCTCCTGCCTCAGACATCTGAGCTGCTGGGATTACAGGCATGCACCATTGCACAAAGGTCATTCTTAGAATTTTCTTAAGAGAGATGCTCTTGCTAGAAAATTGGCTATCCCAATTTTTCTTTGTCTAATGATTGTTTGTGTTTTGCCTTTATTCTTGAAGGAATTTTATTGTGAATAGATTTGACGATTGTTTTCCCTTTGTTACCCTATAGATATCATTGCACTGTCTTTTGGCTTGAGCTGTTGCTATTTAGAAATCTTCTCAGTATTCTGGTTGTTCTTCTGTAGGAGATATTTTTTTTTTCCTCCATATGATGTCTCTTTGCTTTGGGTGTACTTCAGTGTGGTTAAATGCTGGTAGGCGTAGATTTCTTTAGAGTGGGATTGATATGTGTTGTTATTTGCATTTCTGTGAATTAATATTTCAATTCTGGAAAACATTTAAGGATTGATATCTTCTCTTCTATTTTCCCAGTACTTTTATGTTGAGATGTTAACTTAAACCCATGCCAGGCACTCTCAATTCCAAGTCTATTAGGCAAGGTAAATAAGATAAGGTGCTAGAACAACTCCAAAATATCAGGAGTGTATCTTTATGAAAGTTTGGGTTTTTTTTTTTTTTTCTTAGGCTAAGTCGAGTGTGGACAGCCCTACGTGGTTGCACTACTGGACTGCTTTACTGTATTGCTTCAGGGCTCTAGGCTACCTTCTCTGTGACACCTCAATTTTGTGTCTTTAAGGATGATATCCTGGAATCATCCACTCAAAAGGAAGAGAGAATGTGTAAGTGACACAGAACACTTCTGGACTTCTATCCACATTTATTTGCCATAAAACTGCCATATCCATAGGCCAGAACTTATATTCTCATTAAATACAACGGAGAAAATAAGATGAGGGGGCTAGAAATATAGTTATTGAATGCCTGGGAGGAACGAATTCTCCTTTTGCAAAAAGTTTCTCCTTATTTTTTATTTTCTTAATTCTCTGTGAAGCAATTGGTCAGTTTATTCAGATATGCATTCAAGTTCAGAGATTATCTTCATAAGTGCATTGTATCTGCTGATTAACTCTACCTTAGTCTGTTCATACTACTATAACAGTGCCACACTGATTAATGCATAAAGAACAAAATCTATCTCTCTGACTTCTAGAGATTGGGAAGTCCAAGATCAGGGAAATGATATTCTGCTGTCTGAATAAGGTTTTTTTTTTTTTTCTTCCTATATCCACACATGGCAGAAGAGTGAATCATAGGAGAATCAACCTATTTTAAAAGTCTTTTTAATAATAGTAACAGCAGAGCCCCCATGCTATAAATACCTTCCTAAAGACCTCACTTCCCAACACTGTTATGAAGATTAAGTTCACAGCACATGAATTTGTGGTGGGAGACTTTGAGATCATACCAAATCCAATTTATTTATTTTTTATTATTTTAAAATTATAAATATTATGTTGTTATGTTTTTAGATCAGATTGTTTTTTAAAATAATGTATTTGGCCTTTTTTCTTATTTAATCTATTATTTACTCAAATATTTCATAGAAATACTTTTTTATTTTAAAGATAATCATCCCAGTGTATGAAGGTTTGCTCTCTAAACATATTGCTAGTTCTTCTACTCTTAGTTATGGTGCCCCACCCCTTGGGTATCATGGCCCGCAGTTAAGAGCTCATATTTAATTGATCTTTAGCTATGAAAAAAATCATGAGACAATTTTATCAAAAGAGTTCATGATCATTTTTTCTCCTTGGAGTCAAAGGGAGCTACATAAATAAACATGTCTGTCTCTCTGAGGCTTAGTTTTAGCCCCCACCCCTCCTGTCCCTTACAATTCTCAGTGCTGACATTAACATGGTAGGTTGTGTAAAGCCACCTTCAGGGACTCCATATCACTCACTATTTGGGTTTCAGCTTACAGGGTGATAGTGGTCAAAGGAAAGTGGTGGAAACATCAAGCTTTCCTGCCTATGAACCAACAATACCACAAGCATTATATTTTATGCAAGATCTACTTCTAGTCTGGGAAAGAAGTCTGTCAGAATATCTAGTGTGCCTTACAGTCAGGAACAGGCTCCAATAATTGCTTAAATTATCAGAAACTAGTAATTTGGTAATTATGTCATAAAACTCTAAAGGACTAAAAATGTCTTCTAAATTTTTTTAAAAAAATTTTGCTTTAAGGAACATTTATTTTATGAAAGAGTACGTTAAATAAATTAATTCTGTAAAAGAGAGTTCCTGGGGAAATTTAAAGTGGTAATTCCCAAATCTTGCTGATCATCAGACTCTTCTAAATTCCTTTAAAAGGAAAAAAAGAAGTTGTTTCAGACTTATTTTCAGTTTCTAGAACAAAATACCATAGACCAGGAACTTCACATGATAGAATTTGTTTTCTCACAGTACTAAAAGCTGGAAAGTTCAAGACTCAAAGTGTAGGTGTGATTGGCATTTAAGTCAGCTTTCTGCTATGATAAATAAATAACCGAGATAATAAAAATTTTAAAAAGGTTTATTTGGGGCTCACTCTTTTGGGGATTTCTGTGCAAGATCCAGTGGACTGGTTGCACTGGGCCTATAGTGAAGTAGCACATTATAGTGAGAGCAGGTGCAAAACACAGCTGTTCACCTCCTCCCCATGTGGTGAAAAAGAGAAAGAGGAAGGAACCAGGGTTCTGTATTCTCCTTCAATGGCACACCCTCCAGTGACCTAAAGAACCCTCAGGAGGAACCACCTAATACTTTGCTCAACTTCCCAACAGCGCCACCTTGAGGACCAAGCATTTACTACATGGACCCATGGGGCACATGGTGTTTGGTGAGGTCATTCTTGGTTAATAGCTTCTTTCTCACTGTGTCCTCACATGCTGGAAGAGAGAACAAGCTCTCTGATATTTCTTCTTACTTGGGCACTAGTTCTATCGTGCCCTTACCAAAGGATTTGACATTCCCTCATCTATACCTTATTATCTCTCAAATATCTTGTATACCATACTTTGAAGGGTTAGTGCTTCAACATATGAATTTGGAGGAGAATATTCCCCTCAAAATATAGTGTGCCAAATATATATTTTCCCAAGCAGTGCAATCTATTTGAATATTTGTAACTAATAATCTTATCCTTAGGAGCAAACTGGAAGCCAAAAATAATCACCTTATATCATGAAATGCTTTTCACAATATTTTATTCATGATTAACTCTGCTATGGTGGTGGTGTAGTAGTCATGAAAATGCCTTTTTCTGTGTCAAGTATTTTTGTTTCATTTAGAAACAGAAGCAATTATCTCTGGGATCCCGTATATTTACAATAAGTAACTGAGTTTATGTCCTTTTACCCCTTTATCACATCATTTGTCACTTTCCCTACCAAGTACTTATTGCAATGGCCCCTCAATTTTTAAACTCTTTCCTCTATTAATGAATACAGGAACTTAATGAAGTTTCCTTTGACCAAATCATTCATCTCATAATAATTTGCCCCATAAACATTAAGAATTGTGTCACATAAATGTTTCTAATTGTCATTTTCACCTATATATTTGACTTACCCATATCTAATGTACAATTTAATTGATTAACATAAAGGTATTGATGCTCATTTAAAAGTTATGCAACAAATAAGGGTGAATTAATTAATGGAATCTAAACATCATCTGCTAAAAAATGAATTTCTTATCTGTAGAGGAAAATCTTTCTCCATTTTTACCACCAGAACATGTAATATCATAGAGAAATACATTTTAAAGTTCCATCTCCTAAGAAGATAAACCATCCTAAGAAAATAAAAAGAGTATATACAAATTTTAATTTCCAAAGCTATTATTGACACAGAACTTTCAGGGAATTTCTTAAAATTCCATTTTTATGTGTCCCTAATATAGTCTCCAACAATATAAACTTTAGTAACTGCTAGAAGCATGACTAGAAATAAACTCTTTTAACATTTTCTCTCTGGTCACCAAATACTTTAGTTTGCTCATCTTTAATATGAAGATCTTGGATCAAAACCCAAAATATTGAATGTAAGTTTTGATTCATGCAAGAGAAAGCAAAGAATTATATTTTTTTCTTTGAAATGTTTACATGCCAGATAGAACCAGACTTTTTTGTTAAAAATTAATGAGCTAGTTGGTGAAAAGAGCCTCCCAAGTGTTTCGTACTTTCCTGAACCAACTAAATTCTTAAAGTCATTCTAGCTTTACTCTGGAAGAAACAGTTTGGCTCCTAGACAGTATAGAATTTTACTATATTTCTTCTGATTATTTTGGATTAGAAAACAGGAATAACATGGGAATAAAATTACTCAAGGCACTTAAAATCCGCTGCAAAGTCTATTTTTCTATCAGTTTGTAAACCCCAATAAGACGCATGTTAACTGAAGTATAGAAATGCATTAAAATATTAGAGATGGAAGTGGTTCATCTAACAACTGTATCTTGTCTCATTTTCCATTCCTTTATTTCTAGTTGCTATTGGAAAGCAGAAGTACTAGAAAGATACAAGTTGAAAGAAACAGGTAAGAAACCAAACTGTGTGTAGGTCTCCAGTTGGACAAATAGATTTTGTCACAAAAGAATCTGGACCCATTTCCCAATATATACAAAAATCACTCTAATATATATATATATATATATATATATATATATATATATATATATATATATATGGAGAGAGAGAGAGAGAGAGAGAGAGAGAGAAATACATTTTGAAGTTCCATCTCCTAAGAAGATAAACCATCCTAAGAAAATAAAAAGAGTCTATACAAATTTTAATTTCCAAAGCTATTATTCACACACACACACACACACACAGAGAGAGAGAGAGAGAGAGAGAGAGAGAGAGAGAGAGAGAAAATGAGAGAATATTGTGGAAAGTAATTTCTAATAAGTTCCCCAAAATGCTGCTGCTGCTGCTTTGAGGAGGATCACTCTAAAGAATACTTTTTCAAGTCTTTTTAGTTCTTTCATAAACCAAATGATGTCATGAAATAATCCAAGTCACAAAAAGGTAACCAAATATTGTGTTTACTGTTGGCAGTGTAGCAATCATGAAAATGCCTTTTTCTGCGTCAAGTATTTTTGTTTCATCTAGAAACAGAAGCAATTATCCCTGGGATCCCCGTATGTTTACTATAAGTAACTGAGCTTATGTCCTTTTATCCCCTTTGTCACTTCCCCTATCAAGTACTTATGCCCCAAGGCCATATTGATATATTTTAAGAAAGTAATTTCAGTAGATGGGGTAGAGAGAGAAGAGGGGAGGGGAGGGGAGGGAAGGGGGGATAGTAGAGGATAGGAAAGGCAGCAGAATACAACAGACACTAGTATGGCAATATGTAAATCAGTGGATGTGTAACCGATGTGATTCTGCAATCTGTATACAGGGTAAAAATGGGAGTTCATAACCCACTTGAATCAAAGTGTGAAATATGATATGTCAAGAACTATGTAATGTTTTGAACAACCAACAATAAAAATTTTAAAAAAAAAGAAAGTAATGGACTCTGCTTTAGATTTATTTTAGGAATGTTGGCGGCACATGATCTGCATTGATAGGCCACATTTCTGACTGTACTACATAGGATCTTTCTGCACATAAGAACACAGCAATTTCATTCAATCATTAAGATTGCCTCATGGTTGTTTGAATTTTTTAAATTGTGTGTTCAGTCACTGACCATGTTTCTCTTTGCACTGGTTCCTAGGAAGCTCAGAGGAAAATCTACAGTCAAATTGCAACAGAGTATATGTGCGATTATACTAGGTACCTGTGTATTAATTTTACACTTGGCTTTTTCTTATGTTCTTTACTTTAAGTTTTCCTACCCATTCCATCAATAATAATAAATACATTTGATTTATTATCCTTTTGAATCTATCATTTTTCTATAAAGAATGTGGGAGTAAAGGTTACAAAATAAATGGCTAAGTAAGCAAACAGATATGTACAAAACAGCACCAAGGATTTCAAAATTTTAAAATTAAGTTCTAACAAATAGTATAACAGAGTAGATTTGGGAATATGTTGTATGCATTTCTTGTGTTACAGTGTTATACTTATGACCTGGTTATATTGCCATTTATTATTTAACAGAGTCAAGTCAGTTGTATGTCACCGTTAACTAAGGTTTAGCATGAGCTTCACATAGCATAAGCAACAATTGTTTAAATATGAAAACATAGCCCACCAGGTCCAGAGCTTATTCTTTGCAAAGAAAATAGGAGAATACTTCATAAATCTAAATGATTCTATTTCCTGTTATACATCTGGAAAGTTGTATTTATTATTGTACAGAAAACCAGAAAAAGTGCGGGGGGGGGCACTATTTACAGTAGATTTTTTTTTTTTTACTTGTTCAAGTGTACCATGTTTAATTAGCAGAAGGAAAAACTGCCAAGACAAACAATGAAAAGGATTCATTTTTGTCGTTGTTGTTCAAGGTCTTCTTGTTCACCACAGTGTCAGTGAAATATTCTCCACATATTTCTCCCGTCTTGTTGATTCTTTTAAATAAACATTGAATCCGACAGAGTGAAATCATTTCCATATTTCATGCAGAAAATACATATGTTTTCTATTAAAATTTTGGAAGGTTTTTTGTTTTAATTGAGGAGATTAATTTACTAAAATGTTCGATGTTTCTCTACATTGTAATTTGTTTTTAATTACACATGAATACCATATGTAGTTCATTGACACTCTTTATTAATTCTTGAAAGTAAATTTACTCACCACTCATGTCATTTGTATCATGGGGTGTGTGTTCCTTGTTAAGTGATTCCTTTATAATTTCTAAATAATTAGCTAATTAAGGGCACGATCCTGGGGTTCTTATGCAAGGATAACACCCACCGGCTTAAAGACAGCAGGGTTTGCTTTTATTGTGGATCACAGGGCTGAGTATCTCCATCATGTTGCTTTTCCTAATTAAAGTAGTATTCGTGTTCATGAATGTTCACCTGTTAATATAATCTTGCTAAACAAGTTTGCTGATTTCTGTATTGCAAAGTGGTTAGCTCCATGATGATGGATTCTTGAGTAGCTCTGTGGATTCCAATCAGCTCCACTGATATGCAGTCATCTCTCTATCCAACAGTGTGGCAAATATCTGTTGCAAAATCACAAGAGGTGCTGTGTTAAAGAGCAGTGTCTGATCAGACCAAACATTTCAGCCCAGGGGCCTAACACTACTACTAATAAGAATAATAATGATGATAGCTAATATTTCTCTGGCACTTCATATTTGCCACACATCATTACAAAAAAAATGGCTCCATTAATCGTCATTAAAACCTTTCAAAATTTGTTCACAACTTAGTGATAGGGTATTCTACCAACAGCTCCAATCCAAGCAAGCAGTTCCTCATAGGACTCCCATAGCTTTCAAGTGGAGACCCAACGCATTACCGACACATTCAGATACTTTCCCAGCTTGGATTTCACTGACCCATTTGGTTTTTATCTCCCACTCTTCACCTTTACTTACAATTCTTCACCATATTCCCGTTCAAGACATCTGCACAAGAATCTATGGAGTTCACTGAAGTTAACCTGGATAATCCATCTCTGACTCTAAGTTTGCTTCTGCTCTGAATTTCCTCTTGCTCAGGTCACTGCATGGTGTAGTGCTACCACCTCTACATCTAATACCTTGTCCCCACCACCACGAAGTTCTTCCAGAATACCAGCCTTAGAAAAATTCTTCGTGTCTATGATTCTATTGTATTTTTAAAAATGTGTAGTATTTAATTTATTGTTTAAGCTATACACACCTAAGATTAGTTAGAAATCTTGTTTTTTTCCCTAATTCCCCATTTCATAGAATAATTTTATTCCATTACTTTCTTTGATCTCAGTATGCTTATTACCTCTGAAGATGGTTCCTATGTAAACTAGATCACTTTCTGGATCACATAATCTTTATTTTTTGCCTCAAATGTTGGTGATATAGCACTTCGTGAGCTTATATGATGCCGTTGCAAGATATTTTATCCATGAGGTCCCTTTTCACTAAATGGTATAGCAGATGGTTTTTCCTTTTGTCCTATAAGTTTGTGTTCATGATCACAATACCCTAACATGTAATGTATTATTTATTTAATGACAAATAAAAATTGCATATACTAATGGTGTACACATTGATATTTTCATCTACACATACTTCATAGCATGGCTATATGGAGCTAATTAACATGCATTACTTGGTACACATATTTATTGTACTTTAATTTATTCATCCCAGTACTTATTCTAATATATGATATTTTTATTTATTTATGTGAATGACTTATTTATCAGATTAGAAATTCTTTGAGGACAGGAAGTGCCCCCCAACCCTCCCACATACACAGAAGCACATGCCTCTACCTAACTTTACATAGCTTCATCCCAACAGAGGCTCCACAGTCATCTGTGGGTTAGCATCATTGTCTTCCATTTAGACAGGATCTTTTATCTTTATTTTTTCAAAATATGTTTGTCTTCTTTTATCTTCTAACATTACTATTTTACTTATAAGCAATTCTTAAGTATTACATTAGTAGTAATGAATTCTTCTGCTTTTAGATAACATCCTCTCAAATATAAACTTCTTAAACATAGAGTCCTTGTCTTTTCTATCATATATTTATTTTGTGTTCTCTGCATACCAGAAGGCTAAAGAGTGCTATGGAGCCAGACTGTCTGGCTTCACGTCTCCACTCCTCTGGCACCTAACTTTGTAGCCCTGGGCAAGTTCTTTAACCTCTGTTGCCTCTACATGACATCTGTAAACTGAAGAAAATACCCATCTATGCTTCCCAGGGTTGTGAGAATTACATAGTTAGATATGTGCTGCTGTAGAATTATGCTTGGTTCAGAGCGAAGCGAACCCTTGGTAAGTAGCAGTTATTGTTATTATCACTTGTCCCTCCCCCAAAGAGTACCTTGTCTTAGATTCTTTCTAGTCCCAAGGTAATGGAAACCTCGTAAAGATTGGATTAGATGCTCCTCTAAGACAATTCTTGATCGGTTTTGGAGAAATGCATCCGTCTGTTAAATAGACCTGTGTGAATGTTCAAAAGTGCTTTTTCTTATAATTATTTCTTAAAATTCCTCTATCCCATCTCCCTACATCCCTTCTGTGTTGCTCAGGCAAACTCCAAGGAAATCCTGAGCAAACAGGTAGGCCTTTCAACTTGTACCCTGAATGCACAACTAAATCCAAAGCTAATGAAGTTCATTCAGATTAAAAGCACTTCATATGCCTACGACAGCTCTTTATATAATGCAGTTAGGGGTAGAAAATTCATGGTATTTCATGCCTACTTATATGCTTTTAATGTGAAAAGATACAGTATAATAAAAGTCGAGGATTACTCATGTTAATTTATTATATTTTGCTGATATAGTCACATCAAGGGCTTAAGAAATATACTTCAACAGCAGTACAAACGCGGGAAGGGTGGTTTAAGACATGGTGCATCAACGCTCTCTTTCCTGCCGCTTTTAATGACACTTCATTTAGAAATACAGCCTCTTTCATTTGGATAACACTCTATTTTAGTGTTAGACTTTTTTAAGTGAAGAAACTATGAAATTCACAAGGCGGATTGTTTAGTAAAAAAAAAAAAAATCCAGTAAAATCGTTTCCATATATGTGTATTGAAATGTACCGAAAATGAAAGGTGGGTGCCCCATAATTCTCAGGAGCAGTAACTTTTAGAGAAAATCCATTATGCATACCAATTTCTTTTACTTAATACATTTTGCATAGCATGTGAGTAAGAAGTGCTTTATTTAATTTTAATTGAGTAGGTTCAGTGCTTTTGAAAATACAATTGGAACAATTTATAATTAAATAAAACAATAAAATCTGTACCGTCCTTTTAAAATATTTTTTTTTCATTTGTAGATGGAACAATACCTTTATTTTATTTATTTATTTTTATATGGTGCTGAGGATAGAACCCAATGCCTAACAAGTACTAGGAAAGCATTCTACTACTGAGCCACAACCCCAGACACGACCCAGTTGTCTTTTTAATAAAAAAAATGATGGCAATATCATACTTGATCGAAATCAACAAATAAATATTGTATACCTACATACATAAAACATTCAAATACCCAGGGAATTGGTAATCAAATGAGGGATTTTATAAACTATAGAGGCATGTCAACTTGAGTAATTATATATAAAAAATGTAACACAGACTAAGTGAGGTGTGCTAATGATAAGCATTAGAAGAATAAGCAGAGAAAAAGGAAAGGATACAGCAAATTCAATGATTTAGAGGGCCCAAGTGAATTTACGGGAATCAAGGAGAGCATAAAGGGCACAGGTTCTTCCAAAGCCTATCACTACATTATATGTACAATATTCCATCCTCCCTGATTCCTCCCTTCCTTCTTCCAAATGTGCAAGTTGCACTGTGAATTCACACTTAAAGTCACATAAATGTGCAATCCCTCAAAATCTCAATGTTTATCTGGTAAGAAACCAAAATTAATCAAAGGAAATTATTTACTGCTAGGACAATAAATGGATGAGTCTGGATTGAACATAAGGTTCATGATAACATGATCCAGGGGATCCAGTGGAAGGGTAGATCAGGACCAAATTGCACAGGTCATTCCTCTTCACGTGAATGTACCAAATCATTTGAAAATTTAATCCTATGTATAGTAGAAAAACCACCAAAACATTTTAAGTGAGTATTTATTGAGCTCTTACTGAATATCCCAGAGATGGGAATTACATATCTCATGTAAGACAGACACAGTATTCTAATTTTAAGGACTTGAGGTTCAGAGAAGCTTCTCCAAGGTCATGAAGTAAGTAAATGATGGATCTGGGAATTTGGAAAGACATCCTTCTGCCTCTAATAATAAGCCTTCTTTCTCTGCATGTAACCAAGGAGTGGGAAGATGAATGAGTTGCTTAAGAGAAGAGGAAAGGAGGAAGAAACAGAAAGCACAAGAACAAGAATGGGAGCTAGAGAACAGAAATGTCAACAACTATGTGACATTGGTGTTTCACCTGTTGTTTGCAACATGGTAAAATAGGAAGAAGAAAGAAAAGCTTTCAGAAAAACAAAATTTCACAGTTGTAAAGACCATTCTGGGTTAAAGCTGAACATATCACTGCAGTACTCAACAAAGAGAATAAAAAAGAAAAGGAGCAAAAAAAAAAAGTCAAAGATTAATTTTTATTTCTATCTAATATAGTTACTTCATTTTTCCATGTTTTTAAATACGGAAAATGTGACAGTTTCTTTTTTTTTTTTTTGACGTTTTAATACAATTTCTTTTTTTAAAAATCTACTTATTTATTTTTTTAGGAATTCTTTTTTTATTTTTTATTATTAGTTGTTCAAAACATTACAAAGCTCTTGACATATCATATTTCATACATTTGATTCAAGCAGATTATGAACTCCCATTTTTACCCCGTACACAGATTGCAGAATCACATCGATTACACATCCACTTTTTTACATACTGCCATACTAGTAGTGTATGTTGTATTCTTTTTAATAATATAATATTACTTCCAATTATCATTTGATATTTTTAATATTTACTTGTATTATAATTATTTTGTACATATTTTATTAGATTATAACTTCCTTGTGGGAAAGACCTATTACTAATATGTTTAGTAGACATGAACTCATTACACCATGTTAGCATCTGCTGAAATATCCTCTCTTTCTTATACATACACATATACACACAACACATACACACAAACAAACACACACAATCCCATTAGATATTTTATGTCTGAAAAATGACTTACTTTCTTTTTTTGGTGGGGGAAGAGTTACCAGGGATTGAACTCAGGGCCACATAACCACTGGGCACCATCTCCAGCCCTATTTTTTAATTTTATTGAGAGACATGGTGTCACTGAGTTGCTTAGAGCCTTGTCTTTGCTGAGGCTGGTTTTGAACTTGTGATCTTCCTGTCTCACCTCCAGGGCTGCTGGGATTATAGGCATGCACCACAGCACCTGACCAAAAATAACTTACTTCCATTGTTTTTGAATACTGGAGTCCTAGGAAGAAATGAAAGAACAAGAAAATAGGATTATATGCAATCATTCATCAAGGAAGATAGTTACAGGGAAACAAAGCACACTTGTTGGGCTGAAAAGAAGCCATTTGACAGTCAAATGACATGCAGTTGTCAAATGGCACCATTTGGCTAGGAGGGGTGTGCTCTTATTTATTTTTTAATCAAAATAATTTTTAAAAACTCACTGGTCTCCAAGATATAGTTCATTTTTATGAGGATGTATCTTTCTAATACTAAGATTAAATTGTAATACCCCCATTTGACTATTTTTTATTGGTTCCAGAAACTTTTATTCTAAGCGAGTAGTATAGTGATTAAGAGGGAAGGCCTTGGCATTACACAAAATGAGGTTTGATTCACAGCTCAACCTCTATTAACCAGGCTAAGTCAGTCTTAATTTTTATTTTATCTGTTTTGGTTTCTGTCTGTACTTCATTGATATGAGTATGATTGTACTGAAGTGATAATGAGGAAAAAGTCAAATGAGTCATGAGAATGTGTTCAGTACAGCTCATACTTGCAATGTGTTAGTCCTAGTTATCAGTAAGAGTTTTCCAGGGAAACAAACCAGTAGAAGAAAGAAGGAGAAGGAGAGAGAGAGAGAGAAACAGATAGAGACAGAATAAAAGAGACAGGCATACTGAAAGAGATATACTTTAAGGAACTGATTATAGAGGCTGAGCAGAAATTTGTAGGACAACCAGGTATACTGGAGACAGAGGCAGTATTATATTTTCTTTGGGAAATCTCAGTTTTGGCTCTTAAGGTCTTCATCTGACGGTTGAAACTAATCATCTTATGGAGAGTAATCAAATGAAAATACTTTCACAGGAACATTAAGACTAAAGTTTGACCAAAAACTGGGCCCCATAGCTTAGCAAAGTCAGCACATAAAATTAACTGTAACTATACATTACTAAGGAAAAGACCAGACATCCTTGTCATCACTCGAAAACACACAGATTCTCATGCCTCTGTGTCTTCTTCATATGCTATCTCCCTCCTTATTATTGAATAGTCCTCCAATTTCTCTACATGATAAACTGAGTCTAATCTTACTGGTCTTAGGTAGTTCCATAACTTTTCTGCTATATTTTTTATACCACTTCAGGCAAACTTTCATGCATTTCTTATATTCATAGAGTGCTTTATGCACATCCTCTTGAATATAACTTTATGTTAGGAATACGTAAATACATGTGACATTCTGTTTGCATGTTCTTGGTACCTAGAACTGGTATACAGCAGAGACTTGAATGTCTGAATGAAGTTTCCAAAGATAATTTGAATAACAAATGATGAAAAGAACAAAAGAGGGATGGAAGAAAGCAAAGAAAGGAGGAAAAAGAAGCAAGCAAAGTCATGTTAATTTTTTTCTACAGTCTACTTTGAATATCTTTAGGTGCCTAATGCTGCCTATTAATTTAACTCAAGCTGCTGGAACAAAGTAAAATATTTGCCTATAGTCTTCTTAAACTTGAAAACCAGCAATATACCCTTATGTATACACATATACATGCATATTTATATTTATGTATGTAACACATATACATACATATGATCCATGTTTATATGTACCATAAGCATTTTACATAAAAGTAGACCTAATGATTGTGCGAGAGAATTGGAGATGAGTAAAAAGCTGACTGAGTCTTGTAGGAATTTTTTAAAACAAGTTTTTATGAAAAATTAGGTGACTCTAATATATTTTATTGGATATCCCATCATGTGTTACATGTCTTTATCATGTTGATGTGAGAATCAAATTCAGACCACCATTTCTATCTTCTCATCAATGCCTTCATGCAGATAATTCCTGCATATCCTACAAAGAAGAGGTCATGAAAACCATTTTCTGGAAGGATGTTATTATTTCTCAAATGAAAAGACATCACTTATGGGTAAATAATTCATGCTACTGCCTTCTGAACATATTTTTCAGCCTGTTTAAACCTTGGTCACCTCCTCTTCAAAGATGTGATTTTTTCTATTCAACCCCACGTAGTTAACAATGACACATGGGAAATCAAAATCACTGATATCATTTATACTTTCAGAGCAGTTGCAATATCTCTTATACTTCCAGAGCAGATGACATGATTTCCATAACAGGGACTGTTCAGTAGGAAAGCTTAGGGTACCTTTGTTTTAAATTGTTATTACACATCTGTAGACAGGCCATGGGCAAAACACTTTATGATTATATAAATCACAATATAATTCAAGATTTAACCTTGTCCTCAAAACAAGAAATAAATGAGGCTAATTATTAAGTCAAAAAAGAAGTAGAACTCTTTTTCTTTTTTGAGGAGGGAGATATTCAATTTAGAGTTAGATTTTAATTTCAAGCCTTAATTTCATCTCAGTTATGCTATTTCAGAGAAATAATGCCCTCTTTTTTAGATATTATGGTAAAATATTCATTATTATTACTGAATTCTGATTAGGTGATATCATAGAATCATTATGTAGAGTTGTGATACATATATAAGAATCCTGAGCAGGACCTTGGAGAACGTGTGATGGTTAATAAGGGTAGGGTAGGGAGAACAAACTGAGACAGAGATCATTTTACTTTCTAGGCCTGTGGAATTAGCATAATAAACATGTTGTACTTCATTTTTTCAGTCATTTTGGTCCTTTCTATTATTTTTATCAGAAATGTATTCATGTTTTAATTGTTGTTTATTTTGGCTGACCTTCTTTGCATGAAATTTTCTCATGCATTTTGGACTAAAAGTATGTAGGCCATTTGGAGTGAGAACTTTTTGGCTTGGTGGGTTGGTTTGAGTAAGATTCTGCTTTGATTTTTTTTTTCTTTTTCTTGGCTCAGTTCTTGATTACAAGATATTTCTTTGTCCTTCTGCCTGCCTAAGCTCATAATTTGCATAGAACCATAATTTGGATCCTTGAATAACAACTTCATTCATGAGCCCAGAGGCCTGGCCAACACCTTTTTCAAGTGGTGTTAGACCCAGGATCTGGGACCCTATGCCTAATCCCAGCATCTGGTTCAAAGTCACATATATTCAGTCACACTTTACAATTTGAATTCATCTTCCTTTTCTAGTCCAAGGAAATATTGGTTTGATTTTTAAGCCTGGTCTTGTGTTATTCGATTTTTGTTTCTTTTTATATTTTATCTTTCAATGTTAAATGTTTGGAGCAGGGTGTGCTTCAAAACAGCTACTCTACTGATGGAGACACTGTGACCTCATGTATCCAGGATACTTACATTGTTAAGGGCTCTTTGATATTGAACCACAGATTGCAAATAGTTCAAATATCCTTAAATATCCTTCAGTGAGTCCATATTTCTCAGGTTTTAATATGCCTAAGAGTCAATATGGGACTTTGTTATAAAACAGATACCCAAACTCCACCTCGAGACTGGGATTCTATGGTGGGGGTGGGACAGAGCCCAAACATCCAGTGTTGGAATAATCCATCCAACTGAATAGGTGGTTCCAACAAAAGACAGCTGAGAGTTGCTTAGAAACCAATAGCCAGAACACATAATAATTCTAGCATAAAGAAGGCTGATCATGGTGGTAGAGATTTCTTTGCTGTGCATTGTTTAACTATTTGTGCAACCTTCCAAGATTCAGGGCATTCAATGAAGAAAAAGAAAAAGTAAAGAAGAGATATAACTGAATGCTGGTCCAATGTGAGCCATAGACAGGCAAAGCCAGCCATTCAGTTGAGTTCTATGTAGCACAGGTACCACAAGGAAATCTCAGATCAGAGATGCAACACCAAGGGAAAAAACTCTGTGGGCTTAATGTAATGTTTTGTATTAATTAAACATCTTAATATAACTTTGTAGTAATAGTGTTTGTCCTATATTCCAGAAATTCCCATGACTACTGGGAAAGGCCGAAAAGGAATATGCCACTCAAAAATATTCTGAGAAATAATCACCTGTGGGAATTCATTAAAAAATGGATGGATTAAAGTATTAAATTTACACTGAAAAGAACTTGACTAATAAGTGGCTTAATGACAGTGTTATGAAACAATGAAAAAATAGTAGATTTCAGGCAGCTGATGAATTCTTAACTGTATTGATGTGGAAGTTCTTAACCACCAAAAAAGAAAAAGCCTTCTTTATCCATTTTCATGTCACTCCACTTTGTACATTATAAAATGAGTAAATAACAAGTGTGTCAGGATGCTGTTTAGAGTGGCTAAATAGATCTGATCCCATATGATGAGATATTAGTACAAAAGAATAGTACTGAATTCTGAGAATCCAAAATTAGATATTTCTGCCTCTTTCTCTCTCTCTCTCTCTCTCTCTCTCTCTCTCTCTCTCTCCACCCTCCTCCCTGCATATTTTTGCCAAAAGATATCAAAGAGCTCTAAAACTGAGCAAATTATGATTCTTATATAAAATAGACATTTATGCTAAAAAAATTAATCTATGCTTGCTACTCAAAAATAATTTTAGAATATAAATGAGATAAAAGTCTCAAAATTTGCTTACCGCATCTGTTGCTGTCTTTAAATGGGCCAGGATTGGTGGGTGGACATTAACTTGTGGAAAATTAGAGAACTTCTTCCAAAGCTGCAGTTGGAGTCTCCACTGGAGCATAGACACACTCTGAACACATCTGTTATAATTTCCTGAAAAATTTGATTGGAAAAGACAGAATAACAGGTGTTTTAAAACTGGTGTTTATAATTTTTTAGTTTCAGATAATAGCAGCTGAAAGAGAAACTAAGGATGATTATGTATAATAGAATATCTGACTGAATGTAAGGGCCTACATGGGGGAATTTCAATTTCATAGAAGTATTATATTTAAAAGACTACTTTTCAGAAATGTATTGTCAAGAAAAAAATACAAAAATATGTCAAACCTTTTAGTAAAGTCAGCACAGTGCTTGAAACTGAAATTTACCTGCAGTATTAAGAAATGCAAATCATCTTTTACAGGCAGACTACTGCATACACTCCAGTGCTTCACTCCTTTTTAAAATAGCAATACACATCTAGTAACTATTATCCCCCCATTTTTTTTTACAAATGTGGCCAGATATTGTAAAAATATCTGTTGATTAACCAAGGAAGTGAAGAGTCAAGTTAGATAATATATAATGTCTTTTGATAGATTTGTCTTAAAATTATGGTGCCAATATATGAAAGATCCCAAGAAAAATATTGATTTTCATGGATGTAATATTTGAGTGACTTCGTATGAAGACAATACAGTTCTGTGACTAACGTATGCAATTTACAGACCTTAGACCATTTGAGTTTAAGCTCAATGTAATTCAAATGGCAAATAGATATATGAAAAAAATGTTCAAAATTTTTAATCAGAAAAATAGCATGACTTATTAAAAATGGGATGACTTATTAAAAACATGAATGATAATAAGTGTTGAAGAAGGCATGGAGAAAAAGGAACTTTTGTATGCTTTTAACAATAAGACAAATTAGTATGATCATTATGGAAAACAGTATGGAGTTTCCAAAAAAATAAAAATAGAATTACTATATCATCCAATAATCTGGTTATTGGGACTATATCCAAAGAAACTGAAATCAGAAATCTGATATCTGCACTCACATGTTTATTTCTATGACTTTCCAATAGACAAGATATAGGATCAAAATAAATGTCTAATAAAATACAAATGGATTAAAAATTATATAAGTAGACAATAAAATATTATTATTTTTCAGCCTTTAAAAAAAGGAAGTTCTGCCATCTATAATAACACAGATGAATCGGAGAACATTTTGTTAAGTGAAATAAACCAAGAACAGACATACATGTTCTTACTCATATGCGGAATCTAAATTGAAGTCATGGAAGTAAAGAGTAAAATGGTAGATACCAGTGGTCAGTAATAGATAGATTAGGGAGAGGTTGGTCAAAGGACTCAAGATTTCAGTAAAAAGTGAAGAATAAATTCAAAAGATCAGTTGTACAATGTGGTGACTGTAATTATTAACAATATATTATATACTTGAAAGTGCTAAGAGATTAGATTTTAAGTGTTTTCAAGTAAAAAAAGAGATAAGTGTGTGAAATAATCCACCTGTTTATTAGCTTGACTAAGCCTTCCATATTGCACATGTATTTCATAGCAACATGTGTATGAAAAATAAATAAAATTTGAATTTTTGATTAGTAGATAAATAAAATTTAAATGGAAAATAAGCACTGAGAGCACAGTGATGGCACACATGCAAAAGAAGGGCATAAAGGGGTTTATAAATGATATGGTGTATCAGACTCCTGTGAAGGCTTGTCTATGTGTGGAGCAGAACCACCACAAAGTTATGTCTCTTTAGTCAGCTTATGTAGATAGTGGCTAGGTTCATAAACAAAGGGTCACCATGAAACAAAGATAAATGGGAACTATTGTGGGGCAATCATTTTGAGAAATCTTTTCCCCAATATCAGTGATAGATTTGCATCTATTCATTGTGTTTTTTTTTTTTCTTTTTTGTCCTCTGAATTGCATTCTTTTCTTTTCCTTCTGTTTTCAAGTATAGACACTTGGTAGATTCTATTCTGCATTGGGGCTATGATCTCTGATCAAGGAATTTAGTAAAAGTTGACGACCTCCATCAGTCATTGGGTGATTATTTTTCTAGGTGGGCTGAATGACTCCACTGATCACTTTTTTGGGGGAGCTTCTCTGACAGTCCTGTCGTAGAATACAGTGAATGTTGTTATTCTATAAATTATAAAAGAGGTAATAAAACATTTGTGTATCCAAATTATAAAGTTAACCAAGAGGATTTGGACTTATGTTTGTTCAGTAAAGCAGAATTAATTGAAGTCAGAGTGTACTATAGAGTCATGGGTACCAAGGTAAATCATCAAGTATCAGAAGTCAAGGTGGGGTTTCAGGCTGGGTTTGGCAGACAAAGATCATGTTCTTACTGAACAGAAGATAAATTTAGAAGGAATCAAAGTAATAAAGGTAATAACTAAATAACTAAATTTGGTCAATGAATCAAATTTCAAGTTGGGAAACTAGAGAGAAAAATCAAAGAAGGGTAACTATATTATATGTTCACAGATAGGTCAATGTAGTCACAATGAATAAGACAATGACAATAATGACATTGAATAAGTATCTAGTATGTGCTGTTCACCAGGATAAGCACCGAACATGGATGACATAACTATTATTATTAATGCTGTTTCACTGGGCTTGGAGAGGCTAAGTGATTTGTTCAGTGACCCCACTAATACATGGAAACTGGATTATAACTGGTGAATATATTCTAGGACCCATATGAACCAGTGCCTCTCCATGGAGCACTCTGAGAAATTAGTCACCAGGAGAGTGAAGATGTAAACATCTTAGGGGACTTTCAATAACTAACTCTACATGGCAGTGATATTTGTTACTCAACAGATTTTCATTACACAAAATTGCTGCTTTCCTGGTCCCACTCCAAATCACTTGCTATGTTCCTAGGACTTCATATGCTTCATGAAGATAATAATACATTAGCTATAAATGATTTACCCTACTACATCAAAAATTAACTATTTACCACCCATTTTACAATTACTACAACAATTGTAATTTAAATTACTTAGTTTAAATCATGTTCTATGCTGAATCTCCCATACCAAAAGGTATAAAACCACACACCAAATTTAGTTATTTATTTATTTTTTTTAGGAATCCATCCTAGATTCTCCCTTCCTTTGGACCAACTATGCTCAAGCACCCAACTCTAGCTCTGGTCCAAATGAATGGTCCAAACACCAGGCAGCTAAACACTCACATAAAATATAAAAGAACACTCAAAGACCATTTTACCTCAGGTTTATGATGCTCATGTGACCCATTCCATTCCACAGACTCTTTGTGTGTGTATACGTGCTCACGTGCCATGTGCAGACACATGCAAACATTGGGGGTGGAAATAAATATTGAGGGCTGTATTCCCTATTCCATTCCATTCCATCCATTCTCTCAACTTCTATTTGGACTTTGAATGTCTGAGTCCCTTGAGTGATTGCATCTTGGAATCTCAGACAAACCTCTCCTGTTCTTATTTTCCTCCCTGGTCTTTCGGTCTGTTTAAACCATGGGCATACTCCCACCCCCATTCCTCATCCCTCTGTCCTCTCACACAGACACACCTTTTTAATTTTTCTTCAGTTATAGCTTTATTGTCTTCTACTGCCACTGAGCCACAGAGGTTCCAGATCCTGATGGACAGTTCTCTGGGTAGATTAATTAAGACCCAAGCAAATAATGTGGCTTTCATGAGTAGTAGTGAAAGAGCCCCTATCTTAACCATCATACCCAGAGCAGGTTCCCAAGTCTCTGCCTGAGCTACAGCAATAACAGGGGCATCTTATGTCTTTTGTTGAGTCTATGCCCTAAGTGGGCTCTCCATTAAGCAGAAACATTGGCTCTTGTAACACCTGTTAAAAAACCAAACCAAACAATGAGCATCCTCTATGCATATAAAACCTTTGGGAGATCACTGTTTAAACATTTTATATTTACTCTTTTAAGGAGGGGAAGGTGGATGTGAAGCCAACACTTGTTCTACACAAATTGCTTCAAGCAAACCTTTAAAAAAGATTTAAAAAGTAAAATGATGGGTTTAAAACCTTGTATTAATAGAATTTCTTCTTGTGAAAAAGTATTTTTAATCACTTTCTATGGGTTCACTCATTTGCAAAATGGAGAGGAAAAAGGAAAAATTGGGACTATGAGGTCATGATTCTATCTAGTGCTAAGACCCTGTGATAATAAAACACCTTGTGAGTGTTGCTGAAACACTAGCAAAAAATTCAGAACTCAATGAACTTCTTCTATTAACTTTTTAAAATCATTTTACATTTGAACTGTTGAGATGAATTACTAGGTAATACCTTTTTGTATTATGTAATCACTGACTTTATTAGAAACCACTGTATGGGTTCTGGTGAACATGTGCCCATATTGTGAAGTCATCATACAATTTGGCACAGTGGACACCTTATACTAGAAGAAATTTAGGACTGCAACCATATTTCAGGCCATAACTAATATATTTTGGCAAATATATGTTTAAATATTTAATCTTATTTTATTAAAAAATCACAGATTTACAGTAGGCCAGAAAGGTGCTGAGTCTATATTTGTTTTGTAACAAAAAGTCGTTATACTACCATGCTTTTCTCAAACTAGCATATTAGAGTTCTCTGAATTAGAAAGCTGTATCCAAAGGACTTACAAAATATCTTTTAAGTGATTTCTAGTGGAAATATACATATAGGAAGAATTTTTTTTTTTTTTTTTTTTTGCCTACCAGTATGATACTCTCTCTTGTTACAATCAAATATGGTGAAAAACACTCATGCATTCTCTCTCTCTCTCTCTCCCGTTCTCTCTCTCTCTCTCTCTCTCTCACACACACACACACACACACACACACACGCTTGCACACGCAGGCCCACACATATCTCCATAGCATCCATTGTAAATTGAGTCTTCTTGCATGCAAGAAGCTAGTGATTGCATGGTTATGATTAACTGAAAAAGTTCATAAGTATGCTGATATAAACATGATTATATTTATGTGTCTAGAAAGAATATGTGCCATTTTATTACTTATAAGGGGTAGTGACAGAACAATTAGAGATACATTTTGAAAGAGTATATGTGAGGCTAGCAGCATGACTCCCATTAAAGTCAATGAGAATCACACCGTTAAAACACCACACCATTTTGAAAAATTATGTCAGAAGGCTCCAACATGGCTTTTATGAGTTACTCACACAAATCCTTTTATTTTCCAATAGATCTTCTCAGTGGCAGAATAAAGCAGATGAATGTAGAGCATTAATCTTTAAAAAACAAAACCTACCCCTTTAAGAATCTCTGAGACAGCTGAGTTATGGTGAGACTCTTTTTATCCTGGATTTCTAATATGAGAGAAGTAATTTTTCATATACTTTAATTAGAACAAAATGCTTCATTCAATTGATGAGAATGGCTAAGGTATTTTAGAAATGTGAATCGTGTTTGTCAATTTAATTCAATCCTGTCTATTCTTTCTGAGCTTATGCTGAAGTATTGTTTTAATGCTGAATTTGACTGTAAAACAAAGTCCCTGCTCTCTTAAGTAGCTTATATTCTAATGTGGGGGGTGAGCTATAACAAATGAAGTAAAAAGAAAAAAATGATATTGTTTGAGTATTCTATTTGTCATAAAATCATGAATTTCCTATTCAAAAGAGATTTGTTTTTGGCAGTGCTGGGAATTAGATTCAGGGCTTTGTGCATGCTAGGCTACATCCCTGAGCTACATCCCCAGCCCTTTTTATTTTATTTTGAGATAGGGTCTTGCGAAGTAGCCCAAGTTAGCCTGGAACTTGGAGTTCTCCTGCCTCAGCTTCCCAAATAGCTAGGATTAGAAGCATATGCCCCTGGGCCCAGCTTTCCAAAAGGAAATCAATGGCTACCTTTTTAACAAAATCTATTTTTTAATACTCAAATCTTATTTTAATATTTAGACAAAACATTCTTATTTTATAACAGAAGTACTATAGTCCAGTCAAGTTAACATATTTGACCAGAATCAAGTGCATGTCGGGGCTTATTTTCACCTAATATCACCTAATATTTAGTGTGAGACTGGTGTTTTCAAAGCAATTTTGAGACAGTACATAATATAAAAGTACAAGTAATTTACATGTAAGAACTTAAAAAAGAAAATTTCATGAATGTTATGGTTAAGGACAAGGTCGAGGTAAATATTAACAAAATTCAACCACATATATCTGCAAAGGGAGAGGAAGAATTAAAATACAACAGTGAAATATAAGAAACACGTACTGTGTAGAAAATAGAATGATTTTATTTAAGTGAAACTTTTGATTCATGATTTTTCCTTGTATTCTTATTGTCCAGAAATTACCTGGGATAGTGAAACTTTCCACATCAGGGCTGTGTTTGTTTAATGCTTTGCATATTCTCATTTTTAGAGGACTTTACAAAGAGTCCCTGATGGCAGTTGCTTCCCACAGGGGAAAAAAAAAAAAAAAACTGGAAGAATTAAACACCAGCAACAGCTAAAAGGAAACAAACAAACAAAAAAAAAATAAATCACAAAAATGTGATCAATCCAATTCATTGATGAAGATAAACAACTATTATGAAGAAAATCATAGAGATATTTGGTAACGAATAGGAATTAAAGTAACTTATATAATTAACAAGCATCATCTTGGTTTACTACTGAATGAGTCAAATTATTGGTCTAAGGTGAACCAAAAACTTTCTAATTTTATTTTTTTATTATTCTCTATAACTGCGGGCAAATTTTGGTAGAGCAAAGAGGTGTACATTGCATAAATTCATCAGGGTTTTTTTTTTTTTTTTTTTTTTTTGGTGTGTCTTTCTTTTCTTTCTTTATTTCTTTCTTTCTTTTTTTAGTTGATTGCCAATTCTTAAATGATTGATAAAAATTGTTAAATAAGGCAAATACTGTACATGCTGCAGTGTAATGAGGCCTATCAAGCAGGGGAATACTACTCATCATGATATTAAAATTAAATGTAGCATTTTTAAATTCTTGACATAAATAAAGAAGTTATTTCTCTGGACCAATGCTTTTTCCATAAACTCAATGTTCTGTATAAGTCACTGTCATAGGATATATTTTATTTTGAGGCAACCGAGTCATTTTACCCCATAAATAAGTATCAAATCAAGTATCATTTATTTAAAAACGTTTTCTGAGGTCTATGATATGTCAAAGATACTAGTTAGGGGGGCTGAGTAAGGTCGTGGTAAAGTATACATACCTTTTAAGCTGACACTAATTCCTTCAGAAATGCATGTGATATATCCAGTTTGAAGGCTAATTGGGACATCTGAGGAACAACTCAGTTATTGTTTGAAACTCAGGCTCCTGGCTAGGGTTATCTAAAGTTTTTTCTTTGGAAATGTGTGAAAGGGTGAACATGAATGAGGATTTCAGTCAAGAAATCAGTGAGCAATTGTGATAGAGGGAAAACAGTCCTGCATCTTACCAATCAGGTAAAATCCTCTTACGTATGCTTTTAAATGTTGGTGGCTTGTTAAAGAAATGTTTTTAATTAAGTGATGGCAACAAAGTCCAGTCTTAATTCTTCTAGTTCCCAGCCTAGAATGTTTTGGATTGAACTCTCTGGTTGAGGCACTTTGCAACCAGAATGTTTGCTCATGCTAGAATTTAAAAACACCAAATATTAAAAATAGCATGATAAAGAGATTTAAAAAAATCAAATCACTATTCTCAGTTGTTGAAAAGTATCCAGTGTGTAGAAACCTTGCAGAATCACAGTTACAATTAATTTTGTTTATCTGCCTTTACAAGCTAATTAAAATTGCATTTATTTAGTTTTTCCCAAAGACAAAAGTATTATAAATTCACTGAAAATTTTGGAGAATATAAAAGTATGAAATAAAACATAAGATATAATTCCATTGATGTGAAATTATAATTTAATCTTTGTTACAGGATTTTTCTTTTTTCTACACATCTCTATATATACATGCATACTTAAATACTAGAAAATTTATTATTCAAATACAGGGAAGATAAGACAATTTTTAAAACTTTAATATAGTCTAATATATCAATATTTTATTGTAATACCTTTTTCCTTTAGAAATTCCATTTATAAACTGAAAAATAAAAATTTACCATATATGGTCAAAAATTAATATTTTTACTACACCAAGCCCATTTATGAGCCTACAAGAAAAGTGAGAACTCAGAAGTTAAAGTATGAGTAAACATCATAGCTAATTCACAGATGAATAAAAATAAATGTTTAATAATGAGATTGAAATATGTTAAGTATATTTTGTTAACAAAGGAAGGTTGACTAATACAACAGTGTTTAATAAAAGCAAAAACAAGAGTGAAGTAAAAGTAATGGCAAGAGCAAGAGAGGAGATCCACCAATGCAAGAAGCATTAATGAGAACATCGTGAAGGAAGCAGCTTGATTTGCTGCTAGTTGGAGTTCCTGAGCAATTACATTGGATTGGTGACTATGAAGATAAATGTGGAAAAATATAAGCCCAGAATGATATGATCAGGAAACTCATTCAGGATAGCAGCAGTAGGAGCAGAAAGGAATGATAATATTGTTCATTAATTTCATATTAAATGACAGATATTTTATTGCATTTTCCCCATTTATGTTTTCTTATTTAATCTTCATAAGGACTTTTTGAAAAATTTTCATTTTAAATGATAGAAAATTCAGACTCAGAAATAGAAGTTGCCTAATGTAATGCTGCTAAAACAAAGCAAAGCCAGGACTGCACTGAATTTTTTTTTTAATTTCAAATTTATTTTGTACTATCTGTTCTGTTTTATCAGGTAGGATATAACATATAATAGCATGAAAAATAAACTATATGGGTAAGGATAAACAAAGAAATTGTTTCTTAGAATTTATTTTCTTAAAAATTCTTCTGTTTCTACATCTGTGAACATCAATTTGGGAGCCTGAAAGCCTGGAAGAATAGTAGCTCAAGCAGAACCTAGTGTTTCAGAGGACATTGGAAGCAAATGTATAGTAACTAGTTTAGATTTAGGGTCTTAAATTAGGAAGAGCAGAGAGGTCTGGAAGAGCTTCCTAGTGTTGATAAGAAACACATAAGAATATACACGATAGCTAAGGGAAAGAGTAGGAAAAAGGGGCAGAGCAGAGCTTAAAGAATCTGCTTTATAGAAAGTTCACATTTAAGGAACTGCAATTAAAAAAAATGAAAGAAAACCTTGATTAAATACTATAAGGAATCTTTTCATGACTTTATTGCCACCTCTTCCATCATCACCCAAATCTCACAGTTTCATCCCTTCTAAGGTTCAGGGTGCTGACTCATCTTGCTATTCCTTGCCTTCCTTTTCTCAATTTCATATCGCTTTCATACAACCAAATAATCATCTTGAATTCTCCTCTGACATGTAGTGCTTATGGGAAGTTACAGCAGTTATCCTCAAGCAGAAGGGACATTTACCATCCAGGAATGCTTCTTAATAACTAGAGACTGTTTTGGTTATCACAGTTCAGGAGAGCAAGGTGTCTCCACTGGAACCTGGTGAAAAGAAGCCAGGGATGCTGCAAAACATTCTATAATAGACAAAATACCTTCCTAATTTTTCCTATTACAAAGAATTGTGTGTTCAAAGGTAGGAAAAGACCCAAGGTTAAGAATTGTTGGTTTAGATTAAGATAGGCCACATAGCTCCCAGCTCGAGTGCTGTTTTCTAGGAACAGAGGAGATGGTAGGTTAATAGGTGAGGACATCCCTATATATAGATTCAGTTCTTAGTTTTAATAGTAGAAGAGCCCGATAGTGAAACCCATTTAGCAAATGCATGAGAACCACAGAAATGTTTGACATAACGATGCATTATCTCATGTCTTCTTGTGAAGCCAACTTGTCCAGGGTTTTCTCTTACTCTTTTTTTGTTTCACACATTAAAAAAAAAAAAAAAAAAAAAAAAAAAAACTAAGCAGGATTGACTTTGAAATAAAACCCACCATGTTTTTGAGTTGATTTTGATTTAAACGAGGCCTTTGGTAGAGTGCCTCGGGGTGTACTGGCTATGGCTATTTATCTTTATCCTGGGTAGTTTATATATTTTAAGAAAATGATGAATGGAAGCTTTAAAAAAACTCATTATGGTAATTGATTATTATAGAAAAACCTTGGGAACTTTACAAAAGAGAACTGTATTCTCTTGGTATCTTAGTTTGAAACTAGATGTGTAATTAGAAGAATCCATAAACATTTGTCACAGTAAGAGAAGCCTGGTCACTAAGTTTAGAAGGAAACTCTAGAGTCACTTTATTGTCCTGTATAGAGATGACACACAGTAGTGGCTGTCATGTATAACAGGAGATTAATATGCCCTGTGAAATAAAAGGCCACCCACATGGAACCAATGTAAAAAGTAGAGCTAGAAAAACTGGATTCATTTCTACAAAAAGATTCAATGTGAGCCTTCCCTTGCAGTAATTCAGCATTCATGAACCAAGAAAAATATTTAGTCAAAAGACTATTGCCATTTAAAAAATAATTTTTTTATTTTTGTTTTTACTTTCCCCACACCTTAAAAAACAATAAAAATATTAAATAAGAAAATCATGTAAATATACCTATTTTCACATGCTCATCTACACACACACACACACACACACACACACACACAATTGCACCAAGGAAATAGAAATCCATTTAACATCTAAATAGAGAAAAAAGTGGATGTTTCTTACTCTTATATATACAGTACAATGTTGATACTTCTGAAAGATTAACAAATGAGTATAGAAAAGCCCAAGTAAGTTCAACATTAGAAAAGGAAAAGCAAAGCTGCAAACAATGGTTATGATTGTGAAATGTGATTATATAGGAGTGGATCATTTTTAGTCTTTAAAACTTACACTTGGCTAAGGTAGGTGGAAAAACGTGGCTTTTGCTTCTTGACCCTCTTGAGCTAATATAACTTCTAAAGGGAGGATGCCCAGGTCCCATCCATCAATCCTGCCCCTAAGTCACAGGACAAAATTTTTCACATCTTCTTCAGGAAATCCATTTCTAAGACTCAAAGCCTCAAGTCTTGTCTCCACCACCTGTTCCAGGTAGAAAGCACGTGCAACCTCTACAAGTCTCATCTCTCACCAGCTGAGGAGAACTTCACCCAATGTGCATTTTATCCTGGATCCAAGAAACATCTCAAGTTATAGCCCAGAGCCATATGTGGCCACCATATTCTGAGCATGGGGCTAGAGTAGAGCATTCTGAAATCCCCATAATCTTCCAAACAGAAAAATCACATGAGGACTCAGCCTCCAAGATTCACAGAAATTATCATGGATTAGGGGAATTGTCTTCAAAAGATGTTAGAAAACTTTCTCAGGAACATGCTTTTCTGAGTGTTGAGCAACTAATCTGGGGCTCATAAATTATTCTTCAACCCAATAGCTTCCAAAAAGTGATCACAACCACACTCTTAAACCTGTCACTTTGGCTACTTTTCCAAATGCAAAACCTATTGGTTACCTATGATATCAGGTACTGATTAAATTCCTTCTAAAAGTGCCAAATAAAGATAATATGACTCAGTACAGAAAGTTAGACAACAGGAGAAATATATAAAAGAAAACATTCACTAAGTCCCAGCAGCTGGGAAACCCTATTCAGGGTGGTTTTGGTCAATTTTCTTCTCCTACTCTTTCCCAATTAATTCTTTAATTTGCTTCCTCTTCTATTGCTTCCTCTTCTATTTCAATGCCTATTTCCACTGACCTTCCTAAATTATCAATTCAATAAAACCAAACTCTCCTATATCCCATGTCTGTTGTTTCTATTCTTCCATGTCTTTTCTTTTAAAATTAAGATTTGGGTCTAAGTCAGGACACTACTTTCTCTGAAACCTCTCTATTTCTCTCTTTGATAATTCTGTTGTTTAAAATTTAAATGTGTTTTTTAAACTGAAACAGAACAACATGAAAATTGTACATATTTATGGGGGGCCATGTGATGCTTTGAAATATCTATGTATTGCAAAGTGTGTCTCTTAGAATATTCAAACTCTTTCTTCTAGCTTTTTGAGATATAGCTTGCACTGTCATTATCTAAAGTACCCTTCTGGCCACTCCAGAACTTCTTACTCCAATCTTGAGCATAGACTGATCATTGCCTCAAAACCTACATTTTGTGGTTCTTGTGGGTGCCAAAGACAATCCCCTAACTTTATTGTCATCAAGCTTGTTGCTACCTGGTGAATGCCCCAAACCTTCATAAGCTTCAAGAGTTTTAATCAAGGTACAAAATTTGCATTTGCTATTGAGTTTTTTGTTTGCTTTTTGTAATAGCAGTTTCTGTGAGACTTTTGAGAGCCATTAGGATTTACAACTTTCAATCATTCATACAATTGGTATTTATTAAATGGCTATTATATTTGAGGCAGTGTTATAGGTATTGAGGATATATTAGAAGTAGGAAAAAAAAAAAAAAACAAACTCCTGCCCTCATGTAATTTATAGTTTGAGGAACTTGTAGAGAAGTAAGTCTGACATCTATGTTCCCTCTCTCCCTACCTCACATGCAGACTAGAAAAAAAAAAAAAAAAAAAAAAAACAAAACCATGAAGAGGGAAGGAAAGGTTTTGTTCCTGTAATAAGGAGTGTTGAAGGGAAAGCAAGGGGGAAGTTTTGTGATTCTGGATGCTTCCATTAGCATTGAGATAAGGCTGTGCAAAAGATAGTCATTTTGTATTGATCTCTTAGTCCCTTCAAGTCTGCTGCCAAAATTTTCGTATTTGAAAGTGGGTTAAGAACAAACAAAATGTTGAGAACCACTACCCTAGCTCATTTTTTTTTTAATTTCTATTATTTCATCATTTTATTTCTACTCAAGAAAGAGCTAAGAAAAATTTGATTTTTCCCTTCCCCTAACTCTGATTCTCCATTATTATCCATCTTAATAAGAAGTGGCATAATCCATATAGCTACTCAGACCAGAAACCTGTGAATCACCCTTGACTCTTCTCTTTTCCTCAGCTATCACTTTGAATCCTTCAACAAAACTTGTTGATCTTCCATTTAAGGTTCCATGTCTGAGAACTTCTCTATTGCTGTCATCCCAGTATCATTCCTTGCCAAGGACTTCTGCAATTTTCACCAAACCAATTTTAACAGGTCTTGTTTTTCCCTGCTTTCACTGATGGGCTTGTACACTAATTAGCCATTGAGAACAACCTTTAATTAATATATATATATATATATATATATATATATATATATATATATATATTTTTTTTTTTTTTTTTTCACATCCTTCTCCAAAACCTTGTGATGCCTTCCAGTTACATTCAATGAAAACCCTAAATACTTGCATAGCTTTTTTCTTTCAGAATTTTATTTCTGATAAATTTTAACAAAGTACCTATTAGTGGCAAATGGTCTTATTCTGAAAACCTCTTTGAATTTGCATTCTCTAATATCACTATGATGTCTATTTATTTTCATCTATTGTCCCTAGGACTTAACACTTCTTAAATCTGATGAGTCATTTTTAATGGGGAAAATATTCTGTTATTATCTCTGAATAGGGATAGTATTTTTTTAGAGGCACATTTAAGAAAGGACAGAACTACTAATTAGTATCTGTGTTTCAACTCTTTAAGCTTTTTATCTTTTTCTGTATTGCTTTGTGAGTTACTTTTGCTTAGAAACATTTTTTAGTACATTATCTCTCTCTTCACATGTGCCCAATCTATTGTTAATGCATACTTTAAATTTTAAAATTCCTGTAAATATATTTATTCTTTCTAGAAATTGCAATTGGTTATTTTAAACAACAATGCTCCCTGTTCTTCACCCATAGAGCCTTACTCTTTTCTTGTGGTTTGATTACTTTTATTACTATTTTAAACATATTAGTATTATTTTTACATTTTCCTACTAGATCTACTAAGTTCTTGGAGTCTGATTCTGCTATGGAGTGTGTTTTCTGTGCTACATTCACGTGTTTTGTAATTTCAGGTTATGAGTATATATTCAGTGGAGCATTCATGAAGTAATATCATGAATCACTGAAAACTCATTAGGTTGCTTCTGCTAAGGTCACTGGGATTCAGTGGGCCCTTTTTATATTAGGAGTTGAAGACAATGCAGGTAATACAAAACAAAACAAAAGCCATCAGAGGTACAGTTCTATTCTTACACTCTCAGGCCAATATTTTGTGCCAATCTGAGGCCACTTTAAAACAGAATTCTTGTCTCCCTATGTTGTTGACTTCTTTTTCAATATACTATTTTATTAGGCAGGTAGACCTTACTTAGTGCCAGTGGTCTTGGTCATAATGCACTTTGATTTTTGCAGGCCTAAGGTGTTATCACTCATCCTTTTCTGGGTCCTCTGGGTCTTCATGTGCAGAATACTCTCCAAAGATGCCTCAGTCACAGGATCATTTCCAGTTTGCTGTACACTCTCACTTTGGGTTCTTGGCAATTTTTCTTTCTTTTGATCTTTCTAGCCATACATTTTTGTTTGTAGTCTATCCAGCATTCAAGGGTCTTTTGTAATAGAGGTTATTTCATTGAACAGGGGGCATATCAAAAGTTTAAATTCAGTTGTTTACAGATATTCTTTCCCCCACTTACCACAACTATTCCAATCATTTCATTTCTCTCAATTATATAACCTATGTGATCTTAAGATACAGTTCAGTATATGAGTGCCTGTGTATTTTTCTCTTTATCATCATTCAAATTAAAAGAAAAAAATGTTCTCAGGCTTTTCCTTTCTTATTTTTTCCCATTTTTGATTATATTATTTAGAAAAGTAGAAGTAAAATGATGATATGTATCCTATTTGGATGAAACTAATGCTTTCAACTTTACTACTTGTATTCATAACTTCCCTTTTGTTGCATATAGAGAACTAATCTATATTTCATCATTTCAATATGGTATATAAACTAGAGTTTGTATGGCTCTTCTTATGTTTGTCCTTTGGTCAAAATAAAAGATAACTTAAGGTCAAGAATGTGTAGATTGAAAATCTGAACTGTTTCACATGCTTTAGCTCATAAAACTTTATCTTAGATGTAAAAAATGCAGGAAGGACTGTTTTATGTTTTGGACTGAAGATTCTTAAGGACAAGAATATACCTTATATTATGGAAACTTATATATATATAGTTTTACCTTTAAAATAGCCTCCTTATATAGAAGTGTAAAATTCTGGTCATATTGAGCTGCAGGCTATGTTGGGTTCTAGATCTGCTGGCAGATCTAGATGGCAGATCCCTGATGGTCGGTATTAGGTCTATTTGAGGCCATCTCCATTTACCCTCACACTCCATTCTCCTTTCACTTGAAGTATTATACTATATTATTTTTCTATTTTATATATTTGGGAGATCTCCTGTCATTCTCAGAAGATAAAACTTATAATATATTCTTTTTTAAATAAATTTTATTGAGGTGTAACACAAATAAGTAGGTGCACAAATCATAAATATACAACTCATTTAATTTTCATAAGGAAAACACCTGTGTAATCATCGTCAGTTTAGGAAATGGACTAATCCCAGAATCATAGGCATCTCTTTTTGTTCCTTTCCTCGTACTTATCCATGAGAAGGGTAACCACAATCTTGACTTCTGACACCAAAAATTTAACTGGTTGAGCTAAAGCTATAGTTTCCAGTGCTCAAAAATAAATTGTATTTACCTTCACATATGTGCCTGCTTTTACTTCTGACAACCATGTGTGATGTCAACAGTCAAGAATTCTTCCATTTCATTGGATGAGAAAACTGATACTCATGAAACTCAGGTAACTGAGGAAAGCTCTCAGCGGTTATCAGAGGCAGACCTAATAATTAATCCTAGGCATTCAGACTTTAGTTCCAATGTTTCACTCTCTTTTGGTCTTTCAATGCTTTTATCTTTTGTATAAACCACAGAGACTTATGCACTGTGAGCAAGAAAAAAATATGAGACTCTTCTTGTTAAAAGCAATTTACTAGGTTTCCTGTCTAATTGTGGGATATAGTCTGGACTGATTTAGATTTAAGTAATAATAATATAGGTCAACACAGGACATTATGAGTATCAAATCTATAACACAATGAGTACTTGTTTATACAGTCAGCTAAACATTCCCACTTAGATGTCTAATTGGCATCTCAAACCAAATTCAAAAACCATTCTCTTTCACTCCATCTCTCACAAACCTCTTTCCCATTTACTCTTTGATATCTCAGCTTGGTTTTTCAACTTTTTTTATGGCCAAAACAAATCATTGTCTCTTCGCTTACTGTTATGTTGACATCAAAATCATCACCAAATTCTACTTGTAATATTTTCAAAGTATATTTAGAATTCAACACGCTCACCAACTCACTTCCATTTTTCCAGGGCCCAGTGCATTATTTTTTATTTTTATTTATATATTTATTTTGGTACCAGAGATTGAACCCAGGGATGCTCAACCACTGAGCCATGCCCCCAGCTTTTTTTTTGTGTTTTTATTTAGAGACAGGGTCTCACTAAATTGCTGAGAGAATGGCTTTGAACTCACAATCCTCCTGCCTCAGCCTCCCAAGCCACTGGGAGTGGCAAATGCTGGCATTTGCTACTGCATCTGGCACCCAGTGTACTTTTAGATCATGAAAACTAACAAGTATATCATGACTAAAGTAATGCACAAGTGTAATTTTCCTTATTACATGATCTGATGTGTATTTAAGTACATTCTATGCTTGTTTATGGCTTTCTTTTTGATTACAAAAAGATGGTCTTGAATTTACTTATAAATTTAATAAATTATAGCATATATCTCTTTGATAAACAAAAAATTTTTCTCAATGTAAACTGAAGAGCATATAACATTCAGTGTTCTTGACTTAAAATTACAGAATTTTTTAAACCACTTTATTGAGTTATGATTTATGCATAAAATGCTATACATACTTAATTGATAGAACTTATTTTGGGGATAAGTATACACCCATAAAAACAAAAGGCATCATTATGTTAACCAGTGAATAAATTTATTAGAAATACACATGTCTTTAAAACTCAGGAGGAAATATGGAGAAACAGGTTCTGAAAATAAGTGGGATTCAGTTCAGCTGCAATATCTAAACTTTGCTCATTATAGTATTAGTGCTATAACTCTATTGAACAAATAAACAGGTTGGGCATTATTTTTTTTTCCTTTTCTCTATGATGACTGTATGATTCCTAGAATGTCCTTCCTAACAAGTATTAGTTTTAAATAGCAATCATTTTGAATGTATCTCATTACTAAATTAGGGAAGGAACACAACCAGCCATAAACAAAATTGCACAAAAGGTAAGTACACATGATTGAGATTTATTAGAACTCCTATTTCATACTCTTTTAATCTCTGAAATTTCCATCACATTAAAACAAATGTTGCACTATATTTGCATTTCCTCTTATGTAGAGGTATGTTGATTACAAGGAGAAGCTAAAAATTATATTTGATATTTTTGAACTCTGATTACCACAATATCAAATGTTTTTGAAAATTAAAATCTTAAATATTCAAGTAATTCCCTTTGAATGACGTGGAAACCAAAGGACAAGACATGGTTCTTAGTTCTTCCCAGTTGAAATGCTCTTCATATGAGATTATGTTTATTCTAAACAGATAAACACAGTGTGGCTCCATCCTAGCTTGCAATGCATGTGACTCACAAAGTTAATAGTAGTGGGTCAAACAGTATTGACTAATAAGTCTAATAAGACTTATTCTGTGTTGGCGCTAACAAATCCTTTATCAGTATACTTCAACCACTCTGCTCATGTGGCCTCATTGTTAAGATTATGCCTTTCATCTATGGAAACCAATCCCTTTCATATACAATTTCAGCAAGAAGCTTATAAAATGTGTATTAAAGCAGTATCGACTTGTCTAACAATAAAAAGTACAATTAGGCTTCCAACACAGAGCATTTCTAATTTGCATAAAAACCTCTCTAACCTATTCCTTTTACTGCAGAATATAACCAAAAGGTTATATTCCATTCCATGCACCAGTAATTACTCTAAAATCACTAGATAGATGTACCTATGTAATATTGTTCAGTTCTTTATGCAGATCATTAAAACTGAATTCATATGCAAGATGTATCAATAGGACAATACTATTAAAATCATTAGAAAAAATGACCAAACACAATGGCTTCCTTTTACTTGATATCACATAATGTAATAATTTAAGGTAGCTTCTTATTGAGAGTTACTTTTGATAAAAATTATCCCAAGGGTAAGACTAAAGACATACTGTTATCACATCTTTAATTGGGGCTTCTAATTTACACAAAGTATAATTTTAGAAGGCAGCTTTGAATTATAAGAAAAAAAGTAATTGGGAACAGTCTTTATGTAAAAAGCAGGTAAACCAATTGGAAAGCTTAAGTGATTATTTTAAGAATATTGGAAACAATTTTAATAGACAATTTTTATTTCAGCATACACTTTGTTTTCCGGCCATGTCTTATTCTTGTCACACAAAATGCATATTTCTCTTGTGTACATGAGAATTTGAATTTAAATATTTTAAAACAATGAACACTTGTGTGGTTCTCATATTCTTTGATTTCTCTGAACGATTCCTAGGAGGAACAGTTCAGAATGTAGCTGGTTCTCCACTTCTTTGCAAAGGTGGCATGAAAGTGCATCATAACTACTGTGGATGGGCCTTCCCCATAGTTGTTTAATAGAGAGCAACACGGCTCCACCAGGGTAACACAGAATGACATTGCCTCAGGTCACTGCAGGGCATGTCACATCATGTAACACAACATAACCTGATCCAACAGGTCAGGTGCCTGTTGCCTATTTGTAGGAAATACCTTTTATTTCTCCTCCAGCAGAGAGGCCATGTCACCATGTATAATGAAATGTCAGTTCTAACTCTGGGTCCAAGGAATACCAATGGAAATAATTTCCTTCCCAATTACAGTGGACTCTGTTCAGCACTGAGTTACTTAGAGTGCATGTCATTAGCAAGAATGTAGTTATGATTATTGAAAGTGAGTTGAAGAAAATCTGCCTTACTTAGCACAAATTTAAGACTGGACATAAGTTGTGGTATAGGCACAATGCCATGTTTTCTCAGCAGTAGGAAAAACAGAAAAGAAAGGAGAAAAAATTATGAATAAAATGATAGTGAATAAAGCAAATTATCTTACAAAAGAAAATTATATATTTAAAGAAAAACAAATGTATAAATGGTCAAGCAAGTTTTTTTTTTTTTTAATAAAATTCCTAATTACCAAGAAAATTGTTTAGGAAGTCACTTGCATTCCTCTCTTCCTGCATTAATCACTGTGGTTATTCACTGTGCTGAATGCATTTAAACTTATGTCAGAGGTGTACTACCTGATTGATGCCTGTCTTCCATGTGCTTAGCTGAATGAAGAAATAAAATGGATCTAAACTCTGCATCTATGAATGAGTAAATTCAATCTCCAGTCTGTTCTCTGTGAATCATAGCAAGAGTAGAGAAAGAATCTCTCACATTGCTTGCAGTAGGAAAGGAGGTCTCAAGGATTTGTACTTAACTATTGTTTGGAGTTTAATTTTTTAATCTCACAAGGAAACTCAAATCTAGGTGAAATCTGAAAGGTGAAAAACAAACTAGGAATGGTGAACTCCAAAAGCATCTAATGAGGTTTATCTATAAAGGTAAAGGAAATCTCCTTTAAAATATGTTTTAGGATGTAAAAGAATTATTCATGAATAAAACTATAAAATTTATCAGTAGAAATTTTGACAAAAATTATAAAATGGCAGTATAAAAATTCACACTTAGAAAGTTAACTTTTATCTAAAAAAATCCTCCATAAAATCAGTTCTCTTTAATTAATTGCCTAGTTGGCATAAACCCTATCTTATTTGACTATAATCTTCTAGGGAAATAATTGAGTAAAAAGAACACGTTAAGAAAGATAGGAACCAGCCATTTTGCAAGAGGAAAGTGCTTCGAATTTATGTTAACTCACAGGTGATGTTCCTTCTCCCTTGGTCTGGAAAGGGAGATGAGAAAAACATGGAAGAGAGGTAAACATGGCGAATGGCAGACCTTTATATTTTTACAGCAGAGTTTGCTATTTCATCAGTACTTCCATAGATTTTTCATATTAAAGATAAAATAAATATTACATTTACTAATATGTTGTCATCTAAGTCAAATATGAGCCATTGCAGAATTTTCATCACTTCAAATAATTTGCCACATTATTCACAATTTTCCTCCATTACTTCATATAATCAAGATTTGACTCTGCATATATTATAGGTAACAGGCAGAAACTAATATATGCATCAAGAAAGAACCATTAATAAACAGAGTTGTCAGAATTCACTTCATAATTTCTTTTCAAAGGACAATTGGTTTTCAGTTTAACTAAAACCTAGAACTCCAATACAAATGTTATAAATTTAAAATATTTGAAGTCTAAGATATAACTGATGTACAGATAGGTTTTCTTGTCTTGCAATTAAAACTAAAAGCCTTAATCCAAATAAGCAAATTTTCAGAACTGAAAAAAAAAAGAGCCATTTGAAGTAATGGAATGTTGTAGCTATTAGTTATTTTCTAATTTGTCTCTATTGTGCCGATGTTCGTAACTATGTCTACAATTTTAAGAAGGTACATAAATAACTGAATTTAAATTGACATGATGAAAATAAAAATAAAATAATGTTCTGCTTCTTTACTGCAAGGAACCTGGCACTCATTGAAGGCTACTGAGCTATCTAAACTTGATTTCTTTTAGCTCAAAACTGAACAGGAAGCTAAACATTATTAGGTGAATTTTGGATGCTCTTATTTCCCTGAGATATTTCGATCCATGTGATACCTTTGTGGTTCGCTCCCACTTTTTTCCTCTTTCTTGTTTTATTTTGTTTCATTTTGTCTTCCAGATTGTCCAAAGAGGGAGGTGAATCAGAGTGCTTTTAGGGACACCATTAGGACTCCCCTGGTCATTTAATCGTCTAACTTTCCACTGCCATGAAGATTGATAACTCACACTTTTGATTATTTGACAAATTACTAAGCAGGTTGGAACTATAAAATGGCAGCTCCTAAAAATAACTAGTAATTAATATTTGCCAAAAGAGAGACAAAACCATTCTTAGATGATGATCAAGCTAATGAGTCCATGCCCCTCTATTCCACTGTCTTCAGATGGACTAGAGGAAGAATTGCATATTCCCTTCTAAATCTCATACACAAAAAACCTTTTCTTTGGCACAGCAGAATAGTGGAAGAATATGAGGAGGCTGTTGTATTTTTCTTTGGCTTTTAACTTAGCTTGCAAAGAAAGTTCACACTATGTAAAGATTTTCACAGTTATGTACTAACAACTCTGCAGGATTTGTTACACTTATACCAGGAAGTCAGATTTGAAAATAAAACTGTGTTTCTGTTTGTGGGTGCAACGATGAACATATGGTCAACACCTGGAATTTATAGAGGCTTTTACCTAATAAAACCTTCTGAGACATTCCAAGAATGACAGCAAAGTGATGGCATGGAGCAAAACTGCCAAAAGTAATCTTCTTCACCTCCTGGTTCTTTTAAGGCAGAAAACATAAAACTAACAACTTAGTGCCCCTCAACTGCTTATGAAATGTGCATTAAAGAGGTGGGAACCTAAGTCCCCTGACAAAGGTGCCATTATATCATGGCTGCAAGTGTCTTTCTGGATTGTCTCAAAGAGATCTGGTATATGAGGAAGATGACTGTTGGTAAGCATGCCATTATGAAGTAGAGTAAGACCAAGTGCAAGATCAAGTTCAAAGTTTATAAAGTTCTACTTAGAATGTTCTTATAATGGAATGCACTCTTAAGTGATAAAACCACATACAACAACTTATGATTTTTTAAAAAAATCTATTAAATTTAGCTGCAACTTAGGGAAATGTCATTTGCAAGGTAACTCAAGTTCAACATAAACTTTAAAACTAAAATATTCAGTAAGAAGAAGAAAAGTTGATGAGATCCAGATTTGGGGGATGGGGATCATTAAAGCATCAGGATAAGACAGCTTAAAAGAATATAAAAGCAGTTACAAATGTAAATCAAAATAATATAGTAAAATAATTTCTATATTTTGCAAAAAAATATTTTTCAAGTAATAATTTTTATTTTCCACCAAAATCATAATTAACCCAAATCCTCATCTTCTTTTTACCCCACTACAGACCTTAGACATTTATATATTTATTGATTTTTTAAATCTACTTTTTTTTTTGCTTTGTCCTTGTTCTTTTTTTTTTATTTATTAGTTGTTCAAAACATTACAAAACTCTTGACATATCATATTTCATACATTAGATTGAAGTGGGTTATGAACTCCCATGTTTACCCCAAATACAGATTGCAGAATCATATCGGTTACACATCCACATTTTTACATAATGCCATATTAGTAACTGTTGTATTCTGCTACCTTTCCTATCTTTAGACATTTATAATAACTATAAAGTTTCCATATATTTTCAACATCTCTCCAAGCCTTTTAGTCCTAACACCCAACTCCTTCTTTCTAAAATTAAAGTCAGGCTGAAGAAAGACATTATTTCCCCAACAAAATATATAAAAACAAATTATGTGCTGTACCTACCTTCCAGGCACCAAAAAAAAAAAAAAAAAAAAAGAAAGAAAGAAGGAAAACTCTCTCCTATTGTGCTTTTTAGAAAAATCAGTCAGTTCATTCTGTCTACAACTGTAAGATAATGGACCACCACCAATGTAGTAATGATAATAATAATAAATGAAACGTTGCTGAAGCATGGAGAAGAAAAAAAAAAACAGCCCATTCAGAATGATTTCACTATATTTAAGGTACAGAAGCATCTGAGGATTAGCTGGGGTACAGATGGTAAGGGAAAAGTGCAGAAATGCTTCCTGGTGTTGGAGAAGACTATTGGGGAAGAGACAATAGGAGTGAATACTAACGGTGGTGCATATATCCTTAAGTTACTTTTTCTGAGACTTGTTTTTAAATAATAATCTTTAGAATAATATCTCAATTCTACCAGACTGTAAAGTAATAGATTTTTATCATGTATTATGGCTTATCCTTATACAAAGAATCTATAAAAATTACTCACTCAGGAAATCACCATTTGAGACCTTCATTTTATTATTAGTCAAATCACAATAGATATTAACTCACTGATGTTAGAATGATTATTATCAAAAAGTGAACAGATAAAAAGTCTTGTCAAGGGTGTGCAGGAAAGGGAACACTTACACCCTGTTGGGAATGTGAGTTGGTGCAGGCATTATGGAAAAGAGTATGAAGGTTCCTTGAAAGATTGAAATAGGATTACCATATAATTTAGTAACCCCTTGCTGGGAAAATATCCATAAAAAATGAAATCAGCACCCTGCAGAGATATCTGAATATTTGTTGCAGCATTATTTGTAAAAAACAAGATATGGTACCAGGTTTACTTAGTGTCCACTAATATATGAATGGATGAAGACAATTTTGTATACATAAACAGTAAAATACTACTTAGCCTTTAAAAAGAAGATGACACTGACATTTGTGATAAAATGAATGAACCTGGAAGACATTTCACTAATGTAATTTATCAATCATAGAAAAATACATCTGATTTTACTTCCATGCAGAGTCTAAAAGCAACTCAAATAATTGGAATCAGAAGGTAGAACAGTGGTTACTAGGGGAAGAGATGAAAAATTTGACATAGACCTAAAGGTATTGTAGGTTGGTAGAATAAATAATTCTAGAGGTTTAATGTTCAACATGAGGACCACAGTCAAAAATACTATGTTTCATACTGAAAATCTGCTAAAAGCGTCAACTTCAGGTACACTCACCACAAAATAGTAATTACAGAAGGTGATGGATATGTAAATTAACTGTGATAATTATTTCAATATGTATATGTAAAACAAAACATTTTGTAAACATTAAATATGCACAAAAATCAATGCAACTCAGATAAAAAAAAAGAATATAAATGTTTTACTACCAACCCAATTCTATCTCTGACTCCCAAATAGTATAATGACATACAGCATTCATTTTAACTCATCAATCATAAATCATTGCCTGATAGCTGGTATCTAATAAATAGCCAATTTAAAACTAGTTCAGAGCTGAAATTTTGTTCATCTAATATTCAGTAGAACTTAAGCCTTGTATTTTTTTAAATGTCTTTCATTACAAATATTTACTACATTTAGAATTCCTTTGTTGTGTGTGTTTTAGTTGATTTGGCTTGAATTAAAATATATTTCTAACTAAAAAAAATGAAGACTTCAGGGGAAGTGCTGAGCACTATTTTTTGGCAAAATTTTTGAGTTCTAGCTACTCACTAAAATTAAGAAGAAATAGAACCCAAAGTAAAATCATAGCAAAGAGTGAAGAATTAGGAGGAGAGTTTTAGCAAATACAGGTCATAGAAAGCACTAAAAATTCTTAGCCCATGCCAATCATTAAAGTTAATGGGAAACTCATAGGAACTGCTAATAATTGAAGTCAATAGAGAATTGATAGCACATGCTGATCAGCAATGTTAATGGAAAAATTCTCACTCCAAACTGCTCGTTTTCAGATGTCATCGCAGAATAGCAAAAAGCTGTAAGTGTGAGTTTTGACTCTTATGTTGACATTTTCCATTTCTTTGTATTAATCACATGTCTGTGATGTGAAATAGGCACGGCCTATTGTGGCAACAGGGGTTTAATTATGACTCCAAATGTATTTGCAAAAGTGTATTTCTTATGACTTTGGTGCCCCGAAAATGGAAGTGATCACCTGCTAATTATGCCCAGGATCCCTGAGAGCTGTCTAGCATGATAATCTGGTCTGCAGATTTGAAATTGTGAAAGGCCCTTTTCTTCTTAGTATCAAATGCCACTGGTTTTCTCAGTGCATAAAGAAATCAACAATCCCACAGATAATAGTAAGAAAATGTAACATTTCCTATCTTCTCTCTAAATAAACAAAGAGCCTTTCTGCACTAGATCATTACCCCTACATTTATTCCTGTTATTTAAACTTTGCTAGTTCAATTATTAAATAGCATAAACTGCCCAGTGACAGTGATGACCATTCAGGTATTATGCCTTACACGATCAGGAATCCAGCATGCAAACATGGGACAGAGCTAAGGGCATGCAGCCAGTGTAGCTTATACTGCAATCGCAAAGCTCTATTTTCCCTAAATATTCTTGTAGCTTCCAGGTTATGTGCATTTACCTCTCCTGTCCTTCTTCCTGCTGTGCTGTTCTTCATTCTATTTGTGCACCCCAAACTTATATATCCTTCAGTGCCCAATCTGAATTCCGCCTCCATTATGAGCCATTATCAAATAATTGGCTGATTTCACTTCTGTGAATAAACAAGCACCCATTATCTGTGTTGCAGATTTGATAACACAATGACCTGTATTATTTGACATATATTATTATTTAAATCCTAATTGGTCTAACCTATATCCCACGACTAGATAGCAAACTCTTTTTAACAATGGAACTCTCATATTTCTTTGTCAAGCCCATAGTGCATAAGTCTCTATGATTTCTACAAAAGAAAAGAGCATTAAAAAACCAAAAAGGAGAGGAACATTGCAACTAGAGTCTGAATGCCTAGGAATAATTAGTAGATCTGGCATTGACAATCCCTGAAAGCTTTTCCAAGTTTCCTGAGCACCATGAGCATCAGTTTTCTCGTCCGGTGAAATGGGAGAGATTTTAGGCTGCTGACTTCACACATGGTCATCAGAAGTAAATGGAGGCATACATGTGAAGGCAAATACAGTTCATAATTGTAAAAAGTGCCTAATAAAGATTTTTTATTGAAAACTTAACTTTTAGTTTCTTCTGAGGGAAGACAGGTGAGAGCCTGTTGTAGGCAGAACAATGGTCTCTCAAAACCATCTGTGTCCTGATCCTCAGAAATTATAAATATATTAGTTTCCGCAGCAAGGGGAAATTGGTGTTGCAGATGGAAGCAAGATTGCTAATTTTCTGACTAAGAATGAGAAAACTGTCCTGGACTATCTGGATGGATACACTGTAATCACAAAAGTCTATGGATGTAGAACTGGGAGGCAGAGGAGTGGTCCCTGGAGAGCTGCACTGTGAGAAGGACTCCAGAAGCCATGGCTGCTTATGAAGAGAAACCTGGGGTAGGGCGTGAGACATGGACTATGGGAGGCTTCAGAAGCTGGAAAATCCAGGAAAACAAATTCTGTCCTACAGCCACAGGATGGGGAGACAACCAGGGTTGACACCCAGATGTTAGCCCAGCAAGACCCATTTCAGACTTCCATCTTCTAGAACTATAAAACAATTTTGAATTTTAAGACATTAAATTCATGATAATTCATGACAGAAGCCATAGAAAACTAGTACAGAGCCAAATGTTTAATTTTAGGAATGTTAAAAGCTGGTTGCCAATGTAGGCTTTGTTAAAAATTAAATTATGTAAAGTCACATTACTAAGTTCCATTAAAATAAAATTCATAGACAACCAAAACATCACTTTCCAGCTTTTTACTGAATTGAAGTTATTCTATTTCATCTATGAAGCTGAAAACACCATACAATGGTATGCTAGTATGTATGTTTTCTCAACCCCACATTGAGCCATGTGACATTTGTAGTTTGAAATTGGCTACCCTGGGAGTATTGACACCATGAATATTAGCACCTACTACAAATCAGAATGTTATCTGGCGTTTTGTTGATTGTTTAAACTTTAGGAAATAATAAAAAAAAATGTTAGTCATTTAGATTAAACTTAAAAGTTTTGACTACCACAAGGAAACAAAATCAGGAAAATAGGCTTGCAGTATTTTAAAAGTATTTTGATTCAACAAAGAAATTGCTTTCAGAACTGATGAAGGAATGAAAGTCTGACTCAAGTCTTCATTGCTGTTTTTATTGGGCTTTGCTTCTGTGTCACTCACTAATGTAATCAGAAGCATCCACCAGTATTCATGTTGCACCTATACTCCATCACCAGTTGCAGCCGTGACTTTAATGTTGATACAAGAATTCAGCAAAATCACTGCAAACATTCAATGAGAATAAATTGTCTGTATGAAATTTAAAATTTATAATTTGATTATCTTATAATTATCCATAAATTGGGTGCTACATATATTCTGGATCAGTAAAATGTACAATAAAACTATGTGCATTTATACATGTATATATTTTTCCTGTGGAAAGTTGATTGACAAACCAGAATATTCCTGGATATATAACACTGAAGTTCAGAAAGGAGTTGGAGCTAAGCTTACTCTATAAACTAAATTTAGAAGGGCAGGTTTGAATGCAATCAATTAATTATGATTGAGATAAAGAGAAAGGTGTAAAAACTCAGAGAATTGTATAAAACCTTCTAAAATAAGAAGACTAAGTGAAAAAATCAAGAAATAAGCAAGTTAAAACACTTACTTAGAAATATGAAGACAGCTACAGAATAAAATAACTACATGATTTGAAAGTGATCACTGTGGGAAATGGCACTTTTGTATTTCATTATAGATTTAGGACTACATGTTTTCTTAAAGCTACATTTTTAGCTTTTTTAAAGCTACATTTTTAAAGCTACATTTACAACTAACGTTTGTATAAAAATGAAAATTATTGTTAAAGAGTTTAGTCAAATATAAAGAGGGTAAATAAATATTAGAGTCTGCTGCCACTAGAGGGCAAATATTTCCTGGAGATTAATAGAGGCTAAGAAGAGAATATAAAGGCCTCCATAGGTATGGGCTGGGCCAGCCCTAGTTGAAATTATCTAACAAGCCAATATCTAAAATAACACATTGAAACAATATGAACAGTATCTAAATTTTAAATAATTTAATTTGCAACATTCTCATAAAAACGACAATGATGGAAATGGTGGAAAACCCTCTTAGAAAGATAATTTATTCTCCATCGTAGATATGAAAGTACATTATCTTATGACATATTTTAAGAAAGTTATTTGTTTTGTACCTAAAAGTAATTGTCTATTTCTTTATAAAGAATGAGGTCACTTGATCCCCTTGTTGTAGGGGAGACTTTGATTCAAAGGGGGAAAGGGCCTCCTTGAACATGTGCTTTACCAATCAAATAAGGCAGCTGCAGATAGAGTCTCAAGGAGGAGAAAGAGCAAGAAAGAATTAAGGGAGGACATTGGAAAGCTGCTCTGCAAATAGTAGCATGAGATGCAGGGGTAAGTTGGGTAAAAGTAACTCACCAATTTATGAATCAGTGCTTCAGCAGCCTCATACTAAATGCAATCTAGACACCTTGCTAAATTAAATTCTCTTGCTCTAGAATTTAATGATTTTCAGAGGCAAGGGCTATTTTGTGTATGATGTTAATATCAACTTCCCACGGCTATAGGCCAAGACCTATGTCTAATTTCATTTGTATAGTGCTTGAAAAAGCATGACAAATAGGTAGGATGCCCATGCAATTTATTGTAGAAACTGAGATATTTTGAAACAGAGAAGAGGATGATATAAATAGTTATAAGTCTAGATGGTGAGTGGTCAAGAGCAAATGGAATGTATGCTTACCCTACATGGATATGAATTATGGTATGTAACAACACCTCAGCCACTGGATAGCCAGCAGCTGTGTTGATTTTTAAAGCATCCCTAATTGATGAACATCTGGTGGCGGGTAGCCAGCCTATTAAAAATCAATTATACTCAACGACTTGCATCTGAGCCGTACTGCACCAATCTCCTAATACTCATCAGATCCACATGTTCCTAAATAAACACACACACCACTCAGGCCAGTGCCTTTGAACTTTGGGTGGTTAGAAGTGAATTTCATCAGTAGATTGCCCCTGACCCACAGAGAAGAGAAGAGTTCCTGTTGATCCAACCCTGACTGTTGACAGGTCATGAGACCAGATAGTGGTTGGAAAAAAGCTCTAAATTCAAAGGTAACTGGAACCAGAACCTCTGTGTGGCTATTTAAGGTAGTATAAGTCCTACCATGAATAGCAGAAGCTGGATTGTAAAACAATAAGGAGGAATTGTGATCAGGGACTAGATTTAGGGTGTCATAAGGGAATTAGAAATTAATAATTAAAATGAAAATTCAAGTTTAGAATGATGTGTGGAAGTTTTCTACTCAAATTTCACCTCAAAGCTGGAGAACTGTTTCTATGTTCATGATTTTAATCTGCAGCATAAATACCAGAGAGCAATAAGTAAAAAAGCCAGCCTCCTCTTAGAAGTCATATAAAACAAAGAGTTATTGCACTAGAGAAAAAATAGGTTGGGGGAGATAGTAGACCTGGGTTCCAAAATACACCTGAGGAAGTCAGAGGCTCCTCATCAGTGTCATCTGTGGACCGTAACTGTCGGTCAAAAACATCAGGGATATCTAAAATGAGTTCTTGATCCTTCATGCCAAGAGAACTATCATGTTGGGCTCATTTAAATAGAAGATTATATATATATATATATATATATATATATATATATATATATATATATATATATATATATATATATATATATATATTAATGATGCTGGGCATTGAACACAGGATGTCTTGCTTGCTTTGCCACTGAGCTATATCCCCAGCCGATGAAGATAATTTAAAAAAATAATGTTATAATTATCATCAAACAACTATGTCAGTAGCCCAAAACATTCAGTTAAATAAGCATTGAAAGTATAAGAATATGGTTGTGATGGGATCAGGGGCATCTTCTTATCCTTTACCTGCCCAATAGACAATAGGCTGTCAAAAAGATGCTCTCTCTCTCTCTCTCTCTCTCTCTCTCTCTCTCTCTCTCTTTAGGACAGTGAACTACAAATTATGTGATGTCATGGAACTACTATACATAAAAATATTAGATCTGCTCTTCTATGGGTATACTTTGTTTAATACAAATTTCCTATAGTTCAGTGTATAGTTTTAAACATACAATTTATAAAATAAATGAGTTCCTTAATTATCTTGACTTTGTATTTCAAGAAGCTCCTTCCTCATTTTAAACTGTGGCTTAATGATTGCCTATTTGTAATTAGAATTCAATTCTTAGATCTGGAAAGAATCTTTAAGATCCCTTTGTCCAATCCCCATTCTTTTTGAGGCTCTGAAGAATGACCAAAGTTCAGACTTCCTTTAGGTCATGCACCTTGAAAATGCAGACAGGACACTCAAACCAGTGGTCCTGGCTCCAAGTCCACTGCTGTATTTTTCCAACTGTTTTTAAATGTAAAGTTTATATTTTATATTGATATGTTTATGAAGAGCTAAGCCTGATTATGGCACAATATAACTTAAAACCATATTGAATCTTTGGAACTAAAATATAAGCAAACTTTTACTTGTTAAACTAGATAACTATTCTTCCTTCTAATGGGTTTAAGAATCCATTATTTGACCATTGTAATTTCTTGTAATGCTTACTTTTGTAGCACATATATACAAACTTAGAGTTATGTACATAACAACAATATGTGAGCATGTATATATATTTGTAAAAGTATAGTTAGATTCTACAGCATAAAATATAATTCTATATCAGAGATACAGAAAAATGAGGTCAAACATACTCAGTTTATATTCAGTATAGTTTGGCAAATATATAATTGTATAAATTATAATTTTAAACATTTATAATTTGAATTGATATTAAATAGCCTGATAGTTTTGTATAGCATAGTAGCAGCATTTCTAGCTCTATTTTAAATACAACCTGCTCACTCATTAGAAGTCACCATTTCAGTTTCATTATAGCCTTAGAAAATAATCATTCAGGCACTTTATTGTATGGTGTTACTTTTTCCGACAACATCTGTTGCTCTGAAACAGAAAAGTACCCAGAGTGACAAAGAGGGTGTTTTCTACTATTTTACCCATGCTGAAAAGATGGGCCAGAGAGCTGTACGGCCCTTAACAATGTGAAAATCTTTATATGAAGTTGTTCACCAGAGACTTGTCAATAGGCTGAGCCATATTGGATCTGGCAGTCTTTCTACTGGGACAGTATTTGCCTTGAAGTACTATCTTTTCTCTTTTTCAATGTCAGCCTGAAGGCTCTTAGACAACATATGTTCATTTCATGTCTTAGAGATATTGCTTCTGGTATTGCAAATGCATTACCACATTGAGCTTTTTTGTAAAACAGATGGTACATATTAAGGTCTCTGTTTCTTGTACGATTTCTGTAACAATGGCACTGCATTCTTCACGTTGACAAAAGTATCATCAGCATCATGCAGTGCGCCCTAGATTGTGTCAGGATGGTAAATGAACACTTCAAACAGAAAGATCAATGATGAAGGTGAACCATCCCCCTCAGAGAACTCTAAATTGAAAGTGGTCATTTCTTGAAACTGCTCTCGTAAAACTTTGGCTAAGAAATATCCTGTTCTTCTACTCTTCAGAGACCCTCTGTCAAATGGCTTTTCAAATAAACACAATGGCATATATACAGAAGAGTCGACTTTCAGAAATGAGGTTTTGAAGCAGATGTCCCCGACCTCTCAGCCAGCCTGATGTTTCACTATAAGGGATGTCTTAAGAATTAAACTGTTGTGTGATTCTTAGGAAGGTCACTTTCCACTGACTGTGCAATCACTCTAAGAACTGAGCTATTATCAGGGTGGAAAATCGGATTTGGATAAACCTAAATAAGCTTATGGCATATGCTGTGATTCACAATCATGTATTTGGAGTATTCCATAATGTTCCCTAAAGGAAAGTACTACTAAAAGAAACTTTTGGATTCAACAAATCTGTGAATTTGGAAATTTATACTCTGCCACCCACTTACAAAAATGACTTACAAAAATGACTTCCAATTTCTGCCTCCTGGTTGGATAACAATGTTCAGAACTGATTTTTCTTATGGACGGGAAGACTTTAAAATACATTTCCTTTTATAGTGTTCTCATTTTTTGTTTCTTTTTATTTTCTGTACTTTTTTCTAGATAAATTATTTTTAATGTAAAGAACATAACCGCATATACCTAAAGAACATGATCTTTTCAATAATTGGACAGATACTTAATAATTATCAAGTCCCTATTTTGACAGTTTTCTAGACACTAGGCATTTAACTGAGAAGGAGACAGAGAAAGCTGGAGGGCAGAGAGAAGGAGAGGAAGATGGAGAGAGAGAAAGGCTATCTCTATGAACTTATATTCTAGTGGAGATAAAAGATAAATGTTTCTTTAACCAGACTATATTGTTAGAAGTTAGTAATGCAAACTATAAAAAGGAAAAGGAGCAACTAATTCTCTTAATCAACATAAAAATAACTTATTCTGCTTTTAAATTATTATTATTATTATTATTATTATTATTATTATTATTATTAAAGAGAGAGTGAGAGAGATTTAGAGAGAGAGAGCGAATTTTAATATTTTATTTTTTAGTATTTGGCGGACACAACATCTTTGTTTGTATGTGGTGCTGAGGATCAAACCCGGGCCGCATGCATGCCAGGCGAGCGCGCCACCGCTTGAGCCACATCCCCAGCCCCAATTTTTATTATTTTTAATTGAATAAAATTATGTATATCTCATGCTATACAATGTGGTACTTTTATATATGTATATATTGTGTAATGACTAAATCATGGTATTTATAACATGTATTACTTCTATATTTATTTTTTTGGAGGGGTGGAGAGAACATTTAAGTCTACTTAGGTTTGCACCAAGAAAGTATAGGGGCTCCCTTTTGTTCAAATCCTTGCTAGGATTTGCTATTTTTTTTTTTTTTCAAAAGATAAGGTGTCAGGTGATTATCTCCTTTATAGATTTAATTTTTATTTCTCTGATGATAAGTGATTGTGAGCATTTTTGTCATATACATGAGAAAATCTGAATGTCTTCATTTGAAAAATTGTCTATTCAGGTCCTTTGCTTATTTTTTAATAGGTTTGGGTTTTTTTGTTTGTTTGTTTGTTTGTTTTGTTGAATTGCTTGAGGTCCTTTCATATTTTAGTACTAACGCCTTATTGGTTGTATGGCTTTTAAACACGTTCATCTCCTCCTTAGATTGCTCTTTACTCTATTGATTATTTTCTTTATTGTGCATAAACTTTTTAGTTTGATGTAGCTTCATTGGTCTAGTTTTGCATTTATTGCCTGTATATTGAGGTTCATTTCCAAATATTCATCAGCCAGACTAATATAAAAGGCCTTTTCCCTTATGTATTCCTCTATCAGTTTTACAGTTTCAGGTCTTGTGTTTAAGATTATAATCCATTTAGAGCTGATTTTTGTACATGGTATGAGATGACTGTCCATTTCCATTCTTCTACATGTGGGTATCCAGTTTTTTAAGCATCATTTGTTGAAAAGACTATTCTTTCCCCACTGAGTCTTAGTGGCATCTTTGTTAAAAATCAATTGACTGTAAAATGTAAAGATTTATTTATGGGAGCTCTATGATCTATATTCTAGTCCATTGTCTATGTGAATGTTTTCATGCCAGTACCCTGTTGTTTTGGATTCTATAACTTTGTTGTAGGTCCTGAAATTGTGCAAAGTGATGCCTCTGACTTTTTCTTCTTGCTCAAGGTTGCTTTAGCTGTTCAGGTCTTTTGTAGTTTCATACTAATTTTAGAGTCATTTTTCCTTTTTCTATGGAATGACACTGGAGTTTTGATAGGAACTGCACTGACTCTGTAGATCATTTTGGATATTATGAACATTTTAAGAATTCTTCCAATCAATGAACATGAAGTGTTTTTCCATTTAGTTTCTCAAATTTTTTCATCCACCTTTTGTTTTCCATATACAGATTCTTCACCTCCATGATTAAATTTTTCTTTCATATGTTATTTTTCATACTTATTATAGATGCAGTTGCATTCTTAATTCTTTTTCAGTTCATTATTGGTGTATAGAAAGACTGATGCTTTGTGTATGTTGATTTTGTATCCTGTAACTTTATGGAATTCAGTTACTTGTCCTCATGGGTGTGTGTGTGTGTGTGTGCGTGTGTGTGTGTGTGTGTGTGTGTGTTGTAATAGTAGTAGTAGTAGTAGTAGTAGTAGTAGTAGTAGTTGTAGTTAAGGTTGTTAAAATAGATGACAATGTTATCTGCAAATGGAGATAATTTAATTACTTCCTTTCCAGTTTGGGTGCCTTTTCATTTCTGTCTCTTGACTAATTGCTCTGGCTAAAACCTCCAGTACCATATTGCAAAGAAGTAGTGAGAGTTGGCATCTTTTACTTATTCCTGACCTTAGCTAAAGGAAAACTTTTTAATTATTCACTGATAAATCTGATGTTAGTTATGGGCTTGTCATATATATATCAACGTACATTTTACCTATACCTGCTTTGTTGAGAGGTTGAGAGTTTTTTATTATAAAGATACTACTTTTTCAAATCCTCCTCTGCATCTGTTCAGATGATCATATGGTTTTGATCCTTCATTCTGTTAATGTGGTATATCACATTTATTGGTGTTTCTATGTTGAAATATCCTTGCATCTGAGGGATAAATCCCACTTAATTATATAGGTGGTCCTTCTGAAGTGATGCTGGATTTGGTTTGCTCATTCTTTTTAGAGAATTTTTGCATCTGTGTCATTAGGGGTGTTAGCCTACCATTTTCTTTACTCGTGTCCTTGTCTGGCTTTATTCATCAGAGTAATGCAAGTCTTATAAAATAATTTTTGAAGCATTCCTCCTCTTCATTTTTTTAAATAATTAAGTACCCACAAAAGAAAAAAAAATAATTTGAGAAATATTGGTATTAGTTTTTCCTTAAATTATTGGCAGAAGTAAAAAGTGAAGCCACCAAGTCCTTGACTTTTCTATTATGGGAGCCTTTTTCTTCACCGATTCTACCTCCTTGCTCATCATCACTCTGTTCATTTTCTATTCCTTCATGATTTAATTCGTTTATTCTTGGCTAAACCATTTGTTGATGTACAATTGGTCATGGTCATCTCTTATGAATCTTTGTATTTCTATGGTATTAATTTTAATGTCTCTATTTTCTGAATACATTTATTTTTGAATTTTTCCTTTTTTCTTACTCTTGCTAAAGATTTTATCATTTCAGATAATCAACTTTTTTGCCCATTGATTTTTGTAGTCTCTTTTTTTATTTTTCTGTTTCTTAAGTTTTTGTGTGATTTTTGCTAGTAGTATGCTTTAATTTCTTACTTTCGAATTTTGTGTATCTTCATTTCCTTCCTCAAAATGTATTTGTATTTATGTTTCTTCTTCTTCTTCTTCTTCTTCTTCTTCTTTTGCCTATTCCTTCAAGTATAATATTTGGTTCTTCATTTGGAATCTTCCTTTGGGATATAACCATTTATTCTTATTAAATTCCCTCTCAGAATGGTTTTTGCCCTATCACACAAGTTGGGGTAAGTTGAGTTCCATTTTCATTTGTTGCAGTATATTTTTAAAATTTCCTTTTAATTTTCACTTTGGTCTATTTAGGAATATTTTCTTTTAATGTTCATATATTTGTGAACTTTTCAAAAATCCTTCTTTGATTTCTAGTTTTATAGCATTGTGATCAGAGAATATGATTGATATTATATTTAATGTTAGGCTTCATTGCCTAACATCTGGTCTTTCCTACGGAAAGTTCTACGTGCACTTGAGAAGAAGAATATGTTCCCTGCTGCATTGGGATGGATGTTCTATATGTCCTGTAGGTCTAGATGGTCTAAAGTGCAGTTCAGGTCTAAAGTTTCTTTATTGATTTTCTGTCTGGATGAACTATCTATTGTTAAAAATTGGGTATGGAAATATTTACTGTTATTGTATTTCAGTCTGTCTCTCTGTTCATGTTTATTAATATTTGTGTTTTATATTTAAGTGTTCCTATGTTAGATGTATATATAATTTTACAACCTTTTGAATTGATCCTTTCATCATGATATAATGACTTTCTATGTCTCATATGAGATTTTGACCTAAAGACTGCTTTATCTTGTTTAATAATACATACATTGCTCACTTTTTATTTCTATTTGCATGGAATATCTGTTTCTATTCTTTAATTTTCAATGCATGTGTACCCTGAAATGTAAAGTGGATCGTTGGTAGGAGGTTCATTCTTTTCCATTCAGTTTCTCTTTTTGAAGAATTATAGAATTTAGTCAATTTACATTCAAGGTAATTTTGGGGTAATTATTGATAGATAAGAACTTACTATTGCCACTATGTTAATTGTTTTCTGATTTTTTGGTAGATCTCTGTTCCTGTCTCTTTTTCTTTTTATTTACTTTTCTTTTTTCTTTTTCTTTCTTTCTTTCTTTTTTTGTGTGTGTATGTGTGATTATCTTTTTTTTCTAGTGGTGTGTTTTCTTACTTGTTACTTTTTGTGCATCCACTATAGGATTTTGTTTTGTGGTTATTAAGAAATTTACATAACACAGCTTGCAGTTATAACAGATTATTTTAATCTGATAATAACAATTTTGATGACATAAATAAACTCTATTTTTATTTCACCTTTTCCCATATTTTATGTTTTTGATGTTATAATTAATATCTTTCTTTAGGGTGCATCCTTTAAATTATTGTAGTTATTATTTTTAATAGTCTTTCTTTTAACTTTCATAATGAAAGTTAACCACCATCAAATATTAGGATATTCTGGGTTTCACTGTGTACTTATTTACCAGTGAGTTTTATATTTTCATATTTTTTTCTTACTAAAAAACATTCTGTTCTTTCAGTTTGAAGAATTCCCTTTAACATTTCTTGAAATATAGGTATGGTGATGGTGAATTTCTTTAAATTTTGATTGTCTTAACTCTCTCTTAGTTCTGAAGGACAGCCTTACTGGTTAAAGTATTCTTGGTTGGTAGTTGTTTTTCTTTTTTTTTAGCACTTCAATGAACTTCCTTTGATAAGGGTTGATCTGAAATATCCTCCAAATGCTCATGAGTTGAGCTTTGGTCTCCAGTGTAGCAATGTTCAGAGGTGGGGCTTTTAGGAACACTGTGGATCATGAGGACTCTAACATCATCAGTGGATTAATCCATTGATAGATTCATAACTTGATAACATTAATGGGCATTGGTAGAATGTAGGAAGAGGGCCTTTTTGAAGGAATTGGGTCACTAGAGGCATGCCCTGAAAAAGCTATATCTTATCACTAGCCTTCATTGCCCTCTCTCTGCTTTCAGCTACCATGAGGTAGTACCTCTTCTCCACCACATTCTTCCACTATAGGCCTCAAAACAGGCCTAGAGACAATGGAGTGAGAAGACCATAAACTAAAATATCTGAAGTATAATTTCCCATTCCTGTTATTTTTTTTTTTTGTTTCGTTTTACTATTGTTTTTCTGACATATTGGATTATGTTTCTGTTTGCTAAACTTTTTAACAATTATTTTGAGTTCTTTGTTAGGCAGTTCATATATCTCCAATTCATCAGGATAAGATTCTGAGAAATTATTATGGTGTTGATATGTCTATTTGACTTTTCAAATTTACTGCTACCTTATATTGACATGCATATATTTAATAAAGCAGTCACCTCCAGAATTGATAAGTTAGTTATACTATGAAGACCTTTCTCTGTTGTGGATCGTTCAAGCACACTTAATAAGTAGATATAATGGTTTTGGCACAGTGAGACCATAGTTTTGTATTTTCTGTGCAGCTATGTCAATGACTTTTCTTCATAATTATCTAAAATTTACAGAAAAAAAATGAATACTGATGGGATCCTCAGCTCCAACACTATGGATATCACACTAGTGGTGAGGGTTGTTGGAATATTTGATAGTGATAGATATTAAGGTAAGTGTGATTTTTTTTTCCATCAAAGAAATTGTGGGAGACCTCTTAGTACTGGATCTGACTCACATGGACCTGCCTGAGATGATGCTAGTACTGGTGTCTGAGTGGCACTCATTTATCATCTATGGAGTTGAGGCTTGAAGCATAAGTGTAAATGAAGTGACTCTGAGTGTAAGAACTCAGAGGTAGTAGCCCTGGTAATGGAGATACAGACACAACGTTAGGGTCTGTAAACAAGTCAGGATGGCGCCTGGCATTTTGCCAGAGGGTGTGGTTTGTGAAGTAACGCCAGCGAGCCATTAAGTGTGGAGATTCCTTATTGGTTGACTGCTGTATCTAGTTTATGTTAATTAAGATAAGCTGTGTGGAATGTATATATACCCCTCCTGTCCTACAATAAACGGCTCCCACTCTTGCTGTATCAATCTACACAAGTTGTTTGTCACCCCCTGGTTATTTTGCTGCAGCCGGACTGTAGCAACACCCCACTGTCATGTTGTTAAAATTTGTTTGGGGTGAGTGCCAGTTAAGCATTCAGAGACATAAGAATTGGAGTACAGGTGTGTGCAGAGTTATTGAAGTTCTGGGTTAGGGAGGGGCTCAGGTTTCTATGAAATGAAGAAGTACTCAAAGAATGAACACATACATTAAGAGCTTGATGCAGAGCTCCATCTGTGAGCTAGTTTATAATTATAATGGCTCCAGTGTCTGAAATATGGCCAGGTGCTGTACAGTGACATGACCTGGATCTGGAGTGTGGGCACTTCCAGGGAAACCATGACTCATGGGTAGAGACATGCATGGGGTTGGAAGTGATGGCAGCTCTATTCCAAAAGTGAGTAAATAGCAGCTACTTGTAAGAGCAGAGCAGGTATTAAGCCAAATCTCTCTCTCCAGCATTGCCCAGTGAAAGTGGCTATTGTTTATCTCATTGGCAAAAAATACTTATGTCCCCTGTTCAGTAGGCCACAGGGGACTATATGGTTCCACCATATAGTTTATAGCAGTACCCTCCATGTTAGTTCTTTGTTCTTAACCATCTTCTTATGCATCAGTTATGCTGATCTCATTAGTTATCCTTCCTACAGTGATATTCCCTAATTTTTTTAAACCACTATGTTGATAGTCTTTAATATATCCTCAAACCCTTTCAGGACTAGGAATATCATAGTTTGTGGGTAGACTTATTTTATAGGGGGAATAAAAGTTGGTATCTATTTGCCTGCATCTTGTTGATGTCATTCCTATTTTTTCAGGTATGGTTATTATTATAATTTAATTTTAATGCATAAGCAAATGTATATACATAATGTATATGTAAAAATAGACATGCATATACAAAATATGTAATACATATACCATAAAAGTATAAGTCAGTGTTCTACAAGGTATACCATGAAAAGTTCTGTTTCTCATATAAGTATCCAGTTTTTGTATTTCCCAAGAATTGCTATCTTAAGCTCTTTTAAATATATTTTTTTTTCTATTTAGGTACATAATTCTTTCCTGAATACATGCTTATACATTTGTAATTCCTACTTTTTTAGAAATAAATATTTCATATATAATTATGCAAGTGATAGGAAAAGTAATATAATAAGATCATATAGGTATCCAAATTTGATTGCTGTTATACTGTATTAAGATTTTGGTTGTGAATGAAACAAATTTTTAATTCATTTCATCCAAGTCTATACTTTTCAAAAAACTTCTTGTAAAAAAGATTTGATTGGAAGGTTTGGTGTTTGGAATGACCTTTGGATTTATATGCAGTTTTAGAGCTCTGGAAAAATGATTGTGGCTATTGTTTACCTCATTGGCAAAACACTCTTTCATTATATTTCTTGTACAAAATATTCTTCTGGACCAAGGAAACCAAAGAGATAAAAGATCATACTTAAGAGGTTTAAAATGTAATAGTAGAACAGAAAACACACATAAAAGGCTGTATAATAGAATAATATTGTAAGTGCTAAGATAATTTAAATAGTATCAAAATGAAAATGCTATGAATGCAAAGGAAGTAATAATTATAATAGACAGGTATTAAAGACTTTTTCCTGGAAAAAGTCAGAATTAAGGTGGATCTTAAAGACTATAAATCATATGGTCAACAGTCTACTGTCTTCTTATTTTATGTGAGCATCTTTTTTAAGACAAGTGGAATAGGCTACAATTATAATAATGCACAGGACACTTTAAAGTTTCCATATGCTTATTTGAGAAGACACACAAATATCAGAGAAAAACAATTCAATACCAAATGCAAGGTTACTCTTAAGAAGACAACCCACTTTCAATTTACCCTGAAAAAAAAACACAACAATATATTTAACCTACTATCAGATTCTCATGTATATAATACCATAATTGGTGTGAAGTGTTAGTCATTGCTCATAAATTCTGTACTTCATGCACACCACAATGAAGTCATCTTTGCTACAGAATTCCCATATTGTTGACCTGTGTATGATTTTTATTCTGTTTCCTTAAAATGTTTCTTATGAGCTCATTGAGTTAAATAACTTCAAAAAGAAAGTGACCAGTATCCAAAACAGGACCCTCTGGGATCTTTTTAATAGAATCTCATACACAATACCAACATCTGTGGATAGTGAATCACTTTGAATAGGCCATTTATTGATCCTATCTTAAGTTTTTCTTGATACTAAAATTTTAGTTTTTCTCCTACCAAAGTTGTCATCATCAAGATAGATTATTAGAAAGTAACAAGTAATCTTTGTAGCCCTTGACCTCACAGTATTTCACCTTCTGGGTGGAATAAAATCTTTTAAAATTTTTGCCCACAGAGAGCATTTACATGTTTTTTATTCAATTGCAACTCAGTTCTAGGTGGAGCTGATATGTGAGGCACCAACTACTATAGATTTTCACCTTCAATCCAATAGTGAAGAGAAAAAAAGCATGATATCAGAAGCCTGGCTTGAAAGAATGAGTGATGTCACTGAAATAGGGACCTTGTGGCAAAACTTTTTGTTTTACTAGGCAGTTGCACAGGTATTTATTCCAAAAGCATTTCTGAGAAAAGCAACAGAACTTTTAAATTGCTTAAATAATCAAAATTTAGCCCATGAAACACATGACTACATTATGTCTGAACAAACTTCAATTCTGTTAGAACTGATTATTGTAAAGGAAACCTATGGTGTACCATAGTACCTACAAATGAGAAATTAGGAAGAAAAAAAAATTTGTCTGGCTTCTTTTGTTGAAGTAACTTAAATTTATATCCACAAAATTTCTTTACTTGTTGAATTAAATTACCAAATCTACAATTCTCTATTAAGCATAGTTTTTTTATTTTATTATGATTATGCATATACTTTCCAGGGTATGTCAAGTTAAAATTTTAGTCATAACAATATAATGAGTTAGTGCAAATTATTGTCTTCTTTCTGAAAGACACAAGAAAGAACATTTCGGAGAAGCATACAGGTTGGATTTTCAAGTTCCTCATGAATTTTTCTCTTTCTGTTTGGATGCCCCTTTTACTGTACTCATGTCATTTATATTATCAACCTGATGAGGGTCAAAATTACTGTTATCAGTAAACCATCAGTACATTTTAAATTAGTTTTTTTTTTTTTTTTTATGGTCTTAGCCTAACTGCTCCAATCAGTAAAATAGTTTCTCCATGCAATTACATTATGGCTTCTAGTTTTCTTCCATGACTTGAAATATATTTTTGAAATTATAGTCTACTACTTTTCAGTCTAATTAACCAAGATTGGGAGGAAAAATAAAACCTAACAAAAGATTGATATTACACATTTAATTTTCAGTTAAAGGAGAGGGGATAGTTACCAATTTAAATAATAAATGGATTTCTAACATCTTTTAGTAAATATTCAGTGCTACTATTTGATCAATTTAAGTGCATTAGAACATGGAGGTGAAGAATATTGGATTAAGAATAAAAGAAATACTTCCAGCATCAAGATGACACCACTTGTTAGCGTTTAACGTTGGACAAGTTAATGAAATAAACAGGTCATTTTTCTCACCTATAAAAATGGGAATAACAAGACTGAATTCAGAATTTGGTGGGGAAAATTAAACATTACTGCATGTAAAGTACTTCAAACAGTGCATGGCACATAGTGAAATTGCAATAAATTATTATTACTGTTAACACTATATTTAATAAATAAGTGAATATGACAATTTAAAACTGATCTCCAAATGAGGCAAACTAAATCTGTTTTCCTATATGTAAGATAAAGAGAATATGAATTACTGATTGAATGCTACTTTTGGGATTTATTCTAAAATTATTTTTGTAGTGCAGGCCTGCTAGTAATGAATAGCTTAGTTTTCTTTTCTTTGAAAATATCTTTATTTCACCTTCATTCTGAAAGGATAATTTTGTTTGATGCAGAAATACTGTGGTGACAGTTTTGACTTTGAATACTTTTGTAATGTTTTCTGGTCCCCATAGTTTCTCAGTCAGCCAGCCTTTAAATTGTTGTTCCCTTGTAAATAAAGCATCAGTTTACTCTTACTGCTTTTAAGATGTTTCTCCTTTCTATTTCAATGGTTTGACTGTGATGTGCCTTCAGGAGATTGTCTTTTCCAAATTTGGTGAAGACATAAATGTAGACATTCAAGAATCTGCAAATCCACTCTGGAAAAGTACAAAGTTTCAGCTGTTCCTTCTTTACATTTATCCAGTTTATATTTTTCTTCTCTTTCTGAAATTTCAATATCATGTACAGTAAACATGTTGGTAATGTCCCTAAGGATGTAATCTTTTTTTCTTTTGACTATTTCTAGCTTTTCAGATGTTATTTTCTATTGAAATATCTTCTGGTTCACTGTCTCCTACCTTTGCTACAAATGGTCTTAAATTAAAGTCTTAAGTTTCTATGTTTTTATTTTTTTATACAGTATTTTTATTTGTCTGCTGAGATGTTGTATCTTTCTCCACATTATCAACATAATTTCCCTCATGGTCTGAAGCATAATTTCAATAATTGCCTGAAAATTTACTTCAAATTCCAGAATCCAACCATTTGAGAATTGGTTTCCATATTTATTTTTGTTTCTCTTGAGAATAGATCATGTTTTCCTTTTTGTCTCATGTCTAGTAACTTTGGATACTATAGTGGACATTTTGATATTGTATTTTATATATTATGGATTCTGTTGTAATCTTTCAAAGGGTAGTGAAGTATTTTTTTTTTAAATGGACAATTAACTTGGTTGACCTCAATAAAAAAAAAAATCTATCTTGTGGGCAATAGCTCAAGTGAAAGTTTAGTTCTTTTATATCAAGTTTTAGTATATTTTGTGCATGCATGATTTTGTGGTTTAGCCAGACATCTGAGCTGAGTTAAAATCCAGAATGTTGGACTTCTGTTTTCTGGCATTCTTCCTTCTGTGATTTCTTCTTCAGTTTCTGGAAGGTTGTTGTCCAAAAATCTGTCTTCTAGTTTTTCAGACAAGAAAAACTGCAAATTTTCTACCAGCCTGCCCTTAGGCTAAAAGTTAAAGAAAATTGCTAACCATCTGTTGTTCCAGTCTTAGAAGAGTCCCTTTATAATATGCCTGCTTTTGATAAGTCTTCAGTGTCTCTTAGTTATTGGCTTTTATATTTTAATACTGTTTATAGTTACTTTTGAAGGGAATATTGAAAGTTAACTGCTTATTGCATGATAGTTAAAGTGAAATTTCTGAGCATAGCAAACTATCTGAGTTTCCCATAGAAATAGAGAAAGGCATAAAAAGGACAGAAAATGTAAAACAAAACAAACAACAAAATATTATTTACAAATATACTTGGTAATAAGTTATCTTTTTGAATAGGGAAATTTGAGCAGATAGGGAAAAATATCAATAGCTCTAAGAATATGGCACCAGTTGTGGTAGAAAGGAAAGCAACAAACTGACCCCAAAGTATTCAAAAGGCATGTATTAGGAAGACAGCAAAAATATTTGAAAAGAACAACTGCAACTGAGAAAACTTGGTGCCCACTAAATACACTGTGAGAATATGGTATTTGCATAGAGTGAGAGAGTCAAAATAATCTTGAGGACACAAACTTTCCCAACTGAACACACACACACACACACACACACACACACACACACACACACACCCCTGAGCTCCTTTCCTAGTGAAAGCCTCATACAAAAGATAACCTACTGAAACTAGAATGCAAGTATTATAGAAAGAATAAGAGCAAACAAAAGAGATTATTCAAATAAAAAGGAAGAAAGAAAGCAGAGGAAGGATATATTGGAAAACGTTATGATCTTCTGAACACCAACTTAATTGAGCAAAGTCTCTGTAGACATGAACATGAAAAAATTATCCTTTCTTCTTCTTTCTAAATGTGTACACCGATGAATTTTATGTAAAAAAAAATGGGCAAAATAACATAAAAACCATAAAACATTATTATAAAAAGAGGATAAAGAGAAAATTTTTTTCTTGGATGATAAAGCTTACAACAAAAACACACCCACAAAATAGAAATTGTAAGTAAATATTTTAGAATGAGCTCAATGAAAATAAATAAAAGTAATGAGAGACTACCATGAATGAAACTTTGCAACACAGAGAAAGTTAAAAAAAATCTAAAAAAATATCAAGAAAAATATTTTAGAAAGTAAAGTGAGAAAGAACACAAGAATGTATAAACAACAGATAATATCTCAAGAGAAATGGAAGCTGAAAAGAAACAAAAATTTTAAAATCCAAAGAAATGATATGAAAGTCTTTGACTGTGGTGGCTTGTAGAAGTGAGAGAATCTATTCTTGGGGGAAATAGGTAAACAATATCAAGCTGAACAAAATTTCCCAAAAAATTTATTCCAGGACATTATAACTGACTAAAGTTATAAAACAAATAGATCAGTATTGGCTAAGAATAGTAGTAATATGTGTTCCTTCTGTTCATAGGAACCATACCTCCTCACCACACAAACACACTCCTTTGAGCTTAATTTCTTTTTTAAAAATTTGTCTTGAATAGTAATATATGACAGTAGAATGTATTTTGACCTGTTATACATATAAAGAATATAATTTCTCATTGATTCTTGATTTCACTTCTTGCAAGATGTAGAATTACATTGGTTGTGCAATCATATATGCACATAGGAAAGTAATGTGGAATCCATTCCACTATGTTTTCTATTGCCATTCTTTTCCCTTCATTCTAATTGGTCTAATTTAAAGTACTTCTACTATTCCTTAACTCTTGTATTGTGAGTTAGCATCCACATATCAGAGAGAATATTTGGCCTTTGTTTTTTGTTTTTTTTTTTTTTTGGGGGGGTGGTGTATTGGCCTATTTCAATTAGCATGATATTCCCCAGTTCTATCAATTTACAAGCATTTCATTTATCTTTATGGCTGAGTAATATTCCACTGTGTATATATACCACATTTATTTTATCTATCTGTTTAATGGCACCTAGGCTGGTTCATCTATTGTGAATTGAGCTGCTATGAACATTGATATGGCTGCATCACTGAAGCATGCTGATTTTAAGTCTTGTAGGTATAAATCGAGTAGTGAAATAGCGGGTCAAATGGTCATTCCATTCATGGAATCTCCATGCTGCTTTCCATAGTGGTTGCACCAATTTGCAGTCCCATCAGCAATGTATGAGTGTATCTTTTTCCCCACATTCCTGCCAACATTTATTGTAGCTTCTATTCTTGATAATTCCCATTCTGCCTGGAGTAAGAGAGAATCTCAGTGTAGTTTTATTTTGCATTTCTCTAATTGCTAGAGATGTCAAATATTTCTATGTATTTGTTCACCATTATATTTATTCTCAGATGTCTGTTTAGTCCCTTTGCCGATTACTGATTGGGTTATTTGTTTTTACAGTGTTAAGTTTTTTGAGTTCTTTATATATCCTGGAGATTAATGCTGTATCTGAAGTTCAGATGGCAAAGATTTTCTCCCATTCTGTAGGCTCTCTCTTCACATTCTTGATTGTTTCCTCTTCTGGGAAGAAGATTTTAGTTTTATTCCATCCCATTTGTTGATTCTTGATTTCACTTCTTGCACTTTAAGAGTCTTGTTAAAGAAGTTGGTTCCTAAGACAACATGATCCAGATTTGGGCCTATATTTTCTTCTGGTAGGTTCCAGGCTCTGTTCTAATGCCTAAGTCCTTGATCCACTTTGAGATGAGTTTTGTGCAGAGTCAGAGACAGGGGTTCATTTTCATTCTGCTACATATGGATTTTCAGTTTTTCCAGTATCATTTGTTGAAGAAGCTATCTTTTCTACAATGTATGTTTTTTTGATTTGTCTAGTATGAGATAACTGTATTCATGTGGGTTTTTCTCTGTGTCTTCTATTCTGTACCATTATTCTACAAGTCTGTTTTCATGTCAATAGATGCTGTTTTTGTTACTATAGCTTTACAATATAATTTAAGGTCTGATATTGTAATACCTTCTGCTTCATTTTTCTTGCTAAGGATTGCTTTGACTATTCTGGGTCTCTTATTTTTACATATGAATTTCATGACTGCCTTTTCTATTTCTATGAAGAACATAATTGGGATTTTAATAGGAATTGCATTAAATCTGTATAGAACTTTTGGTAGTATGACCATTTTGACAATGTTAATTCTGCCTATCCAAGAACATGGGAGATCTGTCCATTTTCTAAGATCTTCTTCAATTTCTTTCTTTAGTGTTCTGTAGTTTTCATTGTAGAGGCCTTTCACTTCTTTTGTTAAATAGATTCCCCAATATTTAAAAATTTTGAGGCTATTATGATTGGAATACTTTTCCTAATTTCTCTTTCAGTATATTCATCACTGATGAACAGCAATGCTAATTGATTTGTGGAGGTTCATTTTATATCCTATTATTTTGCAGAATTCATTTATGAGTTCTTGAAGTTTTCTGGTAGAGTTGTTTTTTTTTTTTTTCTTTTGTTGTTGTTGTTGTTTGGTCTTCTACATATAGAACCGTGTCATCAGCAATTAGGGATAGTTTGAGTTCTTATTTTCCTATTCTTATCCCTAATTTCTTTATTCTGCCTAATAGCTCTGGTTAGGTTTCAGGGCCATTTTTAATAGAAGTGGTGAAAGAGGGCATTCTTATTTTGTTCCCACTTTTTAGAAGGAATGCTTTCAGTTTTTCTCCATTTAGAATGATTTTGGCCTTGGGTTTAGCATAGCTTTTGCAGTGTTGAGGTATTTTCCTACTTGTGTTGCTATATTTTGGCAAATGCTTTTTCCAAATCTATTGAGATAATCCTGTGATTCTTGTCTTTAAGTCTGTTGATGTGATGGATTGCATATATTGATTTCCATATTTTGAACCTTGTATCCCTGTGATGAGCCCCACTTGACTATGGTACACTATCTTTTAATTATGATTTAGTATGTGATTTACCAGAATTTTATTGAGAATTTTTGCATCTATGTTGATCAGAGACATTGATCTGGATTCTTTTTCCTTGATGTGTCTTTGTCTGGTTTTGGAATAAGGGTAATACTAGCTTCATAGAATGAGTTGGGAGTGTTCTCTTCTTTTGTATTTCATGGAATAATTTGAGGAGTATTGATACAAGTTGTTCTTTGAAGGTCTGGTAGAACTCCACTGAGAAATCATCTTGGCCTGGGCTTTTTTAATTGGTTGGCTTTTCATGATGACTTCTATTTTATTGCTTGAAATCGATCTGTTTAAATTGTCTGCATCTTTCTGTTTTAGTGTGAGTAGGTCAGATGTGTCTAGAAATTTGTCATATCTTCAAAATTTTCTATTTTATTCTATTTTTTTTTCTATTTTCAAAATGTTCAATATCATTTCTAATTTTCATCTGTATTTTAGTATTGTATTTTGTGATATTTTCTTTTTCATCATAAATTTTAGTTATTTGAGTTTTTGCTCTCTTTCTCTTCATTAGTGTGGCTAAATATTTATCAATTTTATTTATTTTTCAAATAACAACTCTTTGTTTTTTTGATTTTTAAATTTTTGTTGTTGTTTAAATTGCATTGATTTAAGCTCTGATTTTATTTCCTGTCTTCTACTGCTTTTGGGTGTTGATTTGTTCTTCTTTTTCTAGGGCTTTGAGATGTAATGTTAGGTTAATTATTTGGTGATTTCTATTATTTTAGTAAATGAGCTTAATGCAATGAACTTTTACTTAGACCTGCCTTCATGGAGTCCCAGAGATTATTTTAAATTATTTTTTATTATTTTTAATTGTAGATGAACATACAGTATCTTTATTTATTTTGATGTGATGCTGAGGATTGAACCCAGTGCCTCACACATGTGAGGCAAGCACTTTACCACTGAGCTACAGCCATAGCCCAGTCCCAGAGATTTTGATATGTTGTGGTGCTTTTCTCATTGACCTCTAAGTACATTTTTTATTTCATCCCTGAATTCTTCTTCTATCCATTGGTCATTCAATAGTATATTATATAGTCTCCAGCTGTTAGAGACAGATTCTATTTTTATTTTATTGTTGATTTTATTCCTTTATAATCTGATAGAATACAAGGTATTATCACTAACTCTTTGTATTTGTTAAGAGTTGCTTTGTGGCCTATGACATGGTCTATTTTAGAGAAAGATATGTGGGCTGCTGAGAAGAAAGTGTATTTAGTCATTGATGGATGAAATACTATATATATATATATATATATATATATATATATATATATATATAGTATTTATTATATATATAATCAATAATTTAAACTACATATATAATTTAAATTATTGATTTTATTATTTAGTTATATAGTTTCTTTGTTTATTTATTTATTTATTTTTAGAGCATCTATCCAGTGGTGAAAGAGATATGTTAAAGTCACCCATATTATTGTGTTGTGATCTATTTGATTCTTGAAATTGATGTATGTAGAAGCTTCATTGTTTGAGACATAAGTATTTATAATTGTTATTTCGTGTTTTATGTAATTCCTTTAAGCAGTTGAAATGTCCTTCTTTGTTGCTTCTGATTAACTATTGCTTGAATTCCACTTTCTCTGCTATGAGGATAGAAACCCCTGCTTGTTTACAAGATCTATGTGAGTAATATAATTTTCCCCATCTTTTAACCTTCAGTCTTGGATGTATTTGTCTATAAGGTGAGTCTCTTGGAGACAGTATATTGTTAGGTCTTATTTTTTTAATCCAATCTGCTAGTCTATTTTTTAAATTGATGAGTTTAGGCCATTTACATTTAAAGTTATTATTGAGATATGATTTGTAGTCCCAGTAATTTTGGTTGTATTAGTCTTTCTCTAATTAATTTGTAGAAACTCTTTATATATTTTTGATTAATGTCTATAGTTAATCTTTTCTTGCATCACTAAAATATTTCTTTATAGTGGTTGTTTTGATTTTAGTGTAGATTTTTTTTCTGAGTAATTTTCATTATTATCAAGATTTTTTAAATAAAATTTAACCTTGAAATAACTTGAGATTTACAGAAATTTGTGAAGAAACCATAGTCACTTCATATTCTTTACTGAACTTCTTCTAATACAGTATCTTATGTAATTTTTGTTTATTTCTCAAAACTAAGAAGTTGACTCTGTTATTTTATTCTGATTTTCCCTATAGAAAACTGTTTCAAGATCCCATCCAGGACACATGTGCATTTGATCATCCTGTTTCCTTTGTATTTTCTAAAGTTTTTTTTTTTACAAATTCTCAATTATTTTTTTTTGTTTGTTTTTGTTTTTCAAGACACAGACACTTTTGAAGAGTAATTATAGGCATTGTGTAGATTGTTCCTCAGTTTGGGTTGATGTGATATTTTCTCACAAATAGACTGAAGTTATGGATTTGGGGGAAGTACACTACAAACATGAAGCATGGTGAAAAACAGAAGACCCAATTTGTCAGGAAGTCAATCAGAGAAACAGTCATCATCCCCATATTAGTATTCATATGATTTCATCTACATTTCTAGACCACAGGAAAAACTTAGGTTCAAAGTGAGTAATTAAATGTAAAGCTTAGTTTATGGGCAGAGCTGTTTTTAAATATGTGAAGACAAGCCCATGAATCTTGGGAAACAATAGAAGAGCTCTAATTTCCACATGTTAGTAGATTCCTCCTTTCTTTGTGGACAGTATCAACCCCAATATAAATTATATTTGAAAAACACTGTTTATTCAAACATGTAAATGTTTATATTTTAAATTTCTCACCATTTCAGGGACTACCCAAAGGATTCCAAATAATTTATTTTGATGTGTTTAAAATGCAAGCCAATATACACATTAATGTTGCTAATGAAATTTGGGAATCCTGTGTTTATGCATTTAAAGCTGCACAGATCCTAAATCCTATATTCAAAACTACTTCCAATCCACATCTAGGTTGTGTCTCCAGACATGAATCAATTACCCTGCAACTCCCTTGATTACACAAAACCTTGTTTACTTAAATGTTGTGCTGCCCCAGAACATTTCTGAAAACCAGTGTCATACAGTCTGATGTGTACAAGTGTACCTCAAGTTACATGCATTATGAATCATACACACCTGTCTCCCTCCCATTATCTAGCTGTGATGAGCAGGCAGCATTGACTGGAAATGCAAATAATTGTAGTGTCCAAGACATGATTGTGCAGGTAATATTTTTATTTCTCATAAGTTCTTTCATACATGAATATAAGAAAGGTTTTATATAGAATCACTTTTTCTATAGGTTGAAACCACTATGATGTTAGAATCCTTTTGAAAAACTATATTTAATTGACTGAATGTAAAGACTGCATCTGTATTTATCCTTCTCTCAGCCACGAAGGAGAATTTTATGTTTATTTGCTTACTTGTGGTAATAGTACTGTTAATGTCCTTACTCCTAAGGGACAGTTGATTGGTTATAAAGTAGTTGTATTGTCACTAAAAAAAATTTTGAGCATCACCACCCCTTTAAAAATATATAAGAATTTTAATTAGTGGAAGAACAAGTTCTGAGTAACTCATATGCCAAGTCCTCACTTCAAAGAGATACTACAGTCAATACAATGCTCGGAGGATATTGCTATTTCATTATTTACAGCACTAGAGATTTAAAACAAGGGATTCTTAATGGTCTAGGGAGATTTCACCAGGTTATTCCTCAGCAACTGAGAGAAGATTATAGAATTGTGCTGACTTTTCTACAAATATTACTTTTAAAGGTGTTCTCCTTGTATATTTCTGAAACAAAGGAAGCTAGTCCAATTTACTTATGAGAGAAAATGAACTGTGTTTCTTGACAAGATTAGTGAAACAGGCATTCAATTTCTGTACCATGAAGGAGCCTTGTTTATCAATATTGATGCATTTAAATGTGTCATAAAGCTAACAAAATGTTTTCTAAGAAATAACAATTTAAGTCAAAACATATATATTTTAATGAAATAAAATAGTAACATATTCATTAATTTAGAAAACAAAACATTTGCTTATTTTTGTAGTAGATATTATATATAAAATATAATACCAATGAAAATAATTTAGTGTTAAATACATGATATTATTTATGGATATAAAGGGATTAATTTATGCAATTGTGGGGACTAGGCTAGGCAAGCCTCCAGTCTGCAAGTGCTATCAGTAAGAGGGGACTGAAAGTTCTTAGATAAGAGCTGATATTGCAGTGTAGGGGACAACTGTTAGTCAGCTTTGCCATTTGTGACCAATGAATCTCACAAGAACAACTTAGAGGAGGAAAACTTTATTTTGACTCATGGTTTTCAGAGGCCAAGTTCATGGTGGCCTGATTCCATGGCTATTGAGGGCCCAAGGTGAAGCAGCACATCAGGGTGTAAGGACATGACTGAGAAGCACGCTTACCTCCTGTCCGACAGGAAGCAGACAAACTTGAGTGCATGGAGCCAGGGATAAAATAAACCCCAGAGGGCCCTCCCCCAGTGACTTACTTCCTCCAGTCAAGCTCTACTTGCCTACAGTTGATACATATTAATCCATTAAAAGTATTAGTCCATCAAATAGTTTGATCCACAGATCAGGTTATACCTCTTTTTTTTTTTTTAAGAGAGAAAGAGAGAGAGAATTTTTTAATATTTATATTTTAGTTTTCAGTGGACACATAATCTTTATTTTTTTTTTATGTGGTACTGAGGATCGAACCCAGTGCCCCGCACATGCCAGGCGAGCGCGCTACAGCTTGAGCCACATCCCCAGCCCAATACCTCTTATAATCTTATAATTTCAGCTCTGAATACTCCTGCATGTCTCACAGATGAGCTTTAGTGAAGCACCTCATATCCAGAGGATAACAGCAACCTCTTCAGTTCTACTGTTAAACTCTTTTAACTCACTCAGGCAGGGGCACCCACATTATCCAAGGTAATCATTTTTTTTTATTTAAAATCATCTGATTATAGATATTTCTATAAAATATCTTCATAGTAACATCTAAGTTCACATTTCATTAAATAACTGTGTTTTCTAGTCTAGCCAAGTGGACCATGCAAGTGACCATCAATCCTGGACATATAAAAAAGAACACATACTGTCAATGGTTTAAGGAGAAATGGATCTTATTAGAAGCCAAATATGTATTCCTTTGTTTATGTGAAGGGATGAAATACATTTTAGATTAATACCAGAACTTCTAAAACTTGACTCATTTAATCTGAAGAATGCAGTTTGCCTGTTCATGGCTTAAGAATCAGTTGAGGTGGGAGAAAAAAAAAACACACACACACTAGCAAGGAGCTGAGATTGCTGGGTCCTTCTATCCTGTATGCCATTAACTCGCAGTAGGATCTTGAGTATCCACTTAACCTCTCTGACCCTCAATTTATCTGTTAAAACAAAGACAGTTTAACAATCAAGAATCCCCAACAGCCACCTCAAATTCATTCTGTGATCACATGGAAAATTATAAACGAGCTATGAAGACTGGGCAGATGAAAATGGAGTATTAAGGCAAATTTGTCAAACAAATCACATCAGGGATATCAAGTCACTTGTTTCATATATATATAATATTTTTTCAAGTTCGCTAATCCTATTCTATGAACTAGAGATACTGAAAGGTATGCCTGCACTTACAGGCATGGAAACAAAACCCCACATCCACAGCAGATATCACCTCAGTGAATGGCAGGTGGAATTGGAGAGGGAAGCATTTCTGTTGTTTTGCTACAGTAAGTAGATCTTATTTTTGTAATTAAAAAAACACAGTGAAGTGAGAGGAAAAGGATTACCTCGTCAAATAGGTTTTTTTTCTGATAAGTCAATTCTGTACAGATAGAATTTAAGCATAAGAGTTAATTGTACTTATTAAATACTACACATCACAATGAACATATGTGTTAATGACCTAATGCCCTTTCCAGGAAAATTAAATGGAGACATTCTAGTAAAAGGGAGTGGCAGTTGCCTTTCCTAGTGCACAGTTGAGGTGGAATCAACACGCCTGCATGCAGGAGGCACACACTGAGCCTCCTACTGACCTGCCTGGGTGAGGGAAAGCCACTCTGCAACAAGAGACTCTGCTTATTAACCACGGACAGCTGGGAGTCCTCAAGCAGCAGCAAGCAACTATACACCTCACCTATGATCTTTATTGAAATTAAATTTTTGTGGTCTCTTCTCAGACAATCCTTTTCCCAAAACCAATTTGCATAATTTGGTATAATTTGAAATGATTGACACAGGTTGCTAATTGTTAGGGTAGAAACCAGACCCTTATAGTTGCTAAGTCTCGAAGGCAAAGGTTAGAATCCAGTAACTGGTAGTGTGGGTCGAATTGATATTAGTTTAATAATCTGTAAACTATGCAAGAAAATGTAATTGTCCTATATTACAAGGGTAGTCCTTCCACTGCACAGTTTATTCAAATGTATAATCTAAATAATTGAGTACCTCTGCATACAATAGAGCATTTCTTCATATGCAAACATTATTTAATAGACACTTAAATCCAAACACATGGATAAAAAATGCCAGAACATAATTGGTTTGCTTTTGATTATTTCATTGATACCAATTTACTTAAAGAGTAGATCTGAACAAGGTAGGGTTTATTGTCACAGAGTATTCAGTTTAACAGAGAGGTCTTACAGGATTCAGTAATATTCTTCCAACCTCCACACAGGAAAATTTGGGTAGAAATGAAAGCTTGACCAAATGTTTAACTTTGCTTATGCTTAGATATGACCACTACAAAGATTTGGCAAAACTTTTATCTATCACCTTGTTATTTAAGATCTTAAGAATTTCTTGATTTCACAATAGACATCAACCTCCTACAATTCTTTTGAATAGCTAGAGAACATCAATTAAAAAGAAAATGAGAACTGAGCACTGATCACACTTTTTTTTTAAACAGCTCAACTTCAAATCTTAGTTAAATTACAGTATTTTATGTAATCTTGAATGAGTGTTTCAAAACCATGCTACAAATTCTTGCCTCAAAGTTATTTTTTTTAAATTTTTAAACTGAGGCATAAAAACATAAAATTTTGTACATATTAGTAGAATATCATGTGACACTTTGATACATGTATATATTGTGTAATATTGAAATTTGGTCAAAAATGTCTATTTCTACAAACATTTATTCCATTCTTCACGATGAAAACATTCCAAATCCTTCCTGCTAGCTTCTAGACATACACAGTGCATAACTATCATCCAGAGTCTCCCTGCAGTGAACTCCAAAGCTTCCTGTTCCTAAATGTAATTTAGTATCCATTCACCAAACTTTCCACATCTCTCCCTCCCCAAAGGTCATTAAAGAAGTCTCTCGAAATAGTTCTGATGTTACAGATGCAGATTTTAATTACTTGTGGTTTTTTGTTGTTGTTGTTGTTGTTGTTAGTAAACTAACCTAAGAGGTTAAACCTAAGAGGTTAAACTTAATCATTTTTTAAATGACATATTTATTAATAAAACTATTCTCTGTCCCCCAACCCCCACTTTTGTGTAATCTACTTGATCTGATTACGCTTAATTTTGTTTTGTATCCAATCAAAACAGGAGATTAAAACTCGCCAAAAGTTTTCTTAGATTTATTTGTTTGCTTTTAATAGGAGTTGCTGCATTTAAATTCAAAAACAAAAGTATAGAGAGGTCAAACAAACAAAGAAAACATGAGAATGAAAATGCATTTTCGTCTATTCCTACCATGCATTCGGCTGTCGTTATTTTAAAAAAAATCAATAAAATAAAAAAAAAAGAAAATGCATTTTCAAGGAGTTCAAAGATCTGACTTTCCTTTCTTTCAGCAGGAATTTTTCGAAGTTTATATAATTTTATAAATTTTGTTATAAATTTTTACATCATAATGCATTCCACTGTTATATATAAATAAAATAGATATCAGAAAATCCTGAGTCTTCCCAGAAGTTTTTCTATTTTAGTTTAAAAAAAAAAAAAAAAAAATACATCAAGCAAGACTATTTTTCACTTCTAAGTTATATTCCCTGAAGATCTGTAAATTGCAAACAATGCTGGCTATAGAAAATGTGTTAAATGTAACTATTTCCTCCTAATAATAAATGTCCATTAAACTGAAAATGCTGTAAAAAGTAATTCTTCACTTATGATGGAAAAATATTTCTATTTGGATAGAATCTGTTTTTTACATTGTCCTGCTTAGCTTTCAAAACTTTCTTTTAAAAGAAGTATGTCTCTATTATACATATACTCATGTAATATTCTCCTAATATTTATCTATTGCAAAAGTAATGCTTGTTGATTGGATGAAAATTAAAAATTAGAAAAGTATAAAAATAAGAAAAAAATTCTATACATTAATATTATCATCATCATCACCAAACCCTAATTTTATTTTCAATTTTTTTGTTGGTTTAGCAATGTTTGTTGAACATGAGATAGTAATCTTAAGTATTTTTCTGCAGTGTCTTTTCAATGCACTTTTTTTTTTTAATTTGGCTCTAACATGCCAGGTTCAGATAATTTTTTATTTTTAAACATTTAGATTTCTGATTGCTATATTTACACCTAATTATATCCTGCAGAAGATTTTCTGAAAGCAAAAGTTTGGACTGTAATCTGAATAAATATCTTTAAAATATTTTATTCACATTGTCAAATATTCTCCACAAAGATTATATGAACTTCTGACCTCAACAAGTAGATAAAAAAATTTCCCAACCTCTTGTTCATATACACTTATATCTTTGGAAGTTCTCATTGATGATGTGCTAAAGCATTTACTAATCAGGGTGTATAAAGCCATGTAATGCTAATTTTACTTGCAAATTGAGGAAAGATTTACTTATGTAGTTAATATCCATGTGCTTCTAAGTACTGCTCCTTGACTTTTTGATACACAAGAAATGAAAGTATTTATAAGCCTACTTTCTGTAGCAGTCTCTAACTACATATTTGTGTTTACCAGAGAAATATGAACTTCAGGAACTCCTTTCCTATATTGCTATGCAGAGTTTTGGGTTTTATATGTACCTATAGTGAATATGGATGCATGCTCATGTATGTGTGACCTACAAGAACCTTTGCTGGTGGTCTAAGTGTTAAGATAAAATAAGTAGCAATTTTCTAGTTTTAAAATTCTACATTTTTTAATGACAAAAAAATGATATTAATCAAATTTATAAACTTTATTTATATATAGATAAAACAATTTTCTAAGTTGATGTTTCCTCTCTTCTCAAGGTGTTTCAGGTAGAGTAAAAACAAAACTAATAATTTCTTTTCCAGCTTTGTTTCTGAAGTTGTTTATGAGCAATTTGTGGGACTTTTTAGTGAAAATGTTCCAGGGGTTTTATTACCATTAATCTTTTTTTTTTTTTTGAGGGTGTGTATAATTCATCTCACCAGCCATCAGAATTCCCGGAGGGTAAATTACTCTAGAGATCCCTGTGCCCTCACACTGTATCAAATTGACCTGCTTCTTGTTTGCCATTTTTGTGTACTACATTGCTTATTTAACAAGAAACAGAATGATTGTAATTCTGAGAAGGTCCTTTGATAGTAGTTTTGACACTCTGCCTGAATAATGACCCTCATTATGGTGCTGGTGACAGGCTCTGAAAGTCCTGATTTATGAATATATCACAGGTTCAGCATTAGAGCTCCCCCTACTCACTTACTTCTGATATAGACTCAGATATGGACAGAGTCCTTTGAAATATAGAGAGGCTGAGATAATTGCATGATTATGACCACTGAAATCATCTCTTTTCCTTATTTAACAAAGCGCTGCCATTTAATTTTGATGGTCTCTGGAGTTATTAGGAACCTTTGACAACATGTTTATTAGAAGAATGTGTCCCAGTAACTGCATCCACGACAAAGGTGGAAGTTGTTCTTACTCTTCTGTTCCAAAGCTCCAGCTAAATTTCTACTGCAAATACTCATTAATGGTTGATGTGATAATAGACTGTTAGAAGCGAGATTAGCTAAGAGCAAAAAGTCTGTGTCCTTGATAAAACAAATTACAAGACACTCTGTAAACACTTTTTTTGTGCAAAATGTTGTTGATTTATTGTTTCCTCTATAGTGATTATTTAAATAAATGTAGCTAATTTAGTTCATTCGCCAAACTGTATAATTTTGTTCTTTGTGAAGGGGCTATATGTAAAAGCCTCAAGGAATCACATCCCCATTAATCTTTTTACAAGTGCAATAAATAAATAAAGAGACATGGTTTAATTTTGCCAGTTAGAAGATATTTAAATAGCAGTGGTGGTAAACTGATTTCTTTTTCTACTGTTGGAAAAAGCCATGCAAATGCACTTTCTCTTGTTAATAGTTTAATGAAACACAAGGAAAACCATAACACATCTGTTCTATTGAAGCTTTATGAAACAAAGGTTTTCCAGCACTTGCCCTTCTTGATATTTTTTTAAATGTTGCATATTTGTGCTTTTCCACTTATCTTGTTAAAAAAAAAAATCTCAGTGGCCATACAATGTTATCAGAAAATTTTAATTTATTTCAGGAAAAAAAATATGAAATACAGCACTGTTTAATATAAAAAACAAATTCATGATTGCTTTCCTCCACACCCTTTCCTTGCCAGGAATAAGGAGATACTGTCTCTTTATGGTATCATGGAGGTAGGGAAAAGCTTGACATTGTCCTTAGATACTCTCAGCTGCTCTCTTCTGAAAGTATCATCATCAGATGACCCTCCAGGTTAAAAATACATAGTGACTAATGGTAGTGGTTGAAAGTTAATTTTAAATGAAGTTTGGTAATGACTTGGAGTAAATTTAATAAGAGCCCTCCATTTCATAGCAAAAGCAGGCGCTTAAAACATAATAAGATGATTCTGAAATCTTTAAACAAAGTGATCAGATTGAATTTCTTAGAGCAAGCTGAGAATTTTCAAAAGCCTTTTTACATATGCAAAGCCTTTATTCTTAATTCATTAACATATTTTTAGAAAGTGTATTTCTAAAGGGGAAAATGTTTGCCACCTCTGCAGCACAGGTGTCATTAATGAAATGGATCTCTGAGAAACTTCCACCACCTATATCATGTATATATTTTGTAAAAATTGGGAAGGTGAATTCTCTTTCCTTTGCTTTCCTGCTTACTTAGGCCTCCTACAGAAGTATACTGTGGTTGTGCAGAAGTATTTTAGAGCATGAAAAAACCTTGTAGGCCTTAATAACTATACATGACTGATCTGTCCTCTCTAGCAAGGTTAACCGTTTCTCCCAAGGAGTTAAGTGGCATATAAACTATTGTTCACACCATTTGTGCTAACAGTATAGGATGACCTCAAATACCGTAGTGGCCATACAGGGTACCTGCACAGTGCATTTATCAACAAAGGGAAGAGGACCACAGGGGCAGATCTGACTTTAAGTGTATTAGGACTCTATAAGGATAAATGCCTAACCTCACTCCACAGCAAAAAGTAATTACAGAGCCATTGTTTCTATAGCGTTAATATTTTTTATGGTTCTTTAGAAATATGTGCTATTTAGTTCCTGAGTTGACATCTGTACTGTATTATATTTTATTCAAAGCACCCAGACTAAAGTGTAGAGCAATCAACTAACTGTAAGATCATTTTGCTTTTACAGGAAATCAACAATCGATATAAAATATAGAATAAAGGAATAGTTTAAATTCAGCAGTTAAATTTCATATTTAAATTATCTAATTAACAATAGTCTGAACAGCCAAATTTTAGAGCATTATTCTTTCAGAAATTGGGTGCTCCATTTAGAGTGCATCATTCTTTCTTAAGTATTCACAGACCCTTCTATTTATGTGTATTTTTATTCTGCATCTATTCTCTTTTTTTTGTATGCCTCCCTTCCTATTTTAAATATTCTTACCTTATTCTTCACATGTCTTTATTCATGTGTTTCTGAGGAAAGCAAGAAAACACTTGTTCACATTCACACAAACACACACTCACACACACTCACACACCACTAGAACGTTAAGATCGATATTAGTGACCACTTCAGTGAATACCACTGAGTAGCACATGAGTGGAAAAATATAAAAGGAAAAAATGATATCTGCTAGTTTACACATTTGCATGTTCAGAGCAGAAATGACACTTGATTTAATAGTCATAAATTATTAGTAATTATCAGAAGGATATGAATTTTAGGTCCTTAAGCTAATTGAGCCTATATCTTCCTCTCAAAGAAATCAGATGCACACATTCAGTCTATTTTCCTCTGAAGAGCAAACAGAAGCAGAATTCCATATCTCCGTGAGAAAGTGATGCACAATATAGGGGCCTACATCTGCCTTTTAGGGCCCTTAGAAATTTTCATTGTGATTAATTCACAACAGCCTTCTCTATTCTTTGAAGTATTTGGCAGCAAAATATACAATTTTCATTACTGTAAACATTATTAATAATTTTCATCAATGATAAAACTCCAATAAAAGCAAGATGTGAAAAAGACAATGTGTAACACACAAATGTCACCGTGAGGTTTTTGTGGTAACAAGTTTGGAAGAGGTTGGTGACCAAGCCATGCTGCGTCTTGATGGATGATTTTTAAAATAATAATGCTTATTATGAAAGGGGTAGAAATTTTGTTGAGGAGGAGACAGGAAATCTATGAAAGGAAGTACAGAGTGTTCTCTGAGGAGGTTTGGGTTGATTCTAAATTTTGTATCCTTTGGAGGCACTTTTCTTATGTTTCTGCCTTTTGATTCTTACAAAGGCCTCAGACACTTTGCAGTCCTTTAGGTAGGGTAGGTTAACGTAGGGCTGCTGAGCTGTGTTGGTCTCCAACAGAAGCTTTCTGCAAAAGAAGCCTTCACTGGTTTTCCTACCCCCACCCCTGCTTTTTTTATTTGATATAGTTCAACTCATTTCAATATTTTATTAGGTGCTTTCTATAGGTCAGCACAGTGTTATGCCATGAGGATATAGATAAGTACACACACATGCATGCTAGCTTCTGCTTTCAAGAAACTCAGTCTGAAAGAATACAGATTGATAAGAAATATTTATAATATGGTATGAGAATGAAAAATTTAATTGCACATGTAAAGTACAGAAATAGAACTGGAAATGTGTAAATAAGCTATTTTAATTTGTAAATTCTAAACATGAATAGCATACAGAGAAAATGCCAATGAAGAGTAGTCACATGGTCTGGGTTTTGAAGACTGAATAGGAGTTTGCCCTCACCACACAAGGCGAGGAAGGCATTCCAGGTGAAGAAAGCAGTATAGACAAGGATGCGGAACTGGGGAGCAGAATGCTTTATTTGGGGAACTTCAGACAGGTGGGCATTTATGGGATCATATTGCAAATGGTAGAGAGAGTGAGAATAAATGAAGCTAAGAGTAATTGCTAAAGTCTGAAGAGTACTTACATTTTATCCTGTAATTTGTAGGTGCTAAAAAAATTTAAAGAATGTCAAGGATAAATTTGCATTTTTAAGAATGAAAGAGAAGAATGAAATGGAGAAGACTAAAAGCAGGGAAACCAGAGAGGAGACAATTGCTGGGCGAAAAGTGACAAAGAATTGACCCTGTCCCCAGGGAACAGAGATTAGAGAGATTCCCAAGGATGTAAGGGGAAAATGAAAAAACCCAGTGGAACTGCGGAATCTTGAGATCAACTTCGGCTGTGTTCTCACAACTCCTAATTTTTTTTTTTTTTTTCCAAAAATCCATCTGATTTTGATGGGATAAAGTATGAAGTATGTGAAGATCAGCCTGAGATGAGCAGACATGCATCTGAGTAGATTTGAACAAAAGAGTATTACAGGAAACCAAGAGGATCCTGTCACCAGGCTCCCATTATTTTGTGCTCATACCTATACTTCACCTGAGACCAACTCTCTGGGTTGTACAATTTAAACTGCATGTTTTTGGTTTTGGAAAGGTCATCTCATTTTTATTGCTTGGCATTCTATATTCTCTGAATCTTGCCTTTAACACTATCTTCATTGTAAAAGCTTCTTAGAGGTTTCTGCCATCCTATTAAAGAGACTCCCACTCCCGTTTGGGGGATGCTGTTGTGTCCTAGGGCTGGAACTGCCCCTAGGGCTGCTGCACATACCTACTGGGATATATAAATATAACCTTTTGCAATTGCCCCACTTATGACTAACAGACACATAGTATATGATTAATTAAACCGGTTGACTGAATGCCTAGAATGAGTTATTAAATCAGAGTAATCACAGATTTGGATCCATGGGTAAACTGATGACCATGTTTATTCTTTACTGTACTCTTTTTTATATACTGAACTCCATCTTCTTTACATTTAAATCCATACTATTAAAAGACAGCCCTTGCAAACTGGTCTCAAGAAACAGCCTACTAATTTGTGGATAGGGGCAGAAAGAGTGTGCTAAAGTCTTAAGGGAGAGAACCTGGATGGATGGGAGGTTATGATGTCAAGGAGGGAAGAGATGGTTAGGAGACATTGTAATGAACTTCATGGGGAACAAAAAAAAATATGGGCAGTGACTGCACAATTATCTCAGAATCAGAGTGGTGGCCAATGACAATGACAATTCTCCTATCTTAATGCATTAGACTAGAAGACCAGAAAATTGACTAACAAAGGAGATATGTTATGATAAGTGTCATGGTGATTTTTGAAAGAAATAGTATTTTTATTGTAAAGAAACTAAAAATTTTAAAGACAAATTAGATGATATGAAATAGATTTTGAACACTATGTTAACTGGGGTCAGAGAAAGTTTCTGAAAGAGTAAAGTTGAGAGGCATGTGGATCCTAGAGAGAGAGATGCAGAAAGTAGATAAGGATGAGAATATGAGGCTCTATAGTTGACTTTAGTTGAAGCAAATATTCTCTTGAAATAGAGGAGTAAGGAGATTAGGAAGTAGTCCCATGAGTCTTTTACTTAATGACAGAAATCAGAAATTCTAGAATAGAAAAAATGCACAGAACTAACCAGGTCTCACGTTTCCAGCTGATATTATAGCTGTTAAAACTTTCCAGCACTGATCCTGTTTTGAATACAGGGTCCAGAGTTTTCTAAGTGAGGAGTGAGCAGCACAGGATGGTGGGGCCAAAGTGAAGGGGAACAGTTTAACTGAGTCTTAAAAAGAATTTTCAGGTTGTAATAATTAACAGATTGTGAAAAGCATTCACATAGAAATTTAGTTGATCACTTTATCTACACTTTAACTGGCAACTAATTGCAAGTGGGAATACAATTTGATCATTTTCCCTCTGTGAATACACTTGATCTCTTTAAATCTTGAATTTTGTATCAATTACAGATAAGTTTAAAACCATCTCCTGGTATTTTCTCCTCTTACCAGTGCCATTGATGGAATGCCTCAGTGACTCATCAGTTCACATTCTCATCTTTCACTTATGTTAAAAGAAAATTGACCTTCATTCCCTAGAAGATGCTTGGTTGCCAGAAACCATGAGCTAAACAAAGAATTTATTTTCTACCATCAGGAAGTGAGTTTACTGCTCCTGCTATTGTCTGGACCTTGGATAACTGTTCTGTAACCTTAGTGCTCACTTTGCTGGTGGCAGTGGAACTGCCCCTAGGGCTGCTGTAGGGTCAGCCCTCTGATGGCCTGTATTTTCCTCCCAGGTGTTACTGATGAAGAATAATCCTCAACTCTGTCTGATTAAAGAGCCAGAGCCCAGATTGCTATATTTTCCTACTTTGTCTCTGGATTCTCCAGTAAACTCTTAAAATAAATCCCCCAATGATCATTTTAAAAGGGGAAAAGTCTTTTGAATGCATTTTTCTTTTTCCTTAGCAATAGAATATAAATGTATTTTTTAAAAGATTCTTTAGAAATGCCATAGTTTGCACAATACAGTACATTCTCTCTCTATTCTTTCTTGGTGTAACTTTTTCCTGCTGTACACATTATTGTTATTGACAGCAGTTCTAAAGCCTTTAAAATAAAAAGAAATTAAACAGTGAATCAATAAAGATTAGCTATTTTCTCCAGATTACTAGCTTATCATTCTCATAATTACAATAATGGTTTCTGTTGGAAATTCTATTTATGTGAATCATTTTATTCTTGTTATTTACTATTATTAATGTTACCATTATTATCTTCTTACCCTTCAGTTCACAAGATGTATCTTCTCAGTGAATTTTAATTCCAGTATCTTGCTATTATACTGTACATAATCCTATCAAAGGCTGTCCTTCATGCAACATTTTCAGTGATATATTATCATAGAGACCATTAATGAATGAGCTTCATATCTTACTAATACTGTTTTAGATACTATTTTTATTAATTTCCCAAGCTGTAATTCTTCATATACTACCTGTATCTGTCTTCTATTAAAGTTGTGTTTTCAATTTTTACATGGAGGTTTCAAAGGAAAGCATTAACTTTGTGTCTTTAAAAATACATTTTACTTCACAGATTCTCAATGATTACATTATCATAATGCCCATGCTTTGTTCTCTTATACTTGTAACAAGTTAATTTTCACAATTTTCCTTTACTTTGGATTCCAATTTTATGTTAACAATCAAAATTAAAACAGTAACACTGTGATCTTTCCGACATGCAACCGGGATAAGAAGTAACTTGAAAAACAAACCAATTGCACTTTGTCCTTTGACTAAGATCCAGACACTACAGTCAAATAAAGAAAATAATTATGTCGACTTTTGTACATACTATCTCTAAGCATTATTACTTGAAAGTAAATACAGTCATCATACAGAAGGTACTATGCTCCTTGGCAGTAATTTATTTCATTGAAATGCCTTATTTATTGTATTTTAAAGGGATGGAGAAAGTGAGCAACAAGAAAGCCATTTATTTAGCTTTGTTAATCTCTCTTTCATTGCCATCTGATTCCGATTGCAAGTTGTTGCTACACAAAATGATTGTGGGAAAAATTTTTGTTATTTTTTTGTTCTTTTTCCTTCACACTGTGAATTTTGTGGGATGGTATGAATTTCTTTTCATATGTTCCTACAGGAAAGGTCAAACAGACAGAATGTAGATTAAATAAGCTTAGACTATAGCTACATTCTTTTGTAATTACATTAAAACATTCTGACAGTGGAAAATTAGTGACCAATATTAAAATGTCCTTAAAGCTACAGTATGTATAAGACATGTAAATAAGCTTAGATCCCTTTGAAGAAAGATTAAATATACATGTGATACTCTGCGGCTTAGATTAATAGCTAGGGAGAAGTGTATTATTATGGTAATATAAACTTATAATATATTTAGTATATAGCTGTAGCTTTCTTCATAAACAAAACACATTCCTATTACTACTTTGTATTGATATGACTTATTAATCTTTCCAATGCATCTATTCATTTTTTCACACATCTTCAAATTTACACACACATGCAAGAGACACACAAACTTAGGAGAAATGGAGTAGTAGCAATTAGGAAGAACAAGAATTTGAAGGAATAGACAGAGCAAAGAAAGAAAAGATGAAAGAGAAGGAAGAAAGCATTTTATTAGATTTAAATACTGACAAATAAACCTGTCTGCCTGTCTAAACTAAAATCTAAGTACTAAAATAATTTCCATATTAGGACTACACCTAGTAAGTACAACACAAATAAGACAGTCTTGTCCAAGATGGTAGTGGCTTTGATATTTTGACAGTGGGTTTAGAAATACCTGATGCCTCCACTTCCACACTTGTAGTGGCTCTAGGAAAAAAAATAACACTGGTGCTTATTTTATTCTAGACACTGTTTTGGTTGTTTTACAGGTATTATTATCTCACTTAATCTTCTAAATAACTTTACATGTTAAGCAGTGTAAATATTTCATTGCTAAAGTTCTTATAGCTATGGTACATGGGAGTTTGGCAATAGATTGACCCTAGCTACAAACAGAACCACAATAGTAAACTGATATCTTCATGTCTATTATAGCTTATAACTGATATAGGCGAATTCTGTCAAATGTTCTTTTTTTCTTTTTAAATATGTCTCCTCTGTGTGTTGAGGATGGAAAAAGAAAAAAGAAGGGGGAAAAAGCCAAAATATAACTTTCTGTAAGCAGTGTGATGAATTCTTATGATCTGAATTCAAATTTCAGGGGTTCCAAACTCCATTTGTAAAACGAATACTAAAGTTTTACCAGAAAGTTAGTGATTTAAAATGTTTTTTCCTATCTTTCATAGTTTTTTAAAAAGGCCCTAAAACTCTTATGACTTTTTCTAAAGCAGTTTCTAAACAAACAACTAACCGTGTTAGTGTCCTCAATTGGTCCTTCCGCTTTGGGCTTATCAGTCACATGGGAGAGAATGTGAGGTATCACAGAGCTGCTCACCTCACTGTGACTGGGGAGCAAAAAACGAGAAAGGAGGCAAGGGTCTCAGCATCCTCAGTGCCCTAATTTCCTTCTATGAGGCCCCACCATCAACCCCTAAGAGCCCCATCATCTGGGGTCCAAGTCTTTAATACATGAACTTTTGGGGGTCACTTATGATCAAACAATAACACTAATACAACATATATTACACAACAACATATAGAAATGTCAAATATAAAGTTATTAAATCCCAAATAGCATAAGCATCTAATCCTTGCTAAATTATTTTTTGGCAAACAAGTTGACAGTGTCTTTACCAATCATGGCTACATCATAAAAAGTAGATTTATATTTTGTATTTATCACCAGTGATCAACAATGTTTCATATTGCAGTGTCATGGGACAGCCTATATTTCAAGTGTCAAAGACAATACCTAGGGAAGAATAGGTAATTTTGAAATAGTCCTTGGACAAATAAATTAGAACTATAATGAAAAAACAAATGATAACATAGACATTTTTAAAAAAAATAGCAATTTAAGATTTTAAAACTCAGGGAAAGTTCCACCTCTGAATCTGAATCCTGGCATGAAACTAATTTAAGGCACACTAAAATGGACAATTTGAAAAGAGCTTAATAAAGAGATTCTTGACAATGTGGACAGGGGTTAGGAAAAACAAAAGAGGGCACAGTAACTATATTGGGCTAGCAACCTTTGTATCAGATATCAAGGGCAGAATTGTGGAGCTCTGCTAGTGGACCACACCAGGGTGAAAAGCCATCAAGTTTGCAGGTTCCCCCAAAGACAGTGGCTGCTTTTTAATTTTTCTTTCCCTATGTTTCAAAAGATGACAGTGCTTAAGGTAGATAGCAAGTCCCCAACACTACTTGGATGAATGCTCTCATGGAGAATATTTTACAGTTTCATGGTTGAACTTCCTGAAACCAAGTAAAGCACAACAAATTTGAGAAATTTGTTGACTCCTGACAACAGACTAATTTCCTAACTATAAGTCTCAATCATTCATTTCAAAACCACTAAAATATTTTGAGTGTTATTTTATAAAAAAAAAAAAAAAAACTAATGTTTACAGATACATTCATATCTCCCCCCAATATTGTATATATTGGAGCTGTAGCAAATAAGTACAGTGTTATTTCTAATTTCAGAACTCTGAAATTCAAAACAAAATAACACCCAATTATCATGGACCCACTATGTACCAGGCCTAGGTCCATGTACTCTAGAAATAAGCACCCATATGAATAAGAGCCTGGTCTGACTTGGGCAGAATTCAGGGACAGGCAGTACAAAAAGGAGGGAATCTTTAAAATAATGAAGTCAGTATATTTAGATGGCAAAAATGGGATCAACGCAAAGTAATAAAAAGATACTTCTTCCAAGAAAATAGTTTAAATTTTGTGTGGGAAATATTAATATTTTTCTAAATTACATGATTTTCCCACTGAAAGTAGAATTGAATAAATAAAATATAATTAAATATTAAACATGAGCTTATAGAAAAGTTCTACTATGCCAGGCGTGGTGGCACATACCTGTCATCCCAGTTACTCAGGAGGCTGAGGCAGAGGATCACAAGTTTGAAATCAATATGAGCAACTTAGCAAGATCCTCAACAACTCTGTGAGATCCTGTCTTAAAACAAATATTACAAAGGGCTAAGGATTTATATATTGCTCAGTAGTAAAACACCCGTGGGTTCAATCTCTAGTATGAAAGAAAGAGAGAAGAAAGAAAGAAAGAAAGAAAGAAAGAAGAAAGGCAGGCTATATTGTGCATTTGTGCTATAGGAAAAAATAGTACTATCAACATTGTTTCTAAAATCATATAAATATAAAATTATATATATATATATATAATTATATATATATATATATATATATATATATATATATATATCAGATCATTTGAATAATTTTCAACTCAACACAGTCTTATATAACCCAGAAAAGACCATTTATTAAAATATATTCTGAAAACTAAACTGTTGAGAACAATTTCCAAACTAAAATGCCTGCAATAAATACACTTTTTTTTTTCATGGCTCACTCATGTACATTTAGAATGCAGTCATTAAGTTTCTCTAACTGGTTGTCATTTTGTTTAAGAAATCAGAAAGGCTGCTTTAGGCTAACTGGAGGTTATATGTTCACAATAAATGTAGACATGAAAATCAATAGAAACATTTAAACCTGTGATGCTGGAGTGCCTCTCAAAAAGATCAAATGCTAAAAATTGAATCTCACATACACTGTTGCACATTATCACTACAAGTGAAGGCTTGTTGACACGATTCTGTTTCTATTTCAAGGCAACTGCAACACAGTTTGAAAAACATGACACTATTATAGGATCTTCAGGTTTATTATGGGGTCTCATAGACCTCAGGAGGAATACCAGCAGTCCAAGGGTGGGCTTCTTTACTCCCTGAGAGTACCAGGGTTAGTCCTTGAACCCTACTCATGCCCATGCTGAGAGGACCAGCATTAACAAACATGGAGTGACAGAAAGATTAACTTTTTATGTGAAGGAGATAGTGAGAGGAGAATGGAGTAGGAATATACAAATATGATCAATGAAAAAAAAAAGGTACAATGAACTTAGATGAATACATGTTTTGCAAAGAAACCTTCCTCTTTCTCCATCCTGTCCAAGGTCTCTTGTCTGGTGATAACACATCATGTCTTTAAAGTACTATTGATATCTGTTTCTCGGACATTCACGGTGTTCTTGTACTTCCATTTCCTTTGATGAGTCTTGCTCTTGGCTTTCGAAACACATTTCATGTTGACTTTCAGTTTTCCTGGATCTTATGGAATATTCCAAATGATATCATCAGCTATGTCAGCTCTCTAGAGATACTGAGCTTTTATCCCAAAGCAATCTGAAGCTTTGGGAAATCTGTCTGTGGGAAATTGTGAGTTTGTGAACTATCTTGTACTCCCAGGAGTAATAGCGGACCTCCATGCTCTTTAAAGCAGCATTAGCACGCATATGCACACACATGCACGTGTAGATTTCAGTCCACAGCTTTTCACTGTGCCAGACAGTCATTCTCAGTGAAAGGTGATTCTGGCAAGAATAGCAGAAAATAAAACTTAGCATTTAAGGATGCATCTGATATGACAGTTTTGAGGGGAGTGTGTGTGTGTGTGTGTGTGTGTGTGTGTGTGTGTGTGTTTAAGAAATTCTGGAAACTAAGAAGGCAGAAAAATGCTAAAAAGCAACGAAGAGTCATTACATATTACTGAACAGAAAAAAAATGAGTAAAATATATTATTTTTTTCAGAATGTATTTATAGGTTTAATTTACTCTAAATTTCTATTCCAGAATTAATTCAGAAATGCACCATGGTGCAATAGAACACTAGGAAAAACAGGAGCAATAACAGGCTCTGACTCTAAAATATTAAAGTTTATTATATTTAAATAAAACTATGATGATGCCATTAAAATACAATGAGACAGTAAAATAAGCTCGCTGCTTATTTTCTTGAATTTTAAATAAGTTAAAAAGCAGAGAGAAGAAAATAAGGATAGGATAATACAGAACCAGATGTTGAGTTATGTAAGAGCTTACTAGATACTCAAATAGAATTAGAATAATATAAGATTATCAAATAATAGGGAGGAAATCAGATATGATATTAAAAGATGATAGCTCCACATTTTTAATGGGCTATAACCTTTCTACACAATATAAATTATTTCCTACCTTTAAGAAGAAGATTTGGCAGTTAGAGTCATATTTTTCAGAAGATACTATTAAAGTTCTGATACATTGACAAATCATTGTTTTTTTTTTCTTACAATGCCACAGTGTCTTTCAAATTTAATACCCAATAAATTAAAATGTTTAGCAGTCTTGGGCTACATTTTCTCCCTAATTGAGTATATCAGATTCCAGGAGTTTTGTTTTGATTTCTAAAGTCGTTATACCTTTGGAAGATAAGCTAATAACCTGAAAACATACAACCTGATATTTTCTTTGTCAATTAAAATTGGTGCAATTAATGTTGTAAAAGCTGAAATCAATTTTGCTGTTATGCAAAATAACCAAAAATTTAAATGTTATGCAAAATAAAAACCTGAGTATAAGGCTAACATAAGTCATTTATTTACAGAATTTATTTGCATGTGTTATTTAAGACCTAGCAATAAAGAAAACCAACATTTCATAAAAGTATGTGGATTTCAACATTTTAAAATTTTAAACAGTCCAATGTTTATCACTTACTATACAGAGATAACAACAACAAAGTATTTCACACTGTTCACTTCAATGGCTAAAATCACCAACACAAATTGACCACAGGAAATTTATTATTGAAAAGTGACTTCATTTTTAATATGAAAGTAGAATTTGCTATGCCAAATTTATTTGTAAAACCTCCTTCTATTTGCCCATGTTACGTTTTACTTCCTTGACATAATCAAAGAGACTATTTTTTAAAATTTCTTCTTTATAGATTCACATGACAGGAGAGTGTATTTTGACTTATTATACATACATGGAATATAACATATTCTAAATAGACTATTAAGGACTTTATTCCAGCAACCTAGAAAGAGATCCAGGAATATTTTACCAAATTGAATTTAAATGAGAATTCTTTTTTTACCTTGGTGAACCTGTCTTGGTAGTTTTTTGTTGTTGTTGTTTGGTTTTTTGTTGTTGTTGTTGTTTAGAATAGGGATTTTAAATAAGTTTAGGCAAATGGATAAGATTTCAGAGATAATAATTAATTTGCAATCATCGTTTAATTAATTATCTTTTAACATTTTCCCAATATTTAAAGATTCAGAATATGAATACCACTTGCCACTAAAGAATGATTTGAAGCTAAATAATTTTACATTAAAAAAAAACATGATTCTAATTTTAAAAATAAACGTTAAATTTTTCTATAATTCTACTTGGTCTGTATTTTTTTATTCATTATGTTAATAATGAAAGCATACCTTAAAATTCTATTCATGAGATATACAGAAACAGTTCATATCAAAGTTGTAGTAACCTTAAATAGTAGTTACAAATTACAGTATCTATACCTTTTCCATTTTTCACAAGAAAATGGCTATATTTTCCAGACAGAAAACTAACTCATACAGTTTCTTCAATGGCTGTCCAAAGTTTATTACATTATGAAATGGCATTTATATAATGATTAAACTCCTAATATTTCATTGATACCTATGTGACTTTTCTGCAAAATTTTAGGGCTAAAATAATAAAGAACATGGGGTATCTTGTTTGGACCAAAGTACAAAATTTCACAGTTGGGAAAACTTAAGGAATCTCCTAGTTAAATCCTCTATCTGCAAGCTTATGAAGGTGGAGGCTAGATGGAGTTTATACTAGAAAACTATTTTTCTGAATTCAAGACACATGCGCTTTCCAGCACATGTCCTCCCTCACTAAGGATGAGGTTGCACAGGATATTAAGAAATTCAAAGCAGTTTTAAAGGAAGCTGATCTCACCCAATTGGTCTTTCAAAGACAAAGTTTGGTTCATTTTGATTCTGGAACATGGCAAATAAACAAAAAAAAAAAAAAAAAAAAGGAAAAACAATCATTCTGTTATCACTGTATCTTCATGTCACATTTTCCTTTTTGTTCCATTTTTTACACATACACATGTAAAATAAATAAATAAGCATTAGCCATTGGAAAAAAACCTCTAAAATATGACATCCTCAAAGATGAATTCCTAGAAATTGGAAATTAATAGCAAGCTATTCATTTATTCATCCCTAAGGGTGCCTCTTTATGTTGGACTGAGGAAAATAGGCTCAGTTTTCCTTTATATAATATAAATAACATTGGAGTAAGATTGCATCTGTCAGAGATGAAAATACCATATTTATGTCTTCTTATAATCCATTCATTGCTTTATGGACCCAAAGTCCTCCAGGGAGTATCACAAATCCACATAATGTTCCTGAGTGTTACGTTTTGCATTTGGATCTATGATTTAGCTGACAGATGTGAATAAACACTTGGAGTCAGGGAGTTCTCTGATAGCTGAACATGTGTGGAGACCAAAGAGTACATATTCCTCTAAGGTGAAACTAGCTTTTGCTTAAAATTCTCCTCTATGGACTCTTATTTGGTCATGTTAAAATAGGTGTCTGCCAGTGAATCTATTTATGTTTCCAAAGTATTCTGCTTTGTTTCCATCAAAATTTTAATAAATTCATTAAAATGAAAATGATATAACTTTATAAAGAAATAAGACTCTAGAATGCTATACTGTTAAGGTATAATAACAACAACACTGAAAATTCTAATTGTTTCTGTTTGCTTTGGAGAGAGCAACTTTAGGATTTATACAATAACACTGTCTCAGATGTCATCTTTTAATATATTAAAGTGTTAGAATATCTCCTTGAACAATTCTAAAAAAATGATAATAAAAGGACACTATGCAAGCCATATATCTATATCTATATCTATCTATATCTCTTTCTCTATGTGTGTGTGCATGTATGTATGTGTGTGTGTATATATATATATAAAATATTTAAAATAAAATATATATTTATATATTTATATATATAAAATCTCTTACTGAAACTTGATATTTCCTCAAGGCCTTTGACTCTCAAAATAAAGCCCCCCTCCCAGACTTAATGCCTAACAAGGTACAGAGGAAGGACACTGTTGTTATTTCCCCTACTTTTCCCCCTCTTTTATTTGAGGTAAATGACAGAACTAGCTCACTTACCATATATTTTTATGCCCTATATTCTATTAAGTTCCTCATTACATTCACTCAATATTTTTAAAACTGTTTTAATATTTCCAAGCCAAAATAATTTATTCTGTGATGAATATTCTACTTCCACGTAGGAAATATCTTTACAATCTCAGCCTCACACATTCTTGACTCTCTCAACAATAACAACCTGCACCTTCACTTAAATTCTAACATCTCCCCAACAGGAAACATGTCATCAGTGGAAACTTCTCTATCATGAATAAATCTCCAATTCTTCCAATATTTTTAAAGAGTAATAAGTGCATTATATTTTTCAGGAGTAGTTTCCTTTGGGATTTTAAGCAAGGAAGAATGACAGGCAGTTTTCAAAGGTGAACTTGAGTATCTTCTGAAATATTTTTGTAACTTCCCAATACCTTTTTAGTTATTGTTGTTCTTATTAGTTATACATGATAGAAGAATGTATTTTGACATATTATACTTATGTGGAATATAACTTCTCATTCTTCTGTAAATACTTGAAAAAACAAGATATTTAAACTTTAAAGCTGATATCTGAAAATATCAGTACCTCCAAAAATATTGAAGAAGAGTACTGTGTTTTACTTCATTTATCTTTTGTTTCTCTCTATGAATTATGTAATAGTAAGTAGTAGAACTCATGACAGTATAATTCTAAATAACAGTATACCTCTTCTTAAACCAAAAGCTTTCTTATAAAAACACATTAAAATGATCAAATTTAGTAAATTTAACACTGATAAATCATAATTGTCCAAAACAGGACCTATTTTCATATTTCTCTGATTGTCATAGAGCATTTTTTTAATCCATGGTCTCATCCAGGATCATGCACTCATTGATATTTTTTCAAATACTTTTATGCTATTTATTAAATTATGTTGTGTCCAAAATGCATACCCTGAAGTTGTAAGCCCCCATACCTCTGAATGTGACTGTATTTGGAGACAGGGCCTTTGAGAAGGTAATTACTATACAATAAGTCCTACAAGTAGACCTGAATTCAATATGACTGGTGTCTTTATAAGACTGGAACATGGCTTCAAGTACAGGAAAGACCATGTGAGGACACAAAGAGAAAGTAATCATTTACAAACCAAGGAGAGACACAAGAAACTGACATGGGTGAATCATTGATCTTGGAATTCCAGCTTCCAGGACTGTGAGAAAATAAAATCTTATTGCCTATGCCATCCATCTCTGGTACTGGCAGCTTTAGCAAACAAATACCTCTCCTACATTTGGAACAATATCTACATCTTATTTCCCCAAAAGGGAATTTGGAATCCAATTTCCCAGTATTCTCTGTGGCTGAAATGCTAGCAAATAATGAACCTTCATAAACTGTGAGATCTGCCATGAGATTCAGCTCAGAAGAGAGCCACGGAGTCCACCATGCTGCAAGAATGGTGACAGAGTAATTTGGTTTTACCAGGTGGTGGTGACTGTAAGGCAGTCATGAGCAGCAAGGTTTATGTAACAGTGGAGTTTGTAGCAAAGTCATATAGTTTTGGAATCCAATGCTCAGTGATATGTATGAGAAAACTCTTTATGTTAAGTCAGTTCAGAAGGTTGGATCACATTCCTGGAAGCTTCTTTTGAGCCTAGTTCTTGAATATTGTTCTTATCTCAAGAAATTTGTGAGCTCCTGATATCTACTTAATAAACCCTCTTTCTGGTGAATCAGTCAGTGTCTGCCCCCTTTGCTTTAAATGAAGAACTCTGCTAAGTCAGCCTGGCTCCAAAATTTTCTTTGGCAGTTCTCTGTGGCCTGGGAGCAGAAAAAGAGAAAGAAGATGATTAGGGTGATTTACATAAATTCAATATGTTAATGATTCATTATCATCTGGTTATAAAGAAAAGCTAAGGAAATTCACCTGACAATATCCTAGCAACAATTTTACTTTTTATTTATTTTTTTATTTTAGCTATTAAGATAACTAAGAGAATAGCAAATCAACTTTAGGAGGGAAATATGTTCTCCTTTAATTTAATCACCATAGCATAGTATTTCATTGATTCTGTTTTCCCATTTCACCTTTAGCCTTGTGTATTTTATATACTAATGATGGTAGTATATAAAATTATTTTCTACCTATGTACCATCCAAAGTCCCAGGAGAAAACAGATAGCATACTCAAATTAGGTAATTTAGAAATTACAGTTAGATAGGGGGAATAAGTTCAAGAGTTCTATTATACAGCATGGTGACTATGGCTAAAAATGATACATGTTACTCTTGAAATAGGCTGAAAGTCGATGAGTGCTCTCATCACAAATTGATAACAATGTGAGGTGATGCATTTGTTAATTATCTAAATTTAACCACTTTATAATGTGTATATACTTCAAAACACCATATTGTACCTGATAAACACACATGATTTTATCTTTCAGATTTTTAAATGATAATTAAAAAAGAAAAAGAGAACATCTTAATAAAGAAATAACTCCTAAAGATGTGAGCTGGAAATAAAGAGACCAAAGAGGTAGTACAAGATTTTAAGACAAAGAACAGGTACTATTTCCAGTCCAAGAGCTAACAGGGTGAGGGTGAGAACAGTTATTCAACTCAGAGACAGTAAAGTTCTAGTGCTCTGTGCAGATGTCAGTGACAGAAATCTCGGCTTTGGATAGAGAATCCCAGACCAAGTTCAATGACACTGCAATGAGGGAATATGGAGAGTAAATGCTCATGTTTTAATTTTCTCCTTCATTCTGATCTCTTTCTCATTGCCATGACCAACTGAAAAAATAAAATGCTGATAAAAGACCAAGCAGGTCAACCTCTTGTGACACAGACCAGGATGGTTCTGGAAGGTAAGAGAACTATATCCAGGGATGGGGTGTAGCTCAGTGGTAGAACATGTGAAAGGCCCCCAGTTTGATCCTCAGACTGCAAAGAAATAAAAGACTAAAAACACCCAATATACCCAAAAGCACCTGTTTGTATAATATTTACAAAAATAGCATATTATTATTTGCTTACTTACTCTTCTATTGTGGAAGCTTTATATTTGTCCTGTTAAAAATAAACAAGTAGCAGTTTTATAAACATTTTAGATATAATAGTTCTTTATCTCAAAAGAATTCATAAGAAATGGCACCAAAAAGTGTATGATTGGTTCTCGAAAATAAAGCTTAACACAAGAAACATCTGTTATTCTAGTTTGTGTTTCTACCTTGTTTTTAAAGTGTTTGAGTTGTAATTTACTGAAAATTATGTTAAGTTTGTATACAGAAAAATGTTTCCAGAATTCTTATATTTATTATATAGAAATCACACACAAAATCAGAAAAGTAGAAAGATATTTTTTTTGTTTTTGTTTTTTTTTTTAGGAGATGAAGAAACTGAGCCTCAATAAAGTTATTGGTTGGCCCACAAGTCAGGTGGCCACTTAAAAAGGTTAACTATCTGCTGAAGTACTAATGCTGGGGGTACAGGCTAGTTGCTGCAACAGAGACAAAACCTCACTTATTCCTTATTTCATACAGATCATGATCTCAACTAGGGGGATGGATCATTATAGGCAAGATGCTTCCTTTCCTTCATTGTAGTGCTGTCCTCTGTCTCTGCTCTGTAAGATTTCTACTCCTTCTTTGGTGTTCTCAGATACTCTCCTTTAGTTATTTTGGATAAAATGTTGTTTATTGTTGTCTGTGTGTTTTGGGGAGTTAGGGGAGACAGCTAGAGGTTTCTATTTATGAAACTTCAATTGCATAATTCACTTCTGTTTACATTATTCTAGTGAGAAGAGAGTCCTGATGTCACACTTAACTATTTGGAAAGCAGGGAAATGTTTGACTAGGCAGTATTGTATGCAGGTACTGCTCAAGAGGTTTTAGTGCAAAAAAGGAGAAGGAGAATGGCTAGTAGAGAAAAATGAGAAACTTCCATAAGTCCCTTGTGTTTTCTTCACTAAAAAACAAACAAACAAAAAAAAAAAAAAAAAAAAAAAAAAAAACCTTAATTAACAGCCTGGCTTTTTAAGAAATATAAATGAAGGGTTGAAAAAAATAGGCAGCTTCTGGGGGGCAGGGTGTGAGAAGTTATTTTCTTCAAAATTTTTCCTTAGGCCAAAATAGCTGAGAACCAAGATACTGAATTATAGATCTGGAAGGAATTTCAGACATCATCTTGCCTTTAATTTGGAACACATCTAAAGCACCCTGGGAAAATGTTAGCTCAATTTAGCTTTCTTATATCTCTGAAGGAGATATCTAGCTTCTTTTAGCAATATTTTCTACCATTTAATTTTGAGAACTTGTGCCTAACCCCACACTCACATTTCTCCATAATATAATGTAATTCTGCTAGAGAGGGCCAGTGTACAGCCAGACTGTCTGGGTCAAAGCCAAAGAATTCCATCTCTCCTTTTTTTGCTAATTTCACTGTCCCAGAGAAATATCCAACCTTTAAAACCTCTGTTTCCTAATCCATAAAAGGGGATTCATACTGGAATTCATTTAATAAGTCTGTTATGTGCATTCTACAGTCTAAACTTGTACAGAGAATTTGTGAAATGCTTGGGACTTGATCAATTCTCAATGTGTAACAGCTATTATTATGTATGTAATTTTTTTTTTGGTCAAGAGATAATCTCTAAATAAATAATACTATAAACTTTAAATAAGCAGCCAAATTATATTAATTATAACTGAAGTTAGTCAGATAATATGAAATACATTATTTCATTTTATTAAAAATGCATTATATTAATACAAATTAATTGCATAAATAAGACAAAATGGCAAACTTGAGAGTGAAAGCCCAACCAATCTTTTCAAGTACCACCTTAATGGGAGGTTTTGGATTAGATATAAAATCATACTAATTACAAAATAATTCTTTTCTGTTTGTTAAAGCACTTTAACAGTCTCTAAAATTACATCTCACTTCCAAATTGCAGTGTTCTTTTTCTTACGAACTCTTACAAAATGAAAGTAATAAATGAAATATCTTTTCTGATTATAAAGTTTGCATATAGTCATGTAGAAAAATCAAGAGATATAAAAAAATAAAAATAATCTGAAATTCTACCGTTTTCTCATAACTAATATTTAACACTCCAGATTTTTTTTTTTGTAAAGAAATACAAACAAAAGAAAAACAGACCTGTCTGTTAATAGCAAATAATTCTTCCTATACATAATAATTTTAAATCTGGACAAGATTATGAAAAATAACTACTTGGAGTCACTGAAAACTATGAAAGTCATGCAAAATACTGAAAAAAAAAGCTAACTTTTAAAGAGCTGTATTAAAAGGAGTGAGTTGTTTACTTTACTTGTACACTTCACAAACCACTCCATCTTCTCAAACCAAGAGATGAAGAACCCGTTTCAGCAGCTCGAAGTCACAGATGTTAAGAGTACAAGGAAATGGTAGACCAGCTGGATATTTAGGAAGAAAATCTTGCACGCAAAACAGCCACAGAAGGTCTGAGATCTGAAAATCTAAATAAGAAGCCTCTAAAAATGTAAATACGAAGTGTTTTCTTATAGACACTCAGAGCCCTGGCTGTCTATAAGCTACATGTGATTCTAGCAGACTACATGGAGTCTGATGAAAAGCAGGTAGAAAAAAAGAGATGTCTACCTTTGAAAGGAAGTCAGCTTCAAGTGTGGTTTCAGAGGACACTTTGACCAAGTGAAATTTTCCAAATGTACTCAGGGCTGGAAAGGAGACTAGGAAATTTACATGTGCCATATGGCCTAGTCCTTATCCATAAAACATGGAAACATATCCACACAAGGCTTTGAAAAGCAATTTTTCTTTCTTTTTTCTTTTTTTGCTGGAACAATATACAGAAGAGCCCTAAACAGAAATCAATTCAAATGCCAACAAGTAAAACAAATTGTGTCTGTTTTTAAAAATAACATCATTAAGAAATATAAAGGTACAAGATGAATATATGGAACATGGATGAAGTTTTAAAATGTTATGCTGAGTGAAAAAAAAAAAAAAAAAGAAAGCCAAAGACTACATACTGTTTGATTCCAGTTATAGAAACCCTAAGGGGAAAAAATATCAGAACTACAGAGACAGAATGCGGGTCAGTGAAGCCTGGAACTGGGATAGGGAAGAGATGAATTTGAAAGTGACACGAGGAGCAATATTTATATTTTGATTTGGTGGAAGGTTCAGTGCTCTACACATTTTGCCAAAACTCATTAAACTGTTTAAAACAAGTGCATTTTATTGTGAGAAAATAAATCCCTAACAAATCTGCTAAAATAATAACACTCACCCACCCTACATTTTATGTCTCATCCCCCTAATGGCTAATGATATATTAACCACAATTTCTTGGATGAAAACAGCCCTCTGAAAACCACAGTGACCCTTTAGCTTCTCTCTAAACCCTAAGAATCCAAGGATTTTAACTAATGTCTCCTCTGAAGAAAGAGAATGGGCTAAGAATAGGTAAAAAGAACAGTAGCAGACTTCACACAATGTTAAAAACATCCATAAGATTCTAGGGGTTTGGGGGAAAATGGGGCATAGAAACCATCTATAAATACAATACATACATGCTAATTTTGTCCTTCATTTTTCAAGTTTAACAAAGTATTCATAGTTATTTGTACTTGTAAATGCATATGTGTGTACATACATACAAATTTATATGCATATTTGTGTGTATATGTAAAGAATATACCTTCCATTTTTTTTTAATGATTCATAGGACTATATTGCACTTAACTATGTTGTTTACCATCTTGTATTGATGAATAACTTAGGATGTTTCTGAATTTTTCCTATTATAAATAATATTACAGTCAGCCTTCTTCTAGATATGACTTTCCAAAGTAATCCAACTCTTCTTATGATGAATTTGTATAAAACTAGGTTAAATAAACTGTATATTTACATTTTTGATGTGTATTTCCTTATGTTTCCACAAAAAGTGCACTATCAAACTCACTTCTTCACATCCTTGATCCTTCATAAGTGATTGCCATTCTAGGTCCCTGTCCCAGCACTCTACATTGGAGGGTCCCAGAAGTGCCAGCAGTGCTCTGCTGTGCTTCTCCAGGGGCCAAAAGCACCTTCTCTGCCTCTTGCTCCCTGGGTCTAGAGGCTATGATAAGTGCCAACTGAGGTTCCACAATCCATCTTGTGGGCACTGCTGCCTCTGGTGTCCTCCTCACAACTGCCGGCCACCAGGATAGCTGGACTGGTCTTAGCCATGAGGCTTTTTGGTTTGTTTCAAGGAGGAATTTTTCAAAAGAAGCAATCAAGGGTGCAGTTTTTGGCATTGATTTGGGTACTGCCATCTTCTGTGGGTTGGTTGTAGAGGGCAAACAACCAAAAGTGCTGGGAAATGCTGAAGTATCCAGAGCCTTCCCTCCTGTTGTTTCCTTTACAGCAGATGATGAATAACTCTTTGACATGCCAGAAAAGAAACAGGCTATCACCCACACAAATAATATGTTCTATGCCACCAAGTTTCTCACTGGCCAGAGCTATGATGACCCTGAAGTACAGAAAGACATTAGAAATGTTCCCTTCAAAATTGTCTTTACCTCCAACGGTGACACCTGGGTGAGACTCATGGAAAACTCTATTCTCCAAGTCAGATCGGAGCATTTGTGTTGATAAAAATGAAAGAAACTGCAGGTAATTACTTGGGCTACACAGCAAAAATGCTGTGATTAGAGTAGCTGCTTATTTTAATGACTTACAGAGACAGGCCACTAAGGATGCTGGCCAGATAACTAAACTTAATGGGTGATTAATAAAATTATGAAGACAAAATTTTGCTGTGTAAGATTTAGGTGGTGGAACTTTTGATATTTCTATCCTGGAAATTCAGAAAGGGATATTTGAGGTGAAATGCTCCAATGGGGACACTTTCTTAGGTGGTAAAGACTTTTAAGAACACACTGTGAAGGAGCTCAAGAGAGAGACAGGGGTTGATTTGAACAAGACAGCATAGCACTTCAAAGGGTACAAGAAGCTAAATGTGAACTCTCCTCATCTGTGCAGACTGACATAAACTTGCTGTATATAACAATAGATGCTTCTGGATCCAAGAATTTGAATATGAAGAGTCAATTTTAGGGGATTTTCACTGATTTAATCAAGAGGATCATTACTCCATGTCAAAAGGTATGCAGGATGCAGAAATCAGCCAGAACAACAGAGGAGAACTGTTTCCTGTTGGTGGCAGGATTAGGATGCCCACGGTTTTACAAACTGTGCAAGATCTTTTTGGCCAAGCCCCAAGTAAATTTGGCAATCCTGATGAGTTTGTGGTCATTAGAGCTGTCATTTGGGGAGGTTCATTGGTTGGTGATATCACAGATGTGCTTCTCCTGGATGTCACTTTTCTATCTCTGAGTATTGAAACTCTAGAAAGCACCTTACCAAACTTATGAACAGGAACACTATCCAAAGAAAAAGAACCCAGTGCTTTCTACTGCTGCTGCTGGGCAGACTGAAGTGGAGATGAAAATATCTCAAGATGAGAGAGAGCTGGACACAACAAACTGCTTAGTTTACTTTGATTCGAATCCCCCCTTGTGGAGTTCCTCAGATTGAAGGTACATTTGACATGGATGCTAATAGAGTCTTCCATGTTTCTACAAAAGATAAGGACATCAGACATGAGCAGCAGATTGTAATCTAGTCTTCTGGTGGATTAAGCAAAGATGATATTGAAAATATGGCTAAAAATGCAGAGAAGTATGCTGAAGAACACTGGCAAAAGAAGGAATGAGTTAAAGCTGTTAGTTTGTCTGAAGGAATCATTTCATGACACAGAATCCAATATGGAAGAATTCAAGGATCAATCACCTGCTGATAAGTGCAACAAGCTTAAAAAAGAGATTTCCAAAATGAGGGGGTTCCTGGGCTTGATTAGACAGAGAAACAGAGAAAACATTAGGCAGGCAGTGTCCTTCCTTCAGCAAGCATCCTTTAAGCTCTCTAAAATGGAATACAAAAAGATGGCATCTGAGTGAGAAGGCTCTGGAAATTATGGCACAGGGAAACAAAAAGATCAAAAGGAGGAGAAATAGTAATAGTACACTGGCACCCAAAAGACAACATTCTATGTGAAGCTTAGGAGTGAAGAGACTTCCTGAGCAGAAATGGACAAACTTCAGTCTTTACTATGTTTCTGTAGTATTCACTATGTAATTTCTTTTGTATATAAATTTAGTGACCTTTAGCTGATGAACATTTAATGGGTAATAATTCTGCAGAGTATAAAGTTCACAATGTTCAATGTTCTCTCCTTAACTGGTTATTTTTCAGCTACATGTGAAAGGTGGGGCAGAGAACGATTTACTAAACATAAGACTTTATGGTGAAGTAGCAATATTTTCAAGGGGTGAAACCATATCAAACACAGTGAAGGAGATGAGGCATGGACCTGGAATGAGACCGTAATGCAGGTGAAGCTCCTTCTAGTTGGTCAAGAGCACTGTTACAATGACCAATGTATACATGGGCTCCTCTAGCTGAGGCCTTGCAATGCAAGACAGCTAGCTGTGCCATGTTTGTAGTTGGTGGAACAGAGGAAGCTGGGTCAATGGAAAACTAAGCTGTATATGTGAGGTACACCTTTTAAAATCAGGTATTAAATCTCGAATGATCCTAAGGCTTTCTTTTCTAGCTATCCTCTGGCCTGTCTGGTACCTATATCCTTGAGGATTCTTGTTTTGTTTTTTTTTTAACCTTTTTGTATTTTTTTTAATAAAAAACATATATGAAAAGAATAAAAATATTGCCATTCTTAAATGTTATAAAAATTATTTCTCTTATTTTAATTATTCATATACATATTTAGAGTAGTTATTTTAATTGTTTTCTGGATGTTATTTGGCCATCTGTATTTCCTTTGTAAATTATTCATTATTATTGTTTGTCTATTTATGAATATTTATATTGAATTATTTAAATGTTAACGTATCATGTGTTTATTTTCCAGGTAACTATTTGTCCTTTTACTTTAATTTTTTAATTTTATATTTTAAAAACTAGTGCAAATGAGTTTTACTTATTTTTGGTTTAACACAGGTGTATGTATGTGTATTCACCATCAAAATAAGGATACAGAACAGTTTCAGCACCCAAAATATTACTCAAGAAATCTTTCTGTAGTAACATCTTCCTTCACCTCCAAGTCTCTGGGAATCCCTGGTCTGTGCTTATCTCTATGGGATTATCATATAAACAGAATCAAACTGCATCTAACTTTTGTGACTTTCTTCTTTTACTCTCCCTATTATTAATAGAAAAAAAACCCAGAGAATCAGCAAGAATATTGAGGTATTCAACAACAGCATCCACCAACAGATGTAGTTCACTTTTATAGATTATGTGATTAGCTGGCTGTAACTCTTGCACAATGTACCTCTGTTTCAAAACAAGGCTTTATGCCACAAATATCTGTTCCATTTTCAATTAAAATAAGGATATACAAACATACAACAAACATTATATTTAATGATGAACAGGTGTACACTTTCCCTCTGAGATCTAAAACAAAACAATGATGTCCACTTTAATCACTGCTATTCAATATATGTTTAAAGTTCTAACTAGTGCAATAAGGTATCCAGGTTAGATGAAGAAATGAAGTTCTTCCTATTTGCAAATAACATGGTTATCTATATAGAAAATACAAATAATCTAGAAAAATACGAGTAGAACTAGTAAGTGAATTCATTGCATTTGCAGGCTATAGTATAAACATATTGACCAAACAAAGAGAAACCCCTCTATGTCCATATGCCAACAATAATTATTTAGCCGCAAAATTAAACATATAATACCATTCATGATCACTCAAAAATTAAATATGTAGGTATAAATCTAACAATGCACACAAGGTCTTGTATATTGATACATATGCAATTGTGAGAAAAGATTCATAAACATTTAAATATAGATAAATAGCATGTTCTTGGGTTGGAAGATTCATTGCAGTGAAGGTGTGTAATTTTCCACAAAGTAACTCACAGATTTAAAATATAAGACAAAATTATTCTAAAGTTTATTTAGAAAGACAAAGGAGCTATCATAACTAAAATTAAAACTGAAAGAGGAAAATAAGACTAAAAAATAAGGTATGTTAGGTTATTTATTGGGTGACAGAATTTCTATCTTTTAATGAATGAGCTCAATGCATTGAACTTTCCTCTTAAAATTGTATTCATAGTGTCCCATAGATTTTGATATGTTGTATCATAATTTTCATTTACCTTTAAGTATTTTTTTTTAATTTTAATCCTGATTTTTTCTGCCATCTATTGGTTGTCCAATAGCATATTTTTTAGGTTCCAGGTGTTACAGTAACTTCTATTTTTAGTGTTGATTTCCAATTTCTTTCCTTTATGATCTGATAGAATACAAGGAATTATTTCTCTCTTCCTCCCCACCTGCTTTGTTTTTTGTATTTGCTAAGATTTGCTTTATGTCCTAAGATATGGTCTATTGTCAAGGAAAAAAAGAGACCCTTGAACTTGCCTCAAATAAATATGCCTAACTAGTATTTGATGAAAATGCAAAAACTATTACATGCAAAAATAATTATTTATTTTATAGAAGTATCCATATGCTGCTGAGAAGAAAGTACATTCAGTCATTGATGGATGAAATATTCTATATATGTATGTTTAGTCAAAATTATTAACTGTATTTTTTTTAGTTCTATAGTTTCTTTAGGTAGTATTTGTTTGCAGGACCTATCCAGTGGTAAGAGAAGTCTGTTAAAATTACAAGGTATTATTGTGTTGTGATCTATATGATTCTTGAAATTGAGAAGGTTTTATTTGATGTACATAGATCCTCCATTGCTTGGGACGTAAATATTCATAATTGTTATGTTTCCTTGATGTATAATTCCCTTTAAAAATATGAGATGGCCTTGTTTGTCCCTTCTGAGTAATTTGGCTTGAAGTCCACTTCATCTGACACGAAGATAGAAATTCCTGCTTGTTTACAAGATCATATGAATGATATGTTTTTCTTAACCTGTCACCTTCAGTTTGGATGTATTTACCTATAAAGTGAGTCTCTTGAAGAAAGCATATTGTTGGGTCTTGATTTTTAATCCAATCTCCCAGTCTGTGCTGAGAGCCATAGCCAAGTAGGAATGACGCATGAAAATTTCCTTGTCAGCCTACCCAATGTTGCTTAGAAGGAGGACTCTCCATTGTGGAAATGGGCTTGCCTTGGACCCAGGTCATTTGCAGTGACATTGCATGAATGTTTGAGAAAGGTGACCCTGCTCAAGGACCAGGGAGGATCCAGGTTTAGGGTGGTTCCTGCTGGGAATAGGGCGGTTCCAGGTTTAAGGTGGATCCTGCTGGGAATAGGGCATATCCTGCTGCCTCAGGCACCCGCTCCTTGAGTTCCCATTGAGTTCTCGCTGGATTCAGAGAGTATTTGGTATGCAGAGCCCAGTGGAGTGTGTGGATTTTTCCCAGAATGTGTGTGTAGAGTGCTGGTGGGAGTTCGGCAATAAAGAATTGCTGTTTGATCTACAAGGAAGTGTGGTGGCCTGGTTATTTTGTGCCCAGCCAGACTGCAGCATTTGGTGGCCCATGAGGGGAACACTTCAAACTTGGAGGTAAGTGAAATTTCTCGCCCCTGAGGGAAGGCGAGAGAATGGGTGACCATTTCAAAAAACAATGTGTTCTTGTTTTGATTTATTTTGTTTTTATTTCAAGTTGCCTGTTCCTAGAACTTTCTTAGGCAAACTGGGGAAAATGGTTGACTCAAAGTTTGAAGTTGTTCGCCTCCGAGGAAGAGAAATTGTTAGATGAAGGAGGCACCCCAGTAAGACCAAGAACAGTTAGGACATATGTTGATACAATACAGAAATGTAGCCCATGGTTTTTTAAAGACGAGTTATTAAGTATATCAATGGGACCATCATGGTATCCTGTAGAAGGATTTTTCTTCAACAAGAAAGAGATGGCTAGTTCTGTTTACTACATTTGTCTAAGATCTTGGTTTTTACAGACATGTGATTAATTTACAAAGCTAAAGTGTTTAAATATCAACCACTAAATATAAAATCAAGTGTTCTTTACTTATTAAGTTCCATAAGGTAATATATTTAAACATTATGTGTGTTTTCATAAATTGGTGAATGGAAAAATGTTTAATATTGCTTTGTGTCTGTGTCTTTGCTGAAACAAGGTTACTAAGAGTTAAGATTCTATCAGGTGTAATTTATATATAAAGAGTATAAGAAGTTTCAGTTGGGTTTCAATTATAGTATTATAGTACCATTAAAAAAAATGAAAATATTTAGAGTAATTTATCTAAATTCAGAAATTTTATAAGGGTTGTTTCACAATGAAATTTTTAAAAAGGGTTAATGGCTACAAAAGAGATATAAAAAGATTCAAGATGTAGAAATATATTTTAATATAAAGGTTAAAAAAGTGAGAAATGTTTCTAGATGAGATAATCTCTGTGATAAAGTAAAAAGTTGTAAAATGCCATTTAAAAAGATTTTTAGGAAACTAGACTTACTTTAAAAGCTTGAGAAAGGAAGAAAGAAGAAAAAGGTATTTGTACATGGCATATTGAGACAAAGCTTCTTAATGGAGTAAAAAAAAATGCCTTTGGTTGAAGGGCAGCCATGTAAACTAACATTGAAGCGATTTAAACAAAATCTAAGCCTCGTTTAAAAGAGTGAAGCTGTAGGTGGTGAAAGGGGTATACTTTAAAAAAACATAAAAATGGGAAGATAATAGGATAAAAGCAATTTGGAGAAAGAATATTAGAAATTTGAAGTGAAAAACTTTAAAGACAGAAGTACAGGAAGGTGAAAAAAAAGATAGAAAAGATGTAGGAAGATAAAAAAGATGTAGGAAGACAAAAATTTTAAACCCACAAAATAGGAAGAAAAAAAAAACTAGGAGGAAAAAAAAACAACTAAGGATAAATATACAAACTTTAGAATAAAACTAGAAGATAGAAACAAGATAAAAAAAATGGTTAAAAATGTCAAATAAAGGTATTTCAGATAAAAAATACAAAAAGCTAAGACAACTATTAGATACAGACATTCAAGATAGAAAAAGTTACAAGATAGAAAAAGTTACAAGAGAGAAGTTTACAGTCAAATACTGGATAAAATAGAAGAACAAGGAGATTATTAGTAATTTTTTCAAAAAGTCCATCAACTTTAATTTCTGCTGGTGCAGAAATTAGAAGTCTCAGATGAGGGTGTTAAAATTTATAGACAAGAGCCAATTTAGAAAACATTAAAATAGAAGGAAATTGGTTTAAAACCACATCAAAAAATTAAAAGGACTAAAGTAATTCTAAAAACTAAGGTAAAATGCTTTTGGAAGACTTAAATTTAAAAGGATCTTTAAATTTCCAAAGGATGCATATAGGATATTTTGGAACATCATCCCTGAAGAAAAATCAGTTAATGTTTTACTTAACAGGAATCCCATACAATCCACATGGATAAGGCATAGTTAAAAGAGCTCATCAAACTATTAAAATGTACTTATTAAAGCAAAAAGAGGGAATTGGAAAGGGGTATATATCCCCCAAAGATAAACTTAAAATAACCCATTTTACTCTAAACTTTTTAAATTTGGATTCATCAGGGCTCAGTGCTGCTGAAAGTCATATGTGTCCAAAAAAATGTACATAAGCCTAAGGTACTTTGGAAGGATATTCTAACAGGACAATGGAAAGGTCCTGACCCAGTGATTGCCTGGAGTCGGGGTTCTGTTTGTGTGTTTCCACAGGGAGAACAGCAGCTGATTTGAATTCCAAAGAGACTAACCAAAGCGATTTCTACAGACCAAAAAGAAGATGATTTGACTCAAATCCATAACAGCTGATATCCAGAGCTGCAGCTTGGCTATTCTTACATCTGTGACAGTGATTAACCAGGATGCTTTTTTCAATATCTATTTTATTATTGCATTTTTCCACATCATAAAGTTCTATTTTATTTTTTGAGCTCATACAAACCTAGGTTAATGTTTTTCTGATCAGTTTTATTTTTTGACTGTGGAGTTTTTAAACATTGCAATGGAAATTTCGCCTGTGTAAAGCTACAAGGCCTTTACTATTGATTTATGTGTTGTACGTTTGTGTGCACTCTTGTGTTTTGTGTTTTATGTCTGTATGTGCGTATGTCCATATTTCATATATGAGGAGTGCTCATGAAAAAATGGATCCAAATTTTTTTTATTCACATGATTTAAATGGTTTAATTTAAATTAGGTAAACAGCTGTTAAGGATTGTTTTTAAAGGTGGTTAACAGATCTGTTTGTTTACTTTCACCTTTCCTTTTCATTATATTTAATAATCCTGTTCAGGATAATGTAATGTTACATAATTTCTTTTTAGCATCATTGCCAGAATTCCTATCTTCATCCCAGTGCCAGTGAAGACAAAGATAAAACCAAACTACAGCTTCTTTGATAGCTATCACAGTAAATTGTATAAACTGATGCATCAATGAATAATAACTCAACAAGTAATGTTCAATCAAGGAGTCGATTTACTTTGGGAGGAAATGGACATATTGATAGATTCCTCCACTTTGAACTGCTTGCAGAACTTGCCTGGACTATGTATCACTGGTATGCATTGTGAACTATCTGTTGGTGAAGCAAATTGTGGTAGTGCTGGCATATCTTTGCTGATGGTGTCACCAGTGATACAATTTTTCCAAAGGAGCCGTCAATTGGCTTGGTGCCGTGGCATTTCTGTATCCTCCTCCCTTCTGCTAGTGATGGTCTAAAATTTGGGGGCCAACAGAGGTGAGGCAAAGAACCTCACCCCCCCACCGGCATCAAGGCCAAATTTGGGGGCCAACAGAGGTGAGGCAAAGAACCTCACCCCCCCAATGGTGCATAGGCCTATCCACAAGTATGGCTGTATGCTAGACCAGTAGTCAGTGACGGGTATGATCCAATTGCAGTGGTACCAACCTAAGACACGAGGCTGACGCCTAGAGGTCAGATCATCTGATGACGGGTAAGGACTATATGTTGAATTGGACAACTTAACAGGCACAGTCCCTAAGCCACATTGCTTGTTGCTTAATTAATCAGAAGGGGGGAGAATTAAAGCCGCAGTCTGGCTGGGCACAAAATAACTGGGCCACCACACCGCCTTGTAGATTCAAACAGCAATTCTTTATTCCCGAACTCCCACCAGCACTCTACACGCACATTCTGGGAAAAATCCACACACTCCTCTGGGCTCTGCATACCAAATACTCTCTGAATCCCGCGAGAACTCAATGGGAACTCAAGGAGCGGGTGCCTGAGGCAGCAGGATATGCCCTATTCCCAGCAGGATCCACCTTAAACCTGGAACTGCCCTATTCCCAGCAGGATCCACCCTAAACCCAGATCAACCCTAAACCTGGATCCTCCCTGGTCCTTGAGCAGGGTCACCTTTCTCAAACATTCATGCAATGTCACTGCAAATGACCTGGGTCCAAGGCAAGCCCATTTCCACAATGGAGAGTCCTCCCTCTAAGCAACATTGGGTAGGCTGACAAGGAAATTGCCATGCGTCATTCCTACTTGGCTATGGCTCTCAGCAAGTCTGTTTTTTGATTGGTGAGTTGAAGGCATTGACATCCAATGTTATTATTGAGAAATGACTTTTATTCCAGGTCATTTTACTTATTTATGGTTTTTAGTTTGAATTAGTTTCTCCTTTGATTGACTGTTCTTCTAATATGGTTCCTTTCTTTGCTGGTTTTCAGTTTTAATTCTCATTTCTTCATCATGAAAAATTTTACTGAGTATGCTTTATAGTGCAGGCTTTGAAGTTGTGAATGCTTTTAACTTTTGTTTTTCATAGAAAGTTTTTATTTTGTTGTCAATTATGAAGCTTAATTTTGCTTGGTACTCTTGATTGGCATCAATTTTTTTAAGAGCTTATATATATTATTCCAAGAACTCCTCCTAGCTTTGAGGGTGTGGGTTGGGATATTAAGTGAGATCTGTATTGGTTTCCCTCTAAAGGTAACCTGTCATGTTTTTATGGCAGCCTTTAAAATTGTATCCTTATTCAATATGTTAGGCATTTTCATAATAATGTGTGTTGTTGTGGATCTGTTGTAATTTTGCATATTTTTTTCATATAAGCCTCCTGCATTTGATTTTTCATTTCATTCTTTAGGTTAGGGAAATTTTCTGATATCATTTCATTAAAAAGACTGTGCATTTTTTTTTTGGTTTGTATCTATGAGCCTTCATCTATCCCCCCTCCAAAAAAAAATCTTAAATTTGAACTTTTCAGGTTATCCCACATTTCTTGGAAGTTCTGTTCCTCTTACCATCTTTTCTCCATAGTCAACTTCATTTTCAAATTATATACTTTGCCTTCATTGCCTGAAATTCTGTACTTCAGATGATCTAGGCTATTGGTCATGGTTTCCATTGAATTTTTGTTGGTTTATTGATTCTTTCATTTCAAGGATTTCTGTTTGATTTCTTTTTTCAGAATCTTTATCTCTTTATTGAAGTGAGCTTTCACTTCCTATATTTTCTCTCTGATGTGACTCCTTAAATCATCATTTTTCTTACAGATTAGTTTAACTATGTACATTCTAACCTTTTTCTCTGACATTTCTTTCACTATGGTGTCATTGGATTCTTTTATTGGAGGATCTTGGTTTGTTTGGGGTGATTTGTTCCTTTGATTTTTCATATTGTTTGTGTGTGTACCCATCAAGCAGCATGGATCTAAGGCAGTGCAATTTCTACCCAGTAGACTTATAGTGTCCTTGAAGGTTTCCAGTAACTCACCATTTATGGGGAGACAAATAATAACAACAACCCATGCAAACAATATGCAGAACTAAACAGAATATTCCCTGCTATGGTGTCTACAATGTTGTCACAATAAACAGAAATGGTATGATTATTTATTGTCTACAATAAAAACTGTAAATTTGCAAAAGGGTTTACAATTTTGAATTGTGGACAGGGAGAGAATTGAAGTGATGTAGGATATGATGAAATATGAGAGAGTAGGAGAGAAGATTAAAGTAAAAAATTAAAGGAAGAGTGAAATAGAGATTGATAGAGAATTTTAGCAAAAGAAAAGCAAGAAAGAGAATCAATGGAAGCAGAAAATAGGAGAAAAAACAAAGAGAATAAAAATTTTAGAAATTAAAATTATAAAAAATAAAAGGATACAAAACCAATCTGAAATACACTAGTCAAACATCCTAGTTCTCAAAAAACTGATCCATAAAACATAACTTTTTTGAAAATGCTAAATATTCGTAAATGTCCCTGAACATTAAAGTCACAATTAAACAGAGAAAAGAAAAAAAAATCTCTATGAAAAGTTAAAAATTTATTTCTGTTGAAGTTCAAAAGACTCTCAGTTTCCCTCTCAGCGGTCTTAGGTGAGGTTGTCTGGAGTATTGTTCTTGCTCGACCCTCAGGGTAGGATTGCTAATATGAGAAAGGTAATGCTGAAGATAGAACTTCTAGAGGTGAGGTTTAGACTTAGGCAGGATCCAGTCTCTTCTCTGAATTCAAGTTTGTCTGGAGATTTTAAATTAATGCACCTTCAAGGCCCAGCAATTTGCCAGCCAATGCTGGAAGATGATACCCTAAGGATCTCCCCTGAGTTCCACTCATGTGGTGCAGGATCCAATTCTTAGTCCACTTCTTAATCTGTGGACCATACATTTTCTGGTCTCAGGTTCAGTCTTCAAATTCAATCTCCACCCCTACCCTTCTGAATTCCTGGCCAGGCATATTTCTCCCGGCTGGTCCTGTAATCAGCTAGATTGGAGGTGGGAGGAGGAGAGCCTGGTGGGTTTCCATGACCAGTTGTCCCCTGTGTAAATCTCTTCCCATGTTTGATTTTTTCTGGCTCACTTAGGCATACTATATGTCATGCCATATGGGTTTGCCAGGACTGTATTTCGGGTCAACCTCTGGTTTTCCAGGAATTGGCTCCTTCAGCTGCCGAACCCCACACCTCAGCTGCGGAATTGTTTCTTCCTCTATCCTCCACATGCCTCTGGGAGGGATGCAACATCTTTTCCATACAAGGATCCATACAAGGATACTCTGCAGTACACCTTTCGGTTTAGTCATGCAGTGTCTTTGATCTCTAAACTCTTCATACATGGACACCCTTCAGGCTTCCTAAAAATGTGGGTTCTTTTAATTTCCTTTTCCCTCTGCTTTGCGCATGAAGGGACCACTCTGGGTGGTGCCTCTGGCCATGACATCTGCTGTGGCGATATGGATTTCTTCCTTATTTATATCCAACCTCTTGAGTCCCTGATCTGCTTTGAGGGCTTAGTATTAAATTCCAGAAAAACCCCCCTTTATTTTGTTCGCCCACTTTGCCAAGAAGCTGTCTGTCTGCTTTCTTGGTTTCATGCCATGGAATAGCCAAGAAAGCAACCTTCTATGTTCTGCCATCTTAAAACCACCTCCAAATTGTTTTACATTCAGGGTCTCATAATTATAATATCCTTACCTTATTTGAATCTAGATCTGATATTTTCCATGCATCTTCAAGCTATGTGTTTTTGTATGTCAGTGTCCCTTATAATTTTTCGACTTGATTGTGAAGCAAAATGTGCTGCATAGAGAACTGCAGTAAATTAGTCTTTAGCGTGTGATGGTACCACATGAGGGAGGGAGGCATTCCATAGTCCTATCATTACATCTCAGTCTTTTAGTGAGTCCATGACTCTGGACTGTGAACATCACAAGTGCTCCTCCCCCGACCACCACCCTATACTGTACAAAATGACTAGAGTGGGATGGAGTTTGGTATTTCCCTTCCCCCAGGTTAGTTACAATTTTTAAGAAACAAAACAACAACAAAAGCAATAGTTTATATATTCTGGTTTTAAAAAAAATGTTTCCCTTAATGGCAGACCTTATCAAGAACACTATATTTTCCAGGATTTCAAAAAAATTTCTGCCTGCTCCTGCTGGAAACATGGAGGGTGGGGGTGGGGTGGGGGATGTCTCCACTGTTCACTGTGTGGACCTGATGACTCTTCTAGGGGTGAAATTCACAAAAGATCCAGGGCCCTCCTAAGTCTGCCCACACCTCCAAGATTTATCTTTCACACTTGTCCACTCTGAGCCTCTACCTCCTGTCAATTACTTTAGCATTGGCTCCTGTGGAGGTTTCTATCCATGAGCTTCTGTTCAAGTCAGTTGTGATGGTCCATGTGTATGTCTGTTTCTCCAAATTAAGGGGCACAAGTTTGCTCTGGAATTCATTCCCCTGATGTATCTGGGTTGTTGATTTTTCAGTTTGTTCATCTTTTTAGTTGCTGCCAGAAGGGAGTGATGCCTTCCAAACTTCCTACATCCCAGACTGAACATCAAAAATCAATTAATATAATTCTAATATTTTTGGCAATATTACCCTTCTAGGTTTAGCCCTTTAAAGATGTCATGGCTTTATTTTCTGCCTTATACACTTTCTGGGGGAATATCTGCAGCATTCTTAAATGTTAAATGAGGTTGCAATGGTAGGGTTCTAATTTGATAGGATTTGTGACCTTGTAAGAAGAGAAAGGTCTCATGTATCAAGGAAAGGCCATGTGAACACACAAGAGAACCATCTGCAAATAGGAAAAGAGAATTCACTGGAATCCAATCATGCTAAAACTCTTATCTCAGACTTTATCATCTGGGTTATAGTTTTTTTGTTATGGCAGCTTGAGCTAAAACAGATTACACTATACCATATCTTGAGCATGCCATTTTCTTAATTATACATTGAAGAAAATAATTTTACAAAAATTAATATAAAGCTTTTAGTATCATTTCATGCGTAAAATTGTTATCAGGCAAATATTAAGATAATTTATTAATTTTTTAAATAAAAAGCAAATTTAAGTTAACTCCAAGAAAGTGAGATAATTTTCGAGTTAGGAAATGAAATAGTATAGAATACTTAGGACAAGTATTTTTTAAGAAAACTAACATATTTTACAAATTATAACAAATTTCTTAGCACCCTTCTCTCATCAAAAGAAACAATCTTAGAAATTTTTATTATTAGAGTATATAAGAAGTGAGAGTAACTATAGAGAAATTTGATGAGATTATCCAACACAAATACACTAGCCACAGGCTAAACATGTTCAACTCTTTTAGTTACACTTTATTTGATTTGTGAATGATATTGACATGATGATTATTTACTGAACTAAAGAGACTAAACTAGGTACCTAGTTATTCATTCTCAGAATAAAGAAAATATTATAGAAAATATTTTACTAATCTGATGTTGGAGTTGTTATTGAATGAACAGAAATTATTATGAACACTTTAATATATAAAATAAAATATTATAAAAAAATAATATGGGCAGGGGATGTGGCTCAAGTGGTAGTGCGCTTGCCTGGCATGAGCGCTGCCCGGGTTCGATCCTCAGCACCACATACAAACAAAGATGGAAAAACTAAAAAAATAAATATTAAAATTCTCTCTCTCTCTCTCTCTCTCTCTCTTTAAAAAAATAATATGATGATGGTTTTCTCTCAAAAATATGTCAGAAAGTAAAAAATTGCAGACTTCTCCATTACTTGTCTGTCTGCAGGTTTGGTTCATATTCAACACAGTTAATTTACAGGAAATGGACATAGGGAAAGACCCTAAATAATTGATATCCTCTTCCATGAGCTAGTTTTCCAAGAAGGGTAAAAGAACAATATACTTTTATGTCTGGTATTTATGAAATATAAGAAAAGCTCTTTGTTTGAGAAAAGGAGATTTTTTATTAAGATTTTCATCTTACTTATCTCATCAGTTTTTACATAAACTAAAACTTTCGTGTAAGATTAAATAAAATAATCTAAAAGGAAAATACTCAGATACAACATATAACTCAGTTAAAAATCGTAATTGTTGTAGCAGGTAAGCTAGGTAGTTTGAGTCTTGGCTCTCCTTGACTTCCATGTTCTTCCTCCATGTACATCATTTTGTGTAGGAAGATGTCATTATAGTCTTGATGACTAACTTTCAATTTGTAAAAAGGTGACTATAACTTCGGATCACCAGGTGGGATGTTTGGTAGTTGACATATATGTATGATTATTTATTTGCCAGTGTTAACTAATGGCTGACTTGAAATGAGAAGAAACAGGAAATACATATATATATATATATATATATATATATATATATATATATGCCATAGAAGAAACAGGAAATACATATATGTGTGTGTGTGTGTGTGTATATATATATATATATATATATATATATATATATATATATATATATACCGTAGCAAGTGCATCTAGTGCCATGCCTAGTGTCGAATTCCTATAATCCCAGAGACTAAGGAGGCTGAGGCAGAAGGATTGTAAGTTCAAGGCTAGCCTCAGCAAATTAGTGAGGCCCCAGGTAACTTAGTGAGACACTGTCTCTAAATTAAAAAAAAAAAAAAGTGGGGGTGGGAAGGAAGGCTTGGGTATCTAGCTCAGTGGCAAAGCACTCATGGGTTCAATTCCCAGTACCCAAGGGAAAAATAAAAGTGTATTTAATGTATGAAGAGCAAGAACTAAAATCCTTATGAATGCTTGAAATAGTCTCTCCTAGTAATATATTTGAGAGTTCTTCCCTTCCGTCTCTTAATTGTTAACATAGTTCTTTTCCCCTTTCCTTTTTTTATTTGTATGTTTTAACATATTCTATTCACAATATAATTGCAGGACCCTAAATATACTTACAAAGCAGTATAATGCATGATTGTTGTCCTAAAAGAACTTTCAGTCTTGCAGGAGAGGATACTATAAGTGCACTAATAACTTGATAAAGCAAGTCTCTTAAGAGTGGAACAAAGAAAGTATTAACAGAACTCCACTCCTTCTAAGTCTAAGGCCCCAGAGGTATAATTCAACTAATCGGGAGGGCATAAATTCTAACTTTGTTCCACTCCACATTCTCAGATGACAGGGCCAGAAGTCTACTCCCATTGAGATCTATGCCTTTTACTATGTGAATAAAAAAAAAATGACTTATTCTCTGACGATATGGACTCCTATTTGGCTTGGTTAACCTGCTCTCACTCCCCTTAGGAGGATAATTGAAGTAAAGGAAGTTGCATGTAGTGATTTGGAGGTTTGCAACTAGGAAAATTCTTAGATTTAGGGGCATATATAGCCTTTCATGTACAAAGTTCTCATTTTAACCTACCTCAGGCTACCTGGCTTTACTGATTTGTAGTTAATTAGGATTGAGATTTTCATTGAACATTCGAATACTTACATGCTTTTTTGTATGCATTTCAGATCATGTTGGCTGAAGCAAATAATTGTAACACCACTCAAGAAATGAATGAATACCACAGGGAAGAGTTTCAACCATACCTGCCCCTGACAACCTGTAAGTAAATCCTGCTGTGTTCCCTGTTCACAGAAATATCTTTCTGACATCACTTGAGATAGCTGAAAGATTTCTTTTCCTACCAGCTAACAAAATCCCAATAACATTTCCTCACTTTTTAGCCATGTCTCAAAATCCCTTAAGAAAATTTTTACTGTTTGGTGTAATACATTTACAATAATTGGACCATATAAAGATTTAGTTATTATATATGTGTTCAAATCCCATTATGATAAATGAACAGCAATTGGTGATAAGGTTAAAAGAGGAAATCTATATTAATTATGGCAAAGCAGGCAGAATATATTATCCTTAGAATGATTCAATAACATTATCCCATTGTGAATGAAGGTATTTGATAAAAACAGAATTTCAGTAAAAAAGTGAGTCTTCATTCTTATTGTCAGAAAGTAAAAGCCTAAAAGATACATTTGCATCTTTTAAATAACATCTCTGAATTGCTGTCAATGAGGTAAGATTTTCTTAATTATTAAAGGTCAAAAATGCAGAGTATAATTATGTATAAACTACCTATAACTATCTTAGTTTATCTGTAAACTATTCCAGTATTCAAAAAGAGAGATATCTTTAGAGAAGAGAACACTGGTCAGGTCCAGAGGTGCTTTTTATAAGCTATCACATTTTTTCTGTTCTTTACTTTGCATCTTACTGCTTATGAGCTCTTTATGAAATATTTTACATATTAGAATACCTGAGTGAAAATTCTTCATTGCAGTTGAATGTACTATGAAAATATATGAATTTGTCAGTTACTCTGGTCATCCAATTAGAATCTGGTAACAAGAAAATGTTCTGTCTGTCAATCTATAATTAGTACATTAATCTTTTTTAAAATTTATAAAAATATTATCATTCAGTTTCATTACAAAAAGACGCAGCTTCAAAACTCCCTGAAAGGTACAGTATGCTAGATTTATTGCTTTTCAGAAGATGGGATAGGAACTCCATACAGAACAAAGAGTTTTTTGATTTCTAAACCAAACATTGGCCTCCTTTTGAAAGTTCATTTATTTCTAAGCTTTTTTTTTTGCATGCTACACTAAGCTATTTAATAGTGACCCACTGAGAAATCACAACACAATATACTTTATCATCTTTTACTATATCATACTGCTGTTGTTAAACATGTTAATTTGGTTTCATTTTATTAAAAATGTCCAATGTATTCTAGTCACTTAACTCTTTATTTCTCAGTGAGAATCAGCTTTTACACTTACTGAAATAAGCACCTAAATATCACTGAACATTATTAACTTATCAAGGAGAATTTTCCACCCTAGGAAAGCTTTTCCTCACTAACTTGACACTTCACCTCTTTAGATTTATAGTTCTTGACAAAAAATGAAAATGATTGCATTGTTAACACCATGAGAAAGATCCTGATTCTATGATTGAATGAAAAGTACAAATGTTCTCATTGTCTATAGTTTCTGACTGAAAAAGAAATCTGAAGACTAAGGTTCGATGACTGGCCCAACCTTTCCACTGAGGACAATTTAATCATAAGAGCACATATTACCTTTAATTGGCAGAATATCTAACCCAAATACGCTCATGCATGCAAATGTATACCTGTGTCACACACACACACACACAAACACGCATATACACATGCATATACACATACACACACAATTGTGAATTAAAAGCCCAAGTCTTGTAATCAGTCATTTCCAAACACTCAGCTATGTACTTGTGAATAGCAGTTTTAAAACAAAGATTATGATGAAGTAAACACAGTATATTGGATACTTTTAAGTTGCTTTTACTTCTACAGGAGCTCTCAGTTCCAGATTGCCTTGAGCGTCAGAGAAGACTTTGGACTTGAACTTTGAGCAATCTCAGAACTGTTGACTATAGGGATTCTTGGAAATGAGAAAACTGTATTTTGCATTGTGAGATGACTAGAAGCTTTTGGGAGCTGGAGGTGGAATTGTTATGGTTTGGATGTTAGATGTCCTACAGCCACTGTTCCCATGACCCCACCCCACAAGAAAAGGAAAAAAGAATGGATAGCAAATGTGTTTGTATTGAAAAATAAAAATTCACAAAATAATTTTAAAAGTTAAATTTATGCCACAATTCCTTTATTTAATTTCCTGACTGGCTTTATTTGGGGATTTTCAAAATGCTTTCATTAGCAAATAACTCAAAATTAGTTTCAAAACCAGGTTTAAAATAAGTGCAAATCTCACTATGGGGCATAATCTGGGGTATATTCATTAATCAAATAAATTTATCAAAATTCTGTTTGATACAAGTTATTCTGATTTTAAAAGTATAATGACACCTTCAAAACAATTCTTAGAAGTCACCTCTTAGGAATCCTAATCATTGTTTTATAAAGGGGAAAAATATGAACAGGTGGCTTCAGAAATTCTGACTCTCCATATAGAAACACTTCTCAGAGAACTAAAAATATCTACCTGTACAGAACTGAAGATATTTGGTAAGTCCCAACCACATTTCAGCATCCATTCTTACCTGAACAGCCTTGCAGCGATATTGACAATTGAGAATGATGTAGAATGTTCAGTTGAAGGCTGCTTCAGAAAGGTAAAGTACTACTAGAATAAAAAAAAGTCATAATTGAGTGAAATGAATGGTAATTTAAGGTATCGTAGTTAGAAAGAAAAAAAATCTGAATCCAGTTTAACCTGTCTACCCTCTCTTTTGAAACAAAAATTACATCTTCTAAAACATCATTAATTTATCACCCTTGTTAATAAAGTTTCAATTTGCAGAAAATTTTATACCTTATATTTTACTTGCTAATACAAGTGATATATGTGAGTGAAGAGTGTATTTGGTATTTTGAAATATCTCTTCATGGATTTAAAATAGATTATGTTACAATTGATTAGATATAATTATCTAAAAAGACACTTGCCATTGTTTTATATAATTACAAGTAGAAATTTACCAAATTTGAAATTGTTTTAATAGTTGAAAAGTGATTATAATGTACTTTCTTTTCCAAAACTAATTGGAGGTTAACTACACAGCAAATCAAATCCTGATTTTTTTGACAGTACATTTGATAAGGATATTTTTAATGAAGGTATTTTAGAGCCATGACCATGAGTCTGACAGATCTGGATGGCAGCTGCAAAATGATTGAGGCTGGTCAGGTGATGGGAAAACGTGTGAATATGCTGCCTCCATTTTGCAGGAGTTAGGTCAGAATTAGTCTTAATAATGAATGTCCTGGAGTGTAATTTCAAATGTAATAGATGATGTGTGAAAAAAGAAAAAAGAAAATACTGCTGCTTCTTTTTTAAAGCTCTTTTTAAAAAATGGAACATCTATGAAACAAAAGAATTGTCCATTATTACATAATTTAATTTTTTCAACAATATATTCTATTATCTGTACTCAATATCTGGAAACTCAGAAAATTTAAAATCTTTACCTACTTTAATTTCATAGGATTACTCTAATTCACCATGTTCTAATCACCCTGACTCCTACTCTCAGTTTCCCAAATACGTCATGCACTCTTTCATAGGCTATGTAGTTTCTTTCACATGGCTCTCCCTTACCTTGGTCAGTGGAACACCTGATTCACTCCAAAACTTCAGGTCTCACCAGCTCTCATCTGCTCAGAGAAGCCTCCCTTGATGGTGCTATTGGAATGGCCCACTAGCCCACTCTGTTGCTCCCTAGTATCCCAGTAGACACTGCCTTCTGAGCTATCTCTTATTGGCTTAATTGCTTGTCCCCACCCACACCCCAATTCTTTTGTTCAAGTCCTAACCATTAATATCTCCAAATGTGACTGTACTTGGAACTAGGTCTTTTGAAGAGTTAATTAATGTAAAATTAGGTCAAATGGGTGGGCTTTAAACCAATATGACTGGTTCGGAAGAGTTAGGACACAGACACACCCAGAGGAAAGGCCATATGAAAAGATAAAGAGAAGATGGACATCCACAGTCAAGGAGAGAAGCTCTCAGGGGAAAACAAAAAACAACCCTGCTGACCCCTTCATCTTGGACTTCCAGATGAGGAAATAAATACCTTTTTTTTTCTTTTTTAAGTCATCCAGACTTTGGTACTTTGTTAATACAGTCTCAGCAAACTTACAAACTGTAATTTGTCATTTATTTATTTTCTATTATTTCACATCTAGAAAACTGAATCATAAAGTGAAGGAACTTTGTCTCTTTTCCAATGATAGTCTCAGTAGCTCACACAGTGGCTGCTATTTACTGAGTTCTTAATAAATTATGTCTGGAAGAAGAAATGACAGTAAATAGCAAAGCCATACCTACATTTTGCCTAATTCTACATATCGTTATTTTTTTTCTAGTTGTCTTTCCATGATTTGTATGCCTTCTACAAATCATGCTATACCAAGAAAAGGAATCTTGGAGTCAAGAAAAGAATTCTGACTTCCAGTTATCTAAATAGACACACTTCAGTACAAGAATTCAGGATTCAGGATGTGGACAATTTATCCAATACTTGGGAAACAAGAAAGGAGCCAGTCTTCTTATTTGTGTAGTCTACATGGAAAAAGACACAATGTTAAACACCACCATAGTGTCAGGTTTAGTCTAAAAACGCATGCCACTGAATTATCTGGAACAATTTCTTTTTTCCTTTTTTTTTTTTTGTGTGTGTATGATTCTGGGAATTGAACTCAAGACCTTGTGCATGCAAGACAAGCACTCTACCAAATTTTATATATATATAAAAATATATTTATTTATAAATATATTTAGATATATATATATCTCCCCAGCCCATATCTGTAGCAATTTCTATGTTCCTAAACATAGTCACTATGATAATAAGAACTCAGATAATACCATTGGAGAAGAGCATAAGTGGATTCAGTGAAGAAGAATTGGGAAACAGATATAAGGAAGGGGAGTATAAGATAGTGCCTGAAATAGTTAGTTCAGACATCATTTCACCCAGTCTTCCATAACTTCACAGATTAGTTGCTTACAAATATTTCTGTGCATATTTTTTTTTATTTTTTGTTTTTAGACATATATGACAATACAATGTATTTTGACATATTATACATATATAGAATACAACCAATTCCAATAGGATCTCATTTTTGTGGTTATACATAAAGTGGAGTTAACACGAGTCATATATTCATTTATGAGCAAAAGAAAGTTATGTATGATTCATTCTACTGTCTTTTCCTATTCCCATTCCTCTCCCTTCCCTTCATTTCCCTTTGTCTCTGCATATTTTTATTATACCAACTACATGATTGCAATGATATTATATGTTATGCATATTTCTACCACCAGGTTGTATTGTGTAGTTATCATGTCTTGTTTATGTTTGTTTCTGGATCTCTTACCACGGTGTTTATCATACATTTGTTTTCGTAAAGTGTTCAGTATAATCTGAAATCAATAGGACAGATATTCAGTATGCCTATAAGATGTCAAAAATTAGCCAAAATTTCATAAATCACTATCCACTCAGTTCTTATTCCTTACAAGACACTTTTTTACGAAAAGAGGGAAATTTTAGTTATGAACTCTTGCACCTTGTCTGTTTGAAAGTAAATCATACTCTACATTAATGTGCTTCATTCCCATTCAACGATCACCTGAATCCCTTAACCATGATTGAGAACATGTTTATGCTCAAGTTTCTCATTACTTCCTTTAAAAATAATATCAGATTATAGAAAAGTATCTCAGATTAATACTTTCCTCAGAAATCAGTTAAGAGTTCAGCTTCATACAAAATAGCCTAAATGTCCTGGTCAGAGAGTATGGATTTCCTATTCACTTGGGTTCTCCTTGTCACTCTGGGACTCTTTTTTTATTTCAATAAGGTTTAGAAACAAATGCTTGATGCTGTCACTGTCAGGAATATTGAAGAAATCCATGCAAGAATTGGGTCAAAATGTAGGAATTTAAGTATACAGAAGTTCACTAACATCTCTTTAGTGATCCTATTGCTCGGGATGGTTTGACCAATCAGGATTCCTCCTAAAGTCTCTGTATGTTCTAAATCTGGGCAAAGGGTCGAAATATATCTCCACCAGGAAATGACATGTTGGTATAAGAAACCATTTTTTGTGTACCAAATATCCAATTATCTGAATTAGAAAGGACTTTATCCTCTCAATATGATATGTACAAACAAGTGAAGATAAGTAGAACCTGGTGAGCTCAAATTGCAGTGAGAGAAAATAAAATCTTGTAGGAAAATTATTCAAGCTAAAGTAAGCCGAAAGACTCAAAACTTTGGGATGTGATATAGAAAGCAACCTAGAGATCAGACCCCTGACCCACACCATCTTCTAGCCATTCTCTACCTCATTAAACCATTTCATTTCCTTCCTAACACGCTAATATTTGAATTGTTTATATCTGCTTTCCTATTTATTGTCTGTCTTCACACTTTCTCCATAAGAATAGGGATGTTTATCTTTCAGTGAATACTCAGGGTACCTTCCAAAAAATGGTTTAGGACCAAATGGTATTAACATCTATCATATAGTAATTGTTCACAAACTTTTCTGAATAAAGGAATTAATCGACTCATAATCTCTTTCCTGTTCTTCTAGTTTTTAAACAATGCAAATTCTGATGGTATATGTGCTGTGATTATTATTTTTCTTAATGGAGAAATTAAAGTGTATATGTTCATCTTATGTTTTGAAATATACATTGTGAAATAACTACATTGAACTTGTTACATATCATAGCATACTTATTTTTGTTCTGAGAACACCTGAAATGTACTCTGTACTCTTTCAGCAATTTTTAAGAATGCACTTCATTGTTCTAACTATAGTCACCGTGTTGTACAATAGAACACTTGAATTTGTTAGTAATGTCTAACTGAAATTTTCTAACATTTGTTCAACATATTCCCTCCCCATCTTCTTCAGTCAGCCCCTAGTAAACACTGTTCTACAGTCTGATCCTATAATTTTTTCTTTTTAGATTTCACATGTGGGTGAGAAGGTGTCAAATTTGTCTTTCTAAGCCTGGTTTATTTCAGTTATACATAATGTCCTCCAAGTTCATCCAGGTTATCACAAATAACAAGGTTTCCTTTATTAAAATATGAATAGTATTCCACTGTACATTTCTTGAGACAATTCAGTTGATAGTTTATGTGAGTAGCACTTTGGCAAAGTTTGAATGCTGTCCAAAGACTAATTGGAATTGTTTTGGTTTGAATCTTTGAAAAATAAGCAAGCATATATAGAAGCAATGACTGTAACAGATAGGTTCAAAGTCTCTATGTTGGGCTTTTCATACTGTTAGTCTGATTAGTGGCTGGACTTTAATTCTGTCATCTCCAGGCTGCCATGAACTATTTTCTCTCTGCAAGCAGCAAAGAATTTGTATTTACTGACCATCAAGCACTTTAACTTTGGTAACGTATGTAAAATGCCTAATATGCTTTCATGTATTCTGGCACTATTATTGCTAATATTCTTATTTATTCCTAGATTTTTTTTCACTTTACAGAAATGTCTATAGAGTGTGGTCATTCAAATGGCCTTTTGTAAGTATCTGATTATATGGTATGTGTATTAAAGCATGCTTTTTCTCTTTATAGAAGATATAAAAATACATAAAAGGAAGCATGGTATAGGTAATGATATACCAGCATTCACATGTGCAATGTAAGACCATTATTTATAGGTTTTAGAGAAAGAAATAATGGATTCCACTTTGTCCCAGCTCAGTTATTCTGAGGCCACTTATGTCAAAACTTGTTAGGTGCTCTTAGGTGTAACAATGAAAACCAACAGTGGGAGGTAGGACAGTAAAGGGGGGGGGGAATAATCAAAGAGGAAAACAAACCATGTTTAGTAACATAAATAAACAAATATGGCTGGAAGAACAACCCATATGTCAATAATAACCCTAAATGTTAATGGCTTAAACTCACCAATCAAGAGACACAGGCTAGTAGAATGGATCACAAAACAAGACCCAACAATATGCTGCCTACAGGAGACGCATTTGATAGGAAAAGACATACATAGGCTGAAGGTGAAAGGTTGGGAAAAATCATATCACTCATATGGACTTCGGAAACAAGCAGGAGTGTCCATACTCATATCAAATAAAATAGATTTCAAGCCAAAGTTAATCAAAAGGGATAAAGAGGGACACTACATACTGCTTAAGGGAACCATACACCAACAAGACATAACAATCATAAATATATATGCCCCAAACAATGGTGCAGCTATGTTCATCAAACAAACTCTTCTCAAGTTCAAGAGTCTAATAGACCACCATACAATAATCATGGGAGACTTCAACACACCTCTCTCGCCACTGGACAGATATTCCAAACAAAAGTTGAATAAGGAAACTATAGAACTCAATAACACAATTAATAACCTAGACTTAATTGACATATATAGAATATACCACCCAACATCAAGCAGTTACACTTTTTTCTCAGCAGCACATGGATCCTTCTCAAAAATAGATCATATATTATGTCACAGGGAAACTCTTAGACAATACAAAGGAGTAGAGATAATACCATGCATCCTATCTGATCATAATGGAATGGAACTGAAAATCAACGATAAAAGAAGGAAGGAAAAAGAATACATCACTTGGAGAATGAACAATAGGTTACTGAATGATCAATGGGTTATAGAAGACATCAAGGAGGAAATTAAAAAATTCTTAGAGATTAATGAAAACACTGACACAACATATCGGAATCTATGGGACACATTGAAAGCAGTTCTAAGAGGAAAATTCATTGCTTGGAGTTCATTCCTTAAAAAAAGAAAAAACCAACAAATAAATGATCTCATACTTCATCTCAAAATCCTAGAAAAAGAAGAGCAAAACAACAGCAAAAGAAGTAGAAGGCAAGAAATAATTAAAATCAGAGCTGAAATTAATGAAATCGAAACAAAAGAAACAATTGAAAAAATTGACAAAACTAAAAGTTGGTTCTTTGAAAAAATAAACAAAATCGACAGACCCTTAGCCATGCTAGCGAAGAGAAGAAGAGAGAGAACTCAAATTACTAGCATATGGGATGAAAAAGGCAATATCACAACAGACACTTCAGATATACAGAAGATAATCAAAAATTATTTTGAATCCTTATACTCCAATAAATTAGAAGATAGTGAAGGCATCGATAAATTTCTTAAGTCATATGATCTGCCCAGATTGAGTCAGGAGGATATAGACAACCTAAACAGACCAATATCAATTGAGGAAATAGAAGAAACCATCAAAAGACTACCAACTCAGAAAAGCCCAGGAACGGATGGGTATACAGCAGAGTTTTACAAAACCTTTAAAGAGGAACTAATACCAATACTTTTCAAGCTACTTCAGGAAATAGAAAAAGAGGGAGAACTTCCAAATTCATTCTACGAGGCCAACATCACCCTGATACCTAAACCAGACAAAGACACTTCAAAGAAAGAAAACTACAGACCAATATCTCTAATGAACCTAGATGCAAAAATCCTCAATAAAATTCTGGCGAATCAGATACAAAAACGTATCAAAAAAATTGTGCACCATGATCAAGTAGGATTCATCCCTGGGATGCAAGGCTGGTTCAATATACGGAAATCAATAAATGTTATTCACCACATCAATAGACTTAAAAATAAGAACCATATGATCATCTCGATAGATGCGGAAAAAGCATTCGACAAAGTACAGCATCCCTTTATGTTCAAAACTCTAGAAAAACTAGGGATAACAGGAACATACCTCAATATTGTAAAAGCAATCTATGCTAAGCCTCAGGCTAGCATCATTCTGAATGGAGAAAAATTGAAGGCATTCCCTCTAAAATCTGGAACAAGACAGGGATGCCCTCTCTCACCACTTCTGTTCAACATAGTTCTCGAAACACTGGCCAGAGCAATTAGACAGATGAAAGAAATTAAAGGCATCAAAATAGGAAAAGAAGAACTTAAATTATCACTATTTGCAGATGACATGATTCTATACCTAGCAGACCCAAAAGGGTCTACAAAGAAACTATTAGAGCTAATAAATGAATTCAGCAAAGTGGCAGGATATAAAATCAACACGCATAAATCAAAGGCATTCCTGTATATCAGCGACAAATCCTCTGAAATGGAAATGAGGACAACCACTCCATTCACAATATCTTCAAAAAAAATAAAATACTTGGGAATCAACCTAACAAAAGAGGTGAAAGACTTATACAATGAAAACTACAGAACCCTAAAGAGAGAAATAGAAGAAGATCTTAGAAGATGGAAAAATATACCCTGTTCATGGATAGGCAGAACTAACATCATCAAAATGGCGATATTACCAAAAGTTCTCTATAGGTTTAATGCAATGCCAATCAAAATCCCAACGGCATTTCTTGTAGAAATAGAGAAAGCAATCATGAAATTCATATGGAAAAATAAACGACCCAGAATAGCAAAAACAACTCTAAGCTGGAAGTGTGAATCAGGCGGTATAGCAATACCAGACTTCAAACTATACTACAGAGCAATAGTAACAAAAACAGCATGGTACTGGTACCAAAACAGGCGGGTGGACCAATGGTACAGAATAGAGGACACAGAAACCAATCCACAAAACTACAACTACCTTATATTTGATAAAGGGGCTAAAAGCATGCAATGGAGGAAGGATAGCATCTTCAACAAATGGTGCTGGGAAAACTGGAAATCCATATGCAACAAAATGAAACTGAATCCCTTTCTCTCGCCATGCACAAAAGTGAATTCAAAATGGATCAAGGAGCTTGATATCAAATCAGAGACACGCCGTCTGATAGAAGAAAAAGTTGGCTACGATCTACATACTGTGGAGTCGGGCTCCAAATTCCTCAATAGGACACCCATAGCACAAAAGTTAATAGCTAGAATCAACAAATGGGACTTACTCAAACTAAAAAGTTTTTTTCTCAGCAAAAGAAACAATAAGAGAGGTAAATAGAGAGCCTACATCCTGGGAACAAATCTTTACTCCTCACACTTCAGATAGAGCCCTAATATCCAGAGTATACAAAGAACTCAAAAAATTAGACAATAAGAGAACAAACAACCCAATCAACAAATGGGCCAAGGACCTGAACAGACACTTCTCAGAGGAGGACATACAATCAATCAACAAGTACATGAAAAAATGCTCACCATCTCTAGCAGTCAGAGAAATGCAAATCAAAACCACCCTAAGATACCATCTCACTCCAGTTAGATTGGCAGCCATTAGGAAGTCAAACAACAACAAGTGCTGGCGAGGATGTGGGGAAAAGGGTACACTTGTACATTGCTGGTGGGACTGCAAATTGGTGCAGCCAATTTGGAAAGCAGTATGGAGATTTCTTGGAAAGCTGGGAATGGAGCCACCATTTGACCCAGCTATTCCCCTTCTCGGTCTATTCCCTAAAGACCTAAAAAGAGCATGCTACAGGGACACTGCTACATCGATGTTCATAGCAGCACAATTCACAATAGCAAGACTGTGGAACCAACCTAGATGCCCTTCAATAGATGAATGGATAAAAAAATGTGGCATTTATACACAATGGAGTATTACTCTGCATTAAAAAATGACAAAATCATAGAATTTACAGGGAAATGGATGGCATTAGAGCAGATTATGCTAAGTGAAGCTAGCCAATCCCTAAAAAACAAATGCTGAATGTCTTCTTTGATATAAGGAGAGTAACTAAGAACAGAGTAGGGTCGAAGAGCATGAGAAGAAGATTAACATTAAACAGGGATGAGAGGTGGGAGGGAAAGGGAGAGAGAAGGGAAATTGCATGGAAATGGAAGGAGACCCTCAGAGTTATACAAAAGTACATACAAGAGGAAGTGAGGGGAAAGGGAAAAATAATACAAGGGGGACAAATGAATGTCAGTAGAGGGGGCAGAGAGAGAAGAGGGGAGGGGAGGGGAGGGGGGATAGTAGAGGATAGGAAAGGCAGCAGAACACAACAGACACTAGTATGGCAATATGTAAATCAATGGATGTGTAACTGATGTAATTCTGCAATCTGTATATGGGGTAAAAATGGGAGCTCATAACCCACTTGAATCAAAGTGTGAAATATGATATATCAAGAACTATGTAATGTTTTGAACAGCCAACAATAAAAAATTAAAAAAAAAAAAAGAAAAAGAGAGTTCAGAAGTGCTAAAGACAGAGACTTGGCAGATTGATATTTAGGAGGTCATCAGTCTGTGCCAAAAAGTAGCAGAGTTTTGACAAAAAACAAAACAAAACAAAAAAAAAAAACTGAAAGCAGTGAGAATTAATAAAGAAGATACACCGTGAAAAGAAAATTCTAGACAGATAAAAGAGCTAGATCAAAATATTTCTAGTAGGTGTTTGCCTGCCATGCTCCAGGAATAAAAAAATTTTGTGAAAACCAAATAAAATCATGTCCATCTGAGCAATTTGTGAGCTATAAGTGTCAGAGGTTGTAGGAAAGGAAGAAACATGACAAAGGCTGTGGCGTCCTGAATTTGATCTTGAAGTAGAAAAAAAACTGGTGGAATACAAATAAAATCTATAATTTAATAAATGTACTAGATCTATATTATTATTATTAGTAGTAGTAGTAGTAGTAGTAGTAGTAGTACCATGGGTATGTAAAATGTTAGATAATATTAGGGAAAGCAGGGTGAAAGGCCTGCAGGAATCCTCTTTTCTGTCTTTAAAGATCTTTTTAAAGAAAGTATGTGGCAGAACATTGTTTCATGACTTATACTTTCCTTGAATCCCAAGATTGTTATTTATTTTTAATTTTTAAAGAAAATTATATATAAATAAGGTTATATAAAGAGTTATAGACGTATACAAAAAAGCATAATATTTTCTATGAAATACAATTTTCATTTAATACATTTAAATGGAATACTTCCAAGCACTGCTAAAGGAGGAAAAACACAAATTACCGCCCAAAAGCACAGATAATGCTTAACTGAAAAATGTAAGATAGCAAAATGTTATCCTATGTTAAGAAATAAAATCTTCCTAACATGACTTAATATGGAGGTTTGCATACAATTGACAAAGATGTATGATTGTTTACTTAATATAAAATCATAGCCTATTCATATCAGTCATTAAAACCAACATGTACTTCTGATGAAAAGAATACTTTCCTACATAAAGACATACCCAACTACATTTCTAACAGGGCCTGGCATCATCTTCTTTCTGTTTGCCAAACCTCCCCCTTGCCAAGAACCCTTCACTTGTAAATTAAAGTTGGCAATGTCTATCCTTGACCATGAGAAAATATTAAAAGAATGAAGGATATAATCTTTGAAAAATTCTCTGGGATCTTGAAGGAAGGTGGCGCTATCAATACAATGTATGAAAAATGAAAGTTTGTCTATCTGTAATTTTTTATAGCCTATGATGAGTATAATGACTAATTTATGCTTTTGTCCCTAGGCTCAGTGTGACCAACTGCATCTAACAAAACAATTGGCACACCTCCAATCAATATATCTTACTCTCCAATAGTACATCACTTCTTGGCAGCAAATTGCCAAGAAAATCAGAAGTAACGGGTGGCCAGCAGGAAGACATAAGCACTACCTCATTGTCAGGATGTTCCAAGTCAGGAACAGCAGGGCCAAATTTGAACCAGGATTCTATCTCTAGTTTTATCATACTTTTTTGATTTATGCCAGCATAAAATAATTGAACATAAGAGGCAAAGACTAAAGGTAAGCATATTCCAGTGTGAGACAGTCAGGCTATGAAGGAGGAACAGTTCACAGGGTCTGCTTCTTGAAATAGCCCATTGGAGAAAGAGGACATAATTTTATTAAAAAAAAATAATAAAATTTAAACTATCAGCTGAGCTTTCAAATAGAAGATTTTCATAAGCAATATTGACATGCACAAGCATCTACATGCAGAGAACGAATAGAGCTATTGGAATTTGAGAAGGATTATCTTCTTTTCAAGAAATGGAAAAAAAGAATGGAAAACAGAAAGTATGCAGAATAAAAGAAGGGAAAACAGACATCATAGCTCTCCATAATCCTCATTCAGACTTGAAATTCAGAGAACAATGTGAATAGAGAATGCAACGCAGGAGTTCCTGATGACTTGAAATGGTTTTGTCGGGGATATCAATATGATATTTCAAAAATGTGGTATTTATTGTCATTTGAAATTGGATCCATATAATTACTTGTGGTGTTTCTAACTGGAAATATCACAAAGAATAGAGGAAAAAGGTTCTACCACATTCTCAAATGAGAATTCTCTCTGAAAGCCTGCTTCCAGTAGTACATCCTATTGACTCATTTATGGGCACTCAGCGAGGAGTTTGTGGCTGGCTGTGGAGTGGAGAAGAGAGGTACCAACATCCAACTCAACAGCTGCAGTCACTGCTTGAATAGGGAAAATTTCTTCTGCAGATTCCGCAACTGTAAATCTGGCCTACTAAGGTCATACTTCAGCTTTACTTCTGCTCTATGGAAACACAGGTTCTCACCAGTGTGTGTGATATATTTGGGGCTTGAATTTGCATGAAGCAAGATAATTTTATTATTGATAGATCCTAGCGACTAATATTTTTAGTAAGAAAAAAGGAAAGTGGAAGGGATAGTTGGTCTGGAGGCAGGGAGAAAGAGAGTAGGGGGTAAAAGGAAGGGAAAGGTGGAAGGGGAAAATGAAATGGAAGGAGAGGAGAAACAGAAGAAGAAAAAGAGGGAAAGAAAACATGGATTTATAGAGGAAGTGATTTACAGGAATTCTGTCATCTGTAGGCTGATTAGAGTCAATCATCAAAACAACAAGTATTCTTTCCACAGTCTCCTACTTTGTTTCAATACAAACATTAATAGCAACAAAATACAAAAACATATTTGAAGTCAAAATCAGGGTTCACTTGCCTTTTCAGTTGCATTGGTTTATAGAATAGGTTATTCTCTTGATGAGTCATATTTATTCAGAGGACATTATCATATAATTTATTTACAGGTGGAGGTAAGGAGAGTATCTCAATTTAATTAAAAAAATTAGAAAGTGAATCAGACTATAAATCATTTGTTTTTAGTGTTATTTATACATTGATTTTTTTAAAATCCATAGTTAAAGAGTTTTCGAAATATTAACTCTCAACCTCATTCTTGCAATATCAACTAATTCTGTTTGTTCAAGATAAGGATACTTAAATTATCCAAATCATTCCATTCTGCTGTGTTATGGAATTGATCAAAAAGAGCTAACCAGCTGATTGTCTATTATTTGTAAAATTGTTGGCTTTTAATCAGCACCAAAACAAATAGGACATGTCTTTTGAAAACAAAAACATATAAGCAATTATTATGCCCCATTTTTTTCTACTCCCATACTTATATCATAGTGAATCACAAACTCATTAGAGAGCAATATGATATAATGGAAAGACCAAGAGGTTTAAAGGCAAAAGGCCTTTATTTGAATCCTGGTTCTGAAATTTTCTAGATTGGTAACCCCAGGCAAAGAATTTAATCCAGCTCAACGTGTTTCTTACAGTGTGTATCTCTTGTAAGGATGAGATGGGGAGGTGTCTGTGAGCATTATTTCATCATATAGTAGGCTTGCAAAGGTCAAAAGGCTTCTTCTGAGTTGCTACAACCAGGAAGATCAGATGACAGCATCATAGTAGAATCCCAGGGTGCCACATGGAGGAGGAATCAGTTTTCAACAGAAGCCTCAAAAGGAAAGTTACTTTTCAGCCCCAAAGAGTACAAAATGATCCCCCCATGTCTCAGTGTGGTAGATAGAACTCTATGGAAGAGAGATAGAACAGACATAAACAGGGCACCAAGACTAGAGAAGAAAACAAGATACCACCCCCCAAGTAGTAAATGAGTACTGCAGACCTCAACCACACACAGGAGAAAGAGTGAATTCCCATAGAATTTGCCCAACAAGAGAAGGGAGCTGGAAGGAAACTGTGAACAATGGCAATAAGCAAATGCCACACTTTTTACAAGCATTAAGGACCGTACATAATAAAAAGAATCTACATACATGCAATAATAACATGATCATAGTAGTAAGAATTGGTTGAATTTGAAAGAAAAGAGTTCATACAATATCAGATACAAAAATACTAAAAATAATTTCCCTTGTTTATGTGCATGTTTGTGTGCATGTGTATATACATACTATATATATGAATTAAATATATATTGTGAATATTACATTTACAGAACATGTGTGTGTGTGTGTGTGTGTATATATATATATATATATATATATATATATATATATATATATAGTAAATTATGTATGTATATCTATGTAATAGATTATACCCAAACTCATTTCAGAATTTAAATGATTCTACTTGTTCCCTGGCACCCCCACCAAGTTCTGACTTACTTAAAGAATTCTTTGGATTTTGATTGACATGTTGTTGTCCTTGAAAGGAAAGATCCCACCTTAGAATTTCAGTTGAAACACAGGAGCCTCTGCTGCACAGATGCAGCCTCCTTAGTGAACATTCATTGTTTCAGTTTGGGTATGCTCCACATGAGAGAAACCTTTTAGGAAATTTAGAAGCCTGCTTGAAGATTTCACTATTCCAAAACTAACTCAGCTACTAAAACATCCTTGACCAAAGAACGGTCCTTCTCTCAGAATATCTTTGAGCAACACTTCTGAAAGAGATGCCCGTGGAAGAAAAATCAAATTTCACTAATTCTACCTTTGAAGTCAGTTAGCTTAAACATATGAACTTGACAATCAGCAGAATAGACATCACAATAAGAAAATATTTACATTTAACTTGAGAAAACGAAAAGCATCCCTCTGTAAACATAAGGAATGATCATTAAAACATGATATAAAATTTAATGTATTTTCACTGACTTATCAGTGCCTTGATCATTGCTGTCATTAAGTTATAACAATAAAGAAGAAAAAGATCTATGCTGTGTTTTGAGTCTGAATTTGGTAGGCTCTGGCATCTGGGAAGTAAGAACAATAATACATCTATACCATTTCTTTACACTCTACATTAAATTGAAAAGCCTTGCATGCTGGAAAGGTATAAACAAAAGTTTAAAAATTGCAATTTAAAAAAAAAAAATCTTAGTGCTCTCCCATTAGCTTTCATCCTTCATTGCGATCATGGAGATGTATTTGCACATGGGAACTATGAGCCCATTTACCTTTTGCAGCATAAGGAGGTATCTTAAGAAATACCCTATAATGTAGTTTTTCAGGTATAGTTTTTTAGTTGGGTATTTTTATATACAGCATTTTTAAATAACAAATTCATATAGAAGTTATTCAGAAGGCTGTATGAGACAAATTCTTTTATAAGAAATGTTCCATGACAATAACTCCCAAGACCTACTTGGCTGGAATAGTAGTAGTGATAGCATTCCTTACACAAAGGAAGTTAAGAAAGCTCCTCTTCTGTATCCAATGAGGTTCTGTTAGTTGTGTTTTATCAACAGTGAGCTGTGGAGAATTTAGTTCACAGTATAAGATAAATTACAAATTATTATTTATGAATTTATGACATATGTCTACATAAATGGTACATAAAAAATAATTGTATATGATTCTGGTGCTCCTGATGCTCCAAGCTTCTTATTACTGAGGAGTGATGACATCTGATGCAGAAATGTCCAATGTTCTCTTTCTGTTCCTGGTCTGAATTACCTTCTTAGTTCACATTGTCGATCATTGTTGGTTTTCTTCTGTTTTATAATGATATGGTGGTTTTTCAGAATCGCCACTGATAAATTACTTACAAAGTACACATATTCACTCTGTCTTCAAATGGTCATGATTTCATTAACAGAGAGTAAGAAGACATTTTTATTGGTGTATGTTAATTACACACAATGATGAATTTCATTGTAGCATATGAACCCACATTTGTCTTTACAACATGTCATCTCGTGATTCTCTGTGTTCTCTAACAAGTACACTCCAGTGAAATAATCTGAGCTGAAATTTAGCTTAGTTCAATTTTCACTCCTCAATACCTCCCATATTTTTCTTTCCTACCTTCTGATCCCTTTCTTCTATCCCACTGGTTTTCATTCAACTTTATGATGTCATTTTTCCCCTTTCCCTATTTCCCACTAGCTTCTAAATTTAAGAGACAACATATAGTACTTGCCTTTCGGGCTGTGGCTTATTTCTCTTATCATCATGTACTCCACTTCCATCCATTTTTCTGCAAAGGACATAATTTCATTCTTCTTTATGGCTGAATAAAACTCCATTGGGTATATATATCACATTTTCTTTTAATCTATTCATCTGTTGATAGATGCCTGTTATGGTCTGTAAACAAGTCAGGATGGTGCCTGGCAAATGTTAGAGTCTATAAACAAGTCTGGATGGCGCCTGGCATTTTGCCACAGGGAGTGGTTCATGAAGTAACGCCAGCGAGTCATTAAGTGTGGAGATTCCTTATTGGTTGACTACTGTATCCAGTTTATGTTAATTAGATAAGCTGTGTGGAATGTATATATACCACTCCTGTCCTACAATAAACGGCTCCCACTCCTGCAGTATCAATCTACACAAGTTGTTCATCACCCCCGGTTATTTTGCTGCAGCTGGACTGCGGCAGATGGTGGCCCGTTATGGGGAGCCCCGGGACACTCGGGGGTAAGTGACGAAAAAAAAAGCTGCCCGTCCACAGATAGGACGGGAGCAAATCTGCTCGTCCCTAGACAGATTGGGGGAGAGGAAAAATGGCCATTTCGAGAAAATGGAGAAGATTGATACAGTATGTTTGTGTCTTGTTTTGTCTCAGTGTATTGTATTGTCTTTGTGATGAAAATATGGAAGGGGTGAGAAGTAAATTACTAAGGGAAGGAGGCACCCCAGTGGAACCAAGAATAGTTAGGGCATGTGTTGATAAGAGCCCAGGAACTCTAGTCAGAAAGAAGAAAGTTTAGGGTGCAGAGGCTGAGATAATGTACTAAATTGTTCAGAAGGTTGTTTTCTTAGTGGAATACTACAGGATTTTCTTTAGCCATCCAGAGTTCCTGCCTTCGTCCCAGTGCTGGTGAAGAGGAAGGTGGAAGAATTTCCAGTGTTGCTGAGAACCAGATCAAGCTAGCTGCCTGCAGAACTTACCTAGACTGTGATTTAAGCTAGCTGCCTGCAGAACTTACCTGGACTGTGATTTAAGCTAGCTGCCTGCAGAACTTACCTGGACTGTGATTTACCTGGACTGTGATTTAATCTATTGAGACACTGCTTTACCTGGACTGAGACAACAAACTGTAATCTACAACAAATTGTAACTTGGTATCTTTGCTAACAGTGTCATTGCTGGTATAATTTTTCCAAAGTCTTCTTACTTGGAGCCATCAATTGGCTTTGTATCATGGCATTTTGTATTCTCCCCTTCTGCTTGTAGCAGATTATTTATGGTGTTTGTGTAAAAACCACTATAGTCGTTATTTAAATTAAACAAAAGGGGGAAATGTTAAGGTCTATAAATAAGTCAGGATGGTGCCTGGCAAATGTTAGAGTCTGTAAACAAGTCTGGATGGCGCCTGGCATTTTGCCAGAGCGAGTGGTTTGTGAAGTAACGCCAGCAAGCCATTAAGTGTGGAGATTCCTTATTGGTTGACTGCTGTATCGAGTTTATGTTAATTAGATAAGCTGTGTGGAATGTATAAGTACCCCTCCTGTCCTACAATAAATGGCTCCCACTCCTGCTATATCAATCTACACAAGTTGCTCATCACTCCCTGGTTATTTTGCTCCAGCCGGACTACGGCAGATGCCTATGCTGATTTTATAACTGGGCTATTGTGAATTATGCTGCAATAAATATGGGTGAGCATGCACCTTTAAAGTATGATGATTTTAATTCTTTTGGATAAATACCAAGGAGTGATATTTCTGGATCTTCTGGTAGTTTTATTTTAATTTTTTGAGAAAACTCCATACTAGTTTCTATAATGGCTATACTAGTTTACATTCTCACCAACAGTGTGTAAGAGTTTCTTTTTCCCCAGAGGTTTACCAGCAGTCATTGTACCTGGCTCATTATTATTTATATTCTTGATGATGCAATGTAGAGAGATGGAATTATTGTGGAGTTTTGACTTACATTTACCTGATTGCTAAAGGTGTTGTTGAATGCCTTTTTGTGTAAGTGTTGACCATTTGTACTTCTTCTTTTGAGAAATATATTTTAAGCTCATTTGACTATTTATTGAATGAACTACCTATTCTTTTAACAGTAAGGGTTTTTTTGTTTTGTTTTGTTTTTAGTTCTTTATATACTCCAGATACTAATCCTCTGTCAGAAGAATAGCTGGCAAAGATTTTCTCTAATTCTGTAGGATCTCACTTTATGTTGTTTCTTTCCTTTATTGTGCAGAAAAATGACATTTTTTTAACCTCAAGTACTATTTGCATTTTTACTTCAACTATTCTTGTTTTTCTTCCCCCTATTTCTACTCAGAATTGATATTCCATCAATCTGCACAAATTAAAGTTTTCTACAAATGTAATTTCCATGGAACTTCCCTTTAATGTAAGTGTTCAGACTTTTGAGTGGTTTAAAAGAGAAATTTTCTTGTCTAAACACTTCCTGGAGATTGTTCTTCTATGAATACAAATGCTTAACACTTATCCCATGCTTACAATGTAAAATAACCTAGACAAGTGTCTACTACTACGTGCAGAGGCTGATTAACTGAAATAGGACTAATTCTTTTCCAGGAAGCATTCTTTGACAAACTTCCAGAACCTACCCTATCGGGTAGCATACCAGTAGAATGATCACCTTTCTCAAAAAGAGAATGTTTTGAAAGCTTTCTTTTCTGAAGAGATAGACTTTATTTTAGATCTCATAATAGCCTTATGAAGGAAAAACATTCTTTTTCACAGTTTGAAAAACCTGTCCTTGAAAAGGTTGACTGACTTGTATTAACCACACCATGTAACCAAGCAACACTGGAAAAAGTTTGAACCCAGGTTCTCTGACTCTAAAATCCCCACTATGAACCCACATTTGTCTTTAAAACATGTCATCTCGTGATTCCCTATGTTCTCTAACAAGTGCCCTCCAGTAAAATCATCTGCTTCTGGAGCTGAAATTTAGCTTAGCCAGCTGATCCAGGGATTTGCTCTTTAATTGTACTTGCCCACAACATTTACACAGATCTGATAAAGATATTGATCACTTAAGGCCCATGAATATCCAACTCCACTTCATGAGACACAAAGTGTAGCATTTCTCTTTTATTTCTGCCTTACAGAGAAGCCTAAGTTGATATTAAAAGGTTGTGGTAGCATGAAACCTGCTTTCAGACAATCAGCTTAAGTCATTGGCTCTTCAGTGTTATCCTATTTATACCAGTTCATTATATTGTACTTAATATGAAATTACAATGACTCACTCGTAAGTGCAGCTTTCTTAGACTTAATTAGACACTGAAGAATTATTAAACATTTGACAGCATATTGTACATTTGATCTCAGTATTGAATTCTCATTGATATTAATGTACACACAATGTAATATAACATGTTCCTCTGACTCTGGGCTTATGCAATTTTTCACAATTTAACAGCTTTTGGATGCCCGATTCTCTGGGATGTTTGGCACATAAACATTTTCTAGTGAGATGTTGTTTTGTAATTAAAGATAAGACTGTTTATCAGGTTTTAAAAAAAATCAAGACAATCTCAATTAGGGAAAAGCCATTGGAGTTCTGAAAGGTAACTGTGACTACACAAAATACTTCAGGTATGCTACTTACCTGTAAAAATGAATGCATTAATTAAGATGGTTTCCTATCTCATTTTAGCTCTAAAGTACAATGATTTAACACATTTTTTGGTTTGGTAGAATCCATCATAGAAAGAACCATGTTATTTAATCAGAGAGATGATTTAACCAAATTCAAGTACCCCATAGCTCTTATCAATTTCTGTTGTTAATAGGCAGAGAATAGGAATTTTACTTGGATTAGTTTTATATTTCTCTCTTAGTTATTAAAATGTTGAAAATATTTATCTTGTTTTAAAGGCACAATTGAGTAGGAAATTGGATAAAATGGAATCAGTTGGCAATTTAAGTAAATAAAATATGGATCCTAGTATTAAGTTAACAATAAATAAATAATTGATTATCACCAAAAATATATTAAAAACCTATGTAACTGGCATAGGAACATTAAATACTTAGCGTAGCTCCTGTACAATTCCAGCAGCACCACCAGCAGGGCATATTGCCCTATTTAATGGATCTTCCAGTTTTAACATGTTTTTTAAGCTTCTTGGATTTATTAGATCTTGAAAAAATGATTATTAGTAGAAGAAAAATAAATGTTAACTTTTTAAAAATCTAATATTCAGTTATATACAAATGTGGTTTAATAAAATTTTTTATTACAATTTCATCACCTGAATGGAAATTATAGTGTTAGTGTGTTCAAGAGATGGTTCTATCTGCATGCACAGTGAGGGAGAGTTGGCATAATGGCCTGTAAGGCATATAAAATTTATTCTGTGAAGGAAATAAAGGTCCTTTAAAGGTCTTCCTCCACTTGTGGAATGATTTTCTTAACATGTGTGAATTCTGAGTGTAACTTTTTCTTTTTTTTCTCTTTTCCTGCTGAAATGCAGTTTGTTTCTAAAAAGAGAAGAGCTAAAGAATTTCAATACTGTATAGTAGGGAATTTTTTAATTAAAGAAAAATTACATCTGGCACATGAAAATAATACTCTGTTTATTATACAGAAAATTGTTTAGGACAAATCAGATCAATAGATCTGTTCATGGGAGGAAGGAAATATGAACTTTGAAATTTGACTATCAGGAATCAAGCTACATTTTAGAATTGAAAACAAAGAAGAGGAGAGGGCAAAACACTAATTTCTTTCCCTCTCTAAAATATACATAAGGGAAAGTTGAGAAGGTATATATAAAATATATTTTCTCTCATTAAAGAATTTTAATTTACAGGAGTACTTATAAACTATTTCAAAACTTGATTGACAAATTAATTTTCTTATGCTTGACATCAACCAATATGAAGATTACTCAATAAACTACAATTATTCTTTGCAACTATATAAACATTGGTATTATCATTATTATAATCACTACTATGCACACTTGTAGAGTTAAAGCAGTTGAGGTAAATAGAAGTTGAATACTTGCTTAACAAACCCTATTGAATTCCTAATGCATGCCAACTGTTTCAGTGAGCCCTGGGAAGGAAGTTAAACTGCCTTGCCCTCAAGAAGGAAATACTGAGGCAAAAAAAGGGCAAAAGAAGAAAAAGGTATTATTATAACAATACTTGGCTATATATAAAATAATTCTATCATCCTAATAGTAGTCATAAGATAATCATAATTTCAAACATTTTAATTATTAAAATAATAATTTTCACATATTTCAATATAAGCATAGTGTGTACAAAATTGTCTGTTTTATTCACAGCTTTACTCATATTAGGTCGCCAGTGCATACTAGACCCTCAAAAATATTTTGTTCGATGAATTTATTGTTGAATAAAATCATTACTGTTTCCTATTTTCCTCTCCTGCCCTAAATATATCTACTATGCTTAACATGGCCTTTTGTTTATCATATGTACATAATAAAAAGTTAAGCAAATGAGAGATAAACATACCATGGCTCTTTGAAGTGAATATTTTACTGCCTATTTAGAAACATCACTTTGATTGACAAACTTATGTATGAAAGTTATCCTTTTTTTAGCTTCATCAAACTTGATTATTTTGCATCACTGTAATCAAACAAAAATATTTTCTCTAACACAAAGTATCTCATTTTTTTCTGTCTCAATATTTTGTCTTATGATTCATAGCTATTTTACTTATCTACAATATTGTAGCTGATGTTTGCCTTATGTTTTTTCCTTATCATATTTGGCAGTCATATATATATATATATATATATATATATATATATATATATATACACATAGTGCATATATATATAATGCATATATATATATATATACAGTGCATATATATATAATGCATATATATATAATGCATATATATATATATATATATATATATTTGTTCCTTAACATAAGAACTAATGGAAAGGAATAACAACAAGAAATCAACAGAAGAAATATACTTCAGAGAAATACAGTGACACTTTCAGAAGGTGCAGATAGACATTTACATAATCTTTCAAAATCAGGTAATATAATCAGAAAATGATTTGAGTTTCCAATTATTTATAATCAAAGCTCAGATAAAATACTTCAGTTAAAGAAGTTAAATGATGGAAAATCTAAAGTAACTTTTCCATGATAATATAGCTGGGAATAAAACAGATTGCTGCTTTCTAAATTTCATAGTATAGCTATTTAAACTTTTTGGGTTCTTATGACTCTTTCAGAAGATAAAGACAAAAGCTAGCATCTGAAAACAAACTTTTTTGTTGTTCTTGTATGTTTGTTTTTTCATTATTTGAAATCTAAGCTTTCCTTTACCTTCCTTTGAACTATTGAATATGGTGAATCAATCAAAGGAACAGTATTTGCCTTGTCCTCAAACAATGTTGCTACTAATTTCCCTATTTGTTTTCTTGCATATACAATTATGCATTCTATTGGATAATATGCTGAAAATTGGAAGCAATTATCTATATCTACATCTAAATGTATACATCCACTGCATTCTTTCAAATTTCTTATTTCCTAAATATTTCTTATTTCCTTTTGCTAAATCTTGATATTTTTAAACTCTGTTTTTTTTTTACTAACATGACATTCAAAAATGTCTATTGGTGTTTAAATTTACATTTTTCTGATTATGATTATGGTTAAATAATTTTTAAGGATTTTTTTTAAGATGAACACAATATCTTTCATTATTTGTTTTTATGTAGTGCTGATGATTGAACCTAGTGCCTCACATGTGTGAGGCAAGCGCTCTACCGCTGAGCTATAACCTCAGCCCCATAGTTAAATAATTTTTAATATTTATCAGTCAGATATGTTCTTTCTTCCAGTACTACTTTAGTCATATCCATTCTCTTAACTATTTCTTGCTTTCTGGTCATTAATAGGAGTTCTTTAGATAGGTTGAATGTTTATTGCTTTATTCCATTTACTTCAAATATTTGTGCATTCTATTAATTATATGAATATCTTAAAAATATTTTTCTTTATGTTTTCTTGTGCATAGAAGACCTATCTCTATCACATTCAAAACATAGTCTCCAATATTATTACCTAGGAATTTATATATTTTTTAGAAGGTCTTTGTGCATTTTATATGTGCTTTATTAAGAATTTAAAAGTTCACATATTTCCATGGGGTGAACAAATTTTCCAATATCATTTAAGCCTTTTACCCACTCATTGACAGATCAGTCTTTAAAAATACTAAATTTTCCTAAGCACATAGAATTAACTTCTTTATATTCCCCATTCAAATATTATCATTTATTTTAGATTATTACGTATATAAATATGGGTTTCATTTATTACTCTGTTCATTAATGTTATTTACATCCTTATTCTACTCCCTGCAACTATATTTCTTTTGACAGAGTATGCTATGAGAAATCTGTATTGGTTCTGAGTTTCTGTATTGCTGGAAATATTGTATTCAATCTCAATTGAATAGTCACTGGCAGGGTTATAACAATAGTGAAATTACCCCCAACTCATCCTGCTCATCCTTCTTGAGTTCAGTGTTGTTGCTAAATCTATTGGCAGTTTTATACTCACATGCTTGTGGATAATATGTACATCTTTTCCTTCTTTCATTTTGACGTAATTTTTAGTTTTTCCCTTTGGTTTTCTTTTTTCTATTATTCAAAATTCATATTTGTTTTTATGTTTTTTTTTTCTCTACTGAAGCCTTAATGGATTCCTTCATTATCAAAATTTCTGTCTTACATTTTCAAAAATTCTACTGGCTTTCTCTCCATTATATTGATTTTTTTCTCTCTCAGATGCTTATTGAAATAATTGAAAATCCTTGATCTATTCTCCATGAGACTTTTCTTGAAGCTTGTATATGTATTTTTATATTTCTGTGGTTATTCCTGGGGAGACTTAGTGTCTCATTCAACCAATATACACATATTCCCTCACCTTAATCCACTCTGTTGTTCATTCTAACAACTGAAATTTTACTTTATACCAATAGTGAAATTGTTCATTTCAGTGACTTCTGCTAATTCATTCATTTCTCTCAGAATATTAATTCAATTTCTTTCAAAGTCTTCTATAGCTTATACTTATTAAATCTACTTATTTTAATATATTACTTTTTGAGTTGATTGTTATTTTTAATGTTGGCTTTCTTTGATTTTATTAATTTTTTTTACTCTACCATATTTTGGGAGTCAAAATGGTTTTCTCCACTCTGCAAAGCCTGCCTAGGTTAGAGGTGGAGCCAATTTGGCTTTTATTTTAGAATTGTTCTAATGTCTGCCAGCTGAGACTAGCCTGGTGCCTTGCAGATGTTCTCCTTGTCAGCAAATGTTACCAACTATCTGGGTGAATCATTTCATTCTCTGATTCATAGTCTCTCTTAGAACTGCCATCACCTGGAAGAAACCAAACCACTTGTGGCAAGATGTGCAAGAAATTTCTGACTCCTTTAGCAGTGACAGTTCAACCGATCTTGTTACTTTTCTCCATGTCTTCTCTTCCAGAGATGAGTATCCACCATATCTGGTCATTTCTGCTTGCTATTTCTCCCATTTTTGACATAATATCATCTTTCATAGGTGTTGAGCTAATGTCTCCTTCCTTCCTTCCTTTGATTCTACTGTTGTTGTTTTTTCAAGATTTGTCAACGTTACTGGTCTATCAGTCTCCTTGTTTTCCAAAATCATTTGGATTTTAGAAGTGTATATTTTCCCTCATTTGTATGGATTTGAATAAGATGAGGGAGGCACTATAATATTTTCCATATATTTTATTTAAAAGTCTGTGTGATTATTAACTATATTTTTCTACTATGTCTAGTAGTTATGGTGAAAGTCCCTTTATGTGGGACAAATTTACTTTTAAAATTTCCTTGAAGAACATAGGATGACTTAAATTTACAATACATCATAAATACTGATACCATTGGAGCCAAAGGGGACAATTCTGCACTTAATTTTTTGACTTAAGCAAATTGTCTTATTACTCTGAGCCCATTTTCCCCACATGTACAATTATAATAGTTGCTTTATGTTTACAGTTCCTCCCTGACTTACAATCTTTCAGAAGAACTCTTCAGTTATATATAGAGAAGGGCCAGTTAGTTGTTGTTATTGTTTTTGTAAGTTTTGTCTCATTGAATTTCTTATGTCTCTCAGAGTGATGCCTCTGTGAAGTGCAAAGCCATTTACTTGGGTTTCCTACCTTGCAATTCCAAATTACTATAAAAGCTGCTAAATTCTTGTTCTCACTTTTCCTATTTATCTCACTGAAGATCTGTAAGAGAATTTGCAGACTGGTCTTAGTTCACAGGCGTCCTTTCAGCAGACTGTGCTCTTGGCCTAAGTGCCATCACCTTTCAGGGGAAACATGGAGGGTGCCCTGCTTCTCCTTGCTTCTCTCTTTGCATTACTCTCTGCTTTATCAGACTATTCTTGGATCCCAGAATATGATACAGGCTCTGACATGGCTATGCATACGTGCAATGTATTGCTTAGTATTACTTCTCTTTGCTGAACCAGTGATCTCTCAAGTTCTGAGCTCAAGCACATGTTAAGGACTCCTAGATTTTTTGAGATGGATTTGGGTCCTCCTAGTTACACTATCCTTTACATATCTCTATTATACCATTTACCTTTCTTATTTTTAATTGTTTGCTCATTTATCTTCTACCCAAGGTACACTTCCCCTCTGCCGAGTGTGACCCTATCTCTTTGTATCTTAAGAGTACAATGGCACAAAACCCTGCACATGGAAAACTGCAGGGTTTAGTAATTGCATATTTAAGAGAAAAGGCAAGTATTTACTATGTTTGTACGTGCTTTGATATATTACTGGATGCTGTTTTACTTTTCCTACAAGAATCTCGGTAGGCATTCAATCAGCTACCTCCTGTTTTATTCAATTCTGAGAAACTCTTGACCATTATTTTGTCAGCAATTATCTCTTCCCTTGTCTTCATTGTCATTCTTTCTGGAACTTCTGCTTGACATGCTTGGACTTGCTCTTCATTAATTCTCTGAGGGTTTTTAACCCTTTTATTTTCTATTTCTTTATCTTTTGTTCATCAATATGTTTGATTTGCTCAATAATTTAAACTCATTTTCTTATTAACTTACTCTCTCTTTTAAACCTCTTGTGAAATTTCTAATTTCAGTGATGATTTTTTCATATCCAGACATTCTATGTGTAATAAAAACTTATTATAATAAGTGGGATCAAAAAAATTCAATCATATTAAATGTGGAATTGGATTATTTCAAGAGAAATAATGTCATGAATTATTGTCTAACATAGGCACTAAAACTGTCTCCTAGAACAAAGCATATATCTAGTTCCAATATTTTCATAGAACATTCTATTAAACTCTTCTTCATTAATTTGACTTTGAAGTGCTTCTTATTTTTGGCACTCAAGAATTTCCCTTCTATATATTTAAGATTTTTAAAGTAAATACTTAACTATTACATTTTACACACTACTTCTTTGAGTTTAGTATGGGAGCTTATGTCAGTTCAAATTACCAGAAATTTGATTTTCTTTCTTTCTTTCTTTCTTTCTTTCTTTCTTTCTTTCTTTCTTTCTTTCTTTCTTTCTTTCTTTCTTTCTTTCTCTTTCTTTCTTTCTCTTTCTTCTTCTTCTTCTTCATAATAATAATAATAATAATAATTCATTCTCTGCATTCTGCTCAATGTGAGGGGCACAAACTGGCCAGATGATCTGAACAACTACTCTTATTAGCCTTTGACATACTGGCCTAATAATTCAGGACATTAGACATCCACTTGAGGCTTTTATTCCCTCTGCCCTGAATTTTACTCATTCCTGCCAAGGGATTATTGAAGTATGGACTTATATGAAGCTCTGAAAAATTCTTTATCCTTTTTTAAACACATTATAGTGAAATGTTTTGAAAACACATTTGCATTGCAGTAAATTTGTTAATAGTTGGAAACTATGAAAATTAAAGTTCCAGTTCGGCAAGCAATCAGTGTATTCTGCAAATTTTGTACTTGAAGGTGCTTACTTGGGTGGTATTTTTTTAAATTTATTTTTTATTCTAATTGGTTATACATGACAACAGAATACATTAAACTTCATATTATATATAGAGAGCACAATTTTTCATATTTCTGGTTTATATGAAGTATATTCACACCATTCATATCTTCATACATATACTTAGGGTAATGATATCCATTTCATTCCACCATCTTTTTTAACCCCATACCCTCTCTCTTCCCTCCCACCCCTTTGCCCTGTCTAGGATGGTATTTCTAACAAGTGAGTTTCCTATTAAGGAAAAAAACAAAAGAACATTTACTTCAAAATTTAGTCTCCATTTTAGAGTCAATGGGATTTCATTTATACTGCACATTAAAATGCTACTCAAGGAACTTTGGAGGAAAACAGCACTGTAGAAGAAAGACAACAAAAGTTTCTTTCTCTAAAATTTAAGAAGAGTAACAGAAATTATAAAAACAAATAAAATATAGCAGAATTTATGTGACAGGGCATATCATACAGTGCCATATGTACTTCTGAAATAGAAAGAAAATAAATGTTAAATATTCCCACAAAGCTGCCACTTTGCTACCCAGAAGCCATTGGTGGGGGGAAAGAGTTTCATTATTTTGAAATTTTTGTTGATGCCTTAGAAACAATTCAGAGGGAAACAGACTGAAAGACATAGGTAGAGGTTCAAGAGAAACTTTTGCCATTGACCTGAAGAACTACAAGACCACTAAAACTAGGAAAGTTGTCTCACTATTCTTCCAGGATGAAAAGCAGAGGAAGAGAAAACTACCAATAATCCAACAGCACTGATTAGATGCTCCAACTTTAAATAAGCAATTATAAGAAGAGGGAAGAGTAATGAGCACCTGAGAGAAGGCAAAGAAGGTGTAGGGAGAATTCTTCGCTTGACATATTACTCCCCCAAAGAGAAGTAATAATGACATGAGCCAAAACATTGAATTCACCTACAAGAAGGAAATGAGAGTTAGCAACTCCTACAGTAGTAAGAATGAAAGGAAAATTTCTTCATTAGATAAAGGTTATGTTAATTGAGCTCCTCAGAGAAGAAAACACATGCCAACGCAGGCTTGAACGTACAAGTATTTTATTCAATGTCTGTATGGAAAGGGAGCCTGGTAGTTAGGAGAACTATCAGACTAGGAGGCAAGTCAGACCCTGAGTAACTGAGAGAAGGAGGAAAGATTGTGTGGAAGCATCCTAGGCTATTCGACATTTTAAGGAAAATTCAACAAACATATCAGAAAGTGCGTAAGCTATAGTCAGCCATTATGGAGTTCCATGTGTCCTTGGAAAGAGCATAACTTACTATACTGTGTCACTCAATCACTGATTAGAAGCAACTCAACCTCAGAATAGGCCTCACAGCAAACACAGCAGTGAATATCGGGGTGCAGTTGTTGGGGCATTTCATCAATTACCCTTCACTCCCTATAAGTGATAAGTCTGCAAGATACACACACACAAGCCAAAATTTTAGCAAAGATTATATTTGATGGTGGGAAAAATAGAAGAAAACCTTTAAACTTAATAAGAGACAATATTACATGAATGATCTTAGCCAATGCAACATGTTAGGTCAAAGAGACAAAACTGGAAGTGAAAGACACAATTTGTCATCGTTTGCAGACCATATCATTGCTTATAAAAGCAAGTGAATGTATACTTAATTCTTAGCACTCATAATTCAGCAAAAGAATTAGGTATAAGATCAACATGAAATAATCTTATATAAAAGTGCAACCAAAATATTTTAATTCTCCAAGTGAATAAGAAAAACCAAAATCGCATACAATTCAAGATTAATGTCAAAAGGTCCATGTAAGATGAACAACTACTGTAGTCATCATGAAAGGAAAAAGTAAAACATCACAAAGAAATCATCCCACTCCATTCAATTTGGAAACAAAAAAATAAAAAATAAAAGTCTGACATTTTTAACTGTTGGTAAAGGTCTTCAGAAAAACAAAACTATGGCATGCTAGTCAGAAGCTAAGCTAGTATAATCAGTTTAAAATGTATTCATATTTAGTGCCTTCATCCATTTGCTGCTGCAATGACAAAACACTATAGCCTGGAAATAAAATCAAAGAATAGAAGATAATTTATATCATGGTTCTGAAGGCTGAGAAGCCCAAGGTCAAGGTGCTGGGTCAGTTTAGCTTCTGAGGAGGGCCTTCTTGCTGCATCATTATGTGGAAGAAGGACAAGAGAAAGCAGGGGGAAGGCCTGCTTTACAAGGACTTTCTCTCACCGAACTAATTCATTGTTTGAGAAAGTCATTAGTCAATTCATGAGGGTGGAGCCATCATGACCTAAACACCTCCAACTAGGTCCCACCTCCCAATACTGCTGCACTGGGAATTAATGTTCCTAATGTGAATGTAAAATTTAAGGAAAATTGCAATCATCTTATATCACACTACTCAAAGTGCATAGTACTGCTCTGTGAAAAGTTTGTTATATCTATTTATGGATTAATCAGTCATTTTCACTTTTCATTAAAATTTGCAAGTCTTCAGTGTAATCACAAGATACCTCTTCAGACCTGTTGACTATTAAAAATGATAATAACAATGGATAGCAAAACATAGCAAGGGATGATGAGGATGTGGAAAAGGGGGAACTGTTTTACTTTGTTGTGGAGAATGTAAATTTATGCAGAGTATAAAAGTTACTCAAAAAATTAAAAATGGATCTGCCATATGATCCATCAATCCCACTTCTGGGAATATATCCAAAGGAATTAAAATCAGGATCTCGAAAAGATACCTTCATCACATTTCATCACAGAATTATTCACAATGGCCAAGACATAAAATCAACCCAAATATCCATTTGATAGATGAATGGATAAAGAAAATATATAAACATTTTAAGCATATTTATTCAGCCTTTAGAAAAAAAAAGGAAATCCTGCCATTGTCAACAACATGGATGGATCTGGAGAATATTATGCTAAGTGAAGTATGTCAGACTCAGAAGGATAAATACTATATGATACCACTAAGTGAGGAGTCTAAAATAGTCAATCTCCAAGAAGCAGAGAACAGAATAATGGTTTCCAGGGGTTGGGGCGAGAGTAAATGGAGAATATTAGTCAGAGCTTACAGAGTTTCACTTACACAAGACAAATAAATCCCAGAGATACACTGTAGAATATAGTACCTATAGTTTAAAAATACTGTATTATATACTTAAACATTGTCTAGGAGGGTCAATTTTTGGATAAGTGCTCTTATTACACACACACACACACACACACACACAAAGAACCTTAATCATAATAATAAAGAGGACATGAGGAAACTTTTAGAGGTGATGGATGTGGTTATGCAATAGGTTTTGGTGATAGTTTCTGAGGGTGTATACTTATCTCCAAACTCATCAAAATGTACTCATTATGCATGTACAGATTTTTGTATATTAATCATTCCTCACTAGGAATGGTTTGGAAGTCATTAGTAAAAGCAGATTTAATCTTATTAGCATTATAGATGAATATTTGAAACTATAACAAATATAAATTTAAGATAAATTTTTATATACATAAAAATGTAAAGCATTGCTTTGAGTGTCTAAAAATGTTAATATTGAAAAGCTATAATAAGATGGACCTTTTTCATGCTAGAGAGAAAAAATAGTAATATTATGTAAAGTTTCTTTTCTTTTTATAGTTGAAACTACAAAAACCTATGGTTACTCTGAAGAAATAGTCATGATATTATCCTTTTTTCAACAGAAATATATATGAACTACTTGATACTTTCCATTATTGTTTTATTTAAATCACATTCAATTAAGTGGTAGATAGCAACCAGAGCTTTGTATTTTAATTAAGTATTATTAAGTTCCCATATAATGAAATTGGCAGATGTTCTGTATTTAGGGGGAGAGTGATTAGGAATTAAAACAACTGAGAAAAGCAAGGAGGAATCAAACATAATATGAGATATAAAAGCATCATATGACATCTATTATTAATCCATTGTTTTTCTAATACTGCACTTATAAACCTGAGTACTGACATTAAAGCTAAACTAATAAAAATGAATAGAGTAATTTCTTTTATAAGAAATGCAGTTGGGGGATAATTTTTAATGAAAGAAGCTTTTTTAAAATTCTAAAAATGATATAATGCCACCTTTACAAAGTTATTTCAATTTTCTGGTTTTTAAGAATCCTTAGGGTGCTGTTTTTAAAATACTATGTCTGTTCTTTTTGTTCTTTTCCATTACATAAAGGGATATATTCTCAAATGCAGGTAAAACAAAATAGAACCTTATCTTTTTTTATATAATAATGCAGATTAGATTTAAATTTACTGCAGAAATCTGTGTAAGTTGATTATTTTCAGAATGGAATGCTACAATTTTCCTGTTTAGCATTATCAGAATATTCTTACTACTAAAATGCTAAAAAGAGCAGTTTTAATTTGCTCTTCTTTTTATTGTTGGAAAACCTATTTTGATGGTGCATTTTCTAAAAATTGTTATCAGAGTCATATTTGTCCTAAAGTACCTCAGTGCATGGCCACACAAAACATGCATTACCACTGCTATAGCAACTATTTGCCTGAGAAAGGACTAAAGCAGTGTCAACCTCATGTATAATCGTCAAGTTGGTCAATTTCAATTTTTATCATTGTCAATTATTCCCACTCCAAATTTTAAGTATCAAAGATTTAAGTTATTCTTCCTTCTAAAGAAAAGAACAACATTTTCTTTGGACTGACCTTCACTGTAGACTGAATCCAACCAGATTCCAGGAAACAGTCTCCCTTCCACCTGGACTCTATTCCTGACCATACCATTCTGAGGTAGTGAGGATGAGTCTGGGCCCTTCATCACCTCACTTAGAGAATATCCTTCAGAAGGATTAGTGATGAGAGGCTTAAAAATGTAAATTCCCAGGACATTCTATAAAAATGAGTTTCAGTCAAAACGCTATTAACAAGCTGGTAGTCATTTTCTGCTGCCTTAAGCTCACAAGCAACCAGGGAAATTAACATGGGTAGAGGGGATCCTTTAGTGATAAAGGACCCCTCAGGGAGCTGAGGAACAATGGGAATATTGATTTGGAAGACCATGAATGGAGCACAATCATAAAAATAATGATAATCATAAGAATAATAGCTAACACAGAATGGTTAATTTATGCTGGATATTTTCAAGTGCTTTGTATAAATTCCTTAATATTCCCAACAATTTCTTTAGGTATAAAGTATGATTACCCCCATTGTACAGGTGAGAAACTGAGGCACAGAAGGAATGATCATTTTGCCAAAGTCATTACTTGTAAGACTATTTCAGTGGAGGACTATTGAGACCAAAGGCACCAGTTATTAGGAAAAGAAAAATACTCAATAAAGCAATCTTCTATTTTTCTATGTGTATATGTGAAAGTATCAATTTGTGTGGTGTTTATAGATTATAATGATAATCACCAGATAATACTTGATTTCTAAATAAATAACAAGATAATAATGGTTATTATTGAGAATGCATTATATGACAGGTGCTATTTTAAGTGCACTTCATGTATGATTCAATTCAATTCCCTCAAACATATTTTTAAAAATAGTATTGTTATCTCCTTTTTATATATGAAGGAACAGAGTAGACAGAGGTTAAGTCTCTTGCTCCAGGTCACACAAAAAGCAAAAGCTCCACTGTAGGAAACTTGGATAGTCCAACTCCACAACAGTGTGGGGGAGCACCACTATGTTATGGATTGTATATACTGAACACTAAAGTAAGAAGATAAAAACTAATTTTTAATTGCATGTGTTCAATAGTTTTTATTATTGTCCCTGGAAACTGATGTGTTTTTTTTCTTTAATTGCTAAAAAGAATAATGACTATTTAAGCATACTGGTAGAATAATTTTCCTTATATTAATTTAACAACTTAAAATTGTACTCATGAAAACCCCATCTTTATATTTTGTAATTTTTTCATCATGTAAACCTGCTCACAACAAACATTCCAAAGTTGGGAACATGGCTTCAATAATATTTTTTGATATTTGAAAATAACTTGGGTCAATCCTATCCATCTACTATAGCCATCTACTGGTTTTCTCCTGAAGTAACTAACAATAATGACTGGATAAGCTAGGTATATTTTATTTGTAAAGCAATCCTTGATGACCCTGATCCATATTCTTATTTTATACTTGAAGTCATAGAAAAATTTTGAGCATTGCTTGCCATGTATAAACCTAGTTCTTTCAATTTCATTATAATCATAAAGAGTACGAACAATATGTCATACATCAAATATTCTTTCTCTACTATTTTTCATAAATGGATTCTATAGTCAGTATCCATATGTTTTTGTTTTCATTGATTTGTGATTGATGGGTTGGTTAAACCATTGATCACAGGCTAAGATGATCAAGGTTTAATTATTCTATGGTTAAGTAGCATTAACTATAGTTCTCAAACTTAACAAAACATAAAATCCTTATGCAATTAATTTTGGATAGGGTTTCAATGCAGGCATTTTCTTCCAAGTGCCCAGCTTGCAGTCAAGCTAAAGAAATGCAGAGCTAGGGGAATCCAAAAAGCCAAGCCATGGAAATTGACAGCTGACCTCCCAAATACTGCAAGTAGGTAGTATTCACCTATTCCTTGGTTATTCCACCCCAGATATGTGATCATTTAGGGTTATCAATGCCTAAATGAGATAGTAACTCAAATGTTAGATAGGGTATTGTTTCTTGAGATACAAATCAGGGTAGATCAAAATCCAGTACATTTGCAGTGGGATCCATGTATCCACAAATTTCTCTGGGAACTGCAGAGGCCACATGTCTAGCACTTTCCTATTCAGTATTAGCTCCGAACTCCTATTTCTTTCATAGTATTTTCATCTACGATAGTGACATCTTCATTTATTATTTCCCATATGAATCTGAGATTTTTTGTTTATTATACACATATCAGCACTATTGTCACTTACAGAAGGCGTTGGACTTTCAGGATAGACTTCACAGGAGATGTGGGAAGGTGGAGAGAGAATACTATCAGGGAAAAACAAATAACTTGGAATTGAAAAAAAAAATACTTAGAATTCTTTTAAAAAATTTTAAACCATTTTCCTCCAAATCTCTAGTCTCTTGCTGTTCTTCTCTATTCCTTTGCATGATAGTAATCATGAAATATATTCCTATTCTTGAGTAGAGTAACATAATCATACCTGATAAATGTTTCCTATTTCTTCTATCAAATAGTAAAAGTGGGTTTAATCAACTTTCTATGCAATAAGTCATCTTCTGTGCACTTACCATTTCTCCCCCTTTTATCTCACTCTATATAATAAAAAAAGAGAGAACAGTATAGGTATATCTTTCCTTAGATTTCAGAAATTTCATGACTTAAAGTACCATTTTAGCTGTATTTGATGTTATCTCTACCCTGAAACAATTATTTAGAATATTTTAGTTAATGATTAATGTTCCTTATATCCCCAATATTCAAATTTTTAGATTTTCTTAGTTTTATATTTCTCTTTTGTTTTTTATGTACTAAAGGCTAATTAAGCTCAGATATAATATCTTTTTGTTCTTTGAATATCCAACAATATATTTTTGATTCCTGTTCTCAAAAACTACATTTGACTAGGTAATGTTCTACTGATGAATTCCTAAAAAATAGAAACCTCTTATAATAATAGCACATATTATAACCTTCAAACTACTAGATTATCTAAAAATAAACTTGAACATACAACATATTTTTCATAATCCATGATGGTGTATTTTAAATGTTTGTAATTATTTTATGATTTACTTAAAGAAGCAAAGAGTAGACTTTAAATTTTTCTCAGTCTACTGTATCTTGAAAATAATTGTGAAAATATAAATTATAAATATTTAAATTTTGTATTAATATATATATATATATATATATATATATATATATATATATATCGCAAAAGTGAACATATTCCAACTCTTTCAAGATTAATTTTGAGGTTAAAAAGGATATTCTGCTTTTGCACAGTGCTTCATATTCTGAAATCATTTTTGCCTCCACAGTCCCATCTGACTCAAGATTACCATTAAGATTTCCCAGAGGTGACTAAATGACAAAGTGAGTAAGTTATTTGGCTATGTCCACAAACCTTTTATGTAGCAGTGTTAGGGCTACCACCCTGGTTTTCTGTCTCAAAAAAGTGTAGCATTCCAGTTTTGTAGATCACATGTCTTTCTTCATTAGTTTTTGTTATCCAAATACATATTAGGAACTGAGTGTTTTAAACAATGAAAAGCTCTTTTCCCACAGTTCTGAAGGCTGGGAAGTCTAGCATCAATGTCCACTAGATTTGATTCCTGGTAAAGTCTCTCTGGTGACTTGCAGAAAGTCACCTTCTGCCTAGGTCCTCACATGGCTATTTTTGGTGGTTGTGTGTGCAAAGAGTGAGATCACTCTTATTCCTTCATCTTATAAAGGCAACTGTCAACTGGATGTAGTAATGTTTGTCTATAATCCCATTTACTCAGGAGACTGAGATAAGAGGATCACAAGTTCAAGGCCAACCTGAACAACTAAGCAAGACCATGTCTTAAAATACAATTTTAAAAAGAGGTGAGGATATAGTTCAGCAGTAGAGCTCTAACTAGCCTATGTGAGGCCCTAGGATCCCTCATCAAAAATTTTTAAAAATTTAAACAAATGTTACTAAATACATTGGAGGAAGACCTTACCCTCATAACTTCATTAAACACTAATTAACCTCCTACCAACTCTCCAAACATAGCCATGTTGAGATTAGGACTTACTTGTGGATTTGGGGAAAACAAAATTCAAACAATAGCACTCTACAAAATACTGTGAAAATCTTTCTGAAATGGTGATACTCTTAGTAGAAGGAATGATCCAATCTTACGTCTAGTTAATTAATAAATCCTTGAAAATAATATAACTTAGCTGTGTTGGGAAAAGGGAGGATATCTTTTGGAATGCTGACTCTAAATATATAAACAAATGAACATTTTTACTAAAATTATGCCAATAGTTCTATCAATTAGTTGTTTTTTTTCTAAATAAGTAATTCAAAGGAAAATTTACAGTTGGTTTGAAAAAAATTCTATAATTATTAATCACTCAAATTTGTCAAGCTTAAGGAAAACATTTTAGATTTAATTTCTTTTAAGAATAAAAGTCCATTATGAGAGTTGTAGAAAAACATGTCTTGAAAATCCAGATAAAGTTGAAAGAATTTTATGTCATATTGAGAAATTTCCCCCAAATTCATGTAGGACCAATGAAAAGCAAAGGAAAGACAAGGAATGGTAGTGGGGAGGGAAAGACAAACAAGAACAATGATCCCATAATCTGGTGGGAGAGATAACACTTTATTTTCCTAGTTATAATTATGCTTCACATTATAAAAGTTAATGTTGCAAAAAATCATTGTAAAAATCATAAAGTCATCACACTAGTGCATCAACCAGCAAAAACTTTAAAATAAAATTAAAAACACAATGTTTCAGTAATTCCAAAGTATATTTCAGGAAGTTTTATTGTAAACTTTAAGTTTTTCCTGAATGCTTTTGTCACGTAATTATGTATTGAGAAATATATGGTGATAGTGTAATTACAATGCTACTGTTTACTTAGTCTGAAGTTCACATAGTACTTTAGCCATAATTCCCACTTAAATAAATTTTAAACATTGCAAAGCCAAATATTCTGCAACAATTAACCCTTAACAACTTCCAGTATACAATCTTCAATATTCTGGTAGTTTCTGTTTGTTTTGTTCACAGTTTTTGTTTCTATTACAGTGGTCAGTATATTTACCACCAATTACAGGGAGAAAAATCTAAAAATCTAACATTCAAAAGGGTTAAAGAGTGATGCTATTATCCTGAGGTTTCTTTTCTTTTTTGGGGGGGGGGGTGGTAAGGGGAGGGTGCTAGGGATTGAACTCAGGGGCACTCGACCACTAAGCCACTTCTCCAGCCCTGTTTTGTATTTTATTTAGAGAAAGGTCTCACTGGGTTGCTTAGCACCTTGCTTTTTGCTGTGGCTGGCTTTGAAATTAAGATCCTCCTGTCTCAGCCTCACAAATCGTGGGGATAATGGGCGTGTACCATGGGACCCCGCTATCCTGAACTTTCTTTAAAAATTCTTTCCTACTTAAATTATATTCTCTCAAAATTGAAAAGACTAGCTGATATTCTTTACAATTGATATGATGGAGAAGAAAAAATGTCACCACAACATCCATCTTCCATATTTCTATGAAGCTCATTAGTAGAAAAGTTAAAGTGAATTTTCTCCCCAATTTCTCCAGGAGCAAGATGGTGCTTTTTAAAAGGCACTCCCTTTTACTCCATGTTCAAAGACAGGATGGATTGTCTCCTGTATTAAGAAAGTGGCTCAAATTAGTTGACTGTGCAATCAGGACAACCCACAACTGTTTGGGACTCTTGGTGAATTGTGAGCTGGTCAATGCCTCACTCCTTAGGTTTTAAAGCTATTATTATTTTCTGAATGAGGGACTGCATGAATGAATGCATATTGGGTGTTTAGAGTGATTATAAACAATTATGCAGGCACATCAATCTGCATCACCCCCAAACTTAACACCCAACATCTCTCATAGCCAATCTGAGTAATAATGCCTCTTTTACATAGAAGAATATAGAAAGCTAGAGAGATTCAGTAATTTCTTGAATCTCCAAAATTTGTGGAGTGGTTAAGGTACACTCTAGAAGCTTGGGCTCCTAGTATATCACGTTCTCTCCTCTTAATTGTCCCAATGACCTGCTTTTGAGTTTCTGGAGTCAGAAGAGGAGAATTAAAAGAAGAACTGAAAAACTAATAGAACAAAAATGGAATAATATATTTCAAACCACAAAAGGTTAGGTTTCATTTCTATAAATTTAAAAAGTTCCTTTAACTCTGTTCTATTTCTCTGTAAAGAATTAATAAGGGAATGTTTTAGTCAGCTTTCTCACCGCTGTGACAAAAAGACCTACCCAGAACAATTGTAGAAGAGGAAAAGTTTATTTGAGGTCTCCTGGATTCAGAAGTCTTAGTCCATAGAAGGCTGGCTTCATTCCTCAGGGCTTAGGGTGAGGCTGAACATCATGGTAGAAGAATGTGGCAGAGAGGCTCACATGATGATCAGGAAGTAGAGAGACCCCACTTGCCAGAAACAAAACATATATCCCAAAAGCCTTGGTCTCAATTCCCACCTCCTCCAGCCACACCCTAACTCCTCAGTTACCACTCAGTTAATCCCTATCAGGGGATTAATTCACTGATTGGCTTAAGACTTTTGCAACCCAATCAATTCCCCCTCTGAACCCTCTCACATTGTCTCACACAGTGAGCTTTTGAGAGACACTTCACATTCAGTCAATCTATAACAGGGAGCATGAATTTCCATACAATAAGTAAAGTTATTCCTGCTGTTAATCTCTGAATAATAGGTTGTTTTTCTTCTTTCCAGTTTATATATTAGCACCATTAAATTTCTTTTGAGTCCCAAGTAACTTATTATGATCATTCTATGATCTCCACATACTATGACTTTATGCCCCTTTGGCCTGGAGAGCAGCTCACTTTGCAGTGATTGGCCAAAGATTTACACTTTTGAGCATCAGAATGTTTTACGCATTACTTAGTGAATTCTCTCAGCAGCCATGCTGTTATAATTAATATGAAATACACATATAGTTATCAATATAACAAATAAACCAATGTAAAGGGAACTGAGTGTGAACTAGTTAGTAATGGAACAAGAGTAGGAACAAACCCAATCTAATATTTAATAATCAGGTCAGGATACTTCCCTGCTTAACCAGTTATTCAAACTTACCTCCTTCTCTACCGTGGGCAATATATTAGTCATATCAAACTAAAAACAAGCTATAATATTGTTTATATTAATCTAAGTCTGTAGTTTTTTATCTTATAGTATTTATTTTGAAAAGTAAACACTATATTGTAAGTGGAAAGCTGGTATCATTTAATAAAGAAATTATGCAAAATACATATATAATTACAAAAATTTAAAAATAAATGTAAACTACTCATGTGTTGCTTATGGAAATGTAAAATAACATAGCCTCAATGGAAAATAGTTTGGCAGTTTTTATTAAAAGCAAAAATGCACTGACCACAGGCAATTGATACTCATGTTAGGCAAAAACACATATAAAAATTTTGGCAGAAGTTTTATTTGTAATAATCAAAAACATGGAAATAAATCCAAAGGTCTTTCTGTGAGTGAAAGTTTTAAAAACAGGTTTATTTGTATAATGGTGAAATGGTTTAATATGGTTTTTTTTTTTTGCCAAAGCTCATGTTGCAGCTTGTTCCCCATTGTAGCAATCTTGAGAGGTGGTAGAAGTGTAGCGATTCTTTAAGAGGTGGGGCCTAGTGGGAGGTGATTATATCATTAAGGACACCAACATTAGAAGGGATTGATGCCTGTCTCATAAGAATAGGTTAAGTCTCCAGGGACTGCATTGGTTACTGGAAGAAAAGATTGTTATAAAATGAGTTTGGTTTTCTGGGCTAATTCTTCCTTCCTCTTGTGGCACGCAACTCTTCTCTCTTTGTTATGTTTTCCCATCATGTAATGACATCTGCCATGTTGTGATGCAGTGAGACCCCTCACCAGATACCAGCTCCATGCTCTTTGGACATTCCAGCTGCCAGAATCATGAGCCAAATAAGCCTCTTTCTTTTATAAACCATCCACTCCTAGCAACATGAAATGAACCAAGATACCCAAACTATTTCTCAATTTTTAAAAGGAACAAATTCATGAGACAATCCATAAACCGGATGAATCTCTAGAGAATTATGTTGGGTGGTAATGCCAATCTCAAAAAAAAAAAAAAATAGTAGCATTCTCTGTGATCCTTTTAGATAACATTCTGGAGGTCACATAATTATAGAAATGGAGAGTGGATCATTGGTTGTCATGAATTTGAGTTTGAGGGCAGTTAGAATGGAAGTTGAGAATGGAAGTTTATAACAAAGTGGACACTTAAGGGAATCTTTTGTGTGGTGGCAGTTACATGTTACATGGTGCTATCTGTGGGATAAAATTGAACAAAAGTACAGACAAGTCTGCAAATGCATGTGTAAATGAGTGTGTGTATAACCAGCAAATCCTGAATAAACTCTGAAGATTATACCAATATCAATTCCATGGTGTTGATAGGCACAATAGTTATATGAGACACTAACACTGGGGAGACTGAATGAAGGTTACCTAGAAACTTTGTGGAATTTTTTTTCACAATTTCCTGTGAAACTTGTTTTATTTTAAATTAAAAAAGGGTAAAAGCCATTCCTTCGGTTTGTTACCTGAAACATCATCTGCCACAAGTAGCCTGTGAACCACAGTCTTCTCCAATGAACTTTGTTATACTTCCCTTTTTCTGGTGGATTTTATTAATACTAGGTCCTAATCCATCTTCCAAATCTCCCTTAAAGTACTACTAAATCCTTCCCTTATATTCCACCACTCTTGATACAGATTTCCATAGCAGCAGTTACCTCTCTTGTATTTTTCTTTACAGTTCTATATCACCCTTTAAATTATAAGAACCTCTGGGTGTTTCTGCCGCAGTCTGGCTGCAGCAGAATAACCGGGGGGTGACGAACAATTTGTGTACGTTGATATAGCAGGAGAGGGAGCCGTTTATTGTAGGACAGGAGTGGTATATATACATTCCACACAGCTTATCTTAATTAACATAAAATAGATACAGCAGTCAACCAATAAGGAATCTCCACACTTAATGGCTCGCATTACTTCACAAACCACTCCCTCTGGCAAAATGCCAGGTACCATCCAGACTTGTTTACAGACTCTAACATTAACCACTCCCTCTGACAAAATGCCAGGTGCCATCCAGACTTGTTTACAGACCTTAACATGTTTCTCCAGTTTATTTCTTCTTTGACATTACTATTTTTCTTAAACTACCAAATTTATTGAATAAAATCTGTATCACTTTGATGGGAATTCTTACAACACACAAAGCAATGAAATATTAGTGTCATTTTGCAAAACATGATTATGAGGCGACTATTGGTTGAAACAAGTTCACTAAAGGTAACACATTCAGCATTATTAAAAACGAAAGTTATAACAGGACTCTACTTGGACATAGGTGACCGTGTGTGTGCCTGTGTGTGCACACAGAGACATGTAAGATCAGGACAGCCAACTAGATCATATTTATTATAAACCCCTTTTGCTGTCTTTCCAGTTTTAAACTTCCTTGAATTAAAAACATTGCAGGATCACTCAATATGGCAAGTATTATAGGACGATTCTACTCTTAATTTTTCAAGCTGGTTTTATTACTAAAAAAAGAAACAGTGATAAAAGGAATTGCTTTGTTTTAAGCAGAGCTATGAGTCAGTCTTTAAAAGGTAACTTTGTCCTCATCTACTCAGTCTAGAAATTTTTACGTGGTTAGGCACCACTTATCTTGATAAAAAGAAAATAAACAGCTAAATGGAGAGTTATATCAATCGTCCAATCATGCCTTGTACTTAGTGAGTTATGAGGAAGTATTATTGGATTTAATCATATCTAGAAACAAAGTAAAGTCTTGTTTAGAATTAATCATAATATAATGTATTTCTGTTTTTTATTTTAAAGTACTATTTGATATATTATTCTACGACTATTAAAGAAATCTGGAAAATATATACAAACTGGAGAAAGAATTATTTTGTATCACCTTGTCACCTAAAGCCAATCAGTATTTATATTTTAGACTAATGTTCTGGACCTTTTTTTCTAAACACAGATATTAAAATAATTGTCAATGCAAATACACACACACACACACACACTACATAGTTTCGGATAGTATAAGCATTGCTCTTAGGGTATAACTTAAGTTTATGTTCTTATTTTGCATGTCCAACAATTGAGAGTCAGTTTACATAGATTATTTCTCCTTCAACCCTTCTAGGAAGTTCTTGTCCTAATTATATTCTGTTCTAATTCAAAAACCAATGCTCAAAAAGTTATAAATATGCCCATGTTCAAAAAGATAGAAAGAAGCTGTGGTGGATACATGTTGTTTGGCACACCCATCATCCTTATGCTGAGAATAGAGTACACAGGTTGGGGGACTCAGTACACAGGAAGCTACTCAGTTCTGGTAGCTTCAAAAGTGTAGACCCTGCTCCTTCGCTGCTGAGTGTCCACAGAATCTAGATGTGGGCACTCATTCTAGCTTCCCTTGCTACTCGGTTACTGTTAGAGCTGGTCATGTGACCTGGATGAATTCAGTCCCCACCTTATGCACACATCTTGACTTCATTGTTTATTAATAATCCCAGTTCCAACCCTTAAAACTTGAATTTTCATCTAGTCTCTTCAGCTCCAGCTTTCCGTGTGCCTTCAAGGATTTTGGATTTGGTCCAAACTTCCTTAAGGCCAACCCTGAGGCCATTAATAAAGACCCAAATTTTAAATGAAAACTTTGAGCATCTACTTAAATCCTCACTAAAATCTTTCTTCAAATAGTGTTAGTGTTCTTTTAGAAGGGAGGATTTCTTGGTGTGGACAAAAATACAGAAAAGATGAGCAAAACTCAGTAGAGTGCAAATCTGGCTTGCACTAGAATAGAAACCACACATGCACACACACAAAAATGTCTTAAGTTGTAATCAGTTTTTTAATGAGGAGGACATTAGTAGTTAATTAAAAAACACTATTGATTTAATGTGTAAGAAATATGTAAACTGTATAATCAAACTCACATTGTGCAAACAACATGGATTGTTTCAATTTTTTTTTTTTTTTTTTTTTTGAGGGAGGGCTTGTACTGGGTATTGAACCAGTGGATACTCAGCCACTGAGCCACATCCCCATCCCTATTTTGTATTTTATTTAGAGACAGGGTCTCACTGAGTTGTTTAGTGCCTCACTTTTGCTGAGGCTGGCTTTGAACTTGTGACCCTCCTACCTCAGCTTCCTGAGCTGCTGGGATTACTGGAGAGTGCCACTGCTCCCAGATTAATCATTCTTATGAAATTTACATGGCATTTTAAAAGAACCAAGTTAAAATAACCATCCCTGATCTTATAAGAAATGGATGTGGTCATGGTTTAGTCTTCTTGTTTATGTAAAAGTTCCGACAGAAATTTGGACAAAACCAGAAAGAGAGAGAGAAATTCAGTTGGAAAAAAAAATAGAGTTACTAAAGTTATAAGATAGAATATTTTTGACAATTGCATCCAAACTTTTTGGAGCTGAAAGAGCAGAGATGAGGGACAACATTGGCAAACTCTTTGGAGCAGCACCTATTTAGAAAGTTCTTTCACATACGTACTAACATCAATTTATTTGCTGGATCCAATCTCAACTTGCCTGTATCTATACTCTTGAAAACTGAGAAATAGTCTTGTAAGATTTTTAATCTCTTGAGATTCTCAGTTGAACTTTTTCCAATGCTGGGTTGATTGTTTAGGGAAAGTAGTAGTATCCCACATTTAAATGATGTAACATATTTAAATAAATGCTAAATTGCTACTTTTATAAAAACTACATTTCTAACACATCTGGAGAATGCTATAAGAAGCTGTGTGCAAAAATGAAAATCTCTCTTTTGATCCAACTTGAACATACTAAGAAAACAGAAATAAGTGATTCTTTTATTAAAGTCCATTTATATAGATTAGCACTTTAAGTAATGAATGTTGAAAGAATGTATAGTCTACATGTTGTTACATCTTCAACAAGAAGTTTCTTGATTTTTCTGTCTTACAAGTGTGATAGAAATGCTAGAAAGTCACTACAATTTTTTTAAGTGCTTGAATTTAAAGACCTTTTTTTTTTCCCTTTGACTATATCATTTCTTTATTTTCATTTTTAGGTAGAATACCACAGGGAAGCTTGATCTTTTGCTGAAAGGGTTAACATTTTCTTCTGCTTAAAAGTATATA